>NC_140171.1:130169090-130836590 GCF_963971535.1 Notolepis coatsorum
GAGGAGAGAGGAGAGAGGAGAGAGGAGAGAGAAGAGAGGAGAGAAGAGAGGAGAGAGGAGAAGAGAGGAGAGGACAGGGAGGGGGCAGAGAAGAGGAGGGGAGATAAGAGAAAGAGGAGAGGAGAGGAGAGGAGAAGAGAGGAGATGACAGATAGGGGAGAGGAGAGGAGAGAGGAGAGAGGAAAGGAGAGAGGAGAGAGGAGAAGAGAGGAGAGGACAGGAAAGGACAGGGAGGGGCAGAGAAGAGGAGAGCAGATAAGAGAAAGAGGAGAGGACAGGAGAGGAGAGGAGGAGAGAGGAGAGGACAGGAAAGGAAAGGGAGGGGGCAGAAAAGAGGAGAGGACAGAGAGGGAGGGGGGAGAGAGGAGGGAGAAGAGAGGAGAGGAGAGGAGAGGAGAAGAGGGGAGAGGACAAGAGAGGACAGGGAGGGGCAGAGAAGAGGAGATAAGAGAAAGAGGAGAGGACAGGAAAGGACAGGGAGGGGCAGAGAAGATGAGAGGGCAGAGAGGGGGGAGAGGAGAGAGGAGAGAGGAGATGAGAGGAGAAGAGAGGAAAGGACAAGAGAGGACAGGGAGGGGCAGAGAAGAGGAGAGGGCAGAGAGGGGGGAGAGGAGAGAGGAGAGGAGAAGAGAGGAAAGGACAAGAGCGGACAGGGAGGGGCAGAGAAGAGGAGATAAGAGCAAGAGGAGAGGAGAGGAGAGGAGAGAGGAGAAGAGAGGACAGGAGAGGAGAGAGGAGAAGAGAGGAGAGGACAGGAGAGGAGAGAGGAGAAGAACAGGAAAGGACAGGGAGGGGGCAGAAAGGTGGAGAGGACGGGGATGGGGCAGAGGAGAGGAGATAAGAGAAAGAGGAGAGGACAGGAGAGAAGAGAGGACAGGAAAGGACAGGGAGAGGGAGAGGGCAGAAAAGAGGAGAGGACAGAGAGAGGGGAGAGGAGAGAGAAGAGAGAGAGGAGAGGAAGGGAGGGCAAAAGAGCAAAGAGGAGATAGAGGGGTGAGAGCACAAGACAGGATAGGAGAGGGGGATGGGAGAGAAGCAGAGAAGAGAGGTGGGGGGGCTTGATAACACTGCATGGCAAAGGGACAAGGACAGCATTCATGCACCATCCAATCAAAAGAGCCATTAATAACCACCAGACCAATCAAAAGGGCCATTAATAACCACCAGACCAATCTCCCTGCAGGAACACCTCAGTCAAACAGCCATTCTCAACTCAACCCACAACTCAGCAAGGTGCAATGTAGTGGGTAATTCCACCAAAACAACAAAGTAAGAATTTTTTTTTTTCCTGTGCTCCTTTTTATTTTATTTGTATTTAATTAATTGTCTAATGATTTTTTATTAGTTATAATGATTTTGTAATGAATTTGAATGAAATAGGAAAATAGATTGGGTTATGCTGTAGATTTCAGCATAACCCATATAGGGAGAGTATGTCAGAAGCAACGTCATTCAACTGCATTATAACATAATAATATATATTTAAAGCTAGTCAGTAATGGTCTGATAAATGTCTTACAACCATCATTAAGGAATATTTAAACCAGTTTACACAACCATTTAACATAATTGCCATTTCAGAAACTTGGATGAACGAGGAAAAGGGAATGGATTTTGAAATGGTCGGATATGAACTCAACTATATGAACAGAAAAAATAAGAGTGGAGGAGGAGTGGCTGTGTATGTGGATAATAACTTGAATTATAAGATTGTAGAAAGAATGACAAATGTGATTGATAATTTATTAGAATGTATAACAATAGAAATATGTGTAGAAAAAAAGAAAAATATAATTGTGAGCTGTATATATAGAGCACCAGGTTCAAATATTGAAGTTTTCAAGGACTGGATGGAAGAAATGTATATAAACAATAATCAAAAGGCTATTTTCATCTGTGGGGATTTTAACATTGATCTTTTAAATCCAAACAAACATAAAATGACTGAGTAATTCATCAACACATTGTATAGTTTGAGCCTTTATCCAAAAATCACAAGACCCAGCCGAATCACATACCATTGTGCCACTCTGATAGACAATATATTTACGAACATTATAGAAAACAATACAGTGAGTGGATTACTAATAAATGACATCAGCGACCATTTACCAGTTTTTACAGTTTATGACAACAACTACACAGAAAACAAGCAGGACAATAAACTACAATTTAAACGAGTAAGGACTGAAGAATCAATGAACGCTTTCAAAAATGATTTGCTACTACAAAATTGGGAGATAGTATATAAAGAGGAAGACACTAATAAAGCATATGAAACATTATTTATCTATATTTAACTTATTATATCACAAACATTGTCCAATAAAATAATATAGCAGTAAACATAAACACTCAGACAGCCCATGGATCACAAGGGGATTACAGAATGCATGTAAAAAGAAAAATACACTATATATAGAGAATTTATAAAATATAGAACTAAAGAGGCAGAAAATAAATATAATAAATATAAAAATAAGTTGACTAATATTATGAGAAGATGTAAGAAGGATAATTATAGTAGAATATTAGATAACAACAAATATAATATTAAAGGTGTTTGCAATATATTAAATGGTATTATCAGGAATGGATCAAGACAAATAAACTATCCTCAGTATTTTATGGAAAATGATCAAACTATTATCAATATGGATGATGTGGTTAACAACTTTAATAATTTTTTTGTAAATATTGGACCAGAATTAGCAGGAGAAATCCCAGATCCAGTGACTCCTGAAGACATAAAAGACAATTATATTGAAAAAAATCCTAGTTCAATGTTTCTGGAAGCGGTAGATGAAAATGAAATTATAGAAACTACTAATAAATGTAAAAACAAGACATCTACAGACAGTAATGAAATAGATATGAAAATAGTAAAAAAAAATCATTAGTGGGATTTCAAAACCACTCACGCACATCTGCAATTTATCATTCAAAACTGGTCGATTTCAGAATAAAATGAAAATAGCAAAAGTCATACCTCTGTTCATGACTGGAGATAAACACCACTTCACAAATTATAGGCCTGTTTCTCTACTTCCTCAGTTTTCAAAAATATTAGAAAAACTCCTCAACAACAGATTAGATAAATTCATTGATAAACATAATTTACTCACCGATAGCCAGTATGGATTCAGAACACACCGGTCAACATCACTAGCATTAATAGAACTCATTGAAAAAATCACAAATTCCATAAAAAAAACATATAGCTGGAGTATTCATTGACCTAAAAAAAAGCATTTGATACTATTAATCGTGATATATTAATCAGGAAATTGGAGAGATATGGGATCAGGGGGGTAGTATTGGACTGGGTGAGAAGCTATCTAAATAAAAGACAACAATTTGTGACAATGAGAGATTATGAATCTGAATGTTTGGACATTGCTTGTGGTGTCCCCCAGGGGTCAGTGTTGGGTCCAAAACTGTTCATCTTGTACATTAACGAGATATGTAAAGTATCCAATATATTTAAATGTATTTTATTTGCGGATGACACTAATCTTTTTTTTTCTGGTGAGAATGTCCAGCAGCTTTTAGAGGTCATCACATCTGAAATGAAGAAATTGAAGGAATGGTTTGATTGAAACAAATTATCATTGAACTTGAGCAAAACTAAAATTATGTTGTTTGGAAACTGTAGATTGGATACTCAGGTACAAGTTAAAATAAATGATGTGATTATAGAAAGAGTTTATGAAAATAGATTCCTAGGTGTAATAATAGACCATAAAATCTGTTGGAAACCTCACATAAAACATGTCCAATCTAAACTCTCACGAAGCATTTCAGTCATGAGTAAAGTAAAGCACATTCTGGATAGAAAATCACTCTACATTCTCTACTGTTCACTAGTTTTACCATATTTAAATTACTGTGCTGAAGTCTGGGGAAACAATTATAAGTCTACACTACAACCACTTTTTATACTCCAAAAAAGGGCCATAAGGATAGTTCACATTGCAGGTTATCGTGATTACACTAACATATTGTTTTTGGAGTCAAAGACATTGAAGTTAAATGATCTTGTGGAATTTAAAACGGCACAATTAATGTATAAAGCAAAAAGTCATGCACTTCCAAGAAACATTCAAGAATTGTTCTTTGATAGGGAGGGGGGTTATAATCTGAGGGGAGAACACAATTTAAAAGTGCTAAATGTACGCACTACCATGAAAAGACACTGCATCTCATGGCAGCACATCACCCCCATCCTCATCCACCTCCACTGGCTCCCCATCAAATCCTGCATCACCTACAAAACCCTCCTGCTCACCTACAAATCCCTTCACGCCCTGGCACCTCAGTACCTCACTGACCTCCTCCACCCCTACACTCAGTCACGGTCCCTGCGATCCACGGACACTGGTCAGCTCTCCATCCCCCGAACCAGACTACGGACGTTCGGGGACAGAGCTTTCAGTGTGGCAGCTCCCACCCTCTGGAACTCCCTCCCCGCAGAACTCCGCACCGCCCCAACTCTGGACTCATTTAAAAAACTGCTCAAAACCCACCTCTTCAACTTGGCCTTCAACCCCTAACTTTCTCACTTTATATGTATATGTTGTGTCTGTCCACTATGTTGTTAATTTGTCATCCCCCCCCCCTATGTAAAGCGACCTTGGGTCCTTTGAAAGGCGCTATATAAAACGAAGTTATTATTATTATTATTATTATTATTATTATTATTATTATTATTATTATTATTATTATTATTATTATTATTATTATTATTATTATTATTATTATTATTATTATTATTATTATTATCTCGATATGTGGATTGAAACTGTGGAACAGTCTAAATGTGGTGATAAAGCAATGTCCAAACATGAGACAATTCAAACTGATGTATAAGGAAATTATGTTCACAAGGTACAGGGATGAGGAAGGGACTTGATATTCACGGGTGTTTACATATTTTTTTTAATTTCTTTCATGTTTTACATATATAGTTTTTGTTTTTTTGTTTTGCATATAATATATATATTTTTTTTCTTTTCTTTTTTATGTTTTAAAATAGTACACTCATTTGAGTAGTGGAAAAGGGGTAGGATTAAATAAGTGTATACTTCTTCCTACTCCTTTTCGAACATGTAGATTGAGTTGTGTTTTGCTTTTGTTATTGTTTGTTTGTATTCAAATAAAAAGAAATCATCAGGAGCAGTGTTAGGAGTGGGGACTGGGGACGGATGCCATCTTTTTTGGAACCCTGTACCAGTCGTTTATCTTGTTGAAGGCTTGCTACCATTACAATCCCCCAACTATGTATTTTCTCACTAAAAGACCAGAATCAATCTAATTTTACAGACAGTAAACATTGTATATGTAATTAAGAGTGGCCAATTAAATATATTGAGCTATGAAAGCTAAAAATGTAAGCCTTAAAGGAACACGCCAACTTTTGGGGAAATTAGCTTATTTGCCATCTATCCTGGAGTTAGACAAGCAGATACCCTTTTCTTTTCTGTGCATGCATTAGGCTTAGGGAACAGCCGCACCGTTAGCCTAGCTTAGCGTCATTCACTGGAAGTAGGTGTGCTAGTGTAGCCTAGTTCCCAACAGTCACGAAATACACTCCAAATACAACTCCAATTAACATGTTATGTTATTTGATACTATCTTGTCTAGCACAGTCTCTGGAGCGTAACAGTAAGAAGCATTTTGTATGAAAGTATTCTGTACTTCTGTATGACAACTATTAAAGAAACTTGAAACAATTGTAGTGTGGTTCGGCAAAAAGAATTCCGAGTATATATCTGCTTAGAAAACGGAAATGTCCAATTTTTTTTTTATTTCTCCATGTGGTAAATACACATCAACATGTTTACAGGACAGTTTTGGAGTTGTATTTGGAGTTTTGTGACTGTTGGAAACTAGGCTACACTGGCACACCTACTTCCAGTGAATGATGCTAAGCTAGGCTAATGGTGCGGCTGTTCCCTAAGCCTAATGCCTGCACAGAGAAGAAATGGTATGTATCTGCTTGTCTAACTCCAGGGTAGATGGCAAATAAGCCAATTTCCCCAAAGGTTGGCGTGTTCCTTTAAGTCTTAGAATGGCTCAATTGACTAGGCTGCCTGTAGATGCGTCTGTAGACATTTTAGTTTTTTGGCCAATGCTAATTATCAAAGCAATTCTAATATTGGCCTGATTAAGGCGCTTTAGTGGAATTAATCTTTGGCCAAATATCTGGGATGATATACTGTTTTACTGAGCCTAATATCTGGGATGATATACTGTTTTACTGAGCCTAATATCTGGGATGATATACTGTTTTACTGAGCCTAATATCTGGGATGATATACTATTTTACTGAGCCTAATATCTGGGATGATATACTGTTTTACTGAGCCTAATATCTTGGATGATATACTGTTTTACTGAGCCTTTTCAATGAACACGGGAAAAGGTGATTGATTGATTGATGATCGCAATGTGTAAATCTGTGCTACAGGAACACAAACCATATCATGATCACAAATAGTTGATCATTTCATAAAGCTGAAGATAGAATCTTTAGTAGGATAAACATGGATGAGGTACAGTATATTCGCTTATATTTGTAACAAAGTTTACTGAACCATTTAGACGACAAAAGGAGATATAAGAGAGCATCTCGAGATGCCCTTCGTTGGTACTAAACACTGGGGTCATACAGCAGTGTCACTGAAGGCGGGCCAGACTCCAGAAGGTGTGAGTCATGCACTCACTCACTCACTCTCTTGCTTGCTTGCTCTCTCACTCACTCACTCACTCACTCACTCACTCACTCACTCACTCACTCACTCACTCACTCACACACACACACACACACACACACACACACACACGCACGCACGCGCACGCACACACACACACACACACAGTCACACACACATACACACACACACACTGTGGGTAATGGAAGAACATACAGTAGATCGAGTGAAGGTCTCTGACAAGCCACAGAATGACAGTATTTGAGAGGGAGAGAGAGAGAGAGAGAGAGAGAGAGAGAGAGAGAGAGAGAGAGAGAGAGAGAGAGAGAGAGAGAGAGAGGAGAGAGATACAGTGAGATGCCCACTCAGCCAGATGGTTCTGGGACTCTGCTTTGCAAACACCCAAAGAGACTTTGAAAACATGGAAAACAACTCAAAACTCCCATACCTACTGGGAGAAATACAACAATGTGCAAACACAGCAGCAAGATTTGTGAGCTGCTGTGACAAGAAAAGGACATCCAATGGAATACAACCACCATAAAGACTGTCAACCATACAAGAAATTCCTTCTGTAATGTACTGATTTCTTTTTGTTTTCTCTGTTTGATGGTTTTGTTTTGTTTGGCTTTGGCAATGTAAACGTATGTTTCCCATGTCAATAAAGCCCATTTTAATTGAATTGAATTTAATTGAATTGAATTGAATTGAATTGAGAGAGAGAGAGAGAGAAGTGCGTCTTTAGTCGACGGCGAAAGATTGGATGGGTTTCGGCTGTCCTAACTGTGGTGGGAAGTTCGTTCCACCATTGTGGGGCAAGGACTGAGAATAGGCGACTTCTCTTTGATGACCCTCCCGGAGCTTGGATAGGAGTAGGTCTGAGGCGGCCAGAAGATGCAGAGCATAGGGGTCTTGAGGGTGTGTAGTTAGAGACCATTGACCGGAGGTAGGCGGGAGCCGTTCCCTTCGCCGCACGATATGGTAAATGGCTGCTTTTTTATATAGCGCTTTTATCCAAAGCGCTCTACAATTTGTTACTCACATTTTACCCATTCATTCACACATTCACTCACACATTCACACACCGACGGCAGAGGCAACCATGCAAGGTGCCAACCTTCTCATCGGAAGCAATTAGGGGTTAAGTGTCTTGCTCAAGGACACATCGACACGCTTCCCGGGAGGAGCGGGAATCGAACCGGGAACCTCCGGATTGCCAGACGACTGCTCTACCTCGCCCCACGATATGCCAGGTCGAAGGCCTTGAAGCAGATTCGTGCGGCCATGGGGAGCCAGTGCAGGTCCCTGAGAAGTGGGGTGACTTCGGTAGGTTTGAGATCAGGCGGGCCTCTGCGTTCTGAATGAGTTGAAGAGGCTTAGTGGCAGTGGCCGGGAGGCCAGCAAGCAGTGCGTTGCAGTAGTCGAGGCGGGAGATGACTGTTGATTGGACGAGGAGTTGGTGGCTTCTTTTGTCAGGAAGGGGCGGATCCTTCTGACGTTGCTCAGGAGGAATCTGCAGGTTCTGGTTGTCGCTGCGATGTGAGCGGAGATGTTCAACTGGTCGTCAAGGACGCGGCCATAGTTGAATTCTCGACTGTGATGGAAAGGTCGGTCAGGGGGGAGGATTTGGCCGGCAGGTGAAGCAATTCTGTTTTGCTTAGGTTCAGTTTGAGGTGGTTGGACATCATCCAGGTGGAGATGTCAGACAGACAGGCAGAGATACGCTCAGAGACGTGGATATCTGAGGGGGGGAAGGAGAGGAAGAGTTGAGTATCATCGGCATAGCAATGATACGAGAAGGCATGAGATGTGATAATGTTACCCAGAGATTTAGTGTAGAGAGAGAGAGAGAGAGAGAGAGAGAGAGAGAGAGAGAGAGAGAGAGAGAGAGAGAGAGAGAGAGAGAGGGAGAGAGAGAGGTGGAGAGAGAGAGCGAGAGAGAAAGAGAGGGGGAGAGAGAGGGGAGGAGAGAGAGAGAGAGAGAGAGAGAGAGAGAGAGAGAGAGAGAGAGAGAGAGAGAGAGAGAGAGAGAGAGAGAGAGAGAGAGAGGGAGAGAGAGAGAGGGGGGGGGAAGAGAGAGTGCCCTAGGGCAGTGGTTCTCAACTGGTCTAGCCTCGGGACCCAACATTTTCCTTAGTCATTAAGTCGCGACCCAAATTTTTGAACCACTATGATTTATTAAATTCAATTTTTTTTTGCAGTAATACACAATCTTTCATGCACTGTTAAAAACATGAAGTAAACACAAAATAGTGCAACAAAAGTGCAACTAGGGCTAAAAACCCAATGAAATAAAATAATAATAAATAATATGCTTCTTAGCAGATTTCTTAGCTTAACATAACAGACCTAAGTTTGGGGGAACTAATGGGATAACTGGGGTTGCAACAAAAGTGCAACTAGGGCTAAAAACCCAATGAAATAAAATAATAATAATAAATAATTATGCTTCTTAGCAGACTTCTTAGCTTAACACTTTGATCGCCATCATTAAAATTCATGATATACCATCCCTTGCCAGCTCTATTTAACATGGAGAAGTTCCCCTTCTTTGCAGGGCTATAACTTTTTAAATTATATTGCTAGATTGCCATTATTAGGGCCCATTCAATGTCCTATATGTATTGTTCAGGGTGTATCAACGTTAAACTTTTTCATTCACATATTCATACTAAAATATGGTCTAAAGTATAAGTATGTTTTTATCTTTTTCTGCAGCTTTCTCCAGAACTTGATTTATAGCTCCAAATGCATTATATTGATGATGAAATACAGTTTGGTAGCGATCGCCGTTATCGGCGATCAATCGGTGCCAGATAATAAATTTCAACTGGACGTGGTTCTGGAAGTTACTACACGTCATCTGATGTTGACCGTATGGGCGAGGGGGCGTTTATAATTCCGTGGGCAACGTTATACCATTCATCTAATGTGGGTCATATGTTCATCATAGCAGTTTATATCGAACACTGTAATACTACACGCTAAAACTCACCCCAGTCTCCTCGGGCCGTTGGGCGATCAGCGTGGAGTAGACAGTTTTCGATTATGGGATGTTGAAATGCCCGATCTATTTCCAGGTTGTATAATAGTATATACGTCCAAATCATGTTGTTTTTTCGAGTTATTTCCACCGATCGATGTTCACTGTGTGAAGACGGAGTCTCTCTAACATTAGCGAGTGCCCGGACCCTATATGGAGTGAGTCCTGCCGGGTCAAAGGTTGATATCCGGTTTCGATCTGCCGATCGGCCACCAGATGGCGCTCTTGAACCGCTAGAGGGTTGAGAGGAGATCAGCAGTGTGTGTCAGGGCTCCGGAGGGGAAATATGATTCCGATCACAGATTTTTGAAATATTGATATCAAAGACGAGTTACGGCGTCTTCGGCAGAATGAGCATGGCTAGAAAAGACGTCCTAAGGCGTTTTCGGCGATTAAAGTGTTAACATAACCGACCTACAGTAAGTTTGGGGGAACTAATGGGATAACTGGGGTTGCAACAAAAGTGCAACTAGGGCTAAAAACACAATGAAATAAAAGAATAATAATAAATAATATATCCTTCTTAGCAGACTTCTTAGCTTAACATCCCAGGGAACTAATGGGATAACTGGGGATGTTGTTTGCTCCTGACAAGAGTCTCAACGTCTGGGGTGATGGTAGACAAAGCAACTCTGAGGTCATGTCCAATCTGTTCCTCTGCTTTGTCTTCAGCTGGACCAGAGCTGAGAAGCCACTTTCACAAAGATAGGTAGTGAAAAGAAAAATAATAAAAATAATAATAAATAAATAAAAATTTCTTTTAAAATTTTTTTTTTATATACACATCCGTGACCCACTCAAAATGGCCCTGCGACCCACTTTTGGGTCGCGACCCACCAGTTGAGAAACACTGCCCTAGGGGACACAGCCCTTGGGGGGGCTTCAAAGTTAGTTCTATTGTATAGGTGTGGAGGGAGAATCGTGCGTGTGTGTGTCTGCATTGCATGACATGTAATTTATCTGTGAGTGTATGCATGCAGCCATGTGTGTGTGTGTGTGTGTGTGTGTGTGTGTGTGTGTGTGTGTGTGTGTGTGTGTGTGTGTGTGTGTGTTACACAGCTTGTATGTTTGTATTCCGTGAGGATGTGTCCAGCAAGTGTCCAGCAAGTGTGTACCCTGTGTGTATCTGTGTGCATGTGTGTGTGTTTGTGTGTGCATGTGAGCCCTGCTGTGTGCTACGAGGCGAATGTGTGCGTGTGTGCGTGTGTGTGTGTGTGTGTGTGTGTGTGTGTGTGTGTGTGTGTGTGTGTGTGTGTGTGTGTGGGGGGGGGGGGGGGCTCTGCTTAACCGCTATCAGCATGGCGCACAATTATTGCATTGTCTGGATGCTCCGCCTGAACGCATCCTCTCCAAGCTCTCACTGTCCACATAGACAGACAGCGCTATTGTACCCCGTTTCTACCCATCATCAACATCACCACCATCGTCTTACCACCCCGCTCTCCCTCCTCCGCCGTAGCCAGTTCACCTCGGCCTGTGTGCCATTTTGCGCCGAATGCGTTGGATTTAACACACAGGGCTTTTTACGCCGCAACCAAAGGAGCTTTTCACGGCTTCGCTCCCCATCTGGGCCCGCTGACGTAAAGAATAAGCCCGCCGGGGGAATTGAAACAAATCCAACACTCCCTTTCTCTCCTCCCCCCAGCAGCAGCACCCCCCCCTCCCCGTCAAAAACAAACGCATCTTTATCCTCCCCCCCTTCCTGATAGGCAAGATACACCGATGTACAACACTGGGTTATGTGTTTAGCCATTTTTGATTGCGAAAAGGCATAAAACAGAAAAAATAACAGAAAACCAAACATGAAAACAACCAACCAAAAACATAGAAACAAACAGAAACATAATGAAGGTTGGGTGAATATAAAACATTACTCCATAGTGCTGTCCTAGCGGTTGTGCCCCCCCCCCCCCCCCTTACTGTCCGCTCCCCCTCCGTCTGTCTGTCTCCTCCCCTCAGGGCTCTCTGGACTCTTCAAATTGAGGGCATCCCCATTATTAATCCCTGACTGTACAGCCCTAACCTCCCTGTTGGTACAACTCATTTACATCATCTCATGCCCCCCCCCCCCCTCCCATGTAGACTGTTCTGTTGACATCTCTGTACAACACGTGACTGGCTGGGTAGTTGTTGCTCACTGGATCCCATTGTGACTGGATCCCAGTCACCCTTCAAAAAACCCCACTAACTGTCTCCCTAATGACCAAAACTGCGATCTCAGTAAAACATATATTTTTCATGTATTGTTCCAATTTTTTTTTCTCATGAATATCATTATTAACTTCAGTCCTCACCATACATATAGAATATTTATAAATGTTCAGGATTTTAACCATTTCTTAAATTAGGGTTAGCGTTAGGGTTAGGGGGTTAGGGTTACCCCCTAACACTCATGTTCCACGCGCTTAACACATTGAGTGCCACGGACGCGTTTTGTCGTTAGTTCATGCCGACCTTTGAGTGCCCCCGACGCTATATAGCGTTTGTTTGTCTTTTTTTTTTATTGGCGATTTGAATTCATATTTCATCAATCGAGCCTCGGGTTAGGGCTGCAGAGTCTCTCTGAGCTCAATTGGGAAGATACCGCCCCCTATCGTCTATCCCTGTGTAACTGCACCCCATTACTTTACACTGATGCACTGAGCATCCATGATGTGGTCAGTTTGCTCATTTAACTTTTCCGTCAAGCCAACTGAAGGATCGATTGTGCTCGCCGGCCCGGAAAACGCGTGGATTATGTATTTACAGGACCCAACACTGTAATCAATAAGTGTGATCGATATTTGGAATGGCGATCAGGAATTGGAAAAAAAAAATTGGATAACATCTGATCTCAGGTAAGGAATTTATTTTACCAGTCTTAGGATAATCAGAGCTGTTTTCACAGGTATATCAGTATCAGTGTTTGCCCTATGCGTGTGTGTATGTGTGTGGCTGTGATCGCTGATGAGGAAATGAGAGAATCGATTTTTCAGCCCACCTCTATAGCGTGCATAAGTACACATATACTATCGATAATCTAGCGTTTATTTGAAAACGATTCATAAATAGGCCGAAAAATGACAACGTTTTTGTGTATGCTAGAATATTCCAGTAAATGCCTTTTATCACGGAATCTATATATTTTCCTGAAAAACTAGGGCTTTTCAAAATGCTATAAAACAAAAATGAACTGATTAAAAAACAATCCGTTTCGACAATGTTGACTGCAAACAAGTCATTGATAAACGACAGGCAGATTAGACACATAATTTAAGAGAGAGATTATGCGTTCACAACGCTATCATTGAAGTGGGTCCTGGCATTTAACCATGTTTCCCATGTTAATGGCTGGCACTCAAACTGTTAATAGTGATACAAAATAAATAAAAAACGTACCTTCACACAGAAGGACCCGCGACCACTCAGGCGCGCATCCCACATGCCACCAGGGAATGGACGGGGAGCAAAACACCCCCGTCACAGTCCCCAACATCACGGGGTCGAAGGTCAAGAACCAAACCCCGTGGCAAGGCCGTAGCAGCGGAGCGCGGAGGAGGACCCAGCCCTAGGAACAACCTGGGGGCCAGGACCCCCCGAAAAAGGGGGCCCGGTGAGGTCAACGATGCCGTAGCATCGGGACCCCACCAGATGGTCACCCTGAAGCACTCTAGCTTACTGCACCTGGTATTCCCAGGGGGTCCCCCATCCAAGAACTAACCAGGGCCGAACCTGCTTAGTTTCTGAGATCTGACGAGATCGGGCGTGTCCAGGTTGGCATGGCCGTAAACCCCAAGAGGCTACCCCCCCACAATACTGTGGGGCCAGACGGCGCGCCGGGGAGACAACCCCCTAAGGGGGTTGATCCCTCAATCCAGGCAACAGGCCAGAACTCGACCTGTGCCTGGAGCACTGCGGACTAGACAGGCGCCTAAGGGGCCTTTCTCACTCAGGTTTTGGGATCGAATCACCGCCCCGGAGCACGGAGGGGAGTGTTCTCACTCACCCCTTTTGGGAGCGAAACGGCGCTGATTCGTTTTACCCCCCGCTGAACGGGGCCAGTTGGATTAGGTGGTCTCGGAATCGGCCGTGGGAGCGGGGGGCGTGACACACACAACGTCGTTACTGTCATGCTTGCTTGAATTTTGGGCAGATAACACCACACAGCAACAACTGGAGAATACACACAAAAACGATATTTATTGGCAATTTGAGAGTTCAGACCTCAACCAAAAACAAGTGGATGAAACATGAAGCCACGTTACAAACGCACAGCACTTCCCTGGCTCGCATTAGGCCTGGCAATTTTTGTTTGCCATGCTATTTTCTATACATTAGTTTCTTGTTTAAATGCATTTATTTCTATTAGACCAGTGGTGCCCAATCAGTCGGCCGTGGTCGACCAGTAGATCAATGACATGTAATATAATTGCCACGAGCGATGGGATAATGTTAGCTGCTGGACAGGCTAAGCTAACTAGCGTTAGCCGTTAGCTTAGCGTTAGCCATTGCTGTATACTATACTTTCTTGTTCGAATGCATTTATTTCTATTAGACCAGTGGTGCCCAACCAGTCGGCCGTGGTCGACCAGTAGATCAATGACATTCAATATAATCGATGCAGCAATGTTACTAGTAAAAGGCTAAGATAACTAGCGTTAGCCGTTAGCTTAGCGTTAACGTTAACCCTGCAAAACGCTCAAAAGCGGACTCTACAACAGAGTTCCATTCGTGAGAAAAGAGGCAGAACACACAGTGAATGTATCCGTTTTGTTTATTGCACGTTCTTTGCTGAAAAGAAAAAGTGCTACAGGCTATACTAGACTAGGCTAAGCTAACTAGCGTTAGCCGTTAGCTTAGCGTTAGCCCTGGGAAACGCTCAAAAGCTAACTCTACAACACCATCCATTCGTGATAAAATGGGGTGGGTTATATTGACAAGGCTTGACAACAGAGGTTCAAATATAACTTCATATTTATTGCTTATTTATTCATTTTATATCAGCATCCAGTCTCCAGCGCCATGTTAACACTTCCTGTGTTTACATTTTCGAACGTGACATCATCGCCTACGGCAAGCGTAAACGCTCAAAAGGCAAACCGTAAACAGAACCCGGAACGAAACAAGACTGCAGTGTGTACGCAAACTAGAGGGGGGAGAGGGGGGGGGGGAGTTTGCATCAGATCTCAGAACGGGCTAGAACGAAACGGAATGGAACCGAATACCTGAGTGAGAAAGGCCCCTAAGGGGTCTACTGTAAGAACAGTACCCGGCGGAAGGGGTGTTCGGTATGCTGTGCACCATGTCATGACCTCAACAAACCCGACCCCTCCAGCGGGGTCGAGGTTCAAAGGAGAGGCTGACACAATTGGCAGACGTCATGAAAGATGCAGGGGCACACTCTCGGGCAGACGGAGTCAAGCCCGGCATCAACCCGAGAGTCGACTCTGCTACCAACACACCGGAGAACCAACCACCTCCCTATGTTTAGTTTAACAGGAGGCGGTTGTTCCCTTAACCCACCAAGAAAACTTAGAATCATAACTGCGCGTATACACAGGCTATACAAGCAGTACAAGTGTTTCAGTTTTCAAAGGGTTAACCCAGGCCAACAGGTCGACGAGAACGAGTCCGGACCTGGGCCTGGCGGACCGGGACCTACACAGGGATGCCTAGAGGGGTTGACAGCAACCACCTCGACAGCCCCCTCCCATCCCTGCCCAGCAGGGGGAGGGAGAAGTGAAACAAATAGAGAAGGAGCAGGCCCCCTAACACAGCGCAAGGTACAACACAGTATGGACCAAGCACGTCACTGTTATGGGCAACATATGACACACACATCCACAACACCATCCCCGCGAAGCCCGGACCGACCCGGTATTTTCCCCCCGGAAAAGCACAAAGTCCTTCGGGGTACCAGAACAGCAGATCTGCGCCCCGGCGGACAACGGGTTAACTGACCTGGTCCGGCGCGATCAGAACCAGTCCCGCGTCCTAGTCACGCCGCCATCCCCAGTCCTAAGAGGGGGGTAGGTACGCGTGTCGATCTAAAAACATCACCGAGGGCACCACCAAGATGGACAGAACGTGAATGCGCTGCTCCTGGCGGCCCACCTCATGGGCGTGAGACCCCTCCGCCAATGTAATGATCTACTCCATCATCTCCCCCCGGAGATGCATGTGAGTCATCGAGTCTAACCTAGTGTACTGGCGCTCGGCAGAGATAAAAAATCTCCTTCCTAGTCGCCCGCATAAAAAACACAGTTTCTATGAATTGGGCAACCAAGGCGCGCCGGCCCATAACGTGGTTCCACATTGGAAGCACCCAGGGCCAGCGCTATATGCACGTCAAGAACCCGAAACACATCAATGGTGAATTCTAATAAGAAACACCAGACAATGTTCCCTCCATGCTGTCTTGGACGAGCAGCAGGAAGCCAGTCAATAAGACACAGACACAGGCCTTATATGACGCGTCTGAGGGCAACCCCGTCAATTCTGCTCCTCACATAAGAAGGGAAGACAGAAGTTCCCCCAGAGAGACCTCTACGTGAGTACAATTGAAAAAGATACATGTAATAATAATTGGGCCAAGTGACCAACGGCCCAATACACACTGTAATAGAGAGCAGAGCAGAAAACGAACAGTTTTCGTATGCATCGCATCATCCAACTTTGACAAAGACAGCGGTCTGCAGCACAGAGCCTGTAACCTCATGGATGTCTCCTAGCCAATAGGAAAACGTGCCCAGTGACGAATCCCATGGCCGGGGGGAAATCCCGTGACCCACCCATCCTAACATGGAGTGGAACCAGGGAACCCCCCCCCCCTTCCACCTCCCTGTGACGGCAGTGTGACGCGCTGCCCCTCAGCTGACAGGGAAACTGACAGGCAGGAGGTCCCACCTCCCGGCCAATCAGTAAAGGGGGGGGGGATTTATTAGCCCACCCCTTATGACCCCTCACCCCTGATACGATGCAACAATAAAGCAGAGCCATGACACCAGCCATAGCGTGCTACATGAAAGCGCATTATACCTGTTAGGGTAACAGCTTCACATTCTGCACGCCAGCCACAGACGATGACCTCGTCTGTGCAAAAACTGGCTTTATACATGGCTTCAGGCTCATGTGCGAACTTGCCACCTCAATTTTTACACCTTTACCTTAAAGTAAGAAAAACACAGACCAAGAGAGGGGCCAAGGGCCTTGGTACAAGAGCTACACATGTAAACTTCTGTAGGCCAACACCTAACCCAGTTGTGGATTCAATGCCACGTTTACTTAAACGTGAACACGATACACACAACCCTCTATCACAATAAAAAAGGGCAAAAGTTCACTCTCACTACTGCAAGAGGAACGCTGTTTTTTTATGATGAGAGAAGACATAAGTCCTCGATCAAGTGCTGGTCACAGGCCTTGCTAAGTCTACATAACAGCGACCAAACAATTTTCAGAGAAATTGCCTCTCTCTAAGCAAGAGCACAACCCCAGCAGAAGCTGAGGGATTTACACCGTATCCCCAAAAATATAGTCAATCAACACACATTTTGTAAACAAAATCATATTTGAGGGGAGGGGGGGGGGGGGCCCAGGGGCAAACCAGGGAATAATTTCACCAACCCCCTAACCACCTCACCCCTGATACGACGCCAAATGTGTAGAGTAAAAGCTTTACATCATGCACGCCAGCCACAGCCGAAAACCTTGTTTGAAAACAGGTTTCCCACAGCTCTGCTTATGTGTAACATTTTTTTAAATAACTTGCCACTTGTTATTTTTATCATTACCCTCAAGTAAAAAATAACAAGCTAAGAGAGGGACTCAGGCCCTCGATCATATGCCACTATGCACAGCATTGTAGGGTAACACCCAGCCAGTTGTGGGCTCAGCCACGTTGTCTAAACGTTACATGAACACACACAACACAGGTATACAACAAAAAAAACAGTTCATTTTTACTCACGTAAAAAACAACGCTGTTCTTAGGTAGAGAGAAGACATAAGCCTTGGCCAACGCTAACCTAAGCTACAAAGCGACCAAGACAATTTTCACACCACACGTCGTATCTCCAAATGTAGTGAAGTAACATATGTTTTGTTAAACAAAGACATCGTTATTAACCAAAAACATTCGGGAGGGGGAGGAAGGAAGAGTGGGGGAATGTCCAATGGACACCTTACCTTCCGTGAGTCTGCCTCAGGGCAGCTCTGGCTGCAATTGTAGCTTACCACCACCGGTATGACTGTGTATGAACGAATAATGGACTCTGTGAAGCGCTCTGGGTGTCATGAAGAGCGCTATATAAAATCCAAGCCATTATTATTATTACCTGCACCAACGAATGCAGGACGAAAGGCCGTAACACAGGTTTGTCCACCACGTTGACGAAGGCCTCTCGCTGGCAAGGCCAGAAGAGGCAATGGCCGGAGCCTTGCTCCGGCGTGACGCCCCCCTCCTGCAGCCGGTCATGGCGCAGGCCCGACGACATCTTCTGCCAGAGATGACGTCGTAGTCAGAGTGCCAGGGCCCGCTATTCTCACGGCTAGCGCCAATGGTTGTAGCACAAGCTAAACAGCTAACTCTAGGTTAACTGATAGCATCAAGCTAACGTTTCCAGCCGAGCGCAGCCGCCAGCTAACGTCGTAGCTAAACAGCTAACTGGCTAACAGTTAGCTCATACTGGCTATCACTAGCCACTAGCTAACGCAGAAGCAAGCTAAGCGGCTACTACTGAAAACTGTACAACGTGAGAAAAAGCAATACAGGCCAACACTTCAGACAGCCGCTGTCTTTTCCTCTTCTTGTCCAAAGAAAAAAGGGAAAAAGGCAACACACGCCCCTCTTCAGAACGGTGTTTACCAGACACAGCGGTATCGGCAGCAAGCCCCCTCGGGATATTCTCATAACGAAACACCAAGCTCACCTCCCTCGCGCCGGGTGTTTTTCATCTTGAAAAGCGGGGCCAGCACGGCGACAGAAAGTATCCGTTTGTCCAGAGACCCGGGGAATTGAACCGCAGATTCGGAATCACGGTCCCAGGAAAACAAAGCTACGACTTCACTGAGGAGGAGCTAATGTTATCGTGGGGCATCTGACTAGAACCCCCTCCACGCCGCTAAGGGGCAGCGAAAAGGATTCTAGCCTGGAGCCGACCTTCGTAAGCTGTGCAGTTGACCCCCCACAATTGACACACCTGGCGCCCGCGTCGCAAAAAACATCACCCGCCCAGAGAGGCCGTCAGCCCCCACACAGCCGACCGCCTCCCAAGCATAGTGTCCAGCTGCAGAGCCGGAGACAATGCCAGCGGGGATTGCTCAGTGACGCGCGCCCCTAATGCGAAGCACCGGTGGAGGTCAGAATGATCATCATCTTCTAGGTGGCGAAGACATTATCGCTGTATTTCCTCAAAAAATAGTGAGAAAGAAAACAAAGATATAATGTCAACGCAGCTCCTCTTCTCCAATAACTATTTCGGCACTAAACTAAAGTATACAGGCACTTTACGGTGGTGAAAATAGGGAAGGAGCTGATGGTGTGGCCACGACCCAGCTTATGTAGAGGAGCGGATGTGGGTGTGGCCAGGCGGATGAGTGTGTGCATGTGGAAAAAATTATTCAATATTAGACTGGATAAAGGGATAGTTCCAACAGAGCAGAGCGTAAACTATACGATAATATAACAGAACAGTTATACACAAGGGGATGACGAGACAGGAAACACCTGGGCTGATTACAGATGGATACACCTGGGAGGGAAACGACAAAGAACTACAAGACCAGGACAGGGAACTACAACCAGACATTACACATCACACTGGGAACACCTGATCAAGGTACAAACACACCCACACGTAACAAGCCTGAATGAAGAGGAGACACAGGTCAGCAAAGAGTTCTAAGGGTTCCAAGCTCCCTAAACCGTCTAACCACATTTACTGTACGTGACTAATGGTTTCCTGAGCTCTTAATTTAGTTACAATACCTCTCCTGATGATCTGTTTCCCTAGCAGGCCGCTGCTGGTGGAAACAGTCTTGAAATAGACATGGCCGTAGCCTTGGAAACAGACATTTCCACAACCCAGGAAAGTACACAATTCTGTCACAAAACTAATGCCAATTCGTATTTCATTCATCTCTGATCCAATTATATAACAGTAGGAGGGATGCCCTGATAGAGGAGACACAGATAACACTGATCACACACTAAACTCACAAATGGATTACATCAGAAGTAATGCTGATAACTCAGGAGCATCGACTGGGGATCGATTAACATAAGCAGATAACCACTGCTGAATGGGTTTAGTTTATTTGACAATTATTAAAATACATTACATGTTACAACAAGTCATGCATCCTAAAATTATCAAGGATAGTACAAAAAAGTCACAGACTTATTTCCATTGTGGTCCTTGGTCTCAGCAGCACATGGTATTTACATAAACATGTATTACACATATTACCATCAGCCTACAGTATATTGCTAAAAATAGAATTAAAAAGTAAAATACATTATTAATAAAATATACAAATACACACTAAAACTGCACTACATTAAAAACTAGAACCTTCCTTAGTTACTCTGGGACATTTTCTAGGAGCCATTTCCTAACGTTCACCTTGAAACTATACAGGTTCAAGATCTGTTTGGTGGTCAAAGGCAACTTATTCCACTCCTGTGCTCCTTTGTGAGCAAATGAGCACTGTCCCATCTTTGTTCTACACCTTGGAGGATGCAGGTTTGCTATGCTAGATCTCGTTCTGTGGCTGTGTGATTCACTAATACTAGGAAAATAGTTACTAAAATATTTGGGGGCCCTGTTATTTATTATTTTGTGTACCATGTTGAGCCTAAGCTGGGCTACTCTGGCCTCAACTGGTAGCCAGTTGAGCTCCTGAAAATGTCTCCTCCCAACATGATCACAAGGTCCTAGGCCCATCACAACCCTGATCAGCTTATTCTGTGACACCTGTAGTTTCTTCTTTAATGAAGCTGACAGTCCCTCAAACCAGGCTACACTAGCATAATCAAAATGACACTGCACCAGGCTGTTGGCCAGTAGTCTAAGGCTTTCCCTGTCAAGAAGATTGGCCTTTCTAGCCAAAAACCTGGGCCCTCATTCATCAACGTGGACGTAGAAGATGTTCTATTTCCACACGTAAGCACAGAATTTAGAATGAGTGTACGCACAGAAATATTGGGATTCATCAACCGTGCGTACACAGGTCCTATGCTCCTCCGTGTTGATGAATACCACTTTGTTCTACCGTCAATGCTCGTGCATGATTATCCATATATGGTCATGAAAGTGAGGAAACACCCCCCATGGGATGTGAAATAATGGACTGACCCGAGCGGAACTCTGAGAAACTTCACGGAGATTGTTCACAGCTGTCGAACCAAGAAGACACAACGCGTGTTATGGGATAAATAAAAGGCGGACTTGTAAACGGTGATGTCAGATATCAATGGCTCCCTAAGACCATTGCTGCAATTCTGCCTGGACAGCTCAAAATACTAATAAAGACCGTTCGTTGACCACTGTTTGGCGTTGGTTGTGTGTCATTATAACCGTGCTGTAATATGAATGCCTTTATTAGTTGTGTTCGATTGGCTATATGATTTTTAGAGGCATCTATTTTGTTGTCGGTATTACCGACAACAAAATAGATGCCTCTAAAAATCATATACTATTAGGTAGCCTATATGAATTACATATAATAGCAGCCATAGCCTACATTATGCAACAGTAACTTGCGCATACCAGTGTATGCGACGGACCAGTGTATACCTTATATCATATCATATTCATATAATAGTTTACTCTATCAGCATACCAGCATGTAATATGTTCTTTGTTAGAACTCAACTCGTTATTATTTTGCACATAGATTGCAGAAATACGGGAACGTTTTGATTTACATTAAAAGGCTTTGACATTGTAAAACTAAATACGTGGAATACTGTAAGCATAATACAAGTCATATCACCCACACGATATGCTCTGTGTCCAGAGCATGTATGCTTTTCATTCATTTAAGACACATTATTGCAAGGGTTTTGTAATACACATACACCCTGGTGTCATTGCAATGCGTTTTTTATTCTTTCTTATACAGTAGGAAGGGGGAAGAACACTATATCGTGGGTGTTCATATGACTTGTATTCTGCTTACAGCTTCGAAATTCCACTTGTTTCGTTTAACGTAAAGCCTTTTAAATATAATCAAAACGTTCCCGTGTTTCTGCGGTCTGTGCGCAAAATAATAACGAGTTGAGCTACGCGGAGCCAGTACACCCAGTACACCCCGTATATTCCGATAACGCTATATAAACCATGCTGCATTCATTCTGAGAGAAAGATCTATTATTCCAAATGCTATTTATAGGGTTTTGACCATAATTACACTACTGTTGCTATTTTACAATGAACTATAATGGATTACGGGGGTCATACAGAACACGCGCCAGTGTCTTTATTTCCGCCTTGAAACTAATGCAGAACTGAGGAGCGCTTATGCGTAGTAACGATATTCTACCACTGGGCGTCAGCTAAGTGTGCTCCGACCTGTGCGTACACGTAAGCACGGAGTCAAGTTCAAGTTGAAATTGATGAATCCCACTCTTTGCTTAGAAATGATCGTACGCACAGGGTAAGCACAAATCTGTGCGTAAGACACGTTGATGAATGAGGGCCCTGGTGCGGGCATTTACCTTACCCAGCCAGCACCTGTAAGGCCATTCCCTCCCCCCCCCCAGACTGTCATCCAGCATCCAGCCCAGGTACTTCACTGCTGTTCTTGCTGCTATAACCTCAGACCCTAATTCTACCTTGAGTTCAGGAGCCATTTTTTATCTGGGCTTAGATCCGAACAAAATAGACTCTGTTTTGCCTAAGTGAAGTGAGAGCCTATTGTCAGACAGCCAATTCCTAACCTTAGAGAGTTCCTCTCCTAGCATTCTTTGGAGTGTACTCAGATCCTTATGGGAGATGAGCAAAGCTGAATCATCTGCAAATAAAAATAAATTACAAGAACATGCTTCTCTCATATCATTTATGTACAATAAAAATAGCAATGGTCCTAAAACACTTCCTTGCGGCACCCCACAAACTATTGGTTTGGCATTCGACAAAAAACCATTGACCTCTACCCTCTGGTCCCTGTCTGTCAGATATGAGGCAATCCACTTTACAGCTGTATCATTCAGTCCCAGAGCTTTCAGTTTATTAAGCAGTAGACCATGATTTACTGTGTCGAAGGCTTTCTGAAGATCAAGTAAGACCATTCCACACAGTTTCCCTTCATCCATCTCCTTTCTTTTTTTGTTGATCTTTTTCCCCCTCCTTTTTCCTCAATTTTTCTCCCATCCCAATGTTAGTCGTTATGCCAATTCCCAATCCCCTTCCTGGTCGCTGCGCACCTACCCCCTATGGTCGGTCTGGGAGAGTGGAGGCTATCACATGCTTCCTCCGACACATGTGTAGCCAATCAACCGCTTCTTTTCACCTGGCAGCGCGGACTCTCACTGAGAGGGTGTAACGTGTGGAAGGATCACACTACCCCCCTTTGATCCTTTCCTCGCTGAGCAGGCGCCCCGACCGAACTGTAGGAGTCGCTGTTTACAACGACCAGGACCCACCCACCAGCTTTCCCACCCCTAACACTGCCAATTGTGTTAGTATGAACAACCAGCCAAGCTGGTAGCAATGCCGAGAGCTGGGCTCGAACCCAGCATTTCCTGCACTAGTGGCGAGCGCCTTGCCCACTGCGCCACTTAGCCGCCCATCCATCTCCTTTCTAATAAAATCAGTTAAAGGAGGCATGAGTCTGTAGAATATGACTTCCTAAAACCCTGATTGAAATTCATATAGAAGTTTGTCCTTGCTAACATATTCTGATATCTGCTCGTGCACCACTCTTTCTAAAATCTTGGACGTGACACTCAAAATGGATACTGGCCTGTAATTACCAGGCTCAGAGCTATTCCCTTTTTTGTACAAGGGAATAATCTTTGCATGTTTAGTACCACTTGGTACAATGCCTTGCTCCAGGGAGAGGTTAATAAGATATGCAACACAGGGAGCTATTTCCTGTGCCCCATCTCTTAAAAACTTTGCAGAAATGTTGTCCAAGTCAGTGGCTTTTGCTATATTAAGCTCGGCCAACATTTCTGCTACTTTCTCAACTGTCACTTTGGTCAAGGTAAATGAATTGGCCAGTACCCCTCGGCCAGAATAAAACCTCTGAATAAACTCCTCTCCATATACTCCTGTTTTAGGAGTATCCTAGTCTAGTGTGTGTGACATCATCAACTGTCTACTGCAACTCAGACGGAGGGGGGCTCGCTCGCTCTCTCTCTCTCGCTCTCTCTCTCTCTCTCTCTCTACGTCCAATATGATTTAAAGCCAAACGTTACACTATAAATACTAACTGGATAGTTGATAAACATTTCATTTCATTATCTGAAATATTCTAAAATCATTAAGTCTGCTATAAGCCATTATCCCTTTGTGTGTGATTATTATTTTCTCACAGTCAAAGTCAAAAAGAAAAACAGAAATAACACGTTTGTCATCGGTAGTAAATCAATGAGATTGTGGACTCTGATGAGGACATGATTGAGGAGGTTTAAGTTAGGTTTATAAAACCTTCACATTTTATTATGTTCTGTTAAATCCTGCAAAGAGGGTAGAGTGAGGAGTCTGATGATGTTTAACAGTAGGTTACAATTAAGATTGAATTGACATGTATTGATTAATCAATCATCAATGAATATATTAAAATAATTAGCTTAAAATTTTACTCTGGCCTCTTATTTAAGTGTATTCTTCAACATAATACCCTATCTACTTGAAATTTACAGAAATTTTTTATATATATGTGACACAAAAATAATTTTTTTTGGCTGGTAAGAAATATGCTTGGCGGGTAGATTTTTCCCATCTACCCGCCACTGGCCGGTGAGTCAAAAAGTTTATTTCGTGCCCTGCCTGTGCTTTATCAAATTCTATTTTACCTTTGATATTTAGGCCAATATTGGGCTTGCCATTGCTGGCTTTGCCCCCACAACCCATGTCTTTCAGAGCTTTCCATAGATTCTTAGGTTCATTTTTGTTTTCCTTTATTAGATTCATGTAGTACCCATTTTTGGTTTCCTTAATCCTTCTTTGAGCTTCATTTCTGCGTTGTTTATATATATCAGCATCTGCTTGCTCATGGGATTTCTTAAATTTCAGCAAGGCCTCCTCCCTTTGCTTAATAGCATTTATAATTTCTGGGTTAAGCCATGGGCTTGATCTCTGCTTTAACCTAACTTGCTTATATGGAGCCATAGTATTCACTACCTGAAGGAAACAGTAGTTAAACAAATCCCAGGCACCATCAACACAATCATTTTCCAACACTGCACACCATTCCATGTTCCTAAGCTGCTCCGTAAAGGTCTCAACACAGTAGTTCTTGAAAGATCTGATTTTAATGTTTTTATGGCTAGACATTTTTTCTCTATGAACCTTCCTGGTACAGTATGTGATGAAGTGGTCACTGATACCATAAGCAATCACACCATGTTGTGAGATATTGCATTTGTCTGACACCATGATAAGATCTATTGTAGTTTGGGTAGTTTTACTTATTCGGGTGGGTTCATTAATCAGCTGAGTTAAGTCAAACAGTTTGCTAAACCTAGTAAAAGCACCATGCGTTGGACAGTCCTTGTTAGATACATCAGTATTAAAATCACCCATCAAAATACATTCGTTTTTCGTCACACCACAGCTAGAAAATACATTCTCTAGTCTAGATTATCATAAAATGCACTTTGATCAGGTGGTCTATAACATACTCCCAATAGCACTGGTTTCGTTTTTTTTTGTCAGGTGAATGTCCAGCAGCACAACTTCTGTCCTAACAGTAAAATGAATATAATTTCTCACAAAAGCACAGACCCCCCCTCCATTACGACTGCGATCCTTTCTGGCTACACGACCCAGAAAAACCTCGGGGTCAGATGAATCTGCACCTGCAGGGGGTGGAGCTGAGGGGGGCGGATCTGTGTCTCGTGGGGCTGGTTCCTCAGGGGCTGGTTTCTCAGGGATGATTAAGTCACTCAGGTCATGTCGACAGATTTTTTATGCCTCAAACAAGGAGTCCAAGAGGTGCTCATCTTCCTTGATACTCTAGAGCATAGATATTCTCCCTTCCAGCATGGACACTTTCTGGGTCAGGCGGAGGCATCCATCGCATCTGGGAGGTGAGGTAGGCATAGTGCCCTACCTTGCAGTCCACAGGACCGAGGCAGTGAAGCAGTCCCAGGAAGGCTGACCCAGACTGGTAGTAAGCAGGCAGGCAGGCAGGCAGGAGACCAACAGGCCAGACACAGGTTCCCTCAAGTAGCTGCTGGTAGCTAGCTAGCTGCTGCAGGGCTGGTGGGTAGCTGCTGGTAGCAAGCTGCTGCAGGGCTGGTGGGTAGCTGCTGGTAGCTAGCTGCTGCAGGGCTGGTAGCTGCTGGTAGCAGTTGAACAGGATCCAGGGTGCAGTGTAGGCCACACCAGGAGTATGGTAGTGCAGGACTCACCAGGGTTTGAACAGACCAGTGATGGTGGGTAGCTGTTGGTAGCTAGCTGCTGCAAGGCTGGTGGGTAGCTGCTAGTAGCTAGCTGCTACAGGGTTGGAGGGTAGCTGCTGGTAGCTAGCTCCTGCGCAGGACTGGGGCTAGCTGCTGCAGGGCTGGTGGGTAGATGCTGGTAGCTAGCTGCTGCAGGGCTGGTGAATAGATGCTGGGACAGCTGAGGCAGCGGCACACATCACTTCCCCAACCCGGTGTTTTGGGGCCAGACCGGCAGAATTCGAACACCTCCTCCTGAATAGTATTTTGTAGGTAGCTATTCAATCAGGGAGCATGTCTAGGTTCCCCGGGTCCTATGTTCCCCGGGTTCTATGTTCCCCGCTTTGATTGATTGATTGATTGAAAATGTTAGACCACCAGCCCTGATTCCAAACTCTAACCTTAACCAGTTCGAAAGAGGGCCTAAGCTTAACCGTTCGAAACAGGGCGGACATTAATAATTAATAAAATAATTAAAATTTATAAAATGTTCAATCTATTAATAAATCAAAGCGGGGAACATAGAACCCGGGGAACATAGGACCCGGGGAACATAGGGATGATCCCTTCAATCACACCCAGGAGCCGTTAGACCACCCTGGCATTTTAAAAGGATGGATCCACAATTTTGGGACCTTCATAATTATGATTTTTAAGGGATTTTACTGTCAGTACTATAACAGAGTATGTTCTGCATGATGTATAATTCAACTTTAATTCAACACAGAAAGGACCCCAGCAGGGGGTATTTCTGTGTGGTTTGCATGTTCTCCCTGTGTTCACGTGGGTTTCCTCTGGGTACACCAGTTTCCTCCCACACCATAAAGACATGCATGGTAGACAGGGACTACAGATGGAAACTAGCTAATTTGCTCAAATCTGGCACATTTACATTGATGTGGAAACTGAAGATGTTCATTAACACTTTGATTGCCTAAGGTTAAATTCATGATATACCATCCGTTGCCAGCTCTATTTAACATGGAGAAGTTCCCCTTCTTTGCAGGGCTATAACTTTTTAAATTCTATTGCTAGATTGCCATTATTAGGGCCCATTCAAGGTCCTATATGTATTGTTCATGGTGTAGCAACGTTAAACTTTTTCATTCACATATTCATACTAAAATATGGTCTAAAGTATAAGTATGTTTTCATCTCTTTCTGCAGCTTTCTCCAGAACGTGATTTATAGCCCCAAATGCATTATATTGATGATGAAATACAGTTTGGTAGGAATCTGTGCGAGATCAAAAATTTCAATTGGACGTACTTCTAGAATTTACTACACGTCATCTGATGTTGACCGGATGGGCGAGGGGGCGTTTATAATTCCGTGGGCAACGTTATACCATTCATCTAATGTGGGTCATATGTTCATCATAGCAGTTAGTAAAGAACACGTTAGAATATAACGCTAAAACTCACCCCAGTCTCCTCGGGCCGTTGGGCGATCAGCGTGGGGTAGACAGTTTTCAATTATGGGATGGCGAAATACCGGATCTATTTCCAGGTTGTATAATAGTATATACGTCCAAATCATGTTGTTTTTTCGAGTTATTTCCACCGATCGATGTTCACTGTGTGAAGACTGAGTCTCTCTAACATTAGCGAGTGCCCGGACCACATATGGAGTGAGTCCTGCCGGGTTAAAGGTTGACATCCGGTTTTTCGATCTGCCGATCGGCCACCAGATGGCGCTCTTGAACCGCTAGAGGATTGAGAGGAGATCAGAACTGTGTGTCAAGGCTGCAGAGGGGAAATATGATTCCGATCACAGATTTTTGAAATATTGATATCAAAGACGAGTTCCGGCGTCCTCTGCAACTTGAGCATGGCGGGGAATGACGAGTTCCGGCGTTTTCTGCAGTTAAAGTGTTAATGTGCAGTGTCCCTGGGTAAAAAAATGTATAAACAAACAAACATAGTTGCATCACTTTCTACCACCTGTTGACCCATGTTTGTCATCAATGAAATACTCATCTTCTATTATTTAATTAAAGGGGCATATTGTCATCGTGTTCTGACCTCAAGTGAATAGCAGACGGTATTTCCGTAACTACTTTCAACTCTAAAATAGGCCCAACTCAAAGAAAGTTTAGGAACGTTTTGGAAATATAGTGTCTGAAGTTCACAGCAAGAAGGTCCTGGGTTCGAACCCCATCAGGGGGCCTTTCTGTGTGGAGTTTGCATGTTCTCCCTGTGTTCGCGTGGGTTTCCTCCAGGTACTCTGGTTTCCTCCCACACCATAAAGACATGCATGGTAGGCAGGGACTACAGATGGAAACGATAGGTTATGTATATAACCTAGTTATATGAGTACTGGCTGAGCGTCTCGCTCTTCGCCATATTGAGATATACCTCATCTCCAGTACCTATTGTACTACATGAACGAAAACAAAGCACCCTTGCACTTGACCAGGCCCCGCCCTAGTGACCTCCTATAAGTCACCAGGCGTGCCAAAGGAAAACAAATCAGAGCCCCTTTTCCGCTGGTGGTGGGGGAGGGAGTGACCGGAGAGCGGGCTGCACACAGCCGGACGGCGACGTTTTTTTAGGGCATGCTCATCCAATGTAGCCGATCCCTCGGCCGCCAAGGCTATCGGCCTTGTGGACACCTGTTGACATTGAGCCCAGGGTACCTCAGGCGGGGGAAACATGGCCGCTGGTCGAGGGCCTCGCCACAGCCGCTGGCGAGGCCGTGCTCTCACCTCTGGCTGCGCGGCGTGAGGCGGTGTGGGGCCTAGGTCAAATACCGCCCACGCTCCAGCGGAAGACCAAAGATCCTCTGCGGAGAGGGGAGCCCTGAGGAGGGAAAAATTCTTTTTAACTTCTCACCCCCTCAAAGGGAGACTAAACCAACCAAGATGTCTGTAAACAAGCGTTGACAGCATCCTAGCCCTCCCTGCGGTTATAGCTTGCGGCTAGGTCAAAGCTAATAACGTCAAAAACCTCGCGCCCTCACCAGACACCATTTTTGACAGAAAAAACAGCAATTCGAACAAAGTTACTAATCGCTGCTAATTCTATACCGTGGCGGTATAAGCTTAACAGCCCACCAGCCACCCGCCGGGCCGACTCACCTCATGGCGTCGGCCGGGCGGGGCACTGTTTCAACATGCCAAAGGCAAAGGACTGATGCCACCTGCTTCATAAACACGGAGCACCAGTGGTGGTTGCAACCAGCAACCTCCACCGTGGTGTGCACCCATGAAGGGGTTAATGAATAAATGAACTAAAAACACCACCAATACACTGTAGAATGGGCTAGCCCATACACACAACGTTAAGGGGATGCGGACCAGAGAAACCCAGTCCCGCATACCATTCATAATATTCACAAAAAGCACACCAGCCCTAGACCTCAGCCCATTCACCCATGAAAAAGGTAAACAAGCCCCCGCAATACTCCCAACAGTAGACATTGATTGACCGTCAGCATGAATGGTTAAGAGGAGGGAAGACCTTTTAGAAAGACATCCCTCAGCGGGGAATCAAAACAGAAACAGTAACCCAGCATATAGCATAGCGTTAGCCACGCGCACCAGGATAACCGGGAAACAACAACGTTTACCAAGATATCCTGCCCCTTGCGCCAATACACAACTCGGTTGTCTCCCGGGACAACTCGAGCAACATCACCAACGCCAGCATTGTTATGCCTAGTGGCGCAGATCCTACCTGGACGCGAGTTAGCCCGATAGCTAAACATTGCGTGACGTCCCTCAATCTGCTGTCAAAAGACGAGGAAACTCCAGGACAGGCCCGACGCGGAGATGCATCGAAATGCATCCAGCTGCAGGACTGCAGAACCCATACGAGGCGCCGTTGGAACATGCCGAGAAGATTCCAGGGGCTGGCAAATCTCTGGCGAAAACCAACATTGTTCAATTTCCCTCTGCATTTCATCACAGCTAGTTACATGGGATGCAAAGCACGTCCATGATGGAAAACGAAAAAGAGGAAGGGCGAGTATGACCACGCCTGGTGACTTATAGGAGGTCACTGGGGCGGGGCCTGGTCAAGTGCAAGGGTGCTTTGTTTTCGTTCATGTAGTACAATAGGTACTGGAGATGAGGTATATCTCAATATGGCGAAAAGAGAGACGCGATTGCCAGTACGAGTATATAACTAGCTAATTAGCTCAAATCTGGTAAAAAATAAATACATAACTTAACTTAAGTTAAAGGAAAACTCCAACATTTTGGGAAATTAGCTTATTTAACATCTTCCCTGGAGTTAGACAAGAAGATACATACCTTTTTTGTCTCTGTGCATGCATTAGGCTTAGGGAACAGCCGCTCCGTTAGCGTAGCTTAGCTTCATCACTGGAAGTTGGTCAGACTTGTACCCTGTCGTTCCCTACAGTGCCCTACAGTCACGAAATACACTCCAAATACAACTCCAAAACGTTCCTGTAAACATGTTGTGACCTGTGTATTTACCACGTGGAGAAATTAAAAATAATTGAATTCGACAATTACGTTTTCTAAGCAAATATACTCGGAACTATTTTTTGCCTAACCACTCCTCTCTGGGCGCAGTGATTTCAGTGCTACTTTTTTTTTTTTATATATTTTTATTTCATTTTTGGAAGAAAAGGCACAGGTACAGGCATACAATGCACATAAAACATACATTTAAATTATTTGCCAATTACATGCATTGGCTTGCCCCTTGCCTCATTTAAAATAAAAAAACTCCTACCCCCTAACCCCTGCACCAACCACCGTTGACAAAAAAATAAATAAAATAATAATAATAATAATAATAATAATAATAATAATAATAATAATAATAATAATAATAATAATAATAATAATAATAATAATAATAATAATAATAATAATAATAATAATAATAATAATAATAGTAACCCCCCCCCCCAACCCACCCCGTCATAGGCCTGAGAAGAAAATTTATTAAACAAAAATTTCAACAAAGACCAAGAAAATAAAAAATAAAAGGAATTATACAGATATAATTAGTTATGTCCTGCTAGCTATATAGTGAAGGTCCTAACTTGATAGAGAATATGGTTCCAGCTATCTATTGTTTGATAGCTTGCACCATTTAATCTAGCTGTAGAGTGCTACTTTCTAACGTGACGCCGTGTTTGTTTACATTCTCATTTCATTCAAATGATCCGAACCGATTGAAGTTTATGGATACCATGACTTAAAATCCTCTTACCTAGACGATTAAAAGCCTCCCCAATTTAGAAAACAGTATTTCCATGGCTGGTCTTGATATGCTGCACTCTAACGGAGCTAACCAGCAACCGGACACTCAAGCAGATAACGAGGGTAATGACTTCCGGTCGGGGAGTTCCAAAATAAAAGAGCGACGTCTATAGCAGCGGAAATACGTTTATTTTGTACATTATCTAACGTTAACACGAACCTAAACTAACGTTACAACTAACCTAAAGTTAAATAAGAGATACAACGGTAGCATTATTCTGCGCACAATAGGATTCAAGTTGAAAATCTGCTAAATGCCCCTTTAATATTTCAAATTTCCCCAGGCTTTTTCTTTTCAAACGCACAGAACGTGTCAAGTGATGTGATATATAATTCATAGTCTTATCACTTTACTACACCTGTCCGAACGTCTTCTCTAAGTCAGGGAAACTTGACACATTAACCCAGGGAGAAATTAGGCTTGTTTACACCCACCATAATACACACCTATCCTACTGGTACAATAGCCTCATCGTACACCGTGTTCCCAATTGATTGTGTGAAGGATTCTGTGTTCGTTCAACTCTATATCGAGTGTCAGAGGCCTCTGTGAGGCTTTCCAAACTGGTCCGGTTAGTCTACCACCCAGCGATACTGTAAATGATACTCCCAGAGAGGTAAATTATCTCCTAACCTCTGTGTAAAAAAATTAATAAAATAACTAACAACAACAACTCAACTATGCTTATGAAATGGCTAGTCATATCAGATGGACTAGAGGCGTTAGGGCACTTGTATGCTGATGGAAATTAATGTTTTTGTCTTGGCTTGTCTATGAATAACGGCTGTTTACCTGAAAAGGACAATGGTGGGCGATGATACGGATCAAATGTCTTTTGAAATGAATATGAAAGAAAAAAACAGTTTGAATAGAGCTAAAAAGAAAACCAATAACTAAATATTTTTGAGCTGAAGAAGGAAGCTTTATGCCATCTAAAATGGCTCCATGGACTTTTGTATAAAAGTATTCTGTACTTCTGTATGATAACTCTTTCTTTGTGATTTATTGTATTTTTCTTGGGACCATGTTGGAAACAAGTCGACAGACTTTCACATGTTATCCTTGTACCCCTTGTTTTTATACTATTGTATAAATTGTATGTACTAAATAAAAATCAAATCAAATCAACTAATAAAGAAACTTTTTTTCCACTGTAGTATGTTTTGCAATGACTAGTACACAGCATTCTGAAGTTAAGTTTCACAAGCCAGTTAACCCTTTCACTACCACACTACAGAAGGTTAACCTTTCACTACCACACTACAGACGGTTAACCGTGAAAGGGTGAAAGGGTTAACCATCTGTAGTGTGGTTGTATCATAAAATATTCTATTTTGAATCTAGTCAAATTAAGCCTATAGATTAAAACCCATATAAATCAGTTTCAGGTGAAACAGTTTCGTAAGGGTATATTTGTAAAAGGTTTGAACCTCTTCCCTGTTCCACAACTTTCCTGAATGCAAGCCATTGCTCTAGCACAGTGGTGCCCAACCAGTCGATCGCGATCAACAGGTAGATCGAGGGCTGATTTCAAGTAGATCTTGATTAATAAAATTAGATTATAAAAAAAAAAAAAAATTTGCTAAATCAACTCTGCCTCTCCTTGTTAACTACAACAAGCAATGCTGTTTGTTATTTAAGATGAGGTCAGACTCGGCACTGACAGATTTGTGTTCATTATGCTGCTTTTATAAAGCCTCAAATGACGGCTTACAATATACAATTTTGGCTGGTAGCTCTCGGCTAGGTGGTAAATTAAAAAGTAGATCTTGGTTCAAAAACGGTTGGGCACCCCTGCTCTAGCAGGTGATTTTTAAGTATGATGAAAAGTGTTGAAGTCCCTCTTGTTAGCAGACCAAGTATCTCCCTTGTCACCTGGCTTTAAAAAACAACATTCTACATTCCCACTATCCTCCTTATAACCTGACCTGCCAAATAGTCTCTTAACACTTTCCGTGCCAGCAGGGGGAGCCAAAAATAGCGCTTGAGTGCCAACACTCTATTCAATGAGAGAGCGATCACATTTGCAAACGCATAAACTATATCTTAAATTATGGCTATGTGTCTAATACGCCCGTCACTTATCAATGACTTGTTTGCAGTCAACATTGTCGAAACGGATTGTTTTTTTAATCGGTTCATTTCCGTTTTATACCATTCTGAAAAATGCTTGTTTTTTGAAACTTTCAAAAAAAAATAAAGATTCTGCAGGAATCGCGCTTTACTGGAATACACAACACGTTGTCATTTTTCGACCTATTTAAGAATCGTTTTCAAATAAACGCTAGATTATCGATAGTATATGTGTACTTATGCACGTTATAGAAGCGGGCTGAAAAATTGATTATCTTATTTCCTGATCAGCACACACACACTCACAGCCACACACACACATATGGGACACGCTGATATATAGGTGAAAAGAGCTCTGATTATCCCAAGACTGGTCAACTAGATTCCTTACCTCAGATCAGATGTTCTCCAAAAATACTATTCAAATTCCTGATCGCCATTCCAAATATCGATCGTGTTTATTGATCCAACGCTGGGTGGTCGAAAGACATATTCCACGCTGTTCTGATGGTGGGCAATGACTGGTATTGTCTCCGGTTACATGCCTGACAAGTAAAATGTGGAATCCGGACTCTTTTTTTCCCATCCATTTCATTCAGTCCAATCCAATGGGGTGCGAATCCGGAGAGACGATAGGGGGCGGTATTTTCCCTGTTTGAGCTCAGACAGATCCCCACTGGTAACGTGAGGCTAGATTGATGAACAATTAAAGGAAATCGATAATAAAAAAAATAACGATTAAAAACGAGATTTCTCGTCGGTTGGCACTCAACGCATGACATGAACTAACGAGATTTCTCGTGGCTGCCACTCAAAGTGTTAAACAGAACCATCTGGGAAGTTGTCCTTTGAAACTGTTTAGAATAGGGCCGGCACTAAAAAAAGTAGTTCCTCAAAGGATGCTAATTGGTCCGAACCACCGTGGTTTGGGCACAAGCGCATACATTTAAGCCTGACAATGTAGATTCTCTTTTTTTTATCCACTTTTTCTCCCATTTTCAATTTTTCTCCAATCCCAATTTCGTATCGTCCAATTCAACCCTCCCCTGTCTCGAACGCTGTTTCTTGCCTCCCACAAGCCGGCTGCAATGTGGACGAAGCCATAAATAGCATGAGTCCCCTCCGATACTCGAGGTAGCAGCCGTCGCATCTTTTCACCTGTGCAGCGTGATCTTTCAGCGTCAGGGGTCTGCGCTTTGGAGGGGCGCCGCCCCCATCGTTTCTTGATTCTACTGCGCAGGCGCACCAACTGACCTGTAGGAGTCGCTGTCCACAATGTCCGATCCCCACCCCTCAGTTTTCCCTCCCCCTAATACTGCCAATTGTATTAGTACGGACGACCAGCCAAACTGAAAACAATGTGGAGAGTTGGGCTCGAACCCAGCGTCTCCAGCATTGGTGGTGAGTGCCTTGCCCACTGCACCACCTAGCCGCCCATCACAATGTAGATTCTCATGTGATCTCGCGAAGCCAACTGCTGTGCAAGGTTATGTCACTCATGCACCTTCAGTCCACTATAATCCTTGGTTCTCCCACTCTATCCCTACCCAGCTACTCTCCCTCTCTCTCTAAGTACAGGATGAGGTGCAGGTGTGTGACAGCGGAGGAGCAGCTGATTGACATCTACCGGCTGATTACCATTCCTATTTACACCTGGCTCAGATGTCATGAGGCTGCCAGATCGTAGTTCCTATTTACCAGTCAGTCCGTATACTCTTGCTTAGTCTCATGTCAGTCCATGTTCAATTGCTTTACCTAACGTTTCTTGTCCTCCTTTGCTCGCAGTTCCTTACCTGGCTTCACACCCTGCTCCCGAGTCCTGGATCCCAGTGTCTCGCCAGTTCTCCGAGATGGACTCCAACACTATACCTATAGCACCATCTTTCCTGCCACACCTGGGTGATCATGGCTGTCACTTGGGACATTAAGACCACGATCCGGGCCGTGCAGACCCTACAACCAGCTCCTGTCCGTTGTCCTGTTGTCCTGTTATTTGTTCCGGAGACTGTTCGTCCAGAGGTCCTCAAGTGGGCTCACTCTTCCAGGCTCACCTGTCACCCCGGCATCCACCACACAGTGGGGTTACATCACATTGTAACAAGTCCTCACACAACACTCCCTATGGGTTACTCCAGCCTCTGCCGTCTCCTCATCGCCCATGGTCACACATTTCCTTGGACTTTGTAACCGGGTTATGCCCGTCGGAAGGAAACGCCACCATCCTTACGGTGGTTGACTGATTTTCTAAGGCCGCCCACTTCACCCCCTCCACAAACTACCCTCTGCCAAGGAGACGGCAATCCTCATGGTCCAGCACGTTTTCCGTCTGCACGGCCTACCCCTTGACATGGTCGCCGACCGGGGGACACAATTCTCAACCCAGTTTTGGAAGGCGTTTTGCTCCCTCATCGGGGCTACAGCCAGCCTATGTGAATCCCCTGGACTGTCTGAGAACCCGTTCCTGGCTACGAGTCACGACCCCACCGCACGTCTGACTACCCTAGCTGCAACTCGCCTACTCCCCAGACCGTCTGAGATCCCGCTTCCGGCTACGACCCTCCACTCGTCTGACTACCGTGCTACTCGCTCACTCCCTGGACTGTCTAATATACTGGTTAGTTACCATATTCTCCTTTTTCCAAATAAATATACCTGTCATTTGGGTTTTCTCTGATTCCACATTGTCTCTGCCTGTTTGTGTCTGCATCTGGGTTCTGGCTTTAGTTAAACTGTTACAGTATGATCTGGCCATGGAACAGAACGCAGCAGACACAAACATAGCAGACACGGATGCGTTCCGTCGAGCGATGACGAATCAGGAGATCATAGTCAAACAGCATAGCCAGACGTTAAAATAAGTCATGGCTACCCTCCAAGGGTTCTCCACTAGCGTCAACGCTATGGCTAGTCAGATTAATCAGCTCACACTGGCCCAAAGTAATCACCCCCGCCACCTCGCCGCTCCCCAGCCTTCAACTCAGTCTCCCTCGCAGGTTTTTGATGGTGAATCTGGAACCTGCAGAAAATTTTTTACGCAGCGTTCACTTGTCTTCGAGCTACAGCCCCTGTCCTACCCCACTGACCGGTCCCGGATAGCTTACCTCATTAACTTGATGCGGGGACGGGCTCTCTCATGGTCTTCTGCTGTCTGAGAGGAACAGTCCGCGTTATGCAACACTTTTCCAGACTTCATCAAGGAGATACACCCTCCCGGCCAGGCCCCCCTTAATTGATTTTCGGGGCTTTTTTTTGTATTTCGGGGGCACCGCATTTTTTTTATGAAAATTAACAAAGATTATAAAACATTGTTGACACTTCGTCCCTATGTTTGATAACGTAATATTAATGTCTCCATATAGGGCTCTACGCTAACCTTTTTCCCAAGGAGCACATGTGCTCCTAAATAACATTTTAAATAAATAAAATCTAAATAAAAATTTAGGAGCACACAAAGAAATTTAGGAGCACAGTGAAAATTGTTCAAGTAACACAGTTTATTAACAAACTATTTATTACATGCATATTATACTGTGCGTGTGCATACTAAGGGCTAAACATCTGTGCAAATAGCACATACCACCAAAATCACAAATTGGCCCATGCCTACTAGACGCAAAGGATATCAGTTGTCAAGTTGCTTTTGTATGTTGTAGTCTTGTCACGATACCAACATTTTGACTTTGATACAGATAGGAAAGGCAATGGAATATATTATTAGATGACAGAACATGGAAAATTCTTTATACAATTATTTAATTCATTATAATTGAAACGCTATTGAATAATAGTTTATTAATAGTTAATACAATTATTCTGTTACAGCTACAACCAGGGGCGGACTGGGACACAAATTCAGCCCGGGACATTCAGACGCACCAGCCCACGCACCGGCCCCGAAACCGGCCCACACAACGGCCGTTATGAAACACTCGTCCAGTATTAAACAACCCAAGGCTGTGGCTAAGGAGTCAACATCAGGGAGACCAAATCTACACCCTGCCCCTAGATGTGCACTTGTGCACAGTGCACGCACACACACACACACCAGGGTTTCCGTTAGAAAAAATTGTTGCCGGCCTCAGTGTCCGGTAGATTTCAATCTACCGGTCAAATGAGAGAAATTCCGGTCAGAGTTTATTGAGCTTAAAAACAATTGATAGGCAAAAGAATGACAACAAAACAAAAGAATGACATCATCAAGGCATGTAGATTTATAATATTTTTACTTAAAACTAGGCTACTTTTGCGTATAAAGTCATTATATTCCAAATAAAATAAGTCCCGAGACTCGTGCTGCTGCCGACTTTAAATCAAATAGGTGTCTGTGGGCAGTCGCCCGACATTAATAAACAACAGTCTGTTATAATCACATTTTTATGAGCTAACGAATTCCGTTATATTGGACATTTGTATTAATTATATCAAGCGAAGAACTGAGAAATTTGGCAGAGAGAGACGGCAACATTATCGTGGGTTTGCGTGACGACTCTCTCTCTCTCCACCTCCCAATGACTTATTTGCGAGAGTATGTCGATGCAGAGCAGCAGATTCAGCTGTTATTGGCTCTTTTCTGGGGACCGCACAGCAGCGCCCCCCACCCAACATTGAATTGAAAATGGCTGAATTGGAGTACTGCTGGAGTACTGCATTGTGCTGCTGCTGCTCCGGCTCTGCAGCTTCACAAAAGTTCGCACACCCAGCACTAAGCTCTCGCTGACAACGTCGTTGTCATTATTAGAAGCAACGATGAAACAAATGTAATGATTGTTTCGTTCATCGCATAGGCTATTTAATTTTAGCCTATTTTAATACAATTCAAATAATCAAATTGTGCTTAGACTCAGGGAATTATTTTCACCGGACATTAAGACCGGAGAGATTAAATATGTCGGACTTCAACAGATTTTGCCGGTCAAATACCGGTAATTACCGGCTAACGGAAACTCTGACACACACACACATATATACCGTTACTTCCAGTCATTGGTATATGTCCTTTTTTTTTTTACTAACATCTTAGTGCCTCATTAGCCTAGAGATTAAGGATACATGAAGTATTAACTACACCATAATAATATTGAGGTTTTGATCCATAGAAAGGTCTGTGCTACACAATTTCAGTTAGATTAGATTTATTGTCCTTTAATTTTGCACTCATGACATTAGTTGCTTGCCGTTTAATCAACAGACCCCCCACTTCCTCCCAGACACCCATTCCAAGAGCATGTTCGCTTTCCAGGTCTCTCTCTCTCTCTCTCTCTCTCTCTCTGTCTGTGTGTCTCTCTCTCTGTCTGTGTGTGTGTGTCTCTCTCTCTCTCGCTCTCTCTCTCTCTCTCTCTCTCTCTCTTGGAACGATGGAATCATCCATGATAAATTAACTTTGACTTGAATGAATGCCCATTCTTTCTCTAGAACAATACAGATTGACAAACGTTTCATTATGCACTAACTAAGGTTAATAAGTTATAATTAAGATATCAATTGTATAAGATTTATTTAGGATAACTAAAAACAGGACTTTACTAAAGGTTGACACTCACAGTAATTTCTTCCATAACAAGCTTAAAATAGCAAAGGATATATGGTTGATCATTTGTCTGTCTTCTATATCGTGTCTGTTTGTCTCTCTCTCTCTCTCTCTCTCTCTCTCTCTCTCCCTCTCTCACACCTTTGTAAAACACTCATGAGACCAAAAAAAATGCCTTTGAAAACAATATGTAAAGATATATAAGATGGTATATATATATACATATTGTTCACACTATGGTGAGGCATAAGACATGGTGTTTAGGGGCGGCTAAGTGGCACAGTGGACAAGGCGCTCGCCACCAACGCAGGAGATGCTGGGTTCAAGCCCAGCTCTCGGCGTTGCTACCAGCTTGGCTGGTCGTTCATACTAACACAATTGGCAGTGTTAGGGGTGGGAAAGCTGGTGGGTGGGGATCGGACTTGTGGACAGCAACTCCTACAGGTCGGTTGGTGCGCCTGTACAGCAGAATCAGGAAGCAACGGGGGCAGCGTGAGCCTCCCACACGTTACTCCTCGCCACTGAGAGATTGCGCTGTACAGGTGAAAAGATGCGACGGCTGCCTCCTCGTGTACCGGAGGGGACACGTGATGCAAGGCTACGTCCACATTGCAGCCGACCAGTGGGAAGCATGGTCTAGCAACATTCGAGACAGGGGAGGGGAGAATTGAAGGGAGAATTGGCAAGGCGAAATTGGGATGGGAGAAAAATAGAAAAAGGACAAGAAAAAGTGGATAAAAAAAAGACATGGTGTTGACACATTCGAGTGGTTAGGGCTGAGCGATATAACGATAACGATAATTATCGCAATGTATTTTAATAATCGATATTGGGGGGGGGATTCCGATTTTCTTTTTTTTTTTAACCCAGATACAGTGGACAGACTTGTCTTTCTTGCCTGCAACTTAAAGTAATGGCTTTGCTTGTCCAAATGACAATACTGACCAAATTGAGATTTATTTTTCTCTTGTCCATTTATTTTGTTTTCTTTCTAATGTAAAATACAGTTTGAAACCATCTGTACACAGTAGGCTATGTGTGCTAGCAGAGCTAGTCTCCAGTCACGAGTCACGGTGCACATGTGCAGTGGTTTGTCCACCAAAAAAGCACCAAAAGATAGAAAAGGAACTAGCAGAGCCAGAACTGTTCAACTCCCCTGGTGCCACAGCCAGCAGAGAAGCCTGTTTACTTTCGCTTTCAAACCAGCTGCAGCCTGAGAACTGGAGTGTGAGGGGCTGTAACACTAAAGATGGCGGCAACGACAAAGAATTGCTGCAAAATAAACATACATCTGTATATATATTTTTTTAATACTTATAACAATATCGATAATTATGGATATCGCGTGATATGATATTGATATCGATATCGTTATCGCAATATAATTTTTTGCCATATCGCCCAGCCCTACAAGTGGTTATAGTGTAACAGAGTATTTTCTGTTTCCCAAATAATAGATTCTTATCAAACTGGTGAACTGGTTTTGTTTCTAGAAGTAGAGCAGGTTGGAAACCCTAAGTATTACTCTCCCCAAAACCAAGACTTCTCCCCAAGCAGAAACAATTTATGAGTAACGCATACCTACTCCCATTATGGGCGGTAAGTGTGTACACAAAGTTAAAACACAGATATACACATTCTCTCCTCAAGTAGATAATGTTTTTTTTTGGTTATCATTATCAATGAATACAAATGTTTACATGTATTAACTCTAGAATTGCCACAGTTATCTACAATAGCAACGATAAAGAAGTGCCAACCACATATTATTATAATAATTCATCCAGTTTTCTTTTAAGTGTTTTGGTTAATCAGAGTGTTTACCAATCGTATATTATCGGGTTTTTTTTGTTCCAAGTGTTCTATATCATACTAGCTTCCGCTCAGCGTCATCTGCACACATCTCACTCCAGTGACGTGCACTGAATAAAAACTTCACAATGTACCTTTACATACCAACATCCGTCTGACCACACCCCCATCCGCTACCTACATAAGCAGGGGTGGGGCCACACACTCATCTCCTTCTCAAATTTCACCCCAATATACCAATCACTTGAAATGGGAAAGAAAGTATTTTTCTGAAGAAAGGAAGAACAAGGAGATACGTTGACGTTATATCTTTATTTTCTCTCTCACTATTTCGAGAAAATACGGCGATAATGTCTTCGTCACTGGAGTGTCTGGAAGATGATGAGTCGTTGAGATCTACAACTGGGTTAGGTTTTGGCCCACAGAAGCACATGTGTAAGTCTGGTACCGGGGCTCTTAAAGGGGCCCTCTCTGTTCTGTGTTTTTTCATTAGTAAAAATCAGATAGCAGGTTAGCACATGAGCTATGTGAAGCTGTTAGATGCTTCATGTAGCATGCTATGACTGGGTCATGCTCTACTTTGTCATTACATCGTATCAGGGGTGAGGGGTCGTAAAGGGGTGAACTGGTAAACCTTTCCTCCCCTTTTCTGATTGGTCAGGGGTTGAAACCCCCTGTCCTTCAGGGTTCCTGTCACGTTGCTGTTCGGCACGTTACTGGGTAGGGGGGGGGGGAGTTTCCTGGTCCCACGCCCTGAAAGATTGGGCGTGTGCACCGCGGAAATTCCCCCGCCATAGAGTACGTCACTGAGCGTGTTTCTATTGGTAAGACTTCCGTGAGTTGTTCAGGTTCCATGTTATGGATCTGTTTCAGGGAGTTGTCAGAGCTCCTCCTCACGAAGCTCCTCCTCAGGGAGAAGTGTCTTCTGTGAGTTCGGACCCTCCGTCCCAGTGAGGGAGCCTCCTCAGAGTTTCAGAGCCTCCTCCTCAGATTGTCACGGTGAGTAGAACTTCAAAAAGGAGTTCTGCTCTATTGTATGTGTATTCGATTCAATTCGATTATTGAGTGTGTATTGGTTCAGAGCCTCCTCCTCTGAGAGTCCTAACCCAAGTGTTACATAGCTCAATGTTGCAATATTCTTTTCAATCTATACAGCTCGCGTGGGAAGTCTCTCTGGGGGTTCCCCGTCCTCTCCTTTTTGGAGTAGGTGGACAGGGTATTGTTTAGGGTTTCCCTGACTCCTCGCCTTATAGGTCTGTTGAGTCATGGGTTTCCCCCCATCATAGGGGTACGTCGCTCACCGTCCCCTCTTATGAAGTGTGGTTGACGGGGTGGTGTTTCCCTCAGCCACTTCGCATGGGATCCATGTCTGTATTATTTGTTCTTTTTCTGAAAAGTGTAAAATTAAAAAGTGGCTTCTTATCGTTCCCCAGGCGGCTTGGAGGAACGGTATCTGGTGTCTTGTTAGACTATCCATTGATGTGTTTTGGGTCTCGACGCGTACATAGTGCTGGCTCTGGGTGTTTCTGATAGGAATCACGCATGAGGCTGGTGCGCCTTGGTTGCTCGTTATTAAAACAGCGTTTTTATAGGGCAACTGGGATGGAGTTTGTCTCTTCCGAGCGCCAGTTTACTAGGTTTGTCTCGACAAATTCTCGTTCATATCTGGGGGATGTTAACGGAATAGATCAAAACATAGGTAGAGGGGTCTCACGCCCTTGGGGTGGGCCACTGAGCGCGTTACAAATGGGACCGTCTGGGTGGCGCCCTCTATAATGTTTAGATCGACACACGTACCTACCCCCTCTCCTGGAGTGGGGATGTTGGCGTGATTAGGGCACGGGACTGAGTCTGGTCACGCTGGTCCAGGTCAGTTAACCCGTTGTCCGCCGGGGACGCAGATCTTCTGTTCTGGTACCCTGAGGGACTTGTGCTTTTTTCAGGGGGGAAAATGCCGGGTCGGCCCGGGTGTCACAGGGTTGGGCGTTATGGAGACCCTGTTTGGATTGGGTACATGTTGTACCCTGTGCTGTCATGAGGGGCTGGTTCTCCTTTTCCTTTCGCCCCCTCTCTTCTCCCGCTTACGCATGTTGAGGTGGTTTTTTATAGTACTCCTCTGGCATCCCTGTGTAGGTCCCGGTCCGCCGGGCCCGGTCCGAAGTCGTTTTCGTCGACCCGTAGGCCTGGGATAACCCCTTTTTGTAAACTGAAACACTTGTACTGCGGTATAGCCAGTGTATACCTGCAGGTGTGTTTTGTAGTTTTTTCCTGAGGGGTTATAGGAACAACCACCGCATGAAGGGGGTGGTTGATTCCCTGGTGTGTTGGAGCGGAGTCAACTCCCGGGTTACCCGGTTGAGTGTGCCCCTGCACGTTCATGACGTCTGCCAATCGTGTCAGCCTTCTCTGCCTTGGCCCCTCTGGAGAGTCGGGGTTTTTTGGTGGAGGCTTTGTCATGGTGCGCAACAATGCCAGCATACGCCCCTTCCGCCGGGGTGCTGTTTTCAGTTCACCCCTTTGGCGCCTGTCTCGTCCGCAGTGCTCCAGGCTCGGGTCAAGTGCCTGCTGCCTGGATTGAGGGATCGACCTCTTCTGGAGGTCGTCTCCCCGGTGCGCTGCCTGCTCCCGCTGTAGTGTAGCCTCTTGAGTGCTTTGAGTTACAGCCGTGCTGACTGCCTGAGTATGCCAGGGTCAGTGTGCCAGGCGGCGTGCTAGTGGGGGGAAGGGCCCGCTCTTGGATGGGCCCTGTCCGAATACGCTGGCGATGTGGGGGGCGGTGTCACTAGTGACCGCCTGGTGAGGTCTTGATGCTGTGGTGTCGTTGACCTCTCCGGGCCCCCTTTTTCCGGGGGGCTCCAGTCCCTTCTGGGTCTGGGTCTTCCTTCGCGCTCCGCTGCTACGGCCTTGCCACGGGGTTGAGTTTGCTCTTGACCCCGTGATTTTGGGGGCGGTAACGAGGTTTGTTCCTTCCGTTCGTTCCCTGGTCTCCCTCCCGTCCTCCAATAGGGAGGGTATCCTTCATTAGGGAGGGTCGGGGGGCTCAGTCCTCCCCGGTCTGATGGTTGTGGGGGGCCTCAGCGGGGTACATTTGTCGAGCTTCAAGCTCCCGCTCAGCTCCCGTTGTGCAGATGACGCTGAGCTGAAGCTAGTATGATATAGAACGATAGGTTATGAATATAACCGTAGTTCTATGAATACTAGTGACGCTCAGCGTCTAGACGCCACTGCAGCCCTTGATCTTTCCTTGTGGTGAAATTTTTGGGAAGGAGATGAGTGTGTGCCCCCACCCCTGCTTATGTAGGTAGCGGATGGGGGTGTGGTCAGACGGATGTTGGTATGTAAAGGTACATTGTGAAGTTTTTATTCAGTGCACGTCACTGGAGTGAGATGTGTGCAGATGACGCTGAGCGTCACTAGTATTCATAGAACTACGGTTATATTCATAACCTATCGTTATTTTTGATTACATCACTAACAAAATAATAAAAGAAAAAAGACTAATTTAATCAGATGAATCACTTTATTCAAATTGAGGATTTAGTTTGAGGATATAAAAAAATAAAAATAAAATGAATTTTAAAAGAAAATGAGAATTTTTTTTTATTTTTTTTTATTTTTTTTTATTAATATATTATATATATATATATATATAAAGAAATATATATTTTTTTTATTAAAAACGAAGGTTCGAACGTTCAAAGAACCCTGAGAAGTTTGAATCCCAAAAACAGGCTTCGGGGACCTTACCAAACATTATTTATATTATTCAAATGGTACTCAAACATGTTCTGTTGTGATGTCACAGTATGATGTCATAATAGACATTCTAGAACATTTGTGATGTCACAGCATGATGTCATAATAGAACATTCTAGAACATTTGTGATGTCACAGTATGATGTCATAATCAAACATTCTAGAACATTTGTGTATCTATTCAACAATTATCTCAGAAGATCTCATTGTGCATCTTGAAACAGTACTGAACACTATTGAACAGATAGACTAAACAACATAGATTGAAGCCTGCATTTCTCAACCAAGGTGCCTTGTCTACTGTTTTGCTGTGGAAAGGTGCGTGTCCACAACGGCTAGCTGTTCTACTTGAATACTGAATGTTAATATTGAATCAGACAATATTGAATACTGAATGGGGCTATGCGTTATAAATGTCATTTTTCAGTCTCTAGCATTGTATTATAGTAATAGGAGTTCGTATCAATGTGTTTTTGGGCCTAAATACTATATTGACGAATTCCTCAGCTACAGCCCATCCCCTGTTTGCCTCTAGTAAATCAGGTCATGTTGATTTGACGACCTGGTGCACGTCACAGGGCGCTGTTTATAGCGCACGGTGATGTGATTGGCTCTGTGGTTTTAGTAATGCCCGCCTCCATTCTTCAACAGACAGACCGGCGTTAGCTCTCGGGACTCGGGAGCGATCGCTAGCTAGTTAGCACCAGCCGGGGCCGGCGTTAGCAACCGGGGGCGTCGCGGAGCATTCAGCCTGCTGGCTACCTAGATCCACTTCAACCAGCGTCGCGGAGCATTCAGCCTGCTGGCTACACAGCTTGTCGGTGTGCTAATAGCCTCTGCAAGCTAACGGTAGCTGGCTCCAGGCTATTAGCACATCGACAAGCTGCTGGAGCTCCCGACGCTCGGCTGGTTGAAGTGGATCTAGGAATGCTCCGCGACGCTCCCGGTTGCTATCATGTGCAGGTCCTCTTCTCAGACCTGTGTACTGCACACGCATCATGCAAGCTACACATCGCTGCATGTTGATCAATGGTGGCCCACTCGGTGCATCACAGTGGGCTACTATTGTGCTAACAACAACCGCGGTGTCCGGCTTGTCGGCCGGCATGAGTGCTCGATTTAAAATGGTTCTCTCCTCTTTGTATACCTTTGTCCTCACAAGTATTCTGCCAGGGAACTTATGGATACAACAATAGTAGTAGTTATAAGGTGTTTGATCATTGTGTCGTTGTACATATTGTGTATACACCGTTAGAAGCTAACGTAGCTTAGCTTGGTAGCTATTGTGCTAACAACATACCCCGACGTCTAGCTTGTTAGCCGGCATGAATGCCCGATTTAAAATGGTTCTCTCCTCTTCGTATACCTTTTTCCTCACAATTATTCTGCCAGGGAACTTATGGACACGACAATAGTAGTAGTTATAAGGTGTTTGAGCTTGTAACGTTAGTTAGCTCATAGCTATCGTTTGAGCTTGTAACGTTAGTTAGCTCATAGCTCTCGTGTACCACGATAGCTATGAGCTAACTAACGTTACAAGCTCAAACACCTTATAACTACTACTATTGTCGTGTCCATAAGTTCCCTGGCAGAATACTTGTGAGGACAAAGGTATACAAAGAGGAGAGAACCATTTTAAATCGGGTATTCATGCCGGCTAACAAGCTAGACGTCGCAGCATGTTGTTAGCACAATAGTAGCCCACTGTGATGCACCGAGTGGGCTACTATTGATCAACATGCAGCGACATGTAGCTTGCATGGTGCAGTGCTTTGCCCCACAGGTCTGAGAAGAGGACCTGTGGTACCCTTGACTGAGATTTCATAATCAAAACTGTTAGATCAACCCTGAAAACTGAAAATATCTGTGGTAATAGTTCATAACATGGACTCTCAGAGTGATGGAACCTATGTTAGCTTCTAACGGTGTATACACAATATGTACAACGACACAATGATTTACATTATTACAAATATGGTAACGTGGTTGTGGCTTTTACAAATAGTGGTAACATATATATATATAGATAGACAGTACTGCTACATCTCTATATTTATGACATACCATATTTGTATGTAACCTGAAACCTAAGGGGGGACCCTGATGTAAACAAGACGAAAGTCTTTCTCTGGTCTGCATCCCCTTAACAATTGTGTGTATTGAGCTGTACTGTATTGTACCCATTCTACAATCTGTTAATAAAGTTTTCAATCAATCAATCAATCAATCAATAAGACCTCCACCTGGATGGAATGACGGGGAGATGGGCGGAGCTATTTGGTGGGTGGCTGTCACTCAAAGTGTGGGTGGAGCCAAGCCAATAATAGCCTGCTTTCATGAGGCTGAAAAATTCTGGTTTTGAGTACAAGATTAGAAATATAAAACAATGATTATTTTTGGAATAAAAATTACACATGTGTTACATAGACTCACAGGAAGTGTGTAAAGTTGCCCAAATAGTGCTAGGAATAGCACTGCATGACACCTTTAATATCAGACCATATTGAATACTGAATGTTAATTCAGGTTGACAGTTGACATCATTTGACAGTTGACAGGGGGCTGGAAAGTTGATTTAAAGGGGACATGCATTATAAATGCCTTTTTTCTGTGTTTAGCATGGTTTTATAGTAATACAGGTTAGTATCAATGGGTCTGTGTCTCTAATTACCATATTGACTCATCAGTCTAGTCTCGAGTTCACAAGATCTTCCCTCACTCAACTAAACTGTTCTGATTTGACGGTTTCTGTGACATTACATTGAAACATTAGCATTGATCTGCAGTAACGCCCCCTCTATGGTTGTAGTGCAGTGTAACCCGACACTTCCTCAAACGGGTTTTCACAGGCAGAGAACGAGCGAGAGGGAGAGAGAGAGAGATAGAGAGCGAGAGAGAGAGAGGGACGGCGGGAGGGACTGCAGAAGTGTGTGTAATGTCAACTGAGCTATCATTTATACGTATAGCTACTGTCCATCAATGTCTTCCTTTTGAATGAAATAGGTTCAGGAGAGAGAGATGTAGAGAGGGAGAGGGAGAGAGAGCGACACACACACACACACACACAGGGCTCTACGCTAACCTTTTTCCCAAGGAGCACATGTGCTCCTAAATGAAAAAATTTAGGAGCACACAAAGAAATTTAGGAGCACACAAAAATATTTAGGAGCACAGTGAAAATATTTCAAGTAACAGTTTTTTTTTTTTTTTATATATAAATGTATATTTGTATTGTGCGTGCATGTGCAAACGGGAACGGGACACACATCTGTGCAATAGCACATACCACCAAAGTCACTGGCCCACTGTGTGCGTGTGTGTGTATCTGCGTGTGCAAACGGGAATGGGACACAGACATTTGAACTATTAAGTGATTAATGCCTACTGTGGCAAAGTTGTAGCCAACAACTAGGCCTAATAAAAAAGGCAGTGACATTAAACAAAAAGGAGACACTGGCATTACCACCAGGGCCATCAGTAGAGGGGACTGTAAGGTGCCTTTTCGGTATACTACCTTTGCTAAAACTGTGTTCTCTGTTAAAGGTGGTAACTACTGGAATAGCCTACCAGTTGGAGTGCCCCACATACTCCATGTTCAAGACCCATCTTAAACTGCATCTTAACACTTTGCCGCCCAACCACGAGTTAACTCATGTTTCGATTCCACCCGTTGAGGACCAGAGCCACGAAGTTGTTATTGTTTTATTCCATATTAATAAACGGATCAAGGTCCCCGATCGGCTCTGCAGATTTACCCGCCAGATTTTAATCGGCGACATGCAATACCGGCCAGATCCTCTTAGGGGCGCCATCGCAAAAACTACGATAAAGCTTATATTCACGACGCTATAAAATGACAACCAACCGATGGATTTTTATTTTCTTTAAGCCATTATGAAGGCACGGTTTATACAAAGCGTTGTCCTCCAGCCACATATTACACTGCAAGCCGTGGTCGTCAATGTGTTAAGGCAAACCAGAACTGTGATCATTTTTAATCTGATTTAGTTTATATAACTTGTTTCTTGTTTTTATTGTTGTTTTTATCATTGATTGTCACAATGCTTTTACCCTAAGCAGGCTATTTATTTATTGAAAGAGTTTTGCTGTCTCCTGTTTAGGGACTATGGGTGTAAATTAGCTCTTGCTACAACCCTGCATGTTTACATTTTGTATTTTGTACTTGATGTTCATTAACATGTGCTGTCCCTATCAAATAAACTATCAAATCAAACTACTGCTACAAAAGTAACAGTCAGTTAACTTTAGCTTTTGCCCCTTTATGCATACAATGCCTATGTTTTGGCTAGTGTTGCTCTTCTAGAAAAATAATCCCCATCGCAATGCATCGATCCTAAGGGGAAAATTCAACTGCATCGATTTGAAAATGTTAGAACCGATTATCGCAATTTTAATGTGTACACAGTGTTATGTTATTGTCATGTCCGTTACAGCCAACACAACGACAATACGACATACGCTACTGCATCAACATTATGATTAACAAAGCAAGGCATTCGTTTTGTTGCATTAACGTTATATTACTATTACTATCGATAAATCTAGGTGTTCTAAAATCTATTGCTATTGGTAAGACTAGAATAAGTTACATTAATTTAATGTTACTTGTGTCTCTGAAAACTCTCGCATATCGCAATGGCGGACTTTCAGGAAGTAAAAAAGGAAATGAAAGCTTCCGATTGGTCATTTCCTTTATTTCCCTTGAAACCAGTCACGTCACTCTACTGTGATTGGACCGTTGGCTTGAGTGCAATGTGGGACTTGTAGTTTTTTAACGATTCATCAGCGGAGAAAAAAAAGCACGACTGAGGCTGTAATCTTCACTCGCACACTGTGCGAGTAATTGATTTTTCCGGTTCGCACACACATATTTCTAGGGGCATATGCGAGCAATATGGTCGCACTGTAGAGCCCTGACACACAGATAGACACAGATATTCTCAGCCCCCCTTTCCTCTGAGCGTTCCCAGGCTTACTATGTGCGTGTGTGTATGTGCGTGTGCAAACGGGACACACATCTGTGCAATAGCACACACCACCAAAGTCACTGGCTGGCCCACAGTGTGCGTGTATGTGGCGGTGCGTGTGCTAACTTCGCTTACGTTATCCGCCTCAGTAACATTAGCTGCCTCGCCGGATTCCTCTTTCTCCTCGTCTCTCTTTTGCTCAAAATAAAAATGAATGGGCTTCATGGCTGGCTGAATTTTTTGCGTCGTCTGATTCTGAATGTTTAACTTGCCTATGCCGGTACCGTGACTTTGTTTTCCAGCGCATACTGTGTTCTCATTTCCTTTCACTCGCATGAAACCAGCCGCGTCACCGCAGGAAACTCTACTGTGATTGGACGTTTATGCGCCTTGTGGAATGTGGGACTTGTAGTTTCTGAACTATTAACAGCGGAGCTGTTTGTAATCTTCACTCGCACACTGCGAGTAAATAATTTTTCCGGTTGGCACACACATATTATTAGGGGCAAATACGAGTGAAATGCTCGCACTGTAGAGCATATATATAATTATATATATATAATTAGTAAACTGTCTGGGGCTTTTCTTGCCCCCCGTAACTGATTTTCGAGGGCATTTGGTCAATTTTTTAGGGCATTTTGCCCCAAGCCCCCCTTAATTTCAAACCCTGCTCCCGGCACTTATTGAGTTTAAGAGTTTCCTGGGCCGCTTGTTAGTGGAGAAATTTGGCATTGAGACCGAGCCTGTTGACCGTCCCGTTAACACTCTTAGCCTCTGGCAACCACGGGAGATTATTTATCTTTTCCTTATAGACTGTCCCCTCACACCCATAGTGTTGGGTTACCCTTGGTTGAGACAGCCTAATCCTCACATCGAATGGTCCACTCGGAAATTCCTCACCTGGAACATCACATGTCACACCTCATGTTTACACTCCGCCAAAGCACCTGTACCCCCCCTTCCCCGGCCATACCCGAGACTTCTGACCTGTCTTCTGTCCCTGTGTCATACCATGATCTTGCAGCCGTCTTTAATAAGGACCAAGCTCTGTCTCTGCCCTCCCACCGCCCTTCCGACTGTGCTATCGAGCTGCTCCTAGGAGCTCCACTTCCCAGCAGTCGTCAGTACAACCTCTCTCTCTCTCTCTCTCTCTCTCTCTCTCTCTCTCTCTCTCTCTCTCTCTCTCTCTCTCTCTCTCTCTCTGCCAGATCGTAGTTCCTATTTACCAGTCAGTCCGTATACTCTTGCTTAGTCTCATGTCAGTCCGTATTCAATTGCCAGACACTGGCTTTAGTGAAACCGTTACAGTAATCCTCCTTACTACAGTAGGTTTGAATGAATCAGCCTCTGATGGCTCAGCTCCCAGCTGGGTCTGCCGTCTGTGACTTTGACATCCAGGCTATGCCACTGCTGCTAACCAGAGGGGCTAACCATACTGCCAGCCAACTTTAGAGTCATAGACAAGGGTAAACGTCAACAACAGCAATACTATTGTGTGATACAAGGACATGCAGCGATATACAGTAGAAAAAGAGATAATATCCTATACTAATCAGCAGTTTATTATGGCGGTACACAACTCCACATAGACACACAGACACGCACACACAGACACGCACACGCACACACACACACACACATGAAACACAAGAGTGTTTATCCTGACAACATTGTCCAGGGCCTATTAGCTTACCACTAACTCACACAGCTATCCACAGCATAACGGAGAAGCAGCAATGATGAGCTGATATGAGCTGCATGTATCTCAAAATGTGCCTCTAGGCTAGGGTTTGTATGTGTGTCATCGGGTGTGTGTTTGTGTTGTTTCCTTGTTTTCCTATCCTTGTGGGAACCAAACAATAATGTTTCTGTCCTTGTGGAGCATTGGCCGTACCCCCACAAGGACAACTGGCTATGGTGAGGGTAAGTCAATGGAATGTCCCCACAAGGCATGTGTGTGTGTGTGTGTGTGTGTGTGTGTGTGTGTGTGTGTGTGTGTGTGTGTGTGTGTGTGTGTGTGTGTGTGTGTGTGTGTGTGTGTGTGTGTGTGTGTGTGTGTGAGAGAGAGAGAGAGAAAAAGAGAGAGAGAGAGAGAGAGAGAGAGAGAGAGAGAGAGAGAGAGAGAGAGAGAGACAGACAGACACACACACAAAAAAAGTGTGTGTGTGTGTGTGTGTGTGTGTGTGTGTGTGTGTGTGTGTGTGTGTGTGTGTGTGTGTGTGTGTGTGTGTGATTTAAGACCTTGCTATTCCAGTATGATGTTGCACTTCCAAACAAGGTCGTCTGGATGTGAAGACCAGATACTTGTTTCCTTGACAGTGAGATGTGATAGATGCTGTTTGGATCAGTGGACTTCAATCTCTCTACCCCCCACTCCATCCTGTTTGCTTTCATACACAGATCTATGATCAACCCATTACTCAGTGATGCATGACTGCATTCATGGGCCATTCAAGCCATAATTGCAGTCACCCGAGTTAATTAATTCCTTGAAAAGTTTCCCCCCTAAAACATATGTTCCATTATTGATTAGTCAGCAAAACCTCAAACATTGTAGTTATCTCACTTTAATTACACAAAGAGATTACATTTAGGATGGGCCTGGTCTTCTGTTTATTACTGTGTATCTGCTATAGTGGAGGGCAGCCATCTGACATACATTGGCATGGCAGGCAAATTACCCATAACATGCATCCAAGATATTGCTTGCACAGTAGGCCCGCCTAAGAAGCCATGAGGATGCAATATCATTGGCTAGGTTGTTTGACGGCACAATTTGACAGCCCCTATAATGGATCTAAAATGCTGATGCATATGGCTACCTGTTCAACGGCCCTGCATTACAGTACGCTGCGATCATCAAATGATGCAACATCTGTAACCAGAATAAATAACACATCTCTTGCGACGCGAATTGTCAGTGCTTTTCAAAACAGCGTGATTGTGCGCAACCACATTCCAACGAGGCCGCCGGCCGCACAGGCAGAACAATGTATTATGGCTCGCAGTATACAGTAGCCCGCCATGCCATAGAAATAGCCGAGTTTAAAGGGATGTATCCATGGGCAGCAGTTAGTGGGCCTATTTCATTTGTCGCTTCTCTTTGCATGATGTAAAGTCTACATTGTAGACAGTCTGCCGACGACAGTGGAATTTTACATTGTGAGAAATGGAGCAGTCTGATGACTGGCTGCTGATGATAGGGTTTCGGGGAACATATCGGATTTAGCTATTATTCAGTCACTGCTTTGCCCATTTCACTACATATTAAGCTAAAATAAACAGGAAAAACAGCAGAACGATCAATGTAAAAACAACAACAATCATAGCGACCATAATGACAGGGGGGGGGATTAACTGTCTATAAATAAAATACAAGAGCAAAATACCAACCTGAATTCCCTTCCCATAATCGGAGCCTTGCTACCGTTGCTCCCAGTCGAAGCCGCCGTGACTATATAGAATATATAGTTATCAGCTAATAAAATCTTAATAGACCCCACCGCTCTTCACGCCGCATACAGATACAATGTCCAACGCAATGCCATCATCACTCGTGCTGCTGTTTCGTTGGAAACAGAGAGAGAGAGAGCGAGTCCCGCGGCTGCCTGCAGTGCCGCTGTGTGAACGGCTTCAATGGATATCGGAGAGTCCGAATCAGAGCAGAAAAACCCTTCTCAGAAGCGTTATCATAACAGAGACAACAAGACAGATGCACAGTTAACAAGATCACATGTGAAAGGCAGCATCAATCATTAAAAGAAAATCATACAGAATCATGGCGTTATTTGGCATTCTATTCGACATGAGGTGGGGCACACCAATCAGATTACAGGGTGAGATATGATTGGCATGTGAGGAACCAATGGTCCGCCCTAACTACGGAACATTTTGTGAGGACAACAAAATAAACCAATCATCTGTGAGCTTTATTCTGCGGGAAGGCGGGACTCGCAGGTGTCAACCAGCGGTGTAGGTTTATGCATTATATAGGCTCCAGTTCACTGTGCCTGTGTTGTGTGTTGTTCTGGGAATTATAAAGAATGTCACCGTTAATGGACTGCTGCAAGCCTGTGCAAACCTTAGGTTAACTGTAGTACAACTGTACATCTACACAAACAATATTGTGTAAACTATTAGTGATCAAATATAATCAGAATAACTGAAAAGTCCTATAGAGAACTACTGGTAACCAGTCCAGGTACAACATTAGAGAAGATGCTGAATGGATTTGGGGCTTGACCCCATCGAAAACTACACAGTAAATTTCGCTGAGTACATTTCACTCAAACTGAGTACATTTGACTCAAACTGAGTAAAATTCACTTGAGCTCAAATGGACTCAGTTTCAGTAAAATTTACTCAGTGAAATTTACTGTGTACAATCAATGGTGACCCCTATCTATCAGAGGAGCCATCTGAAGTAGCCACAACTGCATCAATACTATGTCAGCAGTAGGTCGGTTACAAACGTTATCAAGACCAGAGGCATAACCTGATGTTTGGGCCCTATGGGGACTGACTTAAAGGAACACGTCAACATTTTGGGAAATTAGGAACGTGATTTGACATTACAGTGCATGATTGATTTTTTCACAAATAGGAACAACATAATAATAATAATGATAAATAAATAAGTAAGTGCAAAACAGGACAGAACAGTGAGACAACAATAAGACAGTAAAGTGCAGTGGTAGGGGACATGGAAACAGTGCAGCACAGTTCAATTACTGTCTCCTCCATAGAGAGACAAGAAGATAGATACCAGTTTTTCCTCTCTGTGCATTCAGTAGAAAGCTATCTGGCTGCATGTTAGCCTAGCTTAGCACAATGAATGGAAGCGGACATGGCCGGTTAGCCTTCGGGAGAGGTGTTAGTTGGACAATGCCTAGGCTAACCGAATTTCCAAAGATATTGGCGTATTCTTTTAAATGAATGCTGTCTTGGTTGTTCTCCATGGCAGATTCCTGAGGACATTTTTGCTCTTGGGCCTGGGTGCAGGATTTTTTATGGCGCCTCCCTCTTACTGTTGATCATGTTAATGCAGTGATTTCATGTAATGTGGGCACTTTTCTCTTCTGAGGATCCTCTCTGCGCCCGGGGCGGTTGCACCTCACTGTATTTATACATTTACGGACAGGTTAAGAGGTGACAATGGTTCAGGAGGTAGAGCAGTCGTCTGGTAATCCTGAGTTTCCCGGTTCGATTCCCGCTCCTCCTGGGCAGTGTGTCAAAGAGTCCTTGAGTAAGACACTTAAGCCCTAACTGCTCCCGATGAGTATGTTGGCACCTTGCATGGTTGCCTCTGGCATGAATGGGTGAAATGTGAGGAACAAATTGTAAAGCGCTATATAATTGCACCATTTTCCATTTGATAAAAGAAAATGTCCAATTTATGAATAATGTGAAACAGGGCTCGATTTGTGTCTATGCCTGGCCCTGAGAAACTTGCTCTGTGTTTAAAAGATCCATGTGTGAAGTCTATGAGCGATTCCTATCCTATCTGGTAGTCTAATCACCCTATCTGGGTACAAACATTTTACTCTGTTGCCATCGGGTGGACAAAGTTAGTATTGCAGTTGTAATTTAATTGCTCAGTATCTCAGAATCAGAATCAGAATCAGAATCAGAAAGGTCTTTATTGCCAAGTAGTTTTCACATACTGTACAAGGAATTAGCTTTGGTCGTTTTCGGTGCGACATTGGCAGACAGACATTAACAGACAGATAATACAATAAAGAGGTGGAGTAAGATCAAATGAAATCTGAACTAAGCACAATAGAATAGAATAGAATTATGAAATAAAATAAAATATAGGCCAGGGCTGTACAACTGTAAATAAAGAGGTCGAATAATATTAAATGGAATATAGTACAATAGAATATAGTACAATAAAAATAAAATAGGAATATAGGAATAGGAATAGGCCAGGGCTGTACAATTGGGCAGTTATGTGCAATATATCTTTGTTGAAACTACTGAACCATGGTCAATAAGTCTAGGCCCTTGATTGGGATGTAGTATTTGTATTATTAATGAAATAATAAATACATAATTTTTCAATTTGATGTGACTAGCTACACTGTCCATTAACACTTTGATTGCCAGGCAGCAGGGGGCACTGTGGGCCTTCAGTGCCAGCGTTCTATTCAATGGAGAGAATGGCGTGTTTGCAGTGCTAAAAACTATATTAAATATTATAGCTATGGATCTAATAACGTTTTCGATTGTTTCGATTTGAGTTTCTTCCAGTCAACATGCAAAAAACATATAATTTTTTCATCCGTACATTTCCGTTTTATACCGTGGTGAATATGAGTATAGTTTCAGTGATTCTGAGTAATCCCATGAAAAGTCGCGAAAACAGCGTTTTATTGGAATTCACTTATCACGTTGCCATTCCTCGCTTGGATCAACAATCAATCTGAAATCAACGCTAGATTATCGGTATTATCTTTCATCATGCACGGATGAAAGGGGGCTTGCAGCGGGGCGGCCATTCATGCCATGATGTGACCAACGGTACACGGCCCACACACATAAAACACAGACACGTTTCGATCAGGGGGGGGAATCAGATTAACGCAAAATCGGTAATATAGAGTCCTTACCTTGTCTCTGATGTAATGCAAAAAGAATAATCCAATTATCTGATCGCCATTCCAGATATCCACAGCGATCCTGTCTCCGACGTTATCCGGCATTGCACATGAATGGGCGGGCGGGGTCAGTTGTCCAAGCCATCCCTACAAGCGCTTGTTTTGCCGGAGTGTTTAGGACCCGCCGCAGCTCGGTAGAGAAAAGAAACTACATAGTTTCAAATGGAGTGTAATAGCGTCCGCAAGGCAGTAGGCAGCGGTATTGACTGTCTGCGATCTCAGACACATTCAGTACAGCATGCACAGGCTGCCCCGATGAATTATGAATGGCAATAGCGAATAAAATAAATACTGAAACAGAAACGTAGATCTACGGCGGCTGAGTGGCGCAGTGGGCAAGTCGCTCGCCACTAACGCAGGAGATGCTGGTATCAAGCCCAGCTCTCGGCGTTGCTACCGGGGTTGTCATACTAACACAATTGGCAGTGTTAGAGGGTGGGAAAGCCGGTGGGTGGGGATTGGACGTTGTGGACAGCGACTCCTACAGGTCGGTTGGGTGACGCCTGTACAGCAGAAACAGGAAGTATCGGGGGCAGCGTGAGCCTCCCATGCGTTACTCCTCGCCACTGAGAGTTCGAGCTGTCTGGTGAAAAGATGCGACAGGCTGCCTCCTCGTGTACCGGAGGGGACACGTGATGCAAGGCTTCTATCCTCACTACAGCCGACCAGTGGGAGGCATAGTCTAGCAATGTTCAAGACAGGGGAGGGGAGAATTGGAATTACGGAATTGGGATGGGAGAAAAATAGAAAAATAAGGAGAAATAGTGGATAAAAAAAAAAAACTGTAGATCTACGTTTCTGGCACTCAAGCGCTGGGCCACAGAAACGTAGATCTCCGTTTTCGGCAACCAAAGGGTTAACTGATTCTGATTTGTGAGTAATGTAAGCTTCTTGTAATGTGTACACATCACCAGCTATGATATCCAACATCATTGAGACATGTGAAGGAAATGTTTTATAAACAATGGTACTCAGTTTGTACTGTAAAGGTTCCATACGATAATTATGAAACAATGGTCAATGTTAGTCCCTGTACTGGGCAGGTGGGGGCCATTCTTCCCATATAAGTTTATGCGTTTTTTAATTAATGACGTGCTCAGGGAGATGTTGGAGAAGTTTGTTTTCGTCTACTTAGACAACATTTTGATATTCTCTGAATCCCATGTCAAACATGTCAGGCAGGTCTTGAAGTGCCTTTTGGATGCACGGTTATTCGTGAAGGCTGAGAAGTGTGCCTTCCACGTTAGCTCTGTATCCTTTCTGGGATTCATTGTGTCTGATGGGAGGATTCAAATGGACCCCAAGAAGGTGTCAGCAGTGACGGACTGGCCTACACCTGTCTCGGTCAAGCAGGTGCAACGATTCCTGGGATTTGCTCATTTCTACCGCCGTTTTATTCGTAATTTCAGTTCAGTGGTAGCACCTATCACAGCACTCACCAGGAAGACAGCACCCTCCCATTTCCAGTGGACTCCCAAGGCTGAGGCGGCGTTCGTTGAGCTTAGGAGAAGGTTCAGTTCTGAGCCTATCCTCATTACTCCGAGTCCTAACCCGTCACTGCCATTTATCGTGGAGGTGGATGCTTCTGAGCTTGGAGTCGGAGCTATACTGTCCCAAGGTTCATCGTCTGACGGTAAAGTACACCCATGTGAGTATTATTCACGTGGGCTCTCGCTGGCTGAAAGAAACTATGACGTTGGGGACAGAGAGCTGTTGGCGGTCAAGTTGGCATTGGAGGAGTGGCGCCATTGGCTAGAGGGAGCTGAACACCCATTTACGGTCTGGACAGACCATACAAATTTGGAATATATCCAGGGTGCTCAGAGGAGAAACTCGCGACAGGCTCGCTGGTCACTGTTTTTCTCTCGGTTTAATTTCCTCCTGACGTACCGTCCCGGGTCTAAAAATATCAAGCCGGATGCTCTTTCCCGGTTATATGATGGGTCAGAAGAGGACCATCCTCCTGAGCCCATTGTTCCTGCAGGACAGATCCTAGCTCCTGTGACATGGAGCATTGACTCTGCTGTGCGGAGGGCACAACGTTTGGAACCAGATCCAGGTGGGGTGCCCCCGGGTCGGTTATTTGTGCCAAACAGCATTCGTTCCCGGGTGTTGAAGTGGGGCCACTCCTCTCGGCTGACAGGACATCCCGGAGTGCACAGAACTCGTGACTTCTTGGCCAGAAGGTTCTGGTGGCCTGGTATGATGAAGGACGTCCGTGAATTTGTGGCAGCCTGTCCCGTTTGTGCACAGAACAAAGTGTCTCAACAGTCACCACCAGGTCTGCTTCATCCTTTGCCCATCCCTAGTCGTCCATGGAGCCACATCGCCATGGATTTTGTGACTGGTCTGCCTCCTTCTGATGGTCACAGCGTCATCATGGTAGTGGTGGATAGGTTCTCCAAAGCAGCTCACTTCATTCCGCTGGTCAAGCTGCCATCTGCTCAGGAGACCGCCCAACTGGTGGTTGACCATGTCTTCCGAATTCATGGCATCTGCCAGGACGTGGTGTCGGACCGTGGACCCCAGTTTACTGTGCGGTTCTGTGCTATCCTGGGTGCGTCGGTTAGCCTGTCATCAGGTTTCCACCCGGAGACCAATGGGCAAAAGGAGCACACCAACCAGTCTTCGCTGCTTGGCCTCCTCCAATCCGACCACCAGCTGGCATGGGCAGAATATGCACATAATTCATTGTGCAATGCATCCCCATTGCTCCCCATTCGAGGTTCAGTTTGGTTATCAGCCTCCACTGTTTCCTGAACAGGAGAGGGACGTGGGGGTGCCATCTGCCAAGGCGTTTAACCGTCGGTCTCGGGCAACATGGAAGAGGGTGTGTTCGGCTCTTGTGCGTGCTGCGGCCCGGCACAAGCGGTTGGCGGATGTACACCGTCGCCCTGCGCCTTCCTACTGTGTGGGCCAACAGGTGTGGCTTTCCACACGTGACCTTCCATTACGGGTTGAGTCGCGCAAACTCGCTCCCCGTTTTGTGGGCCCTTTCACTATTGTTCGCAAGATAAACCCGGTCACGATGCGTCTTCGGTTACCCTCGTCGATGAGGGTACACCCTACATTTCACGTATCCCGGCTTAAGCCGGTTCGGAGGAGCAGGTTGGTTCCTGCAGAGAGACCTCCACCTCCCCCTCGATTCGTTGATGGCCAACCTGTGTATACTGTATGGCGTATCCTGTCCAGTAGGCAGGTTGGTAGGGGTATACAGTACTTGGTGGACTGGCAGGGTTATGGGCCAGAGGAGCGCACGTGGGTTCCGGCCAGGGACAGGTTGTTCGGGAATTTCTGAGACTTGTCTCAGAGGGTCCGTCTGGAGCCGTGGTTTTTGCTTCATTTTCACCTTTCTGTGAGGGACAGCTGACTATTTCATCTCCTGTGAGGGATAGCTGTCAATCCCTGGTCTCTGTGGTTAAATTGCCTCATGGGTCGACAGGTGTGTGGGCTTGATTGCACTTGATTCAGTGCAGTTGTGCCTATGGCAATGCTGAGTATTTAAGTTTGGATCTCGCAGTGTCAACTGCTTATTCATTTCCTAGTGTTGGCTATCCTTTTGGCCACGCTTATTATATTGAAGTGTAGTGCTGATTTCTGCTTCAGAATTTAGCCTTTATTGTAGTCATTCTTGTTTTGGGCTACTGGCGTTATTCTACACATAAACTCCCTTAGTGGTGTAGTCCTGTTTTTTGGACTTGATTTATTTTCTTAAATACTCACTTTGAGGCTTCCACCTGTAAAGGTTGTTTTGTGTTTATTTTTGTCCCCCTTCTCCTAAAATGTCTGCGTAAGCAGTTTAGTGGTTATTCGTTTCACGGATAACTTAGAGTCCCTATTATTTGCTCGTGACCCACACACACACACACTGCCAGGGGTGCGTTGCTCATGGGACGGGGTTGCACCCAGAGCAACCGGCTCTGTGAGCAGAAGCACGCGCACGCACATGCACGGATGTGCACGCGTGTGCACACAGGAATGCGCTGCACAGCACTCGACTGATGCGCCAACTCGCTAAGTACCATAGCTGTCAACATTGGCATTTGAAAAAACTGGAAATTTCGCCCCGCCCCCTCCCCCCGGCCCCGCCCCCTCCCAATGGAGCTGCCTCGTCGCTGCCATCTGCTGGTCAAAACCTGTATGTACCCATTCTACAATCTTAAAAGTTTAAGGTTGAATCCTAAATCTCCACTAGGCAACCACTTATCAGTCCAACAAGGACTGGGTGAACTACTAGTTGCTACATTAAATTAATCAGATACCTGGTTGAAAGTGAAATGCTGTGAACATCCCTGCATTAAATGAATGGAAGACAAATTCAGTATAAATTCACTTTATGTAGTAGTATAGCATTAACATGTTCATATTTATTGAAATCTTACAATTCATACATAAATGTTATGATGAATTGAAAATGGGGGAAGAAGTCCTTCTCTGGTCTGCATCCCCTTAACAATTGTGTATTGCGCCATACTGTATTGTACCCATTCTGCAATCTGTTAAAGTTAGCAATCAATCAATGTATTACCATAGTGTCTTTATACCTTCATCGTACATATTAATACTACAACTCAAGAAGAATCAAGAGGTTTATTTGTCACATACATACAGTGAAATGTGGGTGGTCATGCCCGCATTGATTGTGCAAAATACAATAAAGAAACGCAGAAACTGAAGGCCACTGTTATATTGACGAGGCTTAACCCGAGGTTCAATAAGATTCCTTTATTGACTCGTTCGTATATCTGCATCCATTCATGTCGCTCACATCTGTCACGTTCAACTCCTGTGTGTGTCGCCTTCCTGGTACAATAACAACTCCATCGTAAGCTACATCACCGACGATGATGAGGAGGAGTACAGAGCCCGGGTGGAGAGCTTCGTGGGGTGGAGCGACAGCAACCACCTCCAACTCAACACCAGTAAGACCAAGGAGCTGGTGGTGGACTTCCGGAGGGGCAAGAAGAGGCCCCCCCCGATTCCCATCACCATCCGAGGGGTGGATGTGGAGGTGGTGGACTCATATAAGTTCCTTGGGGTACACCTGAACAATAAACTGGACTGGTCGGATAACACAGAGGCCCTCTACAGGAAGGGACAGAGCAGGCTGTTCTTCCTGAGGAGACTCAGGTCCTTCAATGTGTGCAACAGACTGCTGCAGTCATTTTACCAGTCTGTAGTGGCCAGCATCCTCTATTCTATGCTGTGGCATGCTGGGGAGGCTACATCAACTCAAGGGACACCAACAAGCTCAACAAGCTGGTGAGGAAGGCTAGCTCCGTGGTGGGAGTCGAGCTACCTAGACTTGAGGTGATGGCAGAGAGGGGGATGATAAGGAAGCTGGCTGCCATCATGGAGAACCCCTACCACCCCCTCTACGACGAGCTAGTCAAGATGAGAAGCTCGTTCAGCCACAGACTCATTCCCCCCCGACACTCAACTAACCGCCTCGGACAGTCCTTCATACCAGCGGCCATCAGGCTCCACAACAGTGGGCAGCGACTAGCAGCCTCCAGGCTCCACAACAGGGGGCAGCAACTGCTACCAGACATTGACCTGGGACTTATAGGAACCCAAGGAGGACAACCTACACTACCTTAGGCATACTGCACCTTATGTGGATACTGTGATACTGTGAATAATGTATATTTCAGTGGATACTGTGATACTGTGAATAATGTATACTCAGTAGATAGTAAATTATAACACTACCTTATGCATACTGCACCTTATGTGACACTGTGAATAATGTGAATATTCTTTTTCAGCTAGTTAGATGGTAAATTATATTGACCAAATTGACCTAATTGTTTACACTGCCTGTGTTGTTTTTACTACCTGTACCCCCCCCCCCCTTCCCCCATGCTGCTATGATGCCTGAATTTCCCCAAGGGGATCAATAAAGGAATATCTTATCTTATCTACAACGACAATCAAAGAGGTTCAAACCCGAACCTAATACATCACATCCTTCTCTTTAACATATTTTTTTTTCTCAAACAGAACTTAGTATTCTACCTTTGTTTAGCTTGAACTCTTGCTAACATGTCCTATTTCCCAAAAACAAACTTAACAAACATTTCCCAACTTAAATGTTTACTCAGAGCATCCACCTGCTGTAAATGAAATAACAATGTTAGTCACAGACAACTTTCACTTTAAAGGATCCTGTAACATAAACCCACTTGAACCATGACATAATGCAAAGCACTTAATGCGAAAACTTGAATATGAAAATACTCCAACAACATGCATATGAAAACACTCCAGTTACTCTCTGTATCTAGGAGGTAGTTTAACTGGTCTACCAGACCTAGTCTGATACGGCTGCGTTTCAGATTGTCCATCATGTGTCTCTCTGTTTGGTCTGCAACACCTGTGTTCTCTGCTGAACGTGTGCGTGTTGCCAGATTTTCTCTCGTGTCACAGTCCATGTTCTGGTAAGCATCCTGTTCATTTGTAGATAGAAAAGTTCTCTCCTCCGTTTGTCTCAGGTATTTTCTGTTTCTCCTGTACTGTCTCCCATCCGGTGTGCGAACCACATATGAACGCGGTTGGTCATGTTTGTGCAGGACCACGGCCGGCTGCCATGTTTCACCTCTTTGAACCCTGACGTTTTCTCCTGCTTGTAGGTCAGGCAGTCTTTTTGTTTGCCTGTCGAAGTAGAGTTTTTGTTTCTCCTGTTTGTCACTCAACTGCCTACGCACGTATGTAGTTCCTTCTGGAGTGAGCAGTGATGTCGAGGCAGGCAGTTTTCCTTTCAGCCGCCGTCCCATGAGCAACTGTGCCGGTGATAGTCTTACACCTTCCAGCGGTGTGTTGCGATACTCCAATAGCGATATGTAGGGGTCGCCATTACTTCCTTCTGATTTCTTCAGCATATTTTTGATAGTCTGTACTGTTCTTTCTGCTTGCCCATTTGACTGGGCGTGACCGGGACTCGACGTGGTGTGGATGAATTCCCAGCCTTCTGCAAAGTCCTTGAACTCAGCACTGGAATACTGAGGACCATTATCCGTGAAAACAACATCAGGAATGCCATGTCTGGCAAATATTGATTTCAGTCCGACAATGACACTGCCACTGGTAGTGTCTCTCAGTTTTGTGATTTCCGGGAACTTTGAGAAATAGTCCACACACAGCAGGAACTCAGATCCCTTATAATGAAAGAGATCACTCCCTACTTTTGACCACGGTCTGTCTGGTACTGGGTGTGGGAGCAACGGTTCTCTCTGATTGTTGTTCCTGTTCTCATTACATATGGCACACTGAGATACCATCTCCTCAATTTGTGAAGACATGCATGGCCAATATAAAATGTCTCTGGCTCTTTCCTTGCACTTAACAATTCCTAAGTGTGACTCATGGATTTTGTTAATCATTTCTTGTCTCAACTGCTGCGGAACAATGAGCTTCGCTCCCTTGAACATCAGACCATCTGCGTGTGAGATTTCTTCTTTAAATGTCCAATAGGGTTGAATTTCCTTTTGTACAGCACTTCTGTCTTTCGGCCATCCCTTGAGTGTGGTTTCTTTTAGTAGCTGCATTTCGGAGTCTTCTGCCGTTGCTGTTCTGAATGTGTGCAGTTTCTCCTCTGATATCGGCAGCTGCAGAGTAATCATATTCACTTCCAAGTCTTTCTCCAATAGATCTTCTTTCTGCTCTTTCAGGAACGCTCGACTTAGAGCATCTGCAATATGAAGTTCCTTGCCTGGCCTGTAGGTGACTTTTAGGCTGTACCTTTGCAACCTAAGCAGCATTGACTGTAGCCTCATAGGAGCTTGGTGTAAAGGCTTTTTAAAGATGCTCTCCAAAGGCTTGTGGTCGCTCTCAACGTGTATGCTTTTTCCATAAACATACTGATGGAATTTTTCACATCCATAGACTATAGCAAGTAGCTCTTTTTCTATCTGGGCATACCAGCGCTGACAGTCAGTGAGAGACCTAGACCCAAAAGCTACAGGTTGCTCATCTTGTAGTAGGACCGCTCCGAGGCCTTCTGAGCTGGCATCTACTGACATAGTCACTGGTTTGTTGACGTCATAAAACTTCAGGGTTGGAGCACTAGTGACCAGTTTGATTTGTTCAAAACTCCTCTTTTGTGGTTCCTCCCAGTGCCACTCTATGTCATTTTCAAGCAGCTTCCTTAACGGTGCACTGACATCTGACAGATTTGGTATGAACTTGGCGAGATATTGAACCATACTATTGAACCTGAGCAGGTCCTTTGTTCTGTGGTGGGGGTATTTGTGTCACTGCTCTCACCTTCTCCCCATCTGGTTTCAGCCCACTGGCGCTGAGTATGTGTCCTATGTATCTTATTTCACGTGTCCTGACAGCGCACTTGTTCCTGTTCAGTTTCAAGTTGTATTCCCTTGCTCTGTCAAACAGTTTAAGCACCCTGTGGTCGTGCTCTTCCTTGGTGTCTCCCCATACAAGCATGTCATCTATGATGTTTACGACACCTTCTAGACCTTCAATCATCTGCGCTATTGCCCTTTGAAACACCTCTGGCGCAGATGAAATACCAAACGGTAGACGTAAGAATCTGTACCTACCTATGGGAGTGTTAAAGGTGCATAGCTTTGAACTTTCTTCGTCAAGCTTTATTTGCCAAAAACCCTGATTAGCGTCTAACACTGAGAAGAACTTGGCATTTGGCATACAGGAAACTACTTCCTCCACAGTGAGCAATGGGTAATGCTCCCGTTTAATAGCTTCATTTAAGTCCTTAGGATCCATGCAGATTCTGATTTTATTTGGTTTGACCACAGTCACCATACTGTTAACCCACCCAGTTGGCTCAATCTGCCTTGTTATTACCCCCAATTTCTCCATGCGCTGTAGTTCCTCAACTACCCTGTCTCTGAGCGCGACTGGGACCCTCCTGGGAGCATGCACTACAGGTGTAACAGTGGGGTCAACTTGAATATGATGCTGACCGGGTAAGCAGCCCAGTCCACTGAACAGATCATCATAATCCTTAAGAATGTCACTTTCCTTGGAAATGTCATGCATTCTCTTTACTAAACCTAGTTTCTCACAAGTGGCTCCGCCTAGTGTAGCTGGTACATCCTGCTGTGTAATTTCAAACTCTATATTATGCTTTTGGCCTTTGTACTCACATGTCAGTGCTCTCTTGCCCAGTGGTGAAATCTTTTGCCCAAAGAAAGCAACTAGTTTGCATTTGCTCACCCTGAGTCTGCCTCTAACGTCCAGTTCATTCAGCGTTTTCACTGACATGGCGTTGCAGTCAGCGCCTGTATCCAATTTGAAAGTCACTGCTTTTGTTACGGATGTGTTGGCAGAGGGCCCAAGCGCAAACAGATACGAGGGAGAGGTAGATATGGATTGTCAAAAGTGAGCACTGCTCCTTTAATCTTAAACACTTCGAGCCAGGGGTGAAGTGTAACAAAATAATCCAATGTAAACAGAGGGCAGCAACAAAGATGTTTACAAAAATACGTCCAAAGGCAGCAGCAAAAATACAAAAACAAAGAATAGCACAGCTGAAGAACTGGCAGAGGGCTAAATACGAATAACAAATAATAATCTCATAAAGAGAGCAAGTCCAAAAGGCACAAACAAAACACTGCAAGGCAGGCTAGGAAAAACATGAACAACTGACTACAAATTAAAACCCTAACAAACAAAATGAACACTCCACGAAAAACAACGAAGGGAGGAACAAACAAAATAAACACTAGGAACACTTACTACAAAAATACTGGAAGGAGTAACAGGATCACAGGAACAGAGGAACTAGACAGCAAACACTAGTAGGGAATCCAAACAATGAACCGACAAAGAGAGAATGGCAAACAAGGCAGATATACACACACTGATTGACACAAGAGGGTAATTGGGAACGAGACACACCTGATGGGGAAAGCTGAACTAACACACAGGGGTAAGGAAAACAAAAGGCCAAACACACACTGGGGAATAAACTAGACTAGAATCAAAATTACAATTACAGAGAGAACACCATACAAGGGACAAATAAAACAATTACAAAGGGAACGAGACTAAAGACAAAACAACGCTAAAACACACGGGAGACAATACAAACGCCAAGAGTACAAGAATGTCCAAAGGTGGGGGCTGGTGAAGAGTAGAGGAGAAAAGTCCTCGCAAGGGTGGGGGCTGTTGAGGAGAGGAGACAGGGAAAAAGGGTCCAGGGACAGGCGAACCCTCACAGCTTTTCTGTTTATCCTCACTGTTTCATTCCACGGATTTTCCTTGAATTTTGTCTCCATCAGTCTGATGTGTTTTTCCTGCTCCACTTCGACTGTGCCGATGAACATTTCCTCCTCATCACTCTCACTCTGCTCAATTGCATGCAGCTTTTTTTTATATTGGTGCTGTGGTGGGCCCTGCGCTCTACACACCTTGGCAAAGTGATTTCTCTTGTGGCATGATTTACATGTTTGCCCAATTGCCGGACATGTCCTTGTTCCATGTCTGTAACCACATCTGTAGCAACTTGACTCATCTGGTTCAGTATGACCTGTGCTATCTGCAACTTTACTGTCTTTTGGCCTGACTGTTCTCAGTCTGTTCACATCCACCTCTTCTGTCAGTGCTTTCACTTGACTGGTTGTGATCTCACTCGCACGGCAAATATCCAAGGCTTTTGCTAGTGTCAGATCTGCTTCTCTTAACAGTCTGCCTCTTACTTGGTCATTAGTTATGCCACACACTATCCTGTCTCTTATCAGGGATTCGTTCAACTGACCAAATTCACAATCATTGGCTTAATACTTTAAATCCGTGACATAGGCATCTATTGTTTCTGACTGTTTCTGTGCACGTGTGAAGAATATGTGCCTTATATATGGCACGTTTTTCCGGGGCTCACAATAGTCCTGAAATTTCTTCTTCAGTATGTCTATTTTGTCTTTTTCTTCTGCAGTAAAGACAAAATTATTACATACTTTAATCGCCTCCTCTCCGGCGACATGAAGAAACGTCGCACACTGCACTTTCGGAGACTTTTCTGAGATGCCGCTGGCGATGCTAAATAGTTCGAAGCGGTGTGTCCAATTCCTCCAATTTTCAGCAAGATTGCCTTGCAGACTCAATGGCATCGGAGGTTGAAACTGCGCCATCCTCTTATTCCAATTTTTAGTTTACTGACACCATGTTATATTGACAAGGCTTAACCCGAGGTTCAATAAGATTCCTTTATTGACTCGTTCGTATATCTGCATCCATTCATGTCGCTCACGTCTGTCACGTTCAACTCCTGTGTGTGTCGCCTTCCTGGTGACGTCACAATAACAACGACAATCAAAGAGGTTCAAACCCGAACCTAATACATCACAGCCACGTTGGCTTTTGCAAGAAGCATGGACATTTTAACTTCAGCTTTGATGACTTGATCAGCATCTGATGTGTTTCTCGTCACGAACGTAGTCATAACACGGGCATTTTTCATAGCCTCTATGCCTCGCCTATGTTTCGCCGATTTTGTCATGCTGACTGACGTAGTTTTTTCCTCTGTATGCGACATTGAAATCAGCGCGGCATAATTTACAGAAAGCATAGTGTTGAAACGTTGCTTTTCGTGAGGTACGGGGACGCCTCCTCCCACTTGGCGAGATATTTGCAGCTCTTCTTGGCTTTCTTAGCTGCTGGTGGAACAAATCCTCCACAATCCTCTCTCAAGTCCATCGTAGAATGTAATACATTTCACGCTAAACCCCTCCTTTATCCGGGACGGGTGGCTGTTCTTCTTCTTCTTCGGGTCGCAACCGTCTTCCGGTCTGACTTCCTGTGCTAACGTTCTAATCTACACTGCTGCCACCTGTCGTCAGGGAGGGGAATTGCAGCCATTTTGTAAAAATTTATAAAAAATAAAAAAAACAGGAAAAATCCGGGAACGGTATGACGGTGGGAAGGAAGGTTGAAATTCGGGACAATCCCGGGGAAATCGGGATGGTTGACAGCTATGCTAAGTACCCACCTGGCTACTTTGCATAACAATAGCGCAGGTCGTCAGGTATACGTTCTCAGATACATTCACACAAAACTTGTGTGTTCCTCTTCGGGGACAGGAAACGTCCAGGCAGGGACGGCGGTCCTTGGGGCACAGGAGAGATGCTGGTCGTATAAGGGTAAATGGAGGGGTGGATGGAGAAGGAGAGGATGAGGAGGAGTGTGTAGTGGATGGAGAGGGGGATGAAGAGGAGCGTGTGGAGAACGTGAGGGGAAAAGGAGGGTGAGTGAAGTATGCCCGTGCTGTTATTATGACAGGACCCCCCCCTCTACGGGCGCCTCCCGGCGGCCCAGGCTTGCCAGGGTGAGCCCGATGAAAGTCCCGGATGAGACCCGGGTCCAGGATCATTGGCCGGGAGATCCAGCTTCGCTCCTCCGGGCCGTAGCCCTTCCAGTCGACCAGGTACTGGAAGCCGCGGCCGCGGCGCTGCACGTCCAGCAACTCCCGGACCACGTAGGCCGGGTGGTCGTCTATCACCAGTGGAGGAGGGGGATCTGGAGCAGGGGGAGACAGGGGACTGGAGACCACTGGTTTGAGCTGGGAGACATGGAAGGAAGGGTGAATGCGCATATGGGGGGGAGCTGAAGTTTGACAACAGAGGGATTTATGAGGGACAGGATCTTGTACGGCCCCACGAAACGGGGGGTTAGTTTCCGTGAGACGGATTTGAGTGGCAGGTCCCGAGATGAGAGCCATACCATCTGACCTGGTACATAGTCGGGAGCCGGGGTCCGGTGGCGGTTGGCGAAGCGCCGGTTCTGGTCTGTAGTGCGGAGCAGCGCAGCTCTCGTCTCCTCCCAGATCGTCCTGCAGCAGCGGAGATGGTCTTGCACCGACGGCACGGCGATCTCCTCTTCCTGGGCAGGGAACAGCGGGGGTTGGTAGCCCAAAGATGACTCGAAGAGGGACTGACCTGTGGCCGCCGAAGACAGGGAATTGTTGGGAGCGTATTCGACCCACGGCAGGAAGGTGCTCCAGCCGGAGGGGTCCCGGGCTGTCACGCAGCGGAGTGCGGATCCCAGGTCCTGGTTGGCCCGCTCCGACTGGCCGTTGGTCTGTGGGTGGAACCCGGAGGAGAGACTGACCGTGGCCCCCAGAGCCCGACAGAAAGCCCTCCAGACCTGGGATATGAATTGAGGGCCCCTGTCGGAGACTATGTCTGCCGGGATCCCATGGAGTCGGAAGACATGGAGCACCATCAGGTCAGCGGTCTCTGCAGCAGAGGGGAGTTTGGGGAGAGCAACAAAGTGCACAGCCTTTGAGAAACTGTCAACAATGGTGAGGATCGCTGTGTTACCGTGTGAGAGGGGAAGGCCGGTGACGAAGTCCAGGGCGACGTGCGACCAGGGCCGACCGGGGACAGGGAGCGGACGAAGGAGCCCGGCGGGCGGTCGATGGGAGGCCTTCGCACGAGCACAGACGGTGCACGCCAGGACGAAAGCGCGGGTGTCCTCTCTCATGGTGACCCACCAGAAGTGCCTCTTCAACAGGGATAGCGTCCGGTCGATACCAGGGTGGCACGCGAACCGGGAAGCGTGAACCCACTCAAGCACCTGGGAGCGGACAAGGTCAGGGACAAAAAGCCGGTTAGGTGGACCGTTACCTGGGTCCGGCTGGGCACGCTGTGCCTCCCTGACAATGGACTGGATCTCCCAGGTGGCGGTGGCCACCAGACAGGATGTGGAGAGGATGGTGTCGGGGTGTGTGGGACCCTCCTCAGGGACAAACTGTCGGGAGAGGGCGTCTGGCTTGGTGTTCTTGGAACCAGGCCTGTAGGTCAGGGTAAAATTAAACCTGGCGAAGAACAGTGCCCAGCGAGCCTGGCGGGAGTTCAGGCGCTTGGCCGTTGAGACGTAGACAAGGTTCTTGTGGTCCGTCCAAAGCAGGAAGGGGACCTCCAATCCCTCCAGCCAGTGCCTCCATTCCTCCAGGGCTAGCTTGACCGCCAGGAGCTCCAGGTTCCCGATGTCGTAGTTGACCTCGGCCGGGGTTAGGCGGCGTGAGAAGAAGGCGCAGGGGTGTAGTTTCTGGTCGGTGACGGAGCGTTGGGAAAGAACCGCCCCTACTCCAGTGCAGGAGGTGTCCACCTCCACCACGAACTGGCGGGACGTGTCCGGCTGGACGAGGATGGGTGCGGTGGTGAAACGCCGGTGCAGCTCGGCGAAGGCGGAGTCCACTGCGTTGGACCAGACAAAGGGGACGGAAGGCAAGGTGAGTTGGGTGAGGGGCGCCGCGACCAGGCTGTAGTCCCTGATGAAGCGCCGATAAAAGTTGGCAAACCCCAGGAAGCGTTGGAGCTGCTTAACGTTGGTGGGACGGGGCCAGTCGGACACCGCTCTGAGCTTCTCGGGGTCCGCCCAGATCTTGCCGCCCTCAATGATGTAGCCGAGGAAGCCGATGGAGGAGACGTGGAACTCACACTTCTCCGCCTTGACGAACAGCTTGTTCTCCAGAAGACGCTGGAGGACCCGGCGGACGTGCTGGACATGCTCCTCCATGGAGCGGGAGAAGATCAGAATGTCATCTAAATAGACGAAAACGGAGCGGTGGAGTACGTCACGGAGAACGTCATTGACGAGGGCCTGGAAGACAGCAGGGGCGTTGGTCAGTCCAAAGGGCATTACCTTGTACTCGAAGTGGCCGAGTGGTGTCTTGAAGGCCGTCTTCCACTCGTCTCCCTCTCGCATGTGGACAAGGTGATAGGCGTTCCTGAGGTCCAGTTTTGTGAAGATGGTGGCACCTTGCAGGGGCTCAAAAGCAGAGTCGATTAAAGGCAGGGGGTACTTGTTTTTTACTGTGATGTTGTTGAGGCCCCGGTAGTCGATACAGGAGCGAAGGGAATGATCCTTCTTGGAAACGAAGAAGAATCCTGCGCCGACAGGAGAGGAGGAGGGGGTGATTATGCCTGAGGCCAAGGATTCGTGGACGTACTTCTCCATTGATTCTCTCTCTGGGCATGATAGATTGAACAGGCGACTAGCGGGGAGTGGCACTCCGGGGAGTAAATCAATGGCACAGTCATATTGGCGATGAGGAGGCAGGGAGAGAGCCTGTTGCCTGCTAAAACAGCTTTTAAATCATGGTAGGCAGGCGGAATTGCAGACAGATCAATGTTCTCATTGGGGGGGTGCGAACCGGCGCCCTCTAGTGGCGGCCGAGCCGATTGCAGACATGCGACGTGACAGTGGGTGCTCCAGCTGGTCACTAGGCCGGTAGGCCAATTGATAACGGGGTTGTGTAACTTGAGCCAAGGCATGCCCAGGACAATGGGATTGTGAGGAGAGTTGGTAACGTGAAACCGAATATTCTCGCTGTGATTCCCGGATAGCAGAAGGCGGAGGGGTATGGTGTGGCGAGTAATTCGTGTGAGAAGTTTCCCGTTTAACCCCCGGGCGTCACGGGGTATCGGCAAGGCGTCAGTAGCGATGTTGTAACGGGAGACTACTCCGGCGTCGATGAGGTTCTCGTCGGCCCCTGAGTCAACCAGGGCGGATAACGGGAGTGATTGGTTATTTAGACACAGCGTGGCGTGGAATAGCATGTTTGGGCCGGAGCTGGGAGTGATATCAAGACTCGAACAGACGCCCAGCGCTACCCCGTCGTTTGGGCAAAGCGGGCATGAGACAACGGAGTGACCTGTTTGGCCGCAGTACAGACATGCTCCTGTGGCGAGCCTGTGTCGGCGTTCGCTGGGGGGAGACATGAGCGGTCGAGATCCATGGGCTCAGAGGAACTATTTTCTTCAGCGCGGGCGGTGCGACGAGGCGGACCGGGTATAGGTGAACGAGTGGTGCTAGCTTTCTCTCTACGACGTTCCCGAAGACGCATGTCCAGTTCCCTGGCCAAATGGATTAGCTTGCCAAGGGAGGTGGGTTTTTCTTTGGACGCGAGCTCGTCCTTTATAACGTCGCTCAAGCCTTGGCGGAATGCGCCTCGCAGCGGTGTGTCCCCCTAGTCGGAGCTGGCGGCGAGGATGTGGAACTCGATAGCGTATTCGCTTACACTGCGACCTCCCTGGCGGATCGAAAACAAGCCGGAGGCCCCCTCTGAGCCATCTGGAGGGTGGTCAAATACTTTACGCATGTCGTCGACGTACTCAGAGTACGAATTGCAGAGGAAGGAATTATTAAAGTGGAGAGCGGTGGCCCATTTCAACGCCGCGCCTGTGAGCAGAGCCGACAGGTAAGCTACCTTAGACCTATCGCTGTGAAACGTGTAAGGTTGCTGTTCGAACACTAATGAGCACTGAAATAAAAAAGCACAGCACTTGGAGACGCTTCCGTCATAACGCTCTGGTGCGGGGACAGGGGGTTCTCTATGCGGGGGACTCGGTGCAGCGGGGGAAGCGGCTGATAGAGCCTGCTGTGCAACGTGTGCCTCGATACGGTGATATTGTATTTCTCGAGGGCGAGAGCAGCCAGCTGCCCCGTGACGGCGTCTAGGGAGTGAGCGAGTTGATCTACCCGGGCGGTCTGGCCGTTGATGATACTCACAGACTGCTTCTGAAACTTTTTCCATTCCTCTGTCTCGTGTACAGCTGGTGCTGTCATCGTGTTCGTGGTATTCTGTGAGATTGTGGTCTGGAACACAACCCAATTGCTGAATACACAGGAGAGGAGATAGGAGCGTTTTCAAGGGTTTTAATGAAATGAGCAACACAGGAATTGGGGGGAATAGAACGGGTTTATGTTCTGTCTTGTGGCTGCCGTGGCGGCAGCGAGCGAGCAAGTGGTCCTGTTCTTGTCTTGGGGGCTGCTGAGCTGCAGCGGGTGAGCAAGTGTTCCTCTTCAGGGACAGGAAATGTCCAGGCAGGGACGGCGGTCCTTGGGGCACAGGAGAGAACAGGTTAGAGCAAGGCAATACAAAGGGTAGATTCCAGCAGAGCTTTTAGGTAGAGACGTCGTACCTGGGTAGTGGTGGTATTTAATACCACGACGACTTCTGGTCAGCGTCGAGGAGTAGAAGTAGGCACCTCATCAGAGGGGGATAGGGTGCAGCTGTGAAGAGTGAGGTGCCTGACCGCATGTGAATTAGGGGGATGGAGTGCAGCTGGGCTAGGTGGCGTGAAGTTAAGTGATGCTGGTCGTATAAGGGTAAATGGAGGGGTGGATGAAGAAGGAGAGGATGAGGAGGAGTGTGTAGTGGATGGAGAGGGGGATGAAGAGGAGCGTGTGGAGAACGTGAGGGGAAAAGGAGGGGGAGTGAAGTATGCCTGTGCTGTGATTATGACAGAAATGTGTTACATTCCATTAAAACACAGTGCAACCAGCTTTGAAATCACCACTTTCAAAACCACTCTCAAAGAGCATCTACGGGAGACTGCAAATCGAAACTGGCCCCTGTAAATGTCCTAACCCAACCCCCTCCAATGTACAGTAAATGTCCTAACCCAATAATACACGAGACCCTCTTCTTGGGACCAAGTAAGGTTTTGTCGATAATCCAATGTACAGTTACCCCCCCGCCCCCACCTACCTACCCCCCCCCCCCCCCCCCCCCAACCACCTCCAATGGTCAGACTACTGCTTGACCTTACTCCTAGAACCCACCTCACCCCTGCCCACTTTGACAACCTAGGATGACTTAGAGTAGATGACAGAGTACAGCAACTTGCAATGGGCCTGGTCTACAAGATACACTACACGACCAAGGTACCCATGTACATGTCAAAATACTTCCCAAAGGTCAGTGAATACCACGATCACAACACCAGAGGGAGCTCCACAAATCATGTTAAACCCAGATTCGGCTCAAGCAAGGGACTAAACACGTTTAGCAATTATGCCACATCAATGTGGAATGCCCTACCCAAAGCTGTAAAGGAATGTGAATCACTACTACCCACTTTCAAAACCACTCTCAAAGAACACCTACGGGAGGCTGCAATTCGAAACTGGCCCCTGTAAATGTCCTAACCCAACCCCCTCCAATGTACAGTAAATGACCATGTATGGTTTTGTCAATATTCCAATGTACAGTTTTGCTTGTACAGTTGTACAGTGTGTGTCCCCCACCCGCCCACCCCTCCTACCCAACCCCTCCCCCCCCGCCCAACCACCTCCAATGTACAGTCCCCCCCCCCCCCCCCACCCCACTCAACCCCACCCCACCTACCCAACCTCCTCCAATGTACAGTTTCTACGTCAAATGTATATACTCTCTTTTCTGGACTCTTTTTGTATCACAAACAGTACTGTATTTGCAAATCTGGTATGTCATAAATGTATAGATGTAGCAGTACTGTCTATCTGTATGTTGTGTATGTCATATATGTTATGATGAATTGAAAATGGGGGACCCTGATGTAAACAAGACGAAAGTCTTTCTCTGGTCTGCATCCCCTTAACAATTGTATGTATTGAGCTGTACTGTACTGTACCCATTCTGCAATATGTTAATAAAGTTTTCAATCAATCAATCTTAGTGCCTCATTAGCCTAGGGATTAAGGATACATGAAGTATTAACTACACCATAATAATATTGAGGTTTTGATCCATAGAAAGGTCTGTGCTACACAATTTCAGTTAGATTAGATTTATTGTCCTTTAATTTTGCACTCATGACATTAGTTGCTTGCCGTTTAATCAACATCAAAAGACCCCCCACTTCCTCCCAGACACCCATTCCAAGAGCCTGTTCGCTTTCCAGGTCTCTCTCTCTCTCTCTGTCTGTGTGTGTGTGTCTCTCTCCGCACGTGTCGGAGGAAGCGTGCGGATACTTCAGGGTTCCCTTGTACCGACCAGTAGGAGAACATGCGCACAATAATCAGGTAGGGGAGGGGTGGGAATTGGCACAACAACTAAATTGGGACGGGGAGAAAACAGAGAAAATCGGAGAAAGAGAGATACAAAAAATTATAATAATAATAATAGAACATTCTAGAACATTTGTGTGTCACAATATATGTCATAATCAAACATTCTAGAACATTTGTGTTCTATATATATTCAACAATTTGTGGTGGGGAGCATAGTGTAGCGTTTAGGGGGTGCGAGGTGATGATGAAGGAGGTCGCGGATCGGAGAGAGAGAAGGGAGGGTAAGTTGACGTATGCTGGGGCGGTTAGCAGGGCAGGACAGGGTAGCCAAGAAAGGGTGCAGGGGGTTGAAGGAGGGCATTTGGCAGTGAGGGTAGAGCAGGTAGAGAGGGGAAGGGAGGAGAAATTAGGTATTGTGGCCTTCGTGGCAGGGGTAGTTACTGGTATGGCAGAGGCTAAGGGTAAAACAGCGATTGTGAAGATGATTGTTAGGATAGCGGTTCAACATCTGGGATTGGAAGGTCTGGACTGGGAGGTGGTGTATAGCGAATTGGCTGAGGGGGCTGCGAGGGACAAGGCTGCGAGGGACAAAGCAGCCCAGGATAAGATAGCGCCAGGGGGCAAGGTGGGTCCCGCGGAGGGGGGCTCAGACAGGAAGTAGCAGCAGTAGCTGCACTCCAATGGACAATGTAGGTGATGACGGGGTCCAGTAGAAGAAGAAAAAGAAGGTGAAGAAGGAGAAGAAGGAGAAGAAGAAGAGCCCATAAAAAGAATTGCGGAGGGCAGTAATACGCCTCGATGCGTCTACTCTGCCGGAAATTCAAATAAGAAGAAGAAGAAGAAGATCTCATTGTGCATCTTTGAACAGTACTGAACAGATAGACTAAACAACATAGATGGCAGCCTGCATTTCTCAACCAAGGTGCCTTCTTTACCATTTTGAAAGGTGAGTGTCCACAACGGCTAGCTAGCTGTTCTACTTGAATACTGAATGTTAATATTGAATCAGACAATATTGAATACTGAATGTTAATATCAGACCATATTGAATACTGAGTGTTAATTCAGGTTGACAGTTGACATCATTTGACAGTTGACAGGGGGCTGGAAAGTTGATCTAAAGGGGAAATGCATTATAAATGCCTTTTTTCTGTGTTTCACAAATTCAGCCTGAGACGTTCAGAGTCACTCCGGCCCGTGCGCACACACACTATTGTCACCTGTGTGTCGTTGCGCTCTGGGTAGTGTATCTGTAGTAGAGCGCTGTGTAGGCTACATCATCTGGATGGACTGTTTCTGTGCGAGCAAGCATGCATACTATAGAATTTAATCGTGCCGGCCCACATACCGGCCCACATTAGTGGCCCACACACCGACACACACTGGCCCACACACCAGCCCACACACCGGCCCACATTAGTGGCCCACACACCGACTCACACACTGGCCCACACACCAGCCCACACACCGGCCCACATTAGTGGCCCACACACCGACTCACACACTGGCCCACACACCGACTCACACACCGGCCCACACACCGGCCCACATTAGTGGCCCACACACCGACTCACACACTGGCCCACACACCGCCCCACACACTGGCCCATATTAGTGGCCCACACACCGACTCGCACTGGCCCACACCGGCCCGCCGTACAGACCATGTAGCCTGGGAGATTACTGAAATCACTGCAAGAGCTAGTAGGCTATTTTTAAGCATCTTTCTGTGTCAATTTTCATTTTTACATCTAACTTTTTCAGCCCTACCCTACCAAAGTGGGCCGATCGGAGTGGACTAAATGGGCCAGTCGAACCCCCCCATCAAAAAAATATATATATAAAAAAAAAAAAAAAAAAAATTGGACCAGCCCACTTTACTTCCGGTCCATTGGGATTCGTCCTGAACGTCCCGATGGGCGATGGCCAGTCCGGGCCTGCTGGTATGTCATCATCATAAATGTATAGATGTAACAGTACTGTCTCTGTATGTCATGTATGTCATATATGTTATGATGAATTGAAAATGGGGGACCCTGATGTAAACAAGATGAAAGTCTTTCTCTGGTCGCATTCCCTTAACAATTGTGTGTATTGAGCTGTACTGTATTGTACCCATTCTGCAATCTGTTAATAAAATGTTCAATCAATCAATCAAACCAACGCACCCCTGTCCACAGCCCTCACAAAGCCATCCCATGTTCCCAAACTGTCTCAAAAATCGAATAATGTGAAGTGGGGACTCATCTTTCTTTGCCATCATTTTGGGTTAAGCGTCTCGGCATGGAGAGAGTAGGGTATATCTGCAGAGCCACAGAGCCCAACGTCTGGGCGGGGCTTCGTGGCGTGGACGGGTTTGAGGCGAGGCTTCGTGGCGTGGACAAGTATTGTGGCCTGGACAAGTATTTGTTGGAGTGCGCATGCGGATGAGGGGGGGGGGGGGCTCTCTCGCTCGCTCTCTCTCTCGTTTACGAAAAGTATTTGTCGGAGTGCGCATGCGGATGAGGGGGGGGGGGGGGGGGGGGGCGGCTCTCTCGCATATAGTAATAATAGAGTATATACATTTGAGGGGGAATAAACTGTACATATACAGCACTGTTTGTGATACAAAAATAGTAGAGTACATTAACCTGGCACACAACATACTTGTTTTCTTTCACTCTAAAGTACAGTTTATTCCCCCTCAAATGTATATACTCTATTATTACTATATACTCTACTATTTTTGTATCACAAACAGTGCTGTATATTTGTAGACCTCTTCCAATGTACAGTTTATGTATATACTCTATTATTACTATATGCGAGAGAGCCCCCTCATCCGCATGCGCACTCCAACAAATACTTGTCGTAAACGAGAGAGAGCGAGCGAGAGGCGAATGCGGAAGCACTCTTGCACTCTTGGGCTGGCATTAATATAGATGCGAGCGGGAGAGCCCCCCCCCCCCTCATCCGCATGCCCACTCCAACAAATACTTGGCAGGCCACAATACTTGTCCACGCCATGAAGCCCCGCCCAGACGTTGGGCTCTGTGGCTCTGCAGATATACCCTATTGCAGTGTTTCTCAAAGTGGGGGGCGCGCCACCCAGGGGGGGGCGCAGAGGCATGACAGAGGGGGCCTTGAGATTTATTAAAAAAATAATAATAATTGATTACAGAAAATTATCACTAAAGTGCTATCTGTTGCAGCTGCACTGTTCTCCATGAAAATACCATTTCTCAAAATCTGAAAATCATTATTTAATAAAACACAGAAAAGGATCACCAAGTTACTCTGGATAAAAAAAACCTTTACAGACAACATTGAGACAAAGCTTCCTGACACATCTCCATCCAAACTCTTGGAAGAACTCTTTGAAATCTCATCTGATACCACCTAGAGAGCTAGTTTCAGAGTGTGGTGCTGAGCACCAAGTATCTCATCTCATGGCCCACCAAGTATCTCATGATGCAGCAGTTAAGGTGTTGATACCATTCAGGAATCAGGGCCTATTGCATGGAGACGCTCCATGCAGAGAAGACATAATATCGTAATAATTATACTATTTTATAATATTAAAAAAACATTTAAGAAATGTTGAGTTATTCTGCCTCTCTGCTTTTCCTAAACCATAGACAGCGTTTATTTTAATTGCCATACACAGACGTCGTGTGACTGTTTTGCGTTGAACACATAGAAAATGGTTTTTGAGGGGCTCTTATTGACATGAACACTGGCCAATCGCAGTGTCTGAAAGAGCAGAGTGTCCCGCCCTTCCTTCCGGTTGGGGGACTGCATGTGTGAGCAGTAGTTTCTAGCCAGCGTCGCATATTCCAACCAAGCCGAGAAGAAATACAGGACAAACACACTGCTAGGTGATGCATTTACATTCGTTTGTTTCATACTAAACACGTGTTATCGATACCAACACATTGCGGTTTGACTGCCGACGGAGAAACATTTCGACGAACGTGTTTTTAGCTCATTGCTAACCGAGTTAGCTAGCACCGTTACCTTCTGGTTGCATTGTGTCGCAGCTGGGATTATTATGAAGCAAACTATCAGCTAAGTTAGCCCAGTTAGTTCGATTGTATTTTGTTTTTTTAACTGGTTGTTTATCTGTGTCGAATCACACATTGCGTTTAGCACACTGCGAGGAATCAGTAGTTGGAAGGAACATAATAAAATGGTAGCTAACATGAGCTAGGTGCTCGCTGACGTGCTGACACGTTAAGGGTGAGTTTGAATGAGAACGATGGAAGTAGCTCACAACGTTAGTCTTATTGTTTATGGATGGACGCGGCCAGGGTAACTGTTAAAAACGACTACAGCTATACACCACGACGAGTACTATAGTTTTAGTAAATAGCTTCATGTCAACCATACGAGCTTGATCATTCATGCATATTTAATCGGGGTTTCTACAGATGCGGCCTACTAGCAAAACGTTGCTGTTTGGCTGGTAACCCAACCTATACAATAATATACCATAGCATTCCTCTGTTTGAGGAAACCCCGGTATTCAGAGCCTTCTGGGATTATAAACATCGCCTTTTACAATTGATCGAGTCAAACCATTGGACATTAGGCGAACATTTGTTTTCTGGCCTGCTATGGTATTTCCTCCCAACCCAATATACCATTTACCTTGGTATTGGAGCTAGTTGTTATGCTGCTGCTAACTATCTAATGAACTAGTAGTAGACCACTTTATTACAGTGCCAACCAATTGTAGTCATTACAGGGTTGAATTCACGTCTTAACCCGTTCACTACCACACGACAGAAGGTTAACCTTTCACTACCAGAGAGGGTTTCTGTCGTGTAGTTGTGATGAAAGGGTTACCCCTTTGTCGTGTGGCAGTGAAAGGGGGTTGACCTTCTGTGTTGTCACCGTGGAAGGGTTAACCATTTGGGAAGGGTTAAATAATTAATTTTATGACTTCTATTGATAGAATGGCTGAGAATGATGTTGACAATGAGCTGCTGGACTACGAAGAGGACGAGGAACCACAGGGAGCCCCAGAGAGCGCAGCCCCAGCGAGCAAGAAGGAGGTGAAGGGGTCCTATGTCTCCATCCACAGCTCCGGCTTCAGAGACTTCTTGCTCAAACCAGAGCTGCTGCGCGCCATCGTTGACTGTGGTTTTGAGCATCCTTCAGAAGGTGATTATTATTGTGGGATAGAGAATGTTTTTTGGATTTCCTTCATTTTGTCAAACTAAACCTTTGCGATTACAGGGACCATTTGGTCCCATTTAACCTAACTTGCACGTGTTGTATATTGACCAGAGACTTTTGGGATTTATTGTGGTGATAGGAGTTTCCCTTACAAAAGTATTTTCTTGTGAAAATGTTGTTACTGCGACAAGCTGCACGTAATTCCTCACTTGTGCAAATGAACGTGTGAATTCCATTTTTTTGCCACTTTAGACAACCGGTGTAATGTGGAGATATTCTGTGTCAATTTTTGTTGTGTGGAAAATTAAGGGTTGCATGCTTTTTGTATCAAATTAGAATTTTGTTAAGACTTCTCTGCCTTGCCTGGGTAGTTTGACTCCTATGGTCAGAACACAAGCCTTTTGGCACAACACCACAATGAAATCCAAAAGCGTTCTGATCGGGCAAAATAAACGGACTACTTATTAACACAATGTCATTTTTCTTTCAGTTCAACATGAGTGCATTCCCCAAGCCATCCTGGGCATGGACATCTTGTGTCAGGCCAAGTCCGGTATGGGGAAGACGGCCGTGTTTGTGTTGGCCACTCTGCAGCAGATAGAGCCAGTCGATGGACAGGTACGTTTGTTATGTTGCTTTGCAAGGCTGATGTCTCTATCTAACTCCTATACATGAGCCATGCAGCTCTGACGTGTTTGGTTCATACTAGCAGATACCTATACATGAGACATGCAGCTCTGACGTGTTTGGTTCATACTAGCAGATACCTATACATGAGACATGCAGCTCTGACGTGTTTGGTTCATACTAGCAGATACCTATACATGAGCCATGCAGCTCTGACGTGTTTGGTTCATACTAGCAGATACCTATACATGAGCCATGCAGCTCTGACGTGTTTGGTTCATACTAGCAGATACCTATACATGAGACATGCAGCTCTGACGTGTTTGGTTCATACTAGCAGATACCTATACATGAGCCATGCAGCTCTGACGTGTTTGGTTCATACTAGCAGATACCTATACATGAGACATGCAGCTCTGACGTGTTTGGTTCATACTAGCAGATACCTATACATGAGACATGCAGCTCTGACGTGTTTGGTTCATACTAGCAGATACCTATACATGAGACATGCAGCTCTGACGTGTTTGGTTCATACAGGCAGATACCTATACATGAGACATGCAGCTCTGACGTGTTTGGTTCATACAGGCAGATACCTATACATGAGACATGCAGCTCTGACGTGTTTGGTTCATACAGGCAGATACCTATACATGAGACATGCAGCTCTGACGTGTTTGGTTCATACAGGCAGATACCTATACATGAGCCTTGCCATGTCCTATTTAAGTCCCTCTTAGCTTTGCCCATTTGTAACTGTCAGTGTCATAAATGGCCATGATGGAGGGACAGAGTGACCCTCCTTTGGACAATTGACTTGAGTCAAGAGATCCACTCTTCGGCTCTGGTTCTGTCTTGAGGAACACAAGAGTGTTCTTTTGATTCTATGGGTTTTTTCCTCCTCTTCTTTGGGTGTTAAGCAGCCAGGTGATGTTGTCCCATGGACTGCCTGTGAAGCCCATTGAGAAATGTAATGTGATGTTCGGCTATACAAATAAATCTGACTTGACTACAGGTAGGGCTGGGCGATATATCGAGTATACTCGATGTATCGCGGCTTGTTCTACATGAGATGTAGTAAATTAGTATATGTTGTCACGTCGCGGCTGATGAGACTTTAGCTTTAGCGCAGAGCTGTCCTCATTTCATTATAGACATGACCAGCGCGGACCTTGAATTACATGCAATTGTAATTTCATTAGACAGACCAGTGCGGACCTTTAATGACATGCAATTGAATTGACTCAAGCAATGGGCTAACGTTAGCTGCTAACCAAGTTACCGGTATCCATGATGACTAGGTTAAGCTACCTAGCGTTAGCTGCTAACCCTGGAAAACGCTCAAAGCGGACTCCACAACACTAGTTCCATTCGTGAGGAAAGGGGGTGGGTTATATTGACGACGCTTGACAACAGAAGTTTAAACATAAATTTTTTTTATTCGTGTGTCAGTAAACTACTCTTAGTACATTTTCATTTAATTATTTTTTAAAGCATCTTCATGGTTTAATAATGCAAACATATGTTGCAGGGACTTATTATAATCATCATTTTGGCGTGACTGTATGCATCAAAGGGTTAAATCAAGCATTTTTAAGTGCTTTAGAGGAAATGTCAAAATATTGCGATATCTATCGTGATTAGGGATGGGTATCGTTAGGATTTTATCGATACTACTACTCTTATCGATACTGCTTAACGGTTCGGTACTTTATCGATACTCTTATCGGTTCTTTTTGATTATTTTTTTATGATTTTTATATTTGCAGTTGAGAGCATTGGTCATCTCCCTACAGTAAAGATTAGAAATGATTGAATTATTGTAAATTTGTGTGGAGTGGTGGGAATAGCTGCTTCAATAATAACGTATAACAACAACAGACAAGTTGGACAACTATGTATACAAAAAAAACCATATACACTGAATGATTAGTTGTTACCTAAAGTCCTTGGACTCCACTGTAGAGAACGGGTGCAGGCCTTTGACAACAAACTTTGTCACAGCCCTGTGACACTCGTTCACCCTATCCTATGTCATCTTTCCTCTAGCTGCTAGGGAGAAAGGACTTTGGGTGGTGGAGGTAGAGGGAGGATGTGTGGTGGGCTCACTGGCCTGGGACACATTGGTGGCTGATGCCTCAGCTTGACTATCTATAAAACGTTTTTCGATTGTAGTATTTGTAGCTAAACAATTATTTTGTTTATTAGCCTATTTGTAATAATTCGTTAATAGCCTAGGAAACTCCGTATCTTGGCTTACCGGCTGCAGTGGACGTGGATGCAGATGGACCACTGCGCGCAAGGCAGTCGAATACGGCGCATTTCTATTTTCTGCACACTAATATCGTGTTTTGCCAACAAATGTTTTGATAGATTGCTCGTATTGCCACCCTTACTGGCAAATGTTTTGTTGCACTTGTGGCAACGTGCGTTGTCGGCATTGACCCCTAAAGTATATCCATACTTTAGAACGCTTCGCTCTAACCGCCATCACGACTCAGTGCATGCAGACTCAGAGCTGTCTGTGTGCAGCGCGCTTCAGCACGGAGACAGTGCTTTCATTAAGGAGTACCCGTATGTATAAGAACTAAGTACCCGTATGTGTAGCGCGAGGAGTGTGTGTAATAATGACTCGCTGCGGCTCGCTTCTCGTGCAGAGACAGAGAGAGGAGAGATCGTTCACAACCTTTAAATAATAATAATAATAATAATTTCTCTAGAGTATCGATAGCAGTACCGAGGACGTCGGAGCTTATAAATACTCCGGTATTTTCTAATATAGTACCGGTTCCCGTTTAAAACCGGGGTCCGGGGGCATCCCTAATCGTGATATGGCCAAAAAATATAGCGATATCATTTAGAGGCCGTATCGCCCAGCCCTAACTACAGGTATTGCATAAAAAGTGCTCATACATGATTGAAGAACATCCATCTCCCCCTTCTGCCAGGTATCCGTTCTCGTTATGTGCCACACGCGAGAGCTCGCCTTCCAGATCAGCAAAGAGTATGAGCGCTTCTCTAAGTACATGCCCACTGTCAAGGCTGCAGTGTTCTTCGGTGGCCTGCCTATCAAGACGGACGAGGAGGTTTTGAAGAAGAACTGCCCTCACATCGTTGTCGGAACGCCAGGCCGCACTCTGGCCCTCATCCGTAACAAGACTCTCAACCTGAAGAACGTCAAGCACTTCATCCTGGACGAGTGTGACAAGATGCTAGAGCAGTTGGGTGAGTACAGAGCCATAGTTTGGGGCCATAGTCCCACTCCATTGACTATATTCACAAGGTGGCAATTTTTTTTTATCATGAACCGGGTGGAAAGGAATTCCAACCTGGGTATGACATGGAGCAAAATGGCCACTCTGTGAATATGGTCAATGGCTGTTGCTAAGCCATTTTAGATTCTATGGCAGAATATATATATTTATTTTTTATTTTAGGGTATCTCACCATGTGGAGTAAGATAATTATTAATGGTGGTCTATACAATTTTTTATGAATAGGAACCATGATTAGGACCACAGAGACTCGCCCACATCCAGTTATATTGAATAAGCATACGAGTTTATACTGTCATCTATTAGTCAACTACAAACTTTTCCGTCAAGCCAATTGAAGAATCCATTGTGATCGCCGGCCCGGAAAACGCGTGGGTTATGTATTTACAGTACCCAACGCTGAATCAATAAACGCGATCGATATTTGGAATGGCAATCAGGAATTGGAATAATCTTTTTGGATAACATCTGATCTGAGGTAAAAAAAAAAAAAAAAAAAAAATCAGTTTCGACAATGTTGACTGCAAACAAGTCATTGATAAACGACGGGCAGATTAGACACAGCCATAATTTAAGACGGAGATTATGCGTTCACAACACTATCATTGAAGTGGGTGCCGGCATTCAACCACGTTTTACCATGTTAACCAGTGGCACTGGAAGTGTTAATGTCTGAAGGAGTCGACTGAAGGCTTCTTGTTCTCTGCAAAAGCATGCAATTGGTCCACTGATGGATACATCTTGATATTTGTCTAGTCTAGTGTGTTCATTAGATGGGTGAAATCCTCTTTCAGTGCCTCTGTGCCTGTTTTCGTAGGCAGTTAGCCTCTGGTATGCATTCCATTAGCGTTAGCCACGCTTCTAGGCCTCTTTTCTTTTGGAAAGAATGAATATATATATTTTTTAGTATTCGACTAAGAGGTTGGCAGTCGACCACGGCTCCTAGTCGACTAATCGACTAATAGGGGTCAGCCCTACTGTCATCATTGTCGGCCTGAGAAGAGTGAAGACGGTGGAGACGTAACCGCTAAATTACTAGTCTATTCCACGTGATTGTTGTACGCTGTCGAGTTATCACTGCCATCATTCCTAATCAAATGATAAAAAAGATGTTCAGGAGCAGTTTTTTTTTTTATTGTATTTATTATGGATGTCCCATATTATCGGCCTACCGATATTATCGGCCGATATTGGCATTAAAAGGTAATATAGATAAATATAGATAACTATCGGTTTTCAATTTTTTGATTATTATTATTATTTTTTTTACATTTATTTAACCTTTATTTACCCAGGCAAGTAAGAACAAATTCTTATTTTATTTATTGTGAAAAGTATGCATAATGTTTAGGGCTGTCTTAAATACTTCGAAGCTTTGTTTGTAATTCGAAGTTAAAATTTATTTTTTTTGCCTCAAATTTTGCGGCGCCGTTCCGCCTCCATTCCAATTAAACGAAAGTAAGCGGCGCCTCAACTCCACCTCTCTACAACAAGCACATGGAGATTATCTGTGTTGAAAACAACAAGGACATGTGCAGCAGACATGTCGACGAAGAAGCGAAGCAATGCCGTTTGTTATTTAAGACTATGTCGGACAGATTTGTGTTCATTGTGCTGCTTTTTTAAAGTGTCCCGACCCATATAAAAATGTCTTAATAAAACGTGCTTAATTAAGTTGAATTCTGCCTTTGTCTCTATCAACTACATATAAATATTTATATAATTGTTTGCTTGATAGACGAAGGTTGCAACATAATTATGTAATGTCATGTCCGTTGGCTGTGAGAGCAGCCCCACTGCACCCAGGCAGGGCAGCCGAGTGAAACATTGTTGGCTGCGTCACAGTCACGAAAGGGCTACTTAATTAATCAATCCAATCCACTTTATTTATAGAGCACATTTAAAAAAACAACAAAGTTTACCAGTACAAGTCCCACAAACTTAAGATCAATTTTTTTTTTTTTTTTTACATTCCCCCCCCCCCCCCCCCAAGCTTTGAATTAAAATCGAAGCTCGACCCCGAAGCTTCGATTGCCAAAAAAAGCTTCCAAGGTCAGCCCTAATAATGTTGTGTTTTTTTGGGGGGAAACCCTGCATGTATCGGTTGATATCGGTATCGGAAATTAAGACTTGGACAATATCGGTATATCGGTAAAAAAGCCAATATCGAACATCCCTAGTATTTGTAAATACTTACAACTGACGTGACTAGTTCCATAATATTCTTTACCGTTTGTCTCCGTCAGACATGAGGCGCGACGTCCAGGACATCTTCAGGCTGACGCCCCACGAGAAGCAGTGCATGATGTTCAGCGCCACACTGAGCAAGGATATCCGCCCTGTCTGCCGCAAGTTCATGCAAGATGTGAGTCACCGTACACATTTTAGGTTGGAAAAACACGCCATGCAGCTCTGACGTGTTTGGTTCATGCTAGCAGATACCTATACATGAGCCATGCAGCTCTGACGTGTTTGGTTCATACAAGCAGAGACCCATACATGATTGATTGATTGAATACTTTATTTTGACACAAATCGTAGGACAAAACATTTTAAAAGACAAGACAATAACAGTGTCAACAACGCTGGTCAAAAATGGATAAAACACAATAAAGCCAAGGCTTGTTTCCATTGTGGTCCATACATGGAACATAAAAAGGCACAGAAACACAAATGGACATGTACACTAGACAGGATACATCCTAAAAATGTGTATAAAAACACCTAACCTGACAACTCATACAGTTAATTAATGTTAAAAGAAAATCCGCAACCCTTAAAAGCAACTCATGATAAAAGAAATAAAAGCCAAGTTATGATAAAAGAGATAAAAAAAACATTTTAAGACTAATTTGAGTTGCTGCTGAGCCATGTTTTTAGGGCGGATTTAAATCCGAGAGGGGAGTTCAGGTGTTTTATGAATGTTGGCAGGGCATTCCACATTACCGTAGCCGAGTAAAAAAAAAAAATGCATCTTTCCCCATGCATGTCCTGACTCTCGGCGGGACCAGGTCCGTGGGGCTCCCTCTTGTGGCGTGTTTGCGGACATGTCCTACTTTATTAAAATAATTTACTAGGTACTTGGGGACCGTTTCTTTCAGTACTTTAAAAACCAGTAGCATTTTAAGCTGGTGTACCCTTTCTTCAACCCTAAGCCATCCCAGACTGCTAAAGTGGGCTGGCGTTAGGTGAGTCCTAAAGTGAAGGTTGTGCAGGAGTCTCACTAGTTTGTTTTGGGAGGTCTGGAGCTTTGTCTTAATTTGTTTTGATATGTTGCTGTACCATGAAGTGCAAGCATAGTCAAAGTGACATTGGATGAGGGCTCCAGCTAGGGTCCTCAGAGAGTTTCTATTTATGAACGAGGAAATTCTAAATAAAAATTTGGTTTTTTGATTGACCTTAGTAATAACTTTTTGTGCCATTTTTTCGTTAGAAAGTTTGTTATTTAAAATAAAGCCCAGGTAGGTGACCTCCTCTTTATCCTCAATAATGTTTTCACCTACTCTAATTTTAAAACCCTGCGATTTCTTTAGGTTGGCGTTTGACCCAAAGAGTATGGCCTCTGTTTTTCCCAGATGTAGAGACAATTTATTGTCACTGAGCCAAGAGCAGATCTTTTTCATTTCATTGCTCAGGACACTTTCCACTTTAGACTTATCCCTGTCAGAGACCAGGAGTGCCGCTTGCGGTTAGAGCCATGCAGCTCTAACGTGTTTGGTTCATACAAGCAGAGACCCATACATGAGCCATGCAGCTCTGACGTGTTTGGTTCATACAAGCAGAGACCTATACATGAGCCTTGCCATATCCTATTTAAGTCCCTCTTAGCTTTGCCCATTTGTAACTGTCAGTGTCATAAATGGCCATAATGGAGGGACAGAGTGACCCTCCTTGAGACAATTGACTTGAGTCAAGAGATCCACTCTTGGCTCTGGTTCTGTCTTGAGGAACATGTTCCAGAAAATTACTCAAAATTGTACTGTGGTGAAGGTATAAGCTGGATTGTATCATGTGTAAGCAGCTACAATTGTACTGCCAGCACACACTTCTGTTATCAGACCAAGCTCATGAAATCAGCTAAGAGTGTTCTTTTGATTCTTTTTCACTGTAGTTTTGTTTTTTGTCATTGACGAAGGGTCTGAATACCTAGCAACCGGGTGCCATCTGGTTAACTTCACTAACTGGTTTGTCTCCCTCTTGCTGTGTAGCCCATGGAGGTGTTTGTGGACGACGAGACCAAACTGACACTCCACGGTCTGCAGCAGTACTACTGCAAGCTGAAGGACAGCGAGAAGAACCGCAAGCTCTTCGACCTGCTGGATGTGCTTGAGTTCAATCAGGTATATACAGACTCAACTCTTAGAACAGTAGTTGCTCTGGACGCCAGGGTGGCGCACCACGTAGCTGCGCTGCGATTCCCGGACCTGGAGTTCTTTGCCGCATGTCTTCCCCCAAGTCTTCTCCCAACCATCCACTCTGTTGGGCCTGTCCGAAATAAAGCAGTAAAATGCCAAAAAACATTAAAAAAAAAAAAAAAAAAAAAAAACAGTCATTGCTACTAGGGCTGCCCGCTTTGATTTGACACAGATTTTCATTCAATATCGATTCAAATAGGCTTAATGGAGCGGTGTTCAGGGGGCCTGCACCTGCCATAGATGTAATTTGGTCAACTGAGTTTCCGAAGTAGTTAGCAGAAACTCTGTGCAAGGAAAACTAGGGACATCTGCAGGACAGGAAGCAAACAAGAGACATTTGCAGGACAGGAGGCAAACTAACTAGAGACATGTAACGGATCCAGTAAAAGTCAAAGATTGAAAGAACAGTGTTTTCCCTGTAATTGTACGCGAGAACCCTGCCAGGCCAAGCATTTTTATTAAGGCTGTCAAAGTTAACGCGGTATTAACGCGTTATCGCCCGATTCTATTATTATTATTATTATTATTTCATGCACACTTTATTCATTGTTTTAAATTATTATTTTCTTTTAAGTTATTTTGTGCATCACTCTGTTTTGAATTTGATGCAAATTTGCAATGCATGAGGGCCATCCTTTTGTGTTAAATGGCTGCATAAAGCAAGCATTTGTTGACTCATGTTGATGAGAGTATTAAAACTTGGAACTTGAAAATGATCCGTTTAAGGTAGATGATTTTTTTTTTACTAATTTGCGATTAATCGCGAGTGGACAATCATGCGATTAAATATTTTAATCGATTGACAGCACTAATTTTTACATATATATATATATATACTGTTACGACCCTGGCTCATGGGTACGCAACCTATGTGTAACCAACACCAAAACCCTGTGCTCTAACTCAAAACTGCTACTAAACCAAGGAACTATTAATGTAAATGTAAACTAAAGTGCTAAGGTAAACCAACGGACAAGGACTGAAGAACCTAATAGCTCTTTCTCTAAGCACCGACTCTGCATGTGTGTTCCTAGGTCTGTCTTTACAGCTCCCAGCAGGTAACCAATCAGCACTAATTGGCTAATTGGCAGCCCTCACCTGCATGCCCTGGTGACACAGGAGTGACCAGCCTCTAGTACATAACAATATATTTTTTCTTTTTTTTCGTGTGAAGTGAATCAATGCACCTCTCTAATCTACTCGGTAGTTGTAGTCTTTCGAGGGAGAAAAAAAAAGCATGTCTGCGCAGAGTCATGCATCCAACACCAAATCCCACAATTAAGCATTACATCACGCGCAGGAGTGGGTTGTGACAATTAGACCATGCCTAGGGGTGGTTGTTAGACCCCCCTAGGCATGGTCTAATTGTCACAACCAACGACTGCGTGTGGTTTAATGGCTTTTATACAACTGGCACATTCATCCAACCTTATTGCTATTAGGGGTGTAACGGTACGCGGATACGTACTATACCGCCTCAATGTGGTCCTCCGGTACAGTACGTGCTGTGCACCGAACGATTGCAATGGTATGGAACCTTTTTTTGCTGAACTTAAATCCCCCCGGCCCTAATATAACGTGCACAACTAACCGGATGTTAGTTGTGCTCGGGCAGGCGTTTCAGCGTCATGCCCACCCGGACTAACAGACTGAAGTTTAGTTTTTATCCCAGGGCCATATGTGCACTAAACCCAGCTAAAATTTAAAACAACAGTATCCCTTGCACCCCCCCCCCCCCCCCCCCCCCCAAGCACACACAACATTAAGGGATAGTGCAATTATCTTTCACACACCCCTATTTATATTTAATGTTATTTATGCCTTACTCCTGTTTTTAAATTTAATGTGTTTAGGACTGTTTTTATATTTTTACTAGCACCTAGGGCTGCATTTTAAATTTCGTTGTAACAACTGTAACAATGACAATAAAGATCTATTCTATGTTGTTTGTTCATCCCACGCAGCGCGCAGCTACACTGAACAAGAGCTGTAATTCAGCATAGCATATTAGCCTTAGTATGGCGAGTCAATACTAACTGACCAGCCAGAGCTAGAAGATGCTCCCACAACATTCAAGTCTCCCGTTTGGGATCATTTCGGATTCCCAGTTAACCACAGTAATGGACAAAGACGGGTGGATCGCACTAAAGCTACGTGCCGGCTAGCCCCTTTCGTGACTGATGCACACTTGTGATGCAAGCCTTGCATCACAGTCACGAAAGGGGCTACGTTGCCGGCATTGTTCAACTTTATTGCAAACTTTATCACGCATTTGAAACGGCATCACCCTAATGTGAATATCACTGGTACACCGAAGAAGCAAACCCAGCTCCCCGTGGCATTCAAGCAGCATCTCACTATTAATTCAGACCGGGCCAAAGCAATAACAAACGCCATATGCGTTTTTATATCAGCAGATATGCGACCATACTCCGTTGTCGAGAACACTGGGTTTAAGCACATGTTAAAAGTAATAGAGCCCCGCTACCTAGTTCCCTCTCGTCCGTATTTCAGCCAGCAAGTCATACCAGCTCTGTATAAACTAGCCCCTTTTGTGACTGTAGCAAGCCCTGCCCCTGTATTCAAGCAGGGCTTGCTCATGAAAGAGGCTCTGTATAAACAAGCACACGCTACAGTTGTCCAAGGCATCTGCTATATAATAATCTTCAGATTTACATTAAGTGGTATTAGTAGGTTACAGCAGTAAGCATTAGTTTGCTCAGTAAATTATGGCCAACGTTTTATATTGTTTAATACACAGGGTTCGTACGGGTGCTCGAAATCCTTGAAAATGCTTGTATTTCAATGTGCTGTTTTCAAGGTTTAAAATGTGCTTGAATTGTGTATAAAGTGCTGGAAAGTTATTGAAATTGTAATTGTACTTTATACTTTCATAATAAATCGCTATCTGACTGAATAGTTTTGTTTTTAGATAAAGAAATAAAATAAGTCGGAGCGACTATAGCGAGCCTAATTGCGTTCGCCTTTCACGCAAAATGAAATGTTTTTTAATTTTTTTATTATTATTAATATAACCTGTGCCATCAGAGAATAGCGCGCGTGTGTGTGGCCAACATGCCGGGAGGCTGTCGTTTTAATGAGCTCTGGCTTGGAGATATAAAATATAATTCATGGTTAAAAAGAGGAGAACATCCCAGAGTAGCTGTGTGCAAAATATGCAGAAAGGACTTGCAGATTTTTACCATGGGGCAGTCTGCACTTTCGAGCCACATGAAAGGTGAGCCAATGAGCCATGGGTGTTATTAACATGTCTTTGACTGGCTCGCCAGGTACTACTAAGTTCGAGACTACAAGTGCTCCACACCTGTCTCCGTAAATGTTCGTTATAAAAATACCACTTCAATAATCGAAATAGTCAAGTAACAGGCAGAATACATTATTGGAATTACAAACTAGTGTTTACCGGACTCCGTTTTTCACCGCAGTGTTTTGAAATAGGCAGCATGTAGCCTAGCCTAACGGTGTGGAACTGGTGTGGGGCAGTTGTAGTCTGGAACGCAGTAACATACTGTATATGTGTGTCATAATGTAAACAAGACTAATGTATTTCTCTGGTCTGCATCCCCATAACACTATGACGACGAGGCGCCCCGCAGCGATTTAGGCCTCAGAGGATTGTAAACAAACCGATGTACTTTCTAAGAGCTTTATATATAATTTATAGTATTGCTATCTGTCCATTCTCATTGTCACTTGAGTGCATAAACCGTGCCTTCATAATGGCTTAAAGAAAATAAAAATCCATCGGTTGGTTGTCATTTTATAGCGTCGTGAATATAAGGTATATCGCGCTTTTTGTCTAGGCTTTTCTGCAGGAGGCTGCAAAAAAGGCTAAACGTTGGCGCCGTTATATCAAACGCCATTTCTGCTGTATATATACGAATGAAATAAAACAAACTGCGTAGCATCCAGACTATTACAGAGCATCTATGGATGAAATGGGGGCGGCGGGGAACGCCGATCAGTATTATTGATTAGCAATAGAGTGTGCGTTCCGGTAGCCAATGTCGGTAGTCTATCACGTTAGGTTATAAAACAATATCCAATCCAGCTGTAATTTGGGGTAATATTATCCTACCGTCAGGCCATGTGATCGCCGACAGCATTTCCTCACCAGTCATCGGATTCTGGTAGATCGATATGCACATTGGCTAATCATAAATCCCATTATTCCACGCTGAAAAAAACGTTCGGCAAGCTGATCTAAGATGGAGGGGCTTCGTTTGGAATCAAGGCTCTATGATCCGCCCACAGGACTGTAAAAGCATTTTTTTTTTTAAATCCCATTAATGATACTGCAGTGGAGCGATGGCGCCCCTAAGCGGATCTGGCCGGTACTGCATGTTTCGAAAATCTAATATGTGGAAAGATCCTGCTAGTGGATCGGGTACCTAATAAGCGTTATAAATATGGAATAAAACAGTAACAACTCGTCACAAGTATACTCGTGGCTCTGGACCAGAACGCATGGAATCGAAACACCTATATACTCGTGAACGGACGCCATAGTAACACATTGGACGCCAACAACGTGATAATTCGTTATTGCCCGCCATGCGTTGAACGCCAACAACGAATAAACACGTTTTTGGGATCACTATTTCATTTTTTCGCCATGGCATTAATAATTCATCCAGCCTCCCTCCGGGACTGCAGCTGTACCCTGTCTGATATTGCAACGCCTCAATACCATCGCCTGGTGGATGATCGGGCGAGTTACACTCCAAGCCAAACCGGAAGTGGCGCTGGTGCATCGAGGAAATTCCTCTGGTAGTAATATCTTGTAACGTGGGTCTAGATACACACTCGAGTGCATGGGATCGCTTTCGAAACGCAATAATCTATATGATTTCGGCGTTTATTGCGTCATACAAACGGGAAATGGATCTAGCAGATCGACGTCAAATAATTGGAATATTTTTCCTCCAGTCTCATCGGCGAACGGTAAGAGGAATTATAACGTTATTTTCAGCCCGATTGTTTATTCATTTCACTGCAAACCATCTGCTCAACATATCAACCCATACTAAATAAAGCTGCTACTGACTATCAAGGAATTATAAACGACCCCCCCCCCCCTTCCTTCACGCATGATGAAGCATAATGTATACCGATCATATACATTTGAATTTTTTAATATAGCGTGTATAGGAAAGAACCGCCAATCGATAATCTATCATATGCTTCAGGGCCTATAACTCGCGTTTTTGGAATTACAGCCGAAAACCTTAAAAACGTACTTAAAAAAAAATATATATATATATAACGTTCCCACATCCGGAACGATAGATACCCGATGTTGAATGGGCCATAGTAATGTCGATATAGCTATAATATTTAAAAAGTTATAGCCATGCAAAGAAGGTAAACATCTCCATAGGGTTACAGCGCTGGCAGACTGGGCATAAGGATGGGCATACTGCGTGGCAATCAAAGTGTTAACAATTGTGTGTATTGAGCCGTACTGTATTGTACCCATTCTGCAATCTGTTAACGTTTTCAATCAAACGTGACGAGCCAGGCCAATTTTAGCATGTTAATTTATGGAAAATGCAATCTAACAGCTAACGTGAACTTTACAGTAAATTACATGGATAATAATGTTAAGGTAGTTAGTTCATTCCTGTAGGTACTAGGTAGGCCATCATTAGGCTCTAAAATTCATAGGCAGTATCCAGGGGAGGAAACTAACTTTTTGGCTTACCAGCCAACTGGCGAGTATCTGATTTTTTTTACCAGACAAACTGATTTTTTACCAGCCAAAGAAAATCGCTAATTGTGATAATTACTTCTTTGTATGTCTTCGTCTAAATTGATTTTCAATCATAGTAATAATCACACCGTGTCTCTACTCTTTAAAATATTTATTAGCATAAAACATTAATAACAGTCTCTACTCTTCACAATATTAGCATAACACATATTAACATGAAAGAGGGATCTATTCTGGACTGGGTTGGGCTGAACTGGGCAGTGAAAGATGCTGGGTTGGACTGGGTTGGGCAGTGAAAGAAAAAAACCGAAGTATGTTGTGAAGTGTATAGATAGATAGATGTGAAATGTATAGATGTAGCAGTACTGTCTATCTGTATGTCGTGTATGTCATATGTTATGATGAATTGAAAATGGGGGACCCTGATGTAAACAAGACAAAAGTCTTTCTCTGGTCTGCATCCCCTTAACAATTGTGTGTATTGAGCCGTACTGTATTGTACCCATTCTGCAATCTGTTAATAAAGTTTTCAATCAGTCAATCAAGTTAACTTTGAACCTCGGTTGTCAAGCCACGTCAATGTTGTGTATGCATCCGAGTGTTCACTGTGCCTTTAAGACGGCACGGTGGCCTTACGACAGTGCTGTGAAGTACCGTCGAGTGTTGCGGTAACGTCAGTTGGGTTGGTCTGCTGTTGTGCACTGGTTGATCTAGCCCCTTTCGTGACTGCGATGTGCAAGCCAGGGGCTTTTGAGCATGAAATAAAATGTCTAACCTTACGTCGTAGTCCGGTGCGCAATAGACTAACATACACCTCTGTAATTTAAATGTGTCCTTGCCTTGGACTCGAGAGTTGTACTAGGGTTGGATGCAGTTCCCCGTTGCTCAGTCTGTCTGTTTTCCATCTTCTGTGTTTAACGTTATCTGTTTGCGAGTGCTTCCTTGACTGATGGCCAGTACCACGGGACTTTTATTCAACATTCTATATTTCCGCGGGTTGGCCAGTACTGCAGGAACTTTTATTAAACATTATATATGTCCGCGGGTTGGCCAGTACTGCGGGAACTTTTATTAAACATTATATATGTCCGCGGGTTGGCCAGTACTGCAGGAACTTTTATTAAACATTATATATGTCCGCGGGTTGGCCAGTACTGCGGGAACTTTTATTAAACATTATATATGTCCGCGGGTTAGCCAGTACTGCGGGAACTTTTATTAAACATTATATATGTCCGCGGGTTGGCCAGTACTGCGGGAACTTTTATTAAACATTATATATGTCCGCGGGTCTTGTGCAGTGCTCTCGTGGCACTGTCAACTCGCCAGACTGGCGAGTGGTCTTCATGAATCACTCGCCAAACGTAAAAAATACTCGCATTTGGCGAGTAAAATGGCCTAATTTCCTCCCCTGGCAGTATCCTATAAATGAAAATGAAATATAAATTGTGTATGTACATACATAAGGCTCAAGGAGCTGATTGACTGCCTACCTCAAAGTCTGTTATCTTATTTTGCAAATTTTCAGTAAATATTTGATTGAAATTGAAGTTTTATCTGGTGATTATTTGAATGATTGTTTACCTACAGGAATCAACTAACTACCTTAACATTATTATCCATGTAATTTACTGTAAAGTTCACGTTAGCTGTTAGATTGCATATTCCATAAATTAACATGCTAAAATTGGCCTGGCTCGTCACGTTTGATTGATTGAAAACTGTATTAACAGATTGCAGAATGGGTACAGTACGGCTCAATACACACAATTGTTAAGGGGATGCAGACCAGAGAAATACATTTGTCTTGTTTACATCAGGGTCCCCCATTTTCAATTCATCATGACATTTATGACATGCACGACATACAGATACAGTACGTTACTGCATAACACATCGGCTCAGCCAGGTTATATATGATGCCAAGTCTACATCATTTTGGTTGTTTATAGCACAATAACATCTGATTTAATGTGATGGAAGAAGTGAAATAATCATTTTGAGTAAATATTTAATTTGCCACAGCCGCATAAGATGCTGGAAAATCTTGAAAATGCTTGAAAAGTGCTTGCATTTTGCCTTGGAAAATAAATAGATAAATGAAAAGCATTTTTTTTTTTACTGTACCGAAAATAATACCGAACCGTGGATTTTGTGTACCGTTACACCCCTAATTGCTATACAGACATCCAGCAAACTAACGCATCCAACTTTTCTTTAGTTTTTAACCTACTTTCTATAGAACATTCTTAGATGCTTCTATAGAAAATAGGTAAAACAAATTAAAAAGTTTTCTTTGCCCTATAGGGGAAAAAAGTTTTCTTTGCCCTATAAGAGATTTTTTTTCTTTTTTTATATACCTATATATAAACCTACTTTCTATAGAAGCAGCTGGGAGGTGCGCTGTTTTAAGTGAGCGTGGGTTATTGAATTGATTGATTGATTGATTGCTAATTTTATTACTGACCGCCTTGTTTCCATCTGGTTAAGTTTAGGCCCTCTTTCGAAGTTGGTTAAGGTTAGAGTTTGGAATCAGGGCTGGTGGTCTATCGCCCTGCTCTAAAGACAAACTCTAACCTTAACCAACTTCGGAAGAGGGCCTAAACTTAACCAGTTGTAAACAAGGCGGACAGTAATAAAATTAGCTGTTTCCAACTGGTTAAGTTTAGGCCCTCTTTCGAAGTTGGTTAAGGTTAGAGTTTGGAATCAGGGCTGGTGGTCTATCGCCCTGCTCTAAAGACAAACTCTAACCCTTAACTAACTTCGAAAGAGGGCCTAAACGTAACCAGTTGGAAACAAGGCTGCTTCTATAGAAAGTAGGTAAAAAAAAAAATTTCAATCAATCAATTGGCACGATTTTTATTTTGTTCCACAATGACTCATGACCCATCAATTACATCATCTAACATTGTTTAAGCAACTAAGACATTCGCTGTGACAATAGTTTTTCATTTAGTCTTTATGACCCTATCGCCATTATCCTTTCGTAATGTTTCCTGTCCGGCTTGTCCGCAATCTTGCTTTCATCCCTAAAACCACGAATGGCGCATTGATAGTAAGGCGGTTGTGGGCGGGTCCTGGGACCAAGAGCGTTGGGTTATGAAAAATACCCATGTGTAAGTTGACTGTTTCAGCCAATCAGAATCGAGAAATTTGCATGCCGTTGTATAATTCCTAGCAAACGATCATTATCCTCAGCAAGTCGAGCGAGCTATCTATCTCTGGGACACTGGGGCGTGTATGCCTTCTACGAAGGAACTGCGTTTCCGCGTTGGAGTTTTGCGCTCTGATTGGCCAGGTCATGGGACACGATTTTAATATATATATTTGTTTAATTTTTTTTTATACCTTAAACGGATCTTTTTCAAGTTCCAAGTTTTAATACTCTTATCAACATGCGAGTCAACAAATGCTTGCTTTATGCAGCCATTTAACACAAAAGGATGACCCTCATGCATTGCAAATTTGCATCAAATTCAAAACAGAGTGGTGCACAAAATAACTTAAAAGAAAATAATAATTTAAAACAATGAATAAAGTGTGCATGAAATAATAGGGGAAAGAAAACGTTAGGAACTTGTTACATTCACACACACAAGGGCTGATTAATCACACACCCCCCTCTCTCCCTCACACACACTCTCCCAGCTCTCTTTCTCTCTTGCCCCTTCCTCATCTCTCTCACCCCCCTCTCTCTCTATCTCTCTCTCACACACACACACACACACACACACACACACACACACACACACACACACACACACACACATACACACACACACACACACACACACTTCAGCAACAAACATAGTATCAATGAGAGCATCAATAATACACCGGAGTGAAGTCTAGTAATTTCTTTTTTTAGTTAATCTTGAGTTAAAAAAATTAGTGGCATTAATAGAATCGGGAGTTAACGCGTTAATATCGCGTTAACTTTGACAGCCTTAATATATATATATATATTTTTTTTATATCGGCCCTATCTTGATATCGGACCGATACCGATGTGTTAAAGAAATGGCCATATCGGCCGATATTATATCGTGCATCACTAATTTATATCACTTCATTTTACAATACAGGTTTGAGGTTTTACATCCATTATTACACAGGCAAACCTAAAGTAGCAGAGACCTCTGAGGGTTTGTTTTTACGTAACCCCTTAAGCCTGAGTGGTCCAGTACCGGTGCAAAATTAATATCTCATCATAAATAGATCAATACAGTCCATATTAATTATTACAATTGCGTTGTAAACGGCAGTCAAAGTATATTTTCAGCACTACGTTTGTTTACCAATGATTTTAAGTGTTAGCGAAATATGAGTGTATAAATATCTGACTGCATCACAGCGGAAACCTGATGAAACGACGCTGTCATTCAAGTTTTGGACATGGACATTTCATAAAACTACACTACCCAGCTCATGGTAGCCGCTTTGGAAGCTGGAGCTGCTTGACGTGATTTTTTTTTTTTTAAGTTATTTTCGTGATTATATCTCATGGGTCGAAAAAAAAACTGAACGTTATTATCATTCACAGTCTTTGCTGCCCTGTGACGGGCGCCTGGTGGCACTAAATCCAGATTGAACTGTGTCATTGGAAAGAGGAGATTTGGCCTGATCCATAGATCAGGGTTTCCGTTAGAAAAAATTGTTGCCGGTCTCCGTGACCTGCAAGATTTCAATCTACCGGACAAATGAGATTAATTCCGGTCATAGTTTATTGAGCTTTAAAACAATTGATATAGGCTATATAAAGAATGTCATCCTCAAGGCATGTAGATTTATAATATTATTACTTAAAACGAGGCTACTTTTGCGTATAGTCATTAATATATTCCAAATAAAATAAGTCCCTCGATACTCCGTGCTGCTGCTGACTTGAAATAAAATAGACCGCGTATGTGGGCAGTCGGTCCGACACTAAACAGCAGTCTGTTATAATCACATTTTTATGAGCTAACGAATTCCGTTATATTGGACATTTGTATTAATTATATCAAGCGAAGAACTGAGAAATTTTGCAGAGAGAGACGGCAACAACATTATCGTGGGTTTGCGTGATGTATATCTCCACCTCCCAACGGACTTGGTGCTGGTCATAATGTCCGGTGAAAACAACTCCCTCCAAGCACAACTTGACCACCCGAACCGTACCAAAACAGGCCAAAATTAAATAGCCCATGCGACGAACGATTCATTACATTCGTTTCATCGTTGCTCCACCAAGCAGCCGGTCCAACAATGAAAGCTGTTATCAGCGCGAGCCGGCCGCAGTTAGTTTGCAAGAAGCATCCAGCTGCAGACCCGCAGAGCAGCTTTCCAGGTCTGGGGACCGCACTGTGCCAGCAAAGCTGGTGGGTTCTGTGGGTCTGCAGCTGCATGCCTTCCGCAAATCCAGCAGCAAGCTCTCGCTGAGCGAAGCAACGACAACAAACGCAATGATTGTTTCGTTCATCGCATAGGCCACCCAACTCCAGCCCATCCAAATACAATTCAAATAATCAAACTGTGCCCAGAGGGAACTATTTTCACCGGACACTATGACCGGAGAGATTAAATATGTCGGACTTCAACAGATTTTGCCGGCCAAATACCGGTAATTACCGGCTAACGGAAACGCTGCCATAGATGGATGTATGGTTACATCTTGGCTTTGCTAACTTATCTAATGCTAGCTGTTGGCACCATGTTAACAGCAGCCAGCTAGCTCACTTGTTTGATTAGCTCACTATACATCGGCCATGCAGCTCTGACATGTTTGGTTCATATAAGCAGAGACCTATACATGAGCCATGCAGTTCTGACCATGTTTGGTTCATACAAGCAGATACCTATACATGAGACATGCCATGTCCTATTTAAGTCCCTCTTAGCTTTGCCCATTTGTAACTGTCGGTGTCATAAATGGCCATAATGGAGGGACAGAGTGACCCTCCTTTGGACAATTGACTTGAGTCATGAGATCCACTCTTGGCTCAGCTTCTGTCTTGAGGAACAGGTTCCAGAAAAGTACACTGGGGTGAAGGTATAAGCTGGATTGTATGTAAGCCGCGTGAATTCAAGAGTTTTATTTAGTGATGCAATATAATATCGGCCGATATGGCCGTTTTTTTTTACACATCGGTATCGGTCCGATATCAAGATAGGGCCGATATTTAATAATAATGATAATAATTTTTTTTTGTCTTTTGCCATGTTTTGGCCTTAGTTTCAAAATATCAGTCATTTCTGAAAATAAGTTACAAAAGTCTAAAAAAAAATGCCTTTTGGAAAATAGCTCTTTATTTGATTATCATAAAGTGTTTTCTATACAGATATCGACATTGGTAAATATCGGTATCAGCCAGAACACCAATATTAATATCGGTTATCGGTATCGGCCACAATTTTCACATCGGTGCATCACTAGTTTTATTCATCACATGCATACCAGGGCATACAGTGAAATGCGGTTGGCCATGCCCGCTTCGATACACAAAAAACAATAGAATAGTAATAATAATAAAAAGATACTGTACAACGATCTCAAGTTATTTTCTTAGTGTCCCTTTCCTTCCTTTAAAGTGACCTTTTCTTGTGACCTGTGGTGCGTTTGTGTGTGTGCGAGTGCAGAATGTTGTGTGCGTGTGTGGAGAGATCAGTGTTCTGATGGCCTGAGGGAAGAAGCGGAGCCTTAGCCTCTCTGTTCTTGTTGCGTGTATACGGAGGCGCTTGCCTGACCGTAGCAACTTGAACAGGCTGTTATTGGGGTGGTGAGGGTCCTTCATTATTCTACAGGCTCTGGATTTGCACCTCCTATTGAGGTGAAGGTTGTCACCAAGCTAAAATTCTAGTGTCAACTAGGGATGGGAATTGATAAGATTTTATCGATACGATTCCATTATCGATTCTGCTTATCGATACGATTCTTTGTCGCTTCCCTTATCGATTCCTGATCAATTTATAATTTAAATAAATAAATTGGAAATGCAACAGAACTAAGCTGGTTAGAATAACAACATGCAACTTGACATTTCTGATTGTCATTTATTGTTGAGCCCCCATATCAGAAAAATACAAACTGTAACATTTTTTAAAATTAACTATAGCCTACACTTAAATAAAATAATGTATTTGAGATTCTCTTAAAAAAAAATTATTCTTAAACTAATTTAATCTATTGAATAACGACATTTTGAATGTAACTACAGTTCAATATCTTAAACTAATTTAATCTATTGAACCGTAGTTGCATTCAACAGGTCGTTATTCCTCTGACTTCTCTGTCTCTGGTCTTTCAGAGACACACACGTCACACACACACAGAGCTCCCTCCCCGGGCCCCTGTCCTGTAAGCCGGCTTGTGTTGCTACACGGACGTTTGTATGTTGCACGGTACTTCCTGCCTTACCTACTAGTAAACAACAGTCAGCGTGATCACACGCTCTCCGTCTCTTATTATGTGTTCAACTAAAGAGTACAAGGTTTACACAACAGCCCCCACACCCTTTTTTATTTTATTTGTACCTGTACTACCTGCTGTCAGCTGTTATCTCTCTCTGTGAGCTTGATTAGCTAGCGTCAGCTCCGCGGCTAATCTTAGGTTACCCTGACTAGGTTCTAAAACATTGGAGTAGTTTTCACTGCACATAGAAGCAGCCAAACAGCGGGAGCATTTTGGGAGCATATGACCAAAACCCAGGCAATTTCCAGCCCTTAAGGAATCAAATAGTCTGCCATGGCTACATGCGTGGCGCTAACGTTATGCGCAACTGTAGGAAAAACCTGGCATTGATAAGAGGAATCAATAGTCACGGAGGCATGCGATTCCAGGAATCGGACAATTAGGAACCGGCTCCCAACGGGAACCGGTTTTCGATTCCCATCCCTAGTGCCAGCACACACTTCTGTTATCAAACCGAGCTTATGAAATCGGCTAAGAGTGTTCTTTTGATTCATGTAACAGCAGTCAGCTAGCTCACTTGTTTGATTAGCTCACGTTCGCCATTAACCTCTTAAGCCCTAGCCATATTTTCAGAAGATTCGCCTAAAAATAAGTAAATGGAAGATTGCTCTACTTCCACAAGGTCCATTTGCATGTTCTTGGTATCTAGGTTCCCAGTGTCAGAAATATTGTGTCTGTTAATAGGTTTGAGTAAATTGTAATGAACCAAAGGAGAATATCAATTTCCTTTCCCCCCCCCCCCCCCATCTCTGCTGGTGAATAACGCCATGCTAAAATTGACCAGACATGAAGAATTGCCACTAAGCCCATTCAGCACCTTCTTGAGATCACGTCTACAAAAAAATCTAAGCAAATGAATAAAGGGAAGATGATTAAACAGAAGGTTTTGTAGATACAGTACTGAATTCTGCCATCCAATTTGAAATATGATTATATAATATCATGCCTATAAATGACCTTGATCTATGGATCGGGCCAAATCTCCCCTTTCCAATGGCAGAGTTCAATCTGGATGTAGCCACCAGGAGCCCCTGATGGGGCAAAAAAACGTGAGTTTCAAGTTTCTTTAATATTTGTCATACAGAAGTACAGAATACTTTTATACAAAATGCTTCTTACTGTTACGCTCCAGAGACTGTGCAAGACAAGATAAGTATGAAATAAAATAACATAGTAAAATTAGAAGTAAAAAAATGAGGTCACAGTGTTCAGTTTAGACATATGTACAATGTTCGATGCAGAATAGACGTAGTTACCATACAATACTGTGCAGTGTACTAATATACAATACTATATAGTGCAAGGCAGAAATGGGACGAGGTACAATTCACAGTAGGTGTACGAGTTGTAGTGCAAATCCTTTATCAATAAATATAAAGTGTAAAGTGTGTTTGTGTGATCTAAAGTGTGGAGAGTGGGTGCTGCAGTGTGTTGTTTGTTTGAGTGAGTGTGTGCGTGTGGGTGTGTGTGCTGTGTGCATTTGATGGTTGTTGCATAGTGTTTATTGTTCGTTTAGCAGCCTGATGGCCTGGGGATAGAAGCTTCTTCTGAGTCTTTCTGTGCTCGCCTTAAGACTCCGGTATCGCTTGCCTGACCGAAGCAGTTCAAATGAATGAAATCTACTGTAGGTAGTTACTTTTTTATAATGTAAATTGCTCCGCCATTTTTCATCAGATTGCAACACGTTTTTTGCTAGACGTTCACAGAAAGGTAGAGAAACTAAGTGCTTTCTATTTTATGGCAATTTAATGTTCGGTTTGTTGCACCCGTGAGATATGATCCTGAGAAAAAAAAAAGAGGGGGCAAAAAGCTTCACGCTTCAAGTCAGATGATTGACGGGCTGGCGTGAGCTGGGAAGTGTCGTTTTTATTTTTTATTCGAAAGCTCTTCTAGTTGCGTACCTATTTTAACCTCTGTAGCACCAGTGCTATGTGCGGGCATAGTTAACGTTCAGCCCTGGTAGTAGTAGCATAAATCCAGTTAATGATGGAAGAAGTACACATTTTTTCACTTTTCCATCCTATGCGCCTCGTCTGTTTAGGTATTTTTTTCGGTGTACAACAGGCCGGAAAAAAATCGAGGGAAGACACTGATCAACATCTGCTTGTTCGAAATTACCCCCCCCCCCCAATATTTTTACCTGGCCATAACTGCTACAGTATCTTTATTCTTGATAGTAGTGATCCGTTTACATTTAGTAAACAAACAGAAATTCAAGTGAAGTGTAGTTTTGATTTGTGCAACACACATTCTACTTTGTGTTGCAATTTTTGTTCAGTTTGTTGGTGTGTAAAATGCACACGTGTGTGTGTGTGTGGTAGAGATCCTGCCTTCCACTAACTATACTGTCATGATTTTAGCTAGCTACATTACTCAGACATGGTGTAGTGGCTGCTTGTCGCTCCCCAATGAATTGACAAGCGTCACGATGCACCCACTTAGTTATTTCCAAACTTGGCAATCAAAGTTCTTTGATGTTGATAAAGATGGAAAGTCCAAGCTGCAGCCGATGTAGTTTGCATGGGTTTTATTGTCCAAAGGAAAGATGAATGATGATGAAGTTGAACAGAACAGTTGTCAATTGTTTGTTATAGAAGCGGTTCCAACAGTGAAAGCAGGTTTGAGAGTGAATCCTCGCAGGTGCATGTCTAGGCTCTGATTACAGAGCCTCTTATAATAGAGGTGGTGTGCCCCCTAGTGTCCATACATAAATACACCATTCAAACATAATACCGTACAACTTCTAATAATGTCTGTTTTGGCTTCTACAAATGGTTCTTAATATTTTTTTTCTCATTTCTCTTATACACAATATCCACAACATATTGTGGTGAGTTCTTTGGGTTTGTGTGTACCAGGGTTTGTAACCATGTGTCTGTAGTGATTAAAGGAACATACCAACATTATGGGAAAAGTGCTTATTGTCTTCTCCAGAGTCACACAAGCAGTTTTATTGGTAGTCCTGTTGAGGCCTGTCCGTCTGTTTCAAGGCTGCTCATTTCCTCCGTGTGTCCTGCATATACAGTGTACACTTAAGTCCTATATTCATAAATTTCAGTGAGATACACCTTTACATTTGCGTCCACTGTGTTGCATTGGATTCATCCCACTTGAATGCATGTATAATATGCACTAATGTGTGAACTAAACTACGTGTTAGCACAATAGTGAACTCAAAGTCCTATCAAGAAACAGTTTTTTCTAGGCTAGATATTCACTAACTTGCAAAATACTTAATATGATTTTCATCAAAACAACCATATTTGCTCAATAGCCATGCCTGACCGCTTTCAATTTGAACCATAGGACCCACGTGTAGAAATATCTGTGTAGTGTGCCGCAACATAAATCCATTACACAATAGTTGTGTACAAAGCCTTAGTGTGCAGTGTGCACATGTATTTTTTTCCTACTTTGTTGATGGGTACTGTGTGGGCGTCTTCCGTTTACTGTGATCTGTTGTAATAACAAGTGCGGTGCGTGTGTTTACTGTAGGTTGTGATCTTTGTGAAGTCGGTGCAGCGCTGTGTGGCTCTGTCTCAGCTGCTGGTGGAGCAGAACTTCCCTGCTATCGCTATCCACAGGGGCATGGCTCAGGAGGAGAGGTAGGTGTTGCTGCTGGAGACACTTTCCATTCATACCTCATAGATTCAGGTGCCACTGGAGAGACTTTCCATTCATACTAGGGCTGAATGATTAATCTATTTTAAATCGTGATTTGAAATGATGCGATTAACAAATTGCAAAGACCGCGATTAGCAAATTGCAAAGCCTGCGATTTGGGATGCGTTATACAGCGAGTCTGATTCAAGGTGTTTTTTTTGCTCGTCAGTCATGCTCACCAATCAGAAGTAGCCCATGGTAGCTAAGTATACGCCCAGCAAGAGCTTGTGAAACGCCCGTGTGTGAAGACTCAGTCGGGCTCCAGAGCCTGTCTCTCTCCCTCTACTGTATGTTAGGGGTGTAAAGGTACACATATCCGTACCGAACTGAACTGTTTCAGTGTGTACCGTACCGTACCGAACGGCTGTGTAGTGTACCGAACGAATACAACGGTATGTTAACCACTAACAAACGCCCACCGGGGGCTGGTTTTTCCACAATCTAATATAATTATTATTATTTTAAAATAAATTTACAAGTCGATTATTAATTTCAATATAGAATATTCGTTGACAGCCCTACAAGTACAATTAGTTACTGCACACTACATCACCCCTGAGTGGAACATGGAAAGCCAAACTTTCCCCCACTGTACCGAAAACCCGTACCGAACCTTGACTTCAAAACCGAGGTACGTACCGAACCGTGGTTTTTGTGTACCGTTACACCCCTACTGTACGTTCAATAAACGTTTAAGTAGCAAAACGTTACACTATAAAAACGAACTGGATAGTTGATGATGCTAAACATTTCACTTCATTAGCTGAAATATTCTAAAATCATTAAGTCTACTATAATCCATTCTCCCTTTCGGTGCGTGCGCTCGTGTCCCATATCTGGTCAAAAGACCAGATTTTGTCAGTTTGATAGAATTTACTGAGGATTGCCAGACATATTTAAACATAAAAAAATTATAATGCATAATAAATAGGGATGTCCGATATTGGCATTAAAATGTAATATCGGAAAGTATCTGTTTTCATAAAAAATAAATATTTTTTTTACATTTATTTAACCTTTATTTACCCAGGCAAGCAAGAACAAATTCTTATTTTATTTATTGTCAAAAGTATGCATAATGTTGTGTTAATTTCACAACAAGATATATGTAATGTTAATTACCTGAAATTATTCAGTTTTTTGGGGGGGGAAACCCTGCATGTATCGGTTGATATCGGAAATTAAGAGTTGGACAATATCGGTATATCGGAAAAAAAAAAAGCCAATATCGAACATCCCTAATAATAAATGTATACCGGGCGGGTACATGATAATTAGTGCTGTCAGGCGATTAAATTTTTTTGTATCTAATTACAGGATTTGTAATTAATCTAATTAATCGCATAACCATTTTAGGCCTGATATTCTATATTCTATAATCATATTTCAAATGGCATGTGTCCGGATGGCAGAATTCAGTACTGTATCTACAAAACCTTCTGTTTAATCATCTTCCATTTATTCATTTGCTAGATTTTTCATGTCTGGTCAATTTTAGCATGGTGTTATTCAGTCAAAGATAAAACACATTTAATTGATATTCTCATTTGGTTCATTACAATTTACTCAAGCCTAGTAACACACACAGTATTTCTGACACTGGGAATACATTCGCTGAGATCCATAGATGTCCCTAGAATCATGTACCAAGAACATGCAAATGGACCATATTTAAAAAAAGAGTAAATGTGTATTCTATGTTTTTATGGAATTAATGAGATTTAAAAATATTTAAATTAAAAATAATAATAATAAAAAAAAATCTTGAGTTAATTTTCATAAGGCGATAATTTGCTGTGTAATTAATTAATCTAATTAAAATGATAAACTGCCAGCCCTAATGATCATGCAACATAAAAATAAATGGTTGTAGGAACGGTTTGGGAGAGGGAGGTAGGGAGGGGTTTTATGTTGTGAAGTTTAGACTTCAGAGAGAGAGTAAAGTACCGAAAAAGGTACCGTTTGGGTACCGAGCAGACCCACAATAAATCTCTGAGCTGCTTTAAAAAAAAATATATCTCAGAAAAATCGCAATTAGACATTTTCCCAAAATCGTGCAGCCCTAATTCATACCTCATAGATTCAGAGTTGCTATTTCTCTGGCTTCTTGGGACACATTACTGAACCGTATAATGGAGTTGGAAATGAGAAGAAAGACGTGCCCATCCCAATAGTCAATAGGTTGGTTGGGTGCTGAGTTGAAAAAATACCTAAGTTGAAAGAGATCCGCACACCAACTAACTCCCGTTTTTTTAAAGGACTTTCATTTGCAGTAGTGACGTTTCGAGCACAAGGCTCTGCCTCAGACTTCTGACTGCTTCCTTGTGCTTGAAACGGCTGCAAATACAAGTCTTATAACCCTTTCACTACCACACTACAGAAGGTTAACCTTTCACTACCACACTACAGACGGGTTATCTGTAGTGTGGTAGTGAAAGGGTTAACCTTCTGTATTGTCGCAGTGAAAGGGTTAAACGAGAGCTAGTAGGTGTACAGTTATCTTTTTTTTACATTTTCTAAGTTAAACCATCAGTTTGCGGCCACTGGTTGCAAGATTGAGCTATATTAATGTTTTTCTCCATTACACAAATTATTATTATTTCATGCTTGGTGTATGTGTGCCAAACTGCCAATCACATCACTCGAGTTTAGTAAGTCAATTCAATGTTGAGCTTAAGAGACCTACAGTATTTCACACTTGTCAACACAAGCACATTTGTCCAAATCACATCCCTCTGCATCCTCTTACTTATTACTCAATGTACTCATAATCAATATTATAATGTCTCGTTCCTCCTCCAGGCTCAGTATACTCATAATCAATATTATAATGTCTCGTTCCTCCTCCAGGCTCAGTATACTCATAATCAATATTATAATGTCTCGTTCCTCCTCCAGGCTCAGTATACTCATAATCAATATTATAATGTCTCGTTCCTCCTCCAGGCTCAGTATACTCATAATCAATATTATAATGTTTCATTCCTCCTCCACACTCAGTATACTCATAATCAATATTATAATGTCTCGTTCCTCCTCCAGGCTCAGTATACTCATAATCAATATTATAATGTTTCGTTCCTCCTCCACACTCAGTATACTCATAATCAATAATTAAGCGCTCTGAGATTCTCGCGAATGTGGAGCGCGGTACAAATCTAATCCATTATTATTATTATTATTAATATTATGTCTCGTTCCTCCTCCAGACTGTTTACTCATATTATCAATATTATAATGTCTCGTTCCTCCACACACTGTTTACTCGTATTATCAATATTATAATGTCTCGTTCCTCCTCCAGACTCAGTTTACTCATATTATCAATATTATAATGTCTCATTCCTCCTCCAGGCTATCCCGTTACCAGCAATTTAAAAACTTCGAGCGGCGTATCCTGGTGGCCACCAACCTGTTTGGCCGCGGGATGGACATTGAGCGAGTCAACATCGTGTTTAACTACGACATGCCAGAGGACTCCGACACATACCTTCACAGGGTCAGTGCAGCTATATATGAATATCACAATTTACTTCTCTATACCAGAGATGGGCAGCTGTGACACGTTGTATACGCCACATTAATCGATCCCCTTTGTTCACATTCTTGGGATTAATACACATTCATGAATTATCTATGTAAGTTTTTAATATTAAATAGGCGAGGGGCCGGATTACATTAGTGTTGTTGACCTCACGCCGCTCTCTCCTCCAGGTGGCCCGTGCCGGCAGGTTTGGAACCAAGGGTCTGGCCGTCACCTTCGTATCTGACGAGACCGATGCCAAGACACTGAACGACGTGCAGGACCGCTTCGAGGTCAATGTCGCAGAGCTGCCAGAGGAGATCGATATCTCCACCTACAGTAAGCAACCTCTGTGGTTCACTTGTCTCTCTGAAGCTCACCTGTTGACTGGACTGCACTGAGCCAGATTGGGCTTGTTCCCATAGTTCTGTGTTAACGAATCTAAGTCAGTGCAGCAAAGAGCATTTACCGGTAGTCTTGGTGTGTTTTCAGGCTTTAAATCTCTGTTTCTTGACATTGGATTGGTCTTTCTAATGACAACGTAGCAACTCATGGCACAGTGATAATTGCGCAGTGTTTTCATTTCCATTCCTTGAGGATAGGTGATGGCTTTCATTTAAGAAATGTAACATTCAGATGCTCTAATTGTGCAGTAGAACAAACTCTTAATAGCAGTCTTGGAAATAACATGTCCCTTCTCTCTCCTCTTGTGTCGTTTCAGTTGAACAGTCCAGATGAGTGAAGTATTTTTGTTCCACTGAAGATGTGTCGCCCCGTGTCTCTGTATTTTTGTGGAAGAAAAGATTAATCTTAACATTTATTTTAAAGCGCCCCTCCCCCCTTCCGTTATGTCCCATAGCTAAGTTCATGATGACACAACACTTTTGATTTTATTGTATCCCTGGGGGGTGCCCGTTTTAAAATCCACCCCCCTTGTAATAACCGTGGTGTTTTTTTTTTTGTTAATGAAATTAAAACTTTTTCTACCATGTTATTTCACTGTTGGGTTTAATTTCGCTCACCATTTGATGTTATTGCCAAAATTGTGATTTTATTAGGCTGACAAATGTATACAACCTTTTCCCATTAATAGAAAATGCACATGCAATTGCAGACGGTTGTGGATAGTTGTATTTTGGAACATGGATATCTTCACAAGCGGTTTTGGAACATGGATATCTTCACAAGCGGAGGGCACTATCAGCCGCATACTTTAAAGACTCGCAACACTGTTATTTAATCAACCTTAATGCTAGGCATTGGCTGCTAAATGAGAACTTGATACTGTAAGAGTTAAAATAAGCAGTGGCCAGGAGAGTCACATTGGCTGGACGCAACATGAACTTCTAACGACTATAAAGCTCAGGACTGTTTGGAGCCAAGGAGTTGCCATACAGAGAACAAGAACAGAGACATGCAGACCAAAATAATATATTTACAGAATACAATTTGGCATGATTCATTATTACACTTTCAATATTGCAAGAAAATAAAAGCCTTAATAAACTGCATTTGATGCGCAAACATGAAATTGGAGGTAATTTTAAAGGATTTGGTATTGGTCCAGCCCTTGCTCAACTCTTTCCCCTGCTCCAGATCGCGTTCCTTTTAGTTCAACAGTTGGTAGGCTAAAAGGAGTCCATCTCATCATTCATTACCAGCAGGAAATGTACTTTTACATGTCCTTTCATCTCAGCACACTGAGAAAAGCAGTCCATTGCTGCTGCACTCCGTGCTTGAGTTTATAATGCGCTGATTCTGGAAAGTTCTTTAATAAAAAATAAATAACTTATTTATCATTTGATATCCGCATCATGTTTCACACTCCATGTGGGGTATTCTACATAACGTATAGTTCAAAAGTGTTTCTTTTTTGACCTGTCCAGGCTCGTCAGTCATCTTCACTCATTATTCTCAGTGCATTGTGAGACATGGTGTCACTAAATTCACAAAATCCATGAGATTAGTGTAGATTAAGTGGCATGTGTGTAGCACACAAAGTTGTCGACAGTGCGAACCACAGTGCATGATTCTATCGTCTTATTTCGCCCCTCAGGTTGGTCTGACTGAGGATGTCAAAAATGCCGTCACATCTGGTCCAGCAAATGTCCCAGTGTTCCGGAAGTTAGGGGGTGCCCAAGGGCTTTATTTTAGGACCCACGAATACTTGAATAGGAGTGGACTGGTGTACATTACAATCCACTCCAGTCACATATTACTATTTAGGTTGCCTCTATTATAGTGATCAAACACTAGGCAGACCCGTCGTCATGGTCGTTTCGTCGTCTCTCTTGGGAGCCAGATGAGCAAACTGGCTCCTCGTCATAAAATGTCTTCATTCAGGAAGCTGAATCATTTACTGTTACCCAAACAACGGCAACTTAATCGATGAACTTGTGCGTGTCTCCGTACATCCATTTCTGCGGCGGGAGGGCCACTTCGTTAAGATGGCCGCATTCGTCATTGCATTTACAGGACTGGATGAACATGGCAGACTTCAGGAAGCGCTCTCCGTCAGGGCAGACGAAGCTCACGGGCACAGTGCGCGTGCGCCGCGGGGAGCAGCAGCGGCCGTCCACACACGCGCCGCAGTAGTTGGGTCGATAGAGGCGGACGCTCTGGCACTCGCCATAGGACAGGTGGATGGGTTCTGGGGCTTTGTGGGTCGGGGAACACTTCTTCCCTTTCTGTGTTGGATGAGAAAGAGAAGCGGATTCGAGTTATGATATTAGAACGGAAGTGTTCTTGACTTGGAATAAAACAACGACACCGCACCATGTTGTATATAATTACCCACCCTGTGATGCCTTGAATTCATGAAGAATTGTCTCGACATGGAACATAGAATCCAAAGTAGAAATATTTGATGACTTAAGTTAATGGAGATTTGGTTTAACAACAGCTAAACTAGATAAAAACATCCATTTACAAACGCTCACAACTTGTGCAGTATAATCTAAGTCTCCAAGTCAATGTTCTGTACTACAAACATGCATTTTTCGCTAAAACCTTGCTAATGAAAACATTTCTAGTTCAATGCCGCCTTCAAATGGAACTCGTGAGTTCGTGGCCTTGACTTCAAGTGGGTTGAAGTCGTGAGGGGTGGAAGTAACATGTATAAATTAATGTGTAACCGATTAAAATCAAATCAAATAGTCACTTGATGAATTAGCAAATGAGTTAATTAATTCAGAACCAAACTGAATAAAACATCAATAAAATGAAATTACAATCAAACACAATTTAAATAAACTAGACTGGTTTTATCTAACCACCTTGAAATTAAATTCAGTGCACCGCAATTCCATTCGCCACCACTTTCATCAATTCGAGGACACTTTCGTTGTTGAACGGTTCGTTAACGGTGTGTGCTCCATGACATGTGTCAATCAAATTCCCCAGCCCACTATGAGCGGTGGAAGTAACAAATGTATGAAAGGGGTGGTGAATGGAATTGCAGTGCACTGAATTTAATTTCAAGGTGATTAGATAAAACCAGTCTAGTTTATTTAAATTATGCATTTGATTGTTATTTCATTTTATTGATGTTTTATTCAGTTTGGTTCTGAATTAATTTAATTTGCTAAAGCATCAAGTGACTATTTCATTTGATTGCATTTTAATCGGTTACACATTCATTTAATCGGTTACACATTCATTTATCAATTTGTTACTTCCACCCCTCAGAGGACACCGTTGCTAGGCAACTGAGCAATGAGTCTTGAAGTCGCTGAGGCTATAACAATTTTCCACTTACAACGTTGTGAATACCACAACAGTGGGTCATTCTTATGGACTCTTCTCGTGAACACGTTGAAGACGGCACTTAACTGGAAATGTTTTCTTTAAGGTTTTAGCAAAAATGTGTTTATGACTTAGCCTACTGAGCATACGACTTGGATTATACTGCACAAGTTGTGAGAGTTTGTAAACTGATATTTTTTATATAGTTCTGCTGTTGTTAAAACCAAATCTCCATTAACTTCAATTCAGCATACTGTTTTTTTGGGGGGGATTCTATGTTCACTGTAGACATGTGAGATGAACAAAAAAATCTTTATGAATTCAAGGCATCATAGGGTAACTGATATACAAATGATAATTTTTTTGTAACATTGACGTGGAATAACCGTTGTCCCTTCACACCACCCACACTAATTAGTCTCATTAGGAAGACTAGAGACTTTAGACCTCAGCATAGAGTCTCCAGTCCATATAATCCAAACTAAATGCAGGATTAATTTCCACCTTTGAGTGTGTTGTCCTATTGAATACCAACATATTTACACCCATATCCATTATCACCAAAGATTACACCAGACGATAGAGAGATAGGGAGTTCAGTGTCCAGAGGAGGATTAATATAGACCCCACTTTCCCTGGCTCTGGGTAAACAGACAGGGTGTAGCTATGGACAGTTGCTTGGCAGGAATGCCGGGGGTGGGGGACTATATTTGAAAAGGCCACAGCCACCACTGAGCATATCACTGCTGCCCGGATTTCCACTGGAGGTAGAGCATGGTTTCCCCAAAGTGTCCTCGGGCCTAGTCCACATATACACAGGTATTTTGGGAAATGAAAAAAAAGAAGATCCTTTGATTGATTGATTGATTGAAAACTTTATTAACAGATTGCAGAATGGGTACAATACAGTACAGCTCAATACACAATTGTTAAGGGGATGCAGACCAGAGAAAGACTTTCGTCTTGTTTACATCAGGGTCCCCCATTTTCAATTAATCAGGACCACACCAACTTACACAATTACACAAAATTACCTGATGGCATGACCTACAACCGTTTGTGTGTATGGAGGTGCAAAAATGCAGAGAAAATAGGTACTATGTTTTAAAAAATACCTGTATATGTGTGTTGACAGGGCCATTAGTCATGAATGACAGCCTTTTCCATAAGCTACGCTTAGTTTCACCCCTCCACATGGATACACAGCGTATTTCTTTTGTCTGTTTCAGAAAATCTTCACCCTGGCAGGAGTTTTCTAAAAGGTCCGTTTTCACTGACCTAAAAAACACAGTTTGCGTGTGGACAAAAGACAAACGCATAGAAAAAGCATGTATGTGTGGATTATAGGCCTTAGAAATAAAGGTTTGATTTTCTGTTTAATGTTTAACTTGCGCCCCCAAAATTGGCCATTTTAGTTTTAGTTTTTGAGGACTGCATACCTTTTTTGCTAACCAAAACAACATACTTTATACTTATAGCACATGCATGAGCCTGGTCTCTTTTGAAATATGACATTCTGAGGTTTCTGATTCCAGAAAGAAAGTTCACTTTTAGTGCTAATGAAATAGAGCAGGGGTACCCAACTGTTTTTGAACCAAGATCTACTTTTTTATTTACCACCTAGCCGAGAGCTACCAGCCAAAATTGTATATTGTAAGCCATCATTTGAGGCTTTATAAAAGCAGCATAATGAACACATCTGTCAGTGCAGAGTCCGACCTCATCTTAAATAACAAACAGCATTGCATGTTGTAGTTAACAAGGAGAGGCAGAGTTGATTTTCCAAAAAAAAAATTATTTAATAATCAAATTTTATTAATCGAGATCTACTTGAAATCAGCCCGTGATCTACCCGTCGATCGCGATCGACTGGTTGGGCACCACTCAAATAGAGTAACATAGGTCTGAACTTGAGTTGTAGAAAAACTTGTTACTCAAGTTTTAGTTTTTCTGTAGTAGTTAGTAGTCCAGAGGTAGTATTTCCCCAGAAGGTGGTATGGCTTACAAATCCATACAGACCATAGCCTGAAGCGTTATGTAGTACATGTCCAAATTTCATAAAGATACATTCAGAAATGAGTGATTAGGAGTGATTTTGGTAAACTGTGTATAAAAGAAAAACTCAGTTTTCTCATAGACTTCAATTCATTCTGCTGTTTTTCTCTTCCTGTTTTTGCTCGTTAGTTTTTCACCTAGATCATACATCCCCAGATGGGGTATCATTGGAAAGCCACACTCATTGGCTACAACCCTCCACAATCATTTTCGAGATCGCCAAATGATTGACCGAACTAGAGCCCCAAGAGTTGGGAGTGGTATTTTGCACAATACTGTGTACTTTGCACAAGCCTCAAATACCGGCATGTAACTCGAGAACCGCTGAGCGGATTTTCTCGCTATCGACAGGCAACAAATAAGCCTTCAATTCGATATATATATTGTATTACAAAATATGCACACCCGAGCCACTAGAGGTCGCCAAAGTGCCGTTGGGCAAATCGTCCTCAAAAGGGCCCACATGTGGGCCCTTGCAGCTTAAGCGGATAATTATCCAACATAAACTTTGGTTTGGGTCCACGTGGCCTGCCTGGCTCTGAGGTGCGTTTATCAATGTGGCATCATCAATTTTATTACACTGCACTTTGCATCATTTTACATTACTTTTTATTGCACTGCACTGTTGCATAATTTTACTATATTCTATTCTACAATTTTATTGCACTGTACTATTTTACTCTGTCTATTACTTTTTATTACAGGTTCAAAACTGTCAGGTGTTAAACTGTGTGGGTATCAAACAAAAAAGACTGTCAGGCTTTAAAACGGTGCAGGACCCAGGCCTAGAACTGCGCCCAGAGAGAGGGAACTGAGCCCTGAGAGGGAGGTTTGCCCTGAGAGGGAGGTTTGAAGGGTCAAAGTGGGTATCAAACAGGAGGGAAGACTGTCAGGCTTTAAACTGTGGATACCAAACAGAAGGTAAAGACGACTTTGAACTGTTAAACAGTAATCCAGAACTATTTCATTGCACCGTAAAAACTGATTTTATGTCTGCACTTTATGTGCACTATTTTACTATTTTTTTTTTTTTTTTATTGTCTATTTAAACTGAATCAAACCATAAACAAGGTGGCCTGTTGGGATGTTAGATCCTAATGTGAAAAACTCTGATTTTATATGTCTGCACTTTATTTATATATTTTTTAAAGATTTTTCTTTTAACATTTTTACAGCTTTTATCGTAGATAGGACAGGCAGAGAGGAAAGTTGGGTGAAGATGGGGAGGACATGCAGCATAGGTCCCCGGGCCGGATTTTCGAACCCCAGATGCTGTGATTACACTGCGAGCGCAGCTATGTGGTGCGCCACCGTGGCGCCCCGATGTCTGCACTTTATGTGCTCATTTTATGCCTGTCTTTTTTCTGTTGTGAAGCACTTTGAGCTGCAGTTTCTGTATGAAAGGTGCTATACAAATAAAGTTTATTATCATCAGAGGTCTAGGTCTTTTTCACACTCCTGCACAGTGTGCCAAATGTCTCTCTCTCTCTCTCTCTCTCTCGCTCTCTCTCACACTGTACCTTAGGTGGAACAGCCAGGCCTGGGCATGGTCGTATGGTACATATTCTCGTCTCTCTCTCCAACTTGCACCGTGGGTTGTTGTTGGTGATGCGAGAGGACACGCCCAGGCCACAGCTGCGGGAGCACTGTGTCCAGTCAGTGATCTGAGCGACACATCTATCCTTCAGATGGTTCCACACTGGAGAGAGAGCAGGGTCAAGAAGAGGGAGCAAGGGAGTTCATTAAAAAGGAAAGTGGAATTATGAAAAGTCTCAATTAGCGATTGGCGTGTCTTCACTGTGCTCAGTGGTGCCCCACCCATGGTGTGGGTGGGGGTTTGTTCCTATGGAGTCCCATTGGGGCCCTGAGCTCTCTGTAACGCAGTTGGCCACGTATCAAATCAGCCCTTCCTAGCCCGTGTCACATGCGTTTTAATTCTTTTTTTTCTTTTCGATACTGTAGTTTGTTTGACTTAAAGATAGTTTGACTTATACTAGCAACTGGTGGCAGCTAACAATACAGTGTATAGGAAAGACATGGCCATATCAACAAGCAAATGCATCCTGCCCATCTGCCCAACACTCAGAGAGGGAATGTTGACTCTTACCAGGCAGGTGTTTGTAGCCAGGTTCATTCTCCCAGCTGTTGGCCTTCTCTTCTGCCAGCTCATTGCCGAGTGCCAGCTCGTTCCCAGGCCGGGATAGATCAGGTCGGGGGTGCGGCCTAGGGTGGTGTCGTGGTGGAGGAACCTGAGATAAGAGACAAGAAGAAATGAGATAGTCCTATTGTTTTAGAATTAGAATATCTTTATTGCCAAATACTTGTGTTTTATGGTATATCACTGCACTTTCCGCGTTACGTTGAGCTTATGGGTGACAGAGAGCGGGGGGGGGGGGGGGTGAATGAATGTGGATGAGAGCCATGACATTAAGTGGTTGTAGTTATGGCTGTGGGGGTGCTGGAGACATGATCCAATAGACTCTTATACGCCTGAGTCTCCTGAACACGGAGAGACCAATCCCAAGTCGATCTGCACTTTCTCGGCCGAACTATGGTCACTTTTCCTCACCTACTCCCCGAACTCCGTATGCGCAGATTGCCCACGGAGTCTCTGGATTGTCCCGAGATCTAGGTTTATCAATCTGCGCATGTAGAGTTTTGGGAGTAGGTGCGGAAAAGTGACCATAGTTTGGCCGAGAAAGTGCCGATCGACTTGGGATTGGTCTCTCCATGTTCAGGAGACTCAGGCGTATAAAGGATCTTGGATCATGTCTCCAGCACCCCCACAGCCATAACTACAACCACTTAATGTCATGGCTCTCATCCACATTCATTAATCTTCTCCCCCTGCTCTCTCTGCCATGATTTCAGAATACCAGAAGTGTTGCGGTGATCTATGGCCACCATGCTAGTTAGCGGTCTTGTAGTCATGTCTCTCTCTAGCACACATGTTTTTCCTAACATAAATGATCTGTCCGCTCAAAAGACCTGTTGCCTGGTCATCACTGTAAATACATATTTGTTAGTAATTGTCCTACATTTCAAAATAAAGCTTAAAAGGTAGAATCTGTAATTCTGTCAAACAGCGACCTCTAGGCAAAAGAGCCCCACTTGGTACTGCGCTTTTTTTTTGTCTGATGTGTGGGTTGGAGTTTTAACATTTTAAAAAGTTATAATTGTGAATCTTTCCAGACCTCTCTTGGTAGAGCCTGAGGTGTGATCAGCAGTAGCAACCCCTCCCCCTATATACCCACTGAAATACAACCCACACATCAGACAAAAAAATAAAAATATTTAACCCTTTCACTACCACACTACAGAAGGTTAACCTTTCACTACCACACTACAGACGGTTGCGAAAGGGTTAACCATTTGTCGCATGGCAGCGAAAGGGTTAACCTTCTGTATTGCTGCAGTGAAAGGGTTAACCCTTTGTTAGTGTGGTAGTGAAAGGGTTAAACAAAGTGCAATACCATGAGGGGCTCTTTTGCCTAAAGGTCACCGTTTGACAACATTGCAGATTCAACCTTTCTGGATAAAGAGGGGGGATACAACCTCAGAGGACCATTCAACTTAAAAAAAACCTGTGATGAAAACCAACCTGCAAATAATTTGTATCTCCTCTTACGGAGCCACCCTGTGGAATGGGCTCGAGGATGAACTAAAATATTGTGAAAACATAAATCAATTAAAATCTAGACTAAAAAAAATCTATTTGATAGGTACAGAAGGGAAGAGCTTTAATTGCATATTAAAAAAATACATATGATACTGTATTGTACGTTATATCATATTACATTATATAATCATATTATAATTAATTTGTATATTATATTACTATATTTACACTATATGCTATTATATTATGGTACTATATTATATTGTATATATCATGTACTATATATCTCATATCACATTATATATGTGTTGTATACACTATTATGTACTACCGGTATATACTGTAACTGAGGGGTACAATTCCCTGACTGTATTGTTAGATATGATATTTAATACCACTACCTCATGTACTTTAACTTCTGGCCATCCAGTACAAGATATAAGTATGATGAACACTTTCCCACCTGATGAAACGAATCCACACAAATGTACCAAATCGAAGGTTTAATACAGCAAAGGGTGTATACAACGATCACTTAATTACATTTATGATTTGAAATATGAAATATGCACTTTTATGGCAAATGAGTATTCGTAGGTAAATCAACATTGAATGTCCAATCTCTGGTTGCGCAGGGAGTAAGTATACAACCTGGAATATTTAGGAAACGATAGCGATGGTACTTAGATGATTATAGCTGGATACACTAAGGGGGGGGGGGGTCCCGCTGGTTGTAAGACAGTAGGAGGGGGGGGTTAGAGAAGCCGCTGGCGGTATCCCATCTGGCCGACGGTGTCTTGGGAGAATCCAAAGTCTTGGACACGGTTCCCACAGAACCTCGGACCGCAGACGAATACAGCTGGACCCTCTGTGGACGGTATCTGCCGGTCCACAACGGAGAGACGTGAGGCGACCTCACGTGTAGAGCGCCGTCTCACCTGGAGTCCTCTCCGGGGGGTAGTTCCAACACTCCGCAGTGTTGGCCTTTATCCATGGAATAATCAAAGCACACAAAGCATAATCCAAGCCGTGGAAGGCTCGCCGTCGTCCGGGTAGAGTAATCCAATATACAGGTCCAGTCGCTCTTGGCCCGGAGCTCCTCGGATGCAATCACCACTAGGGGTCTGACCAGCCTGGTTAAGCGTCCAGATAACGTCAGGAACGATGGGGGTACTGATAACTTTAGAACTCTAACCGAACGATGCACCATACATAAATAGACTATTATTAGCTTAATAGAATACGTCCAACTCGACGGTATAGTGCCAAACTATGACTATTCAACTATTAATCTACACGATATCTCAATGCCTATTCTGGGCCAAGTAGGCCTTACTACACCGCACGTGCGTCGTGGGGAGGCTTTGCGTCTGTCACTCTGTTGGAGGGTAAAGAACTGGACAAGTTCTACTTTACTTGCGCCATATATATATGCGCTATGAACAAATAGTACCATTCGTATCCGGGGGTTTGCCACGACATGTTAGGCGGTACGATTGAACTTGGACCTAGGGGTATGGCAACCTGGCGCCAGGTTCTCGTCCAATGGTAGAATGAAACTATTATGGGCTGTTTAGTAGAAACGGGGATATTCAATGCATATTGTACAAAGAATATACAGGGGTTATCAAACGATATACAAATACAATTAAATATATATATATAAATAAATATACATATTCGGTTTAATCTGATCCTTCACAACATATACTATTATATATACTATTATATACTGTAGGTATACTATACTGTAATGTGTACTATATGTGTGTACTGTAATGTGTACTATATATGTATGTATGTAAATGAAAAAAAAAGAAAATGAAAAAAAAGAAACGTAAGTCTTCAGGGGTAGGGCCCGACAAGCCTAATGCTTCTCCCTAGCCCTTTTCGGACAATTGGACAATGCTGCAATAGCATCTGGTAAAACCTTTGGTGATTTTAACCGTCTGTAGTGTGGTAGTGAAAGGGTTAAACTTCTGTAGTGTGGTAGTGAAAGGTTAACTCTGTAGTGTGGTAGTGAAAGGGTTAACCTTCTGTAGTGTGGTAGTGAAAGGTTAATCTTCTGTAGTGTGGTAGTGAAAGGGTTAACCTTCTGTAGTGTGGTAGTGAAAGGTTAACCTTCTGTGGTGTGGTAGTGAAAGGTTAATCTTCTGTAGTGTGGCAGTGAAAGGGTTAACCTTCTGTAGTGTGGTAGTGAAAGGGTTAACCTTCTGTAGTGTGGTAGTGAAAGGGTTAACCTTCTGTAGTGTGGTAGTGAAAGGTTAACCTTCTGTAGTGTGGTAGTGAAAGGGTTAACGTTAGGTTATGACTATAACCAAGTTCTGTTAGTTAGGGGCGATGCTTGGCATCGCTACTGCACTATCTCGCGTACGTGCACGCGTACTGAATAAACCACAAATGTACCTCTAATACCAGTATTAGTCTGACCACACCCCTCATCAGCTTACCTTCATAAGCAGGTGTGTGGTCACCTGCTCTCCTCCTTCCCAAGCTTTCACCACAAGGTGAGGACAAGGGCTGCAGCGGCCGTCCGATGCCAAGCATCGCCCCTAACTAACAGAACTTGGTTATAGTCATAACCTAACGTTCTGTATCGTTAGTGGCTTAGCTTGGCATCGCTACTGCACAAGGGAGGCCAAGCGGAGCCACTTGGCTGACAAATACACCCCGCTGACAGCCCCCCAAAACCATCAGAACAGGGAGGGCCGAGCCCCCCCGACCCCCCCTAATGGAGGGTAGCCCCCCTATTAGGGACGTCACGGGAGGGCGACGGACCCGACCGTGCGAAGAGGCACTCAAGCAACTCAACGCACAGGGTGAGCAGACCGTGGCTTGACCCCACGACTACACACACGCACAACCCGCATGCCACCCGGGAACGAACGGAGGAACAACCTCGTTACTGCCCCCAGAATCACGGGGTCAAGGGCAAACCCAACCCCGTGGCAAGGCCGTAGCAGCGGAGCACGAAGGAAGACCCAGACCCACCAAAAGGACTGGACTCCCTAGAATGGGGGCCCGGAGAAGTCCATGATGCCAGCATCAAGACCCCACCAGGTGGGCACGTAGTGCCCCGCCCCCCACATCGCCAGCGTATCCGGACAAAGGCCCCTCAGTTACTGCACCTGGTATTCCCAGGCGGAACCAACCAGGCCATAACCTGCCCAGCTTCCGAGATCGGGCGTGTTCAGGTCGGTATGGCCGTAAGCCGAGCGGGCCCCGTCCCCCCAATAGTACACCGCCTGGCACACTGACCCTGCAGAATAGGCAGTCAGCATGGCCGTAAGCACACAAAAAAGGTTAACCAACGGAAGCAGGCAGCGCACCGGGGAAAAACCAGGCAACAGGCTGTTAACCCTAGCCTGGAGACTGCGGACGAGACAGGCGCCAGAGGGGACAGCTGAACACAGCCGCCCCGGCGGAAGGAGCGTAAGCTGGCGGTGTTGCATGACCAAGCCTCCATTTAACAACCCCCACCCAGAGGGGTCGAGGCAGAGAAGGCTGACACGATTGGCAGACGTCATGAACGTGCAGGGGCACCCTCAAACGGTGAACCCGGGAGTTGACACTGCTCCAACACACCAGGGAATCAACCACCTCGGTGTTACCCAATGCGGTGGTTGTTCCTATAACCCCTCAAGAAAAAACTCCAAAACACACCTGCGGGTATACACCGGCTATACCGCAGTACAAGTGTTTCAGTTTCCAAAAAGGGTTAACCCAGGCCTACGGGTCGCAAACATCACTTCGGACCGGGCCTGGCGGTACGGGAAGCACAGGGTCACCAGAGGAGGTCAAAAAACCACCCCCACAGGCCCCTCTTCGCCATGCGTGAGAGAGGAGCGAAAAATAATGGAGAACCAGCCCCTAAGCACACCGTACCCGGTATTCCCCGGCGGTCTCCCAACCAAGTACTAACCAGGACCAACCTGTGTAGCGGCCGAGATCCGACGAGATCGAGCGCGTACAGAATGGCATGGCTGTAAGCCATGACGACAGTGCTGAGTAAAAACATACCCAACCAGGGTCTCCATAGCGCTTAACCCTGTGACACCCAGACCGACCTGGCATTTTTCCCCCTGAAAAAAGCCCAAGTCCCTCAGGGTACCAGAACAGCAGATCTGCATCCCCGGCGGACAACGGGTTCAACTGATCTGGACCAGCGTGACCAGAACCAGTCCCGTGCCCTAACCACGCCGACATGCCTACTCCAGGAGAAGGGCAGATATGCGTGTTGATCTTAACATGAAAAGAAGGCGCCACCCAGACGTTCGGACGAACCGCGCCTGGTGGCCCACCCCAAGGGCGTGAGACCCCACTACATATGTTCAGATCCATCCCGTCATCATCCCCCAGACATGAACGAGAATCCGTCGACAACCCACCCAGGTCATGGGATGTGGTCGCCGGAAGAGGAAAAACCCCCATCTCAGTTGCTTTATAAAAACGCTGTTTCAACCACAAGCAACCAAGGCGTGCCAGCCAATCGCCTGTTTACAGCGAGCTAGCACTATACGTGCGTCGGGACACACCCCCATCAATGAACAGGCTATTTAGACCTGTCATTGAATCCCCAAGGCGCCCAGGGGAACGACAAGAGGGGTGTGACACTCCCTAACTCCAACACTTCTGGAATAGAAAGAAGGAAGCATCAACAGTATGTATCCCAGTCTACACAGCCGGGGTAAAAAATGTTCACATTTTTACATCCCACCACCCTCCCATAGGAAAGAGACGGGGATCCCCAGAGAGACTTCCCACACGAGCTGTACAGATTGAAAAGAATATATTGCACCTTGAGCCATGTAAAAAACTGGTTTTAGGGCCTCCGGGGAAGAGGCACCGAACCCATACACACTCAATAAACGAATTGAATCGAATATACATACAATAGAAAAGGACCCTTCTAGAGGGTCCACTCACTTTGACAATCTGAGGAGGAAGGCTCTGTACTCTGATGGAGGCTTCCTCACATGGAAGAAGGAGTCCGAACTCACAGAAGGCCTGAGTAGGCGCTTGGTGAGGAGGAGCCCTGACCACCCCCCCTGAAAACAGATCCATCACATGGACCTGAACAGCACACGGAAGTCCTACCAACAGAGACGCGCACGGTGACGTACTCTATGGCGGGGGAATTCCTGCGGTGCACACGCCCAATATACCAGGCCGTGGGACCAGGAACTCCCTCCCCCCCCCCCGTAACGTGCCGAACCGCCACGTGACGGGAACCTTGAAGGACAGGGGGTGTACCCCTGACGACAGAACAATGGGGAGAGGAAAGGTTACCAGTTCACCCCTTTACGACCCCACACCCATGATACGACGTAACGACAAAAAGAGAATATGACACAGTCATAGTCAGCTCTATGAAGCGTTTCACAGCTCCACACAGCGCATGAGCTAACCTGCTATCTGATTTTTACTAAGGAAAAACACAGAATAGAGAAGGCTCTAAGAACCCCGGTCCAACATACACATGTGCTTCTGTGGCCAGTACAACCCAGTTGTAGGTCACATGACACACACAACCCATCATCACCTACAAAAAATGGCAAAAACACTCAACAGAGGAACGCCGTTTTTTTCACAATGAGAGAATACATCATTCTTGATTAGTATCGACCACAGGCCTTGCTAAGCACACATGACAGCAACCAAACCAATTTCCCTTTAGGAAATAAGTTTCTCCAGCAGATTTAGCACAACCTCAGCAATCAAGCTAAGAGTCACATCGTATCCCTACCACACAAAAGACACAATTAATGCACAACATGTCTGATAGGAGGTGATAAAGTCCCCAGGGAACCGGGGGGGAAAAACACAATCCTCCTATTTTACCCTCAATACGGCCAGTTAAAACAGGAAAACCTGTTAATGTGTGAACTCACTGTCCATTGTCATTACAGTCTGAGAAAGAACATTCTTTTACTCACTTGTCACCAAGCATAGCTTCACAGGTCAGTTGCCTTAGTAGTGAGTACACGGTACACATAAACACCATGATGTTTCTCACACAACAACCAGATCAATACATCACGATCTGCACGGAGAAGCTAACTGCCAGTGACAAAAACAGCTCACACACAACCCGCAACGTATCCCAAATGCATTGCAACAACACACGTTTTGGGAAAAAACACCGTTATTTCACAATACATTTAGCAAAGTAAAACCAGAAGACGTGTTATGAGGTCTGGCCAACCCCGTACCTACCCGGAACGCAGATCAGCGAAGTGCAGTCACAAGACACCGTAGAACACAGCCGTCCTGTGTTGTTCGACCCGGGCAGCGTCGCCGCTCCACCAGTCGCTACAGTCCTCTTTGTTGACGCAATCCCCGTCTAGGCTCAGGCAGGGTCGACGAACATCCCCTGTCAAGGATGACGTCGTGGTCAAGAGTGTAAAACATGTTAAAATCAAAGCACGTTCAACAGAATAGCATCAAGCTAACGGCTGCTCCAACCGTTCGGGTGCTATTGCTTCCGCTCGCGAGACGCCGATCTAACGACGCACGCGATCAGAAGCGAGCTCCCGGCGGCGCGCGAGAAGCCAAGCTACCCCGCGCCAGGCCACTGACCGGCTAACCGTAAGCCATGAACATGTAAACAATGACATAACACTCACCCAGACAGGCCGCCGTTCTGAACCCCTCCTCACTTTTTAAGAGAAAAGAGAAAACAAGACGTCAACACCGCTTCACAACGGTGACATTACCACGTCCGGCGGAATCAGCACAGTACCAACTGGCCTGTATAGCTGACTTTGAACATGAATCTGCCGCTATCGCACATTACATGCACATATCCCCTCGTGAAGGAATACTCTCATTTGGATATGAAAGATGGGGTCTTAACACGGTGACAGAGAGAATCCACTCGTCCAGAACACACAGGGATCACCAGTGTCAATGGTCGCGGCCCACTAGTTAAAACTACAATGGTCGCCAGACCAAGGCCTTCTGTCGCCTAGGCGGCTAAACAAAGGACCCTAGCCTGGGGCCGGTTTCCATAAACTTTGTCAAGTAGCCCCCATAGCACTAACAGACAAGTGGAGCCCGCCAGCAAACACTACTCACCCAACCTGGAACGCACCGCTCCTCACAACAGCGGCATGTCCGACAGTTCAGCTGAGGCCTGACAGGTTTCACCCCAACAAACACAGCAAGGAACTGCAGTTGAGAAGCATGCAGCGGCGTGCTCCCAATACGAAAACCGGTGGAGGGTTTTTAGAATGATCATCATCTTCTAGACACTCCAGTACGAAGACAATATCGCCGTATTTTCTCGAAAATAGTGAGAGAGAAAATAAAGATATGATGTCAACGTATCCTTGTTTCCCAAGCTGTTCCTAATCCAATTTCTTCCATCATGGTGTCAAGTGTGGGGATCTACCGAGGCACCTCTTCCTTGTGGTGAAAGCGAGAAGGAGGAGAGCAGGTGACCACACACCTGCTTATGAAGGTAAGCTGATGAGGGGTGTGGTCAGACTAATACTGGTATTAGAGGTACATTTGTGGTTTATTCAGTACGCGTGCACGTACGCGAGATAGTGCAGTAGCGATGCCAAGCTAAGCCACTAACGATACAGAACCTTCTGTAGTGTGGTAGTGAAAGAGTTAACCTTCTGTATTGTGGTGGTGAAAGGTTAACCTTCTGTAGTGTGGTAGTGAAAGGTTAACCTTCTGTAGTGTGGTAGTGAAAGGTTAACCTTCTGTAGTGTGGTAGTGAAAGGTTAACCTTCTGTAGTGTGGTAGTGAAAGGGTTAACCTTCTGTAGTGTGGTAGTGAAAGGTTTAAGGTATATTTTCACGACTGAATGAAAGACAATGGTCCCTGGAGCACTGTTTGAAGCTGGACGTCTGCCTTATCAGTGGCACTTGTTGTCAGAGGCTTATGTTTGGTTCACAGTGTCTCAAAAATCATTTTGTTTTGAGTTACAATAACACAAAATAGAATAATTCTAAGAATGACGTGTTGTAAATAATGTTTAGTAAATATAACTATTTGAAGGCTCTGCAAATGTAAACAAATCCCCCTCTCCTCCCGAAATGGCATAGTGCGACTTTAACCCTTTCACTACTACACTACCAAATGGTTAACCCTTTCATTTCACTGCGAAAACTACACAGAAGGTTAACCCTTTCACTTCCACACGGCAAAGGGTTAACCCTTTCACAACCACACTACAGAAGGTTAACCCTTTCACTAACACACTACAGACGGTTGACCCTCTGGTAGTGAAAGGGTTAATCTTCTGTAGTGTGGTAGTGAAAGGGTTAAAATGAAAAGAACATTTGTAACATCAGATTTCTCTCGAAATGTGTCAAACGGTTTGTGTTTCACATTCAACGCGGTGTCGTCCCCCAATATGCAGTATTTGACGAACCTTGTGTTTAGGTGGAGGGAGCCTGATGCCCTTATTGCAGTCCACGGTGAAGCAGCACTGGCCTGGCACCCTAACCAGCCGTGGGTACGGGCAGGATGGCGACGCAGCGGGTAGTCGGTTGTCACAGAGAGGAGCGCAGCCCACAGCACCATCGATGCAGGTGCACTGATGCTTACAGCCAGCGCGGAAGATCTCTCCGTTCTGGTAGATCTTGCCGCTGTACTCACAAGTACGGCCTTCCTTTTTCGCTGTAGAGACGAGAGCGAAAAAAGAAAAACGTTACACATTCAGCTCAATTGACCTTCTGTGTTGTCGCAGTGAAAGGGTTAACCCTTTGGTAGTGTGGTAGTGAAAGGGTTAAAGACAAGTACAACTTTTTTCATTTGGATGGCTTGTATACACATCAATCCATTGACAATGCTTCAGTAATAGCACTGATTAGAACAATGACGCATAGCAGAAATGAGCTATAGTGGTTTATTTTGGGCACCATTGTGTGTGTGTGTCGGTGACATCTTAGAGCCTCTCTCTGACACGTCTGTCAGTTTCTCAACACAAGGGCATGTTTTGAAGTCCAAAGGGGCCGACAGAGCCACCCGGCAATCCTAGGCATTTTGACACATGTCAACGGCTGAGACCAACAATCTTGCACAATATTTCCAACCCCCCCCCCCCCCCACCACTCCCCCAATAACCACCGAATGCACAACAACCTGATACTGTAACGGTACACAAAAGCCATGTGGAGGAATGCTTAGATGTCGAGGTAGGGGTCAGGGAAAGGTCATGGGAACCCCAAGGACAGAAGGCGACAGACTTAGTATAGAAGAAACCGCTATTCATAGTCTGTGGTGCTATCTTGGCATGGTGCAGATGGAAGGAAGATATATTTTTGTTTCTGCGATACCCCCCCCCCCCCCCCCCCCTTGCCTCATAAGGCAATTAGTATTCATTAAAATACCCCCCTGACGGGCAGACCCCAGGTGGTAAGAGCAGGCAACTGCACCTCCTCATCCATCACGCTCAACATAGGGGCCCCCCAGGGCTGTGTTCTGAGCCCCCTCCTCTACTCCCTGTACACACATGACTGCGTGGCACAGCGATACAACAACACAATCATCAAATTTGCTGATGACACAGTAGTGGTGGGCCTGATCTCTGCCAACGACAAGAGGGCCTACCTGGAAGAGGTAGAGAATCTGTCACAGTGGTGTCAGGAGAACTGCCTCTCCCTGAACGTCAGCAAAACAAAAGAGATGATTGTGGACTTCAGGAGGTCGGGGGTCAAGGACTACAGCCCCCTCAGCATCGACGGGGCACCGGTTGAGAGAGTGAACAGTTTCAAGTACCTCGGAGCCCACATATCCGAGGACTTGACATGGACCACACACATTGACAGTGTTGTGAAGAAGGCACGACAACGCCTCTACTTCCTCAGGCGCCTAAGGAAGTTCCAAGTCAGTCAGAAGATCCTTAGGAACTTCTACTCATGTACAATCGAGAGCATCCTGACTGGCAACATCACCTCCTGGTTTGGGAATAGCACTGCACAAGACCGTAGCAGACTACAAAGAGTGACACGTTCAGCCGAACGCACAATTGGAGGGGGGCTTCCCACCCTCCAGAACATTTACAACAAGCGGTGCAGGGGGAAGGCTAAGAGAATCATCAAGGACTCCAGCCACCCGAACAACTGCCTCTTTGAACTGCTGCGGTCAGGCAAGCGATACCGGAGTCTTAAGGCGAGCACAGAAAGACTCAGAAGGAGCTTCTATCCCCAGGCCATCAGGCTGCTCAACGAACAATGAACACTATGCAGCAACCATCAAATGCACACAGCACACACATCCACACGCACACACTCACTTTAAACGGGCAACTCACTGCAGCACCCACTTTACACACTTTAGAACACATAAACACACTTTACACTTTATATTTATTGGTAAAGGATTTGCAGTACAACTCGCACACCTTACTGTAAAGTGTACCTAAATTGTACCTCATCCCATTTCTGCTCTGCACTATATAGTATTGTATATTAGTACATTGCATAGTATATTGTATGGTAACTCAGTTACTTCTATTCTGCATCGAACATTGTACATATGTCTATACTGAACACTGTGACCTCTATTTTTACTTCTATTTACATGCTATACTATTTTATTTCATACTATCTTGTCTAACACAGTCTCTGGAGCGAAACAGTAAGAAGCATTTTGTATAAAAGTATTCTGTACTTCTGTATGACAACTATTAAAGAAACTTGAAACTTGAACCTCCACCCTCTGCAGGTGTGTGAAGGGGTGGGGAGAACAGGGTTGGTTGTCACATGGGTTGGTTGTCACATTCCTTATATTTCGCTACCAAAAGGCGCCGTCTCCCATATTTTGGTATGGAAATGTCCAGAATTGGGATCAGAGCTCACCTACATAGTCTTCTTTGGAGTAAGACAGCTGAACTTGAGGTGAGAGGACTTTGTGTTTTTCATCAGTATTTTTCTTCTAGGCTTTTACACAATTGGTTTATAATGAAACAATTGTTACCCTTAAAAAGTGTGAAGGGAAAGCTATAGTTTAGATCAGTGGTTCTCAACTGGTCTAGCCTCTGGACTCAACATTTTCCATAGTCATTAAGTTGCGACCCAAATTTTGTAACTACTATGATTTATTTCAAAAAACAAATTTGTGCAGTAATACGCAATCTTTCATGCACTGTTAACTAGATGAAATAAACACAAAAAAGTGCAACAAAAGTGCAACTAGGGCTAAAAACCCAATGAAATAAAATAATAAATAATATGCTTCTTAGCAGATTTCTTAGCTTAACATAACATACCTACGTTTGGGGGAACTAATGGGATAACTGGGGTTGCAACAAAAGTGCAACTAGGGCTAAAAATCCAATGAAATAAAATAATAATAAATAATATATGCTTCTTAGCAGACTTCTTAGCTTAACATAACAGACCTACAGTAAGTTTGGGGGAACTAATGGGATAAATGGGGTTGCAAAAAAAGTGCAACTAGGGCTAAAACACAATGAAATAAAATAATAATAATAATAATAATAATAATAATAATAATAATAATAATAATACCGTACTTTTCGCACTATAAGCCGCACCTGACTATAAGCCGCAGCAGCTAAATTGAATGATGTACATATATAAGCCGCACTGGACTATAAGCCGCAGGTGTTTTAATGTTTAATTACCATATGTAATTAGCATTGGGACACAATACTGTCGGACAAATAACAAGAATTAACTCATTTACAAGTTGTATTAAGTTTAGCAAATAAGGGAACAGATAAATAACATTTCAATGCAGTCAAAAAAGCAATATTTCGATTTTTACATTTTCGGGTTTGGTCACGTCGAGTCACATATAAGCCGCACCGTTATATAAGCCGCAGGGTCGAAAAATGGGGCGGCTTATAGTCCGAAAAGTACGGTAATAATAATAATAATAAATCCTTCTTAGCAGACTTCTTAGCTTAACATCCCAGGGAACTAATGGGATAACTGGGGATGTTGTTTGCTCCTGACCCACTCAAAATGGCCCTGCGACCCACTTTTGTGTCGCGACTCACCAGTTGAGAAACACTGGTTTAGATGGTTGTTAGCCTTGTCACGCGCCAGGCTGTTTGTCACTGTCTCCTGTGTCGCAGCAATCAGCTGCTAATTGGGGAGCTGCCTGTCAGGGCTCAAAAGGCCCTCCCCCGCCCCACACACTGCCACTCTACTGCTGGAAGACACTGTGGGAGCAGTGTCTCCCCCCCCCCTCCACCACAATTATCTCTTGTTTGTGTTAGTTATTATAATAAATATATCCTTTTTGGTTTAAACTTGACCGTTGGTGTCTGTGTCCCCTGTATGTTGCTTCCCTCTGAGCCAGGGTCGTAACAGCCTCGATACTAGCAAGACATTCCAGTTGGGGTTGGTTGTCACATTCTCTTTGGGGTTGGTTGTCACATGGGGCCGTTTCTTCACCAACTTGGAGGAGGTGATGGATGAGCTGAGGTGAGGACCGAGCAGAGCCCAATGCACCCCAGCCCACCTACCAAGCCTAGTACATCCCAGCCTAGACCACCTGCCAAGCCTAGTACATCCCAGCCTAGACCACCTGCCAAGCCTAGTACATCCCAGCCTAGACCACCTGCCAAGCCTAGTACAGCCCAGCCTAGACCACCTGCCAAGCCTAGTACATCCCAGTGCACTCCACTCCAGCTGGAAAGGCAACCAGCAAGAACAAGAAACCGAAAAGAAAGAGACAGGAGGAGTCTTCATCAGATGAAGATGATTGTTTTTGTTTGGTTTGTATGGAAACGTTCTCCAACAGCCGTTCAGGGGAGGTATGGGAGAAGTGTTGGATGTGCAACCAGTGGGCACACAAGCTCTGCTTAGTTGGAGTGCCCAGACCCTACATTTACCATCACTGTAACTCAGATAGTGAATGAATGTAGCCTAGTTGTGTTGGCTATTATTGTTAGGCCTATTTTGTTCATATTTTGTTATATAGGATGGTCTAAAGATGTGTTTCCTGTTTATGTTCATGTTAACACATCCACCGCCGGAAACGCTTTAAAACGTTATTGCCCGCCATGCTTATACCGCCAGACCACGCTGTACAGCGATATTGAGATCAATATTTCATTTTTTCGCCATGGCATTCATAATTCATATATACACCTCCGAGCTGGACCCTACTGCTAAAAAAACGACGGCTCAATACCGCCGCCTGGTGGATGGTCGAGCGAGTTACACTGGTAAACAGGATATGACTGCTGTGCGTCCATTAAATTCATCCGGCCGTCATGTTCCCTTGTTAATTGTTATTTATTAGTTCCTTGTATGTTGTTTTGTTTACTCTGTCTAGTGTTCAGTCTTCTTGTGCAGTTAGTTCTGTTACGTATTCGCTCTTGCTCGGCATCGCTCTCTGCACTATCTCGCATATGTGCACGCGCACTGAATAAAGACCACAAATGTACCTTTAATCCCAATATTCATCTGACCACACCCCTATCAGCTTACCCACATAAGCAGGGGTGGGGCCACCCACTCGCCTCCTTCTCGCTTTCACCACAAGGAAGAAGTGCCTCGGTAGATCCCCACACTTGACACCATGCTGGAAGAAAGGATTAGGAGCAGCTTTGGGAAACAAGGATACGTTGACATCATATCTTTATTTTCTCTCTCACTGTTTGAGAAAATATGGCGATATTGTCTTCGTACTGGAGTGTCTGGAAGATGATGATCATTCTAAAAATCCTCCACCGGTTTTCGTATTGGGAGTTCGTGCCGCTACATGCTTTTCCAACTGCAGTCCTTGCTGTGTGCTGGTTGCGGTAAAGGCACAGCTGGGCTGTAGGACACGCCGCGGTTGTGAGACGCGGTGGGTTCCTGGTTCTGGTGAGTTATGTTTGCTGGCAGGCTTCACTTGTCTGTTAGTGCTATGGGGGCTACTTGACAATGTTTATGAAAACCGGCCCCAGGCTAGGGTCCTTTGTTCAGTCTCCTATACGACAGAAGACCTTGGTCTGAAGCCATTTTAGTTTAACTAGTGGGCCGCGACCATTAACACTGGTGATCCCTGTGTGTTCTGGACGAGTGGGTATCTCTCTGTCCCGTGTTAAGCCCCTTCTTTCATATCCAAATGAGAGTATTCCTTCACGAGGAGATATGTGCATGGATGTGCGATAGCGGCAGATCCATGTTCAAGTCAGCTACACAGGCCAGTTTGGTATTGTGCTGATTCCGTCGGGTGTTGGTAAAATCACCGTTGTAAAGCAGTGTTGACATCTTGTTTCTCTTTTCTCTTAAAAAGTGAGGAGAGGTTCAGAACGGCGGCCTGTCTGGGTGAGTGTTATGTCATTGTATACATGTTCAGGTGATAGCTGCTTAGCTTACGGTTAGCCAGTCAGCTGTTAGCTGCTGCGTTAGCCTGCTGGGATCGCTGCATGGCCTACTTAGGTTGGGCCTACTGTTAGCCAGTCAGCTGTTAGCTGCGGCGCTAGCATGTCGTGATCACTAGGTAACGTTAGATTGCTGCTATAGGCCAAGGCCTGGCGCGGGGTAGCTTCAGCTCCTCGCGCGCCGCCGCGAGCTCGCTTCTGGTCGCGTGCGCCGTTAGCTCGGCGTCTCGCGAGCAGGGGCAGTAGCGCCCGAACGGTTGGAGCGGCCGTTAGCTTAATGCTACTCTGTTGAACGTGCTTTGATTATAACATGTTTTACACTCTTGACTACGACATCATCCTTGACAGGGGATGTTCGTCGACCCTGCCCTGAGCCTGGACGGGGATTGCGTCAACAAAGAGGACTGTAGCGACTGGTTGGAGCGACGACGCTGCCCAGTTCGAGCAACACAGGATCGGCTGTGTTGTCTACGGGGTCTTGAGTCTGCGCTTCGCTGATCTACGTTCCGGGTAGGACAAGGTTTGACCAGACCTTATAACACGTCTTCTGGTTTTACTTTTCTAAATGTTTTGTGAATAACGATGTTTTCCCAAAACGTGTGTTGCTGCAATGCATTTAGGATACGACACGAGTTATGTGTGAACTGTTTTTGTCACTGGCAGTTAGCTTCTCCGTGCAAATCGGGTTGTTGTTACAGATGTGAAAATGATCTGGTTGTTGTGTGAGAAACATCATGGTGTTTATATGTACTGTGTACTCACAACTAAGGTAACTAACCTATGAAGCTATGCTTAGTGACAAGTGAGTAAAAGAATGTTCTTTTCTCAGCCTGTGATGACAATGAACAGTGTTCACATATTAACAGGTTTTCCTGTTTTAACTGGCCGTATTAAGGGTAAAATAAGAGGATTGTGTTTCCCCCCGGTTCCCTGGGGACTTTTTCATCCTCCTATCAGACATGTTGCACTACATTGTGTCTTTTGTGTGGTAGGGATGCGATGTAACCCTTAGCTTGATTGCTGAGGTTGTGCTAAAACTGCTGGAGAAACTTTATTTTCCTAAAAGAAAAGATTGTTTGGTCGCTGTCGTGTGTGCTTAGCAAGGCCTGTGGCCGATACTAATCGAGAATTATGTATTCTCTCATTATGAAAAACGGCGTTCCTCTGTAGAGTGTTTTTGCCATTTTTTGTAGGTGATGGTGGGTTGTGTGTGTCATGTGACCTACAACTGGGTTGGACTGGCCACAGAAGCACATGTGTATGTTGGACCGGGGCTCTTAGGGCCCTCTCTATTCTGTGTTTTTTCCTTAGTAAAAATCAGATAGCAGGTTAGCTCATGCGCTGTGTGGAGCTGTCAAACGCTTCATAGAGCTGACTATGACTGTGTCATATTCTCTTTTTGTCATTACATCGTATCATGGGTGTGGGGTCGTAAAGGGGTGAACTGGTAACCTTTTCTCTCCTCCTTGTTTCTGTCGGTCAGGGGTACACCCCCTGTCCTTCAAGGTTCCCGTCACGTGGCGGTTCGGCACGTTACGGGGGGGGGGGGGTGGGGGGGGGTGGGGGGGGGAGTTTCCTGGTCCCACGGCCTGGTATATTGGGCGTGTGCACCGCAGGAATTCCCCCGCCATAGAGTACGTCACCGTGCGCGTCTCTGTTGGTAGGACTTCCGTGTGCTGTTCAGGTCCATGTGATGGATCTGTTTCAGGGGGGGTGGTCAGGGCTCCTCCTCACCAAGCGCCTATTCGGGCCTTCTGTGAGTTCGGACTCCTTCTTCCATGTGAGGGAGCCTCCATCAGAGTACAGAGCCTTCCTCCTCAGATTGTCAAAGTGAGTGGACCCTCTAGAAGGTGTCCTATTCTATTGTATATGTATTCGATTCAATTCTATTATTGAGTGTGTATGGGTTCAGTGCCTCTTCCCCGGAGAGCCCTAAAACCAATTTTTTACATGGCTCAAGGTGCAATATATTCTTTTCAATCTGTACAGCTCGCGTGGGAAGTCTCTCTGGGGATCCCCGTCTCCTTCCTATGGGAGGGTGGTGGGATGTAAAAATGTGAAATTTTTTTACCCCCGGCTGTGTAGACTGGGATACATACTGTTGATGCTTCCTTCTTTTCTATTCAAAAAGTGTTGGAGTTAGGGAGTGTCACACCCCTCTTGTCGTTCCCCTGGGCGCCTTGGGGATTCAATGACAGGTCTAAATAGCCTGTTCATTGATGGGGGTGTGTCCCGACGCACGTATAGGGCTAGCTCGCTGTAAACAGGCGACTGACTGGCACGCCTTGGTTGCTTGTGGTTAAAACGGCGTTTTTATAAAGCAACTGAGATGGGGGTTTTTCCTCTTCCGACGACCCAATCCCACGACCTGGGTTGGTTTTCGACGGATTCTCGTTCATGTCTGGGGGATGATGACGGAATGGATCTGAACATATGTAGAGGGGTCTCACGCCCTTGGGGTGGGCCACCAGGCGCGGTTCGCCCGAACGTCTGGGTGGCGCCTTCTTTTCATGTTAAGATCGACACGCATATCTGCCCTTTCTCCTGGAGTAGGCATGTCGGCGTGGTTAGGGCACGGGACTGGTTCTGGTCACGCTGGTCCGGATCAGTTGAACCCGTTGTCCGCCGGGGATGCAGATCTGCTGTTCTGGTACCCTGAGGGACTTGGGCTTTTTTCAGGGGGAAAAATGCCAGGTCGGTCCGGGTGTCACAGGGTTAAGCGCTATGGAGACCCTGGTTGGGTACGTTTTTACTCAGCACTGTCGTAATGGCTTACGGCCATGCCATTCTGTACACGCTCGATCTCGGCGGATCTCGGCCGCTACACAGGTTGGTCCTGGTTAGTACTTGGTTGGGAGACCGCCTGGGAATACCAAGTACGGTGTGCTTAGGGGCTGGTTCTCCATTCTTTTTCGCTCTTCTCTCACGCATGGCGAAGAGGGGCCTGTGGGGGTGGTTTTTGACCTCCTCTGGTGACCCTGTGCTTCCCGTACCGCCAGGCCCGGTCCGAAGTAATGTTTCGTCGACCCGTAGGCCTAGGTTAACCCTTTTTTGGAAACTGAAACACTTGTACTGCGGTATAGCCGGTGTATACCGGCAGGTGTGTTTTGGAGTTTTTTCTTGAGGGGTTATAGGAACAACCACCGCATTGGGTAACACCAATGTGGTTGATTCCCTGGTGTGTTGGAGCAGTGTCAACTCCCGGGTTCACCGTTTGAGGGTGCCCCTGCACGTTCATGACGTCTGCCAATCGTGTCAGCCTTCTCTGCCTCGACCCCTCTGGGTGGGGGTTTTTAATTGGAGGCTTGGTCATGCAACACCGCCAGCTTACGCTCCTTCCGCCGGGGCTGTGTTCAGCTGTCCCCTCTGGCGCCTGTCTCGTCCGCAGTCTCCAGGCTAGGGTTAATAGCCTGTTGCCTGGTTTTTCCCCGGTGCGCTGCCTGCTTCCGTTGGTTAACCTTTTTTGTGTGCTTACGGCCATGCTGACTGCCTGTTGCAGGGTCAGTGTGCCAGGCGGTGTACTATTGGGGGGACGGGGCCCGCTCGGCTGAGGGGCCTTTGTCCGAATACGCTGGCGATGTGGGGGGCGGGGCACTACGTGCCCACTTGGTGGGGTCTTGATGCTGGCATCATGGACTTCTCCGGGCCCCCATTCCAGGGAGTCCAGTCCTTTTGGTGGGTCTGGGTCTTCCTTCGCGCTCCGCTGCTACGGCCTTGCCACGGGGTTGGGTTTGCCCTTGACCCCGTGATTCTGGGGGCAGTAACGAGGTTGTTCCTCCGTTCGTTCCCGGGTGGCATGTGGGTTGTGCGTGTGTGTAGTCGTGGGGTCAAGCCACGGTCTGCTCACCCTGTGCGTTGTGTTGCTTGAGTGCCTCTTCGCACGGTCGGGTCCGTCGCCCTCCCGTGAAGCCCCTAATAGGGGGGGTGCCCTCCATTAGGGTGGGTCGGGGGGGCTGTCAGCGGGGTGTATTTGTCGGCCGTTGGCTCTCGCTCGGCCTCCCTTGTGCAGAGAGCGATGCCGAGCGAGAGCGAATACGTAACAGAACGTTAGGTTATGACTATAACCAAGTTCTGTTAGTATAGCGTCGCTCGGCATCCGACGCCGCTGCAGCCTTTGACCTCGCCTTGTGGCGAAAGCTTGGGAAGGAGGCGAGTGGGTGGCCCCACCCCTGCTTATATGGGTAAGCTGATAGGGGTGTGGTCAGATGAATATTGGGATTAAAGGTACATTTGTGGTCTTTATTCAGTGCGCGTGCACATATGCGAGATAGTGCAGAGAGCGATGCCGAGCGTCGCTATACTAACAGAACTTGGTTATAGTCATAACCTAACGTTCTGTGTGCTTCCCTGTTTATATTCCCCATTGTGTTTGGTCTTGTGTTTTCCTGTAGCCCTGTGTTAGTTCTGCCTTTCCCTCATGTGTGTCTCGTTTTGCTAATTGCCCTGCTGTCTCTCTAGTGTTAATTGTTCCCCCTATATCTGGTGTGTGTTTCCCTACTCTTGTTGTCGGTTCATTATTGGAGTTCCTTGTTTTGAGATCCCTGAGTATCCTGTCCTTGCTGTTACCCTCGTCCTTGCGCTGTCATTCGTTCCTTGTCTCCCTATGTTTCAGTAAGTCTAGTTTTTCAGTTTGTATTGTCATCTTTGTTTTCGTTTTTACAGTCTCGTTTTCTTAGTGTTTATTTTGTAGATTAGTTGTGCCTTCCCCTACCAGCTCTGCTGTGGTTCCTCTGTTGATTTTGTACCTGCTCTCATTTATGAGATTCCTTGTTTTGGTTGCTACCCTTTTTGAAGTAAAGACAATTTTCGTAATATCTTTGTTGCTGCCCTTGTTTGCAATTGGATTCTTTTTAGTTACACTTCACCCCTGGCTCGAAGTGTTCAAATTAAAGGAGCAGTGCTCACTTTTGACAATCCATATCTACCTCTCCCTCGTATCTGTTTGCGCCTGGGCCCTCTGCTAACACAATGAGAAAATATTATGAGCGTTTATTTTAGGACATGTTATTCTCCATATTTCTCCAAACAACTCTTGTTCCGTCGAACCAAACAATCATAGCAACAAATTAAAAAATTAAATAAACATAAAAATAAAATAAGGAATTATAAACAAAAGGTCAAGAGCAATGTGTTTGGTTAGCAGACATGTCCAAAAAAGGAGTAGATGGAAGCAAAGCTTATTGATCCCTACCCCCTTACATTTATATTTGTTCTTCCATTAATTTTACTAGATATAACAATTTTGTGTATTACAATATAGAATATACTTTTACTTATATTAAAAGATTACAAGAAGAGAACTTGATTCACTTGACAGCAGTGAATATAGTACTGCACTACATACACAATATAACATAACTTTGTTTATCCTCAATACTAATTTCTGTATTTTTCCAATGTGTATTTTTTTAGCCGCTTTTTAAATTGTGCCACATGTTTACTCTGTTTGATGTATTCGGGTAAATTATTCCACAACTTCACTCCACACACCGATATGCACATGCTTTTCTACAGTTATAGTTGCATTTTTTAATATAGCGTGTATCTGGAATAAACAGCAGTTGATAATCTATATATGCGTTTATGCCTATAACTCACGTTCTATGAATTACTGCAGAAAACGATAACACTTATATTCTAGAAGGTATTTTTGGAAGAATCTATGAATGAAAAAGTATAACGTTCCTACATCCTGAACAATAGATAATCGATGTTGAATGGGTCATAGTAATGTCAAAAAGTTATAGCCCTGCAAAGAAGGTGAACATCTCCATGGGCTTAGAGTGGTGGCAGTGAGGCTACATTGATGGATATAACCGTGGCAGGGAATGTATTAAGGTGCATTAAGTTAGGTTTGTCAACTTGTCAATGCATTCAACTTTCAAATTTAGTTCTGCCTTCTTGCCTTCTTTTTAAGATTTTTCCCATTAAAACACATTGTGACAACCAACCCCATAGTGTGTGACAACCATCCCTGTGATGGGGTTGGTTGTCTGGTGTCTTTTATAGGTAATTTCCTCTTTGAGAGGGATACACATTTCAAGCTTCAATTTAATGTAGGAATGACTATTGAAAGATGTTTTGATGATTAGCAATTCACACCAGAGTAAAAAGTGTGACAACCATCCCTGTTCTCCCCTACAATGTGCTAAATGCTGGGGCTATGACTGTTTCAACACATGGGTTGTTTCTTGTGTAGAGATACGTTATGCAGGTCTATAATTGCTGTTTGTGGACAATATTCCCAGCAAAAGATACAAAAATAAATATATTCAAATGTATCCTGGCAACAAGATACAACTCCTTGGACACCATTGGCGCTGCCCAAAAAGTTGCCCTGTTTATCAATACCTTTTTAAGTTGATGATACCAGAGCAACTTTTTGAAGCAACCGAGATACTGCCTATCCCCATAACGTAATGGGGATAGGCAAAAGCATTCAGGAGCAAAAGAGCCATGGGAAAAAATAGGAAGATTTTCCTCTTTAGAACAAGAGTGGTGGTGGCAATCATTGTGGTTGTGGCAACCTCCCCACCACCAACCCACCCACGACCACTCCCCTGTCATCCTCACCTCGACAGATACCCCAGGCCATGGTAACGTCATTGCCGTAGTTACACTCCAGGCCCTTGTGATGGTCACAGGGCATCGTCGGACTGCAGTCTTGGTTAAGCTGGGCGGCACACACCTTGCAGCAGCCGCAGCCGTCCGGCACGGCACTCACCCCTGGGGGGCAAACCAGAGGCGTGGCAGGACACTGACACACCGCGGGGCAGCTGGCAGTCACCTGGAGTAACGAGGGAAGAAAGTGTGCTGTTATGGTCCTCCTGTGTAGGACCCAGGCCTAGAACTGCACCCTGAGAGAGGGAACTGTGCCCTGAGAGAGGGAACTGCGCCCTGAGAGAGGGAACTGCACCCTGAGAGAGGGAACTGCACCCTGAGAGGGAGGTTTGCCCTGGGTGGGAGGTTCAAAGGGTCAAAGTGGGTATAAAACAGGAGGGAAGACTGTCAAGTTTTAAACTGTGGATACCAAACAAAGAAGGTAAAGATGACTTTGAACTGTTGAACAGTAATCCAGAACTATTTTATTGCACTGTAAAATATATATATATTTTATCCTATTCTACAATTTTATTGCACTGCACTATTTTACTCTGTCTATTTTATCTTACTCTTGTCTATTTAAAACTGAATCAAACCATAAACAGGTGGCCTGTTGGGATGTTAGATCCTAATGTGAAAAACTGATTTTATGTCTTTTTTTCTGTTGTGAAGCACTTTGAGCTGCAGTTTCTGTATGAAAGGTGCTATACAAATAAAGTTTATTATTATTACAGAAACTTCCAATCTTCCAGAAAGTTTACTTTTCTCTGAAGTTCAGGAGTTGATTTCCCCATTGAAATCTATATGGAAGTATATATAGTTTAGATAGTTTGGCTTCTGGGGGCCACAATGTGGGGGGAGATATTAATAGTTTTAAAGAGCCAAGTGGGTAGATTAAACGGTTTTAAGGTAGGACAATGATAGATGTATGTTTAACCCTTTCACTACCACACTACAGAAGGTTAACCCTTTCACTACCATGCCACAGACTATTAACCGTCTGTAGTGTGGTAGTGAAAGGGTTAACCTTCTGTAGTGTAGTTGTGAAAGGGTTAACCCTTTGTCGTGTGGCAGTGAAAGGGTTAAAGAAGACCAATGAGATATGTAATGTCCAACTGGAGTCCCAGTCCTTTGCCATTGGGGAACAAACCAAATATCTACTAGTGCCTGAAGAGGATTTGATCAATATCTTATGTAAGTGCATCTGCAAGACAAAGAGCTGCTTGGTGTGTGTGATATTTTGGGATATTTGCTAATATTTTTGCCAATCTCTTTACGCATACTATAACACTATATGAACCTATTATAGTATTGTTATATTTCTGATGTGTTCAAAACTCCAGTTAGTTTAATAGTGCAATTTTCATTGTGTTTGATTGATTGATTGATTGAAAACTTTATTAACAGATTGCAGAATGGGTACAATACAGTACAGCTCAATACACACAATTGTTAAGGGGATGCAGACCAGAGAAAGACTTTCGTCTTGTTTCCACCAGGGTCCCCCATTTTCAATTCATCAGGACATATATGACATACATGACATACAGATAGTCAGTACTGCTACATCTATACATTTATGACATACCAGATTTGCAAATACAGTACTGTTTGTGATACAGAGGGAGTCAAGAAAAGGGAGTATATACATTTGACGTAGAAACTGTACATTGGAGGAGGTTGGGTGGGGGGGGTTGGGTACACTGGGATATTGACAACCATACTGGGTAATTTACATTGGAGGTGGTTGGGGGGGGGGGGGGGGGGCACACTGTATAAGCAAGCAAAACTGTACATTGAGGGGGGGGAGACTCTGTACAAACAAACAAAATTGTACATTGGACTATTGACAAAACCATACTAGGTAAATGACTGTACATTGGAGGGGGTTGGGTTAGGATATTTACAGGGGCCAGTGTTGAATTGCAGTCTCCCGTAGGTGTCTCTTGAGAGAGGTTTTGAAAGTGGGTAGTGATCCACATTCCTTTACAGCTTTGGGTAGGGCGTTCCACATTGATGTGGCATAATTGCGAAACGTGTTTAGTCCCTTATTTGAGCCGAATCTGGGTTTAACATGATTTGTGGAGCTCCCTCTGGTGTTGTGATCGTGGTATTCACTGACCTTTGGGAAGTATTTTGCCATGTACATGGGTACCTTGGTCGTGTAGTGTATCTTGTAGACCAGGCCCATTGCAAGTTGCTGTACTCTGTCATCTACTCTAAGCCATCCTAGGTTGTCAAAGTGGGCAGGGGTGAGGTGGGTTCTAGGAGTAAGGTCAAGCAGTAGTCTGACCAGTTTGTTTTGAGATGTTTGTAATTTTGTTTTTAGCGCCTTTGAGGTGCTTTGGTACCATGAGGTGCAAGCATAGTCGTAGTACCCCTGAATGAGTGCTCCTGCCAGAGTCTTCAGGGTATTCTTGTTTACCAGAGAGGAGATCCGGTACAAGAATCGAGTTCGTTGGTTGACTTTTTTTATTACATTGGATGCCATTTTGTCACAGGAGAGATTAGCCTCTAGGATGGAACCCAGGTAGGTAATTTCATCTTTCCTTGTGACAATATTGTCACCCACTGTAACTGAGAAGCCGTCGGTCTTGCTGAGTTTGTTATTTGAACCGAAGAGAATGGACTCTGTTTTGCCCATGTGTAATGATAGTTTGTTATCAGCGAGCCATATGCAGATTCTGCCTAGTTCCGAGCTGAGGGTTTTTTCAACCTGTAACTTGTTCTTGTCAGAGACCAGCAGGGCTGAGTCGTCCGCAAACAGGAACAAGTTGCAGTCACAAGCTGACGACATGTCATTTGCATAAATTAGGAACATCATCATGATCATGTAGCCTATGTATGTGGCTGTTTATAACCGGTTGTTTTTCCCATTTACAATATTCCTCATTATGTGTGGACAATGTATGGAGGTTACATCATTGTGTATAGGCTATTATGCCTACAGACTAGTGAGATATTCCGTAATGTATAGGGCAACAGTTGCCTGAGTTAAGTCATTGCTGACAAGTCATCCTAGACACGGACTGTCTGTCTACTGTCTAGACAACTTGCGTTTTGTACCCAATACCCGTGATTTGAGTCATAGTTGCAGTTGCAGCACCCCTTTGCCAACTTGTTGCTGTTGGCCCCGCATGGGCGTAGAGATAACAAGTCAATCATACAGTGCTCAACATGCACAAACGTGTCGCAAAGCCAACTATACAGAGAGTAGCTGCAGTCTGTTATTATTCGTATGGAGAATTAAAAAAGGGTAGGCTATATGGACTTATTTCCATGTTGGATATGGAAGACACAGTTTGGAATTTACTAAAAGGAATAACCTCCGCTCAGTGTAGGTTATTATAGGTTCCAAACGAACTTTGTCTAAGAGATTGCCCACCCGACATAACTAATAAATAAATGCATGCATAGCATAAATAAGCATCGTGGCGTGGCTATTAACATGTCAACAATTTGTCCAGTGTAGGTGAGTGTCATGTCAATAACAACTTACCTGTGTGCCGACTGCTATTGTCAAAAGAGCAAGATGTATCATAAAAGCCATGACCACCAAACGAATTAAATATAATAAACTAATAATAAATAAACAGTTTTTGTATCCACTGTGCGATAGATAGACTGCGGTGCAGAAATATAGTTTCAGAAAGTCGCAGGGGAAAATGTCTTTCAATGAAATCAATAAAACGTCGTAGTCCACTCCAGTCCAGGCTCGATCAGAGGAGCGTCAGTGGGACTCCTGTGTCTCTACAGACTCGGGAACGGCCCTGTCTCATTTATACCAACCTCGTGATGAGCGACACAGAAGCCCCGCCCCCAACACAAGTCTACCCAATTAACATTGAGGCGAAGGTCCAGACATTCCGAATGGGTGGAGTTATAAGAGGAGAAACGTTGATTAGGGGGCGTGCTTGGGAATGAATGCAGCCATTCACAAAATTGTCGGGGGTCACTCTATATTTATTTTATAGGTTAAAAAAACTCAAATGTAACCGGCGCTTTGAAGTCACATTTACGCACATTCCTACTTTCGGCCACCCAATATACTCAGCTGGCGAGGTAGACAGTACAGTAACATTAATGGGAAGTCCACCTCATGAAGAAAAGTGAAGAATGTTGTCTGCTGATTGATTGATTGATTGAAAACTTTATTAACAGATTGCAGAATGGGTACAGTACAGTACAGCTCAATACATACAATTGTTAAGGGGATGCAGACCAGAGAAAGACTTTCGTACTCATGGTACCAAAGCACCTCAAAGATTACAAACATCACAAAACAAACTGGTCAGACTACTACTTGACCTTACCCCTAGAACCCACCTCACCCCTGCCCACTTTGACAACCTAGGATGGCTTAGAGTAGACGACAGAGTACAGCAACTTGCAATGGGCCTGGTCTACAAGATACACTATACGACTAAGGTACCCATGTACATGTCAAAATACTTCCCAAAGGTCAGTGAATACCACGACCACAACACCAGAGGAAGCTCAACAAATCATGTTAAACCCAGATTTGCCTCAAACAAGGGACTAAACACATTTAGCAATTATGCCACATCAATGTGGAACGCCCTACCCAAAGCTGTAAAGGAATGTGAATCCCTACCCACATTCAAAACCGCTCTTAAAGAGCACCTACGGGAGTCTGCAATTCAAAACTGGCCCCGTAAATGTCCAAACCCCCCACCCCCTCCTAATAGACAGTCTCCTCCCCACCGCATGTATATATTCTCTCCCCACCGTATCTCTCTCCCACCCACCCACCTCCTAATGTACAGTCCCCTCCCCATCATATGTATATACTCTGTCAGGATCTATGGGTAACAGTACTGTATATTTGAATACCGTTTATGTCACAAATGTATCAGTACTAAATACCTGTATGTCATAAATGTCATGTATGTTGTGTATGTCATAAATGTCAATATGAATTGAAAATGGGGGACCCTGATGTAAACAAGACAAACACTGTACAACTGTACAAGCAAAACTGTACATTGGAATATTGACAAAACCATACTTGGTCATTTACTGTACATTGGAGGGGGTTGGGTTAGGACATTTACATTTGCTCCTGGACTAATGTAACCTATAGGCCAAGCCTGCCAACCAAGTGTGGGGGTAGCATATACGCATAATGGCATTATGGCAGTAGGCCTAAAGCATTAGCTTGAGAAAGTGAACATATGATAATTACCTCTGCTTGCCTGATATCATAGCGAGTGAATATGTTTCCATGTGGGCTACTACTGCCAAAGCAGGTTTTGATTGTTTTGCTATCTTGAATACTCTGCCATAAATTCAGCTGGCTTGGCTGTTTCTGGCCATTATTTCCAACCACACGGTGCTGACATGGGAACCATGAGGTTATGAGAACCGGGAAAGAATGTGTAAATTCATGGTAATAATAACAACCTTATTCTGCCAGCCCAGAATATTCTACAAAAGCCCCTCCCTTCCCCCTTTTTCCTTTTTCGACCACAGGTTTTTCAGCCACACCTGCCCCGACACAGAGACACCCTTTGATGAATGAAGAATGTATGAAATGTGATAGGCAGTATATTCCGAGAGTCAAATTCGCGTTATGAACGCCCAAGTATCATAGCCCTCAAAACCCACCTTTTTACCCTTGCTTTCAACCCATGAACTCCTTCCTCTCTCACCTTTTTATATATAATAATAATAAAAAAAGTTCTACTAAAGTAAAGTGTCTTTGAGCATTAGGAAAAGCGCTATATAAATCTGATGTATTATTATTATTATTATTATTATTATTATTATTATTATTATTATTATTATTATTATTATTATTATTATTATTATTATTATTATTATTATTATTATTATTATTATTATTATTATTATTATTATTATTATTATTATTATTATTATTATTATTTTTTTTTGATCAACTTTTTCTCCCATTTTTCTATATTTTTTCTCCCATCCCAATTTCGTATCATCCAATTCAACCCTCCCCTGTCACGAACGCTGTTTCTTGCCTCCCACAAGCCGGCTGCAATGTGGACTAAGTCATACATAGCACAAGTCCCCTCCGGTACTTGAGGTAACAGCAGTTGCATCTTTTCACCTGCGCAGCTCGATCTCTCAGTGGTGAGGAGTAACGCGTGGGAGGCTCACGCTGCCCCCGACACTTCCTGATTCCACTGCGCAGGCGCACCAACCGACCTGTAGGAGTCGCTGTCCACAACGCCCGATCCCCACCCATCAGTTTCCCACCCCCTAATACGGCCAATGTGTATTAGTACGGACGACCAGCTAAACTGAAAGCAAATGTGGAGCGCTCGGCTCGAACAGGCGAGCCCAGCGTCTCCAGATCTCGTGGCGAGAGCCTTGCCCACTACGCCACTTAGTAACAATATTATTATTATTATTATTATTATTATTATTATTATTATTATTATTATTATTATTATTATTATTATTATAGGAGACCCGGCTGAGACAGGTCTATCTCACCTGCAAGGGGTGATTCTCCTTTGGCTGACTGTAGGATCTATTGTTTACTATGAGATATAGTACACTAGTTAGTACTAGACTATTTATTAAAGCTGGTCATTGGAGGTGTGTGTGTGTGTGTGTGTGTATGTGTGTGTGTGTGTGTGTGTGTGTGTGTGTGTGTGTGTGTGTGTGTGTGTGTGTGTGTGTGTGTGTGTGTGTGTGTGTGTGTGTGTGTGTGTGTGTGTGTGTGTGTGTGTTTGTGCGCGTGTGGCCACTGTCTGTTTTAAGTTTTAAGATGAATAATAATAATAATAATAATAATAATAATAATAATAATAATAATAATAATAATAATAATAATAATAATAATAATAATAATAATAATAATAATAATAATAATAATAATAATTCATTTATTTTGTATAGCGCTTTTCAAAGACCCAAAGTCGCTGACAATAGGCAAAAAAGAAACAGAGAAAACAAAGAAACATAGAACTACAGGGAAAATGAGGACAATAAGAATACACAGGAACATAAAACCACGAGTAAATACGGGAGTGAGTGGGGGAGACAGTCGGGAGGAGATTAAGGGAAAACCAAGGGGGTGGAGGGGGGCAAGAGAGGAGAGAACGTGGGGCAGGGGGAAATGGTGGCGAGTTGGGTAAGGAAGGTTGAATGCTTGGGAGAACAGGTAGGTTTTGAGTCTGGATTTGAAGGTGGAGAGTGAGGGAGAGTCTCTGATGGTCTGAGGGAGGGAGTTCCAGAGTCGGGGTGCAGCTCGTGAGAATGCCCGGTCACCAAAGCTTTTGAGTTTGGATGATGGGACAGTGAGGGAAAGAGTGGAAGAGGACCGGAGGGAACGGGTGGGGCGGTAGGGGAGAAGGAGGTCAGTCAGGTAGGGGGGGGGGGGGGGGGGCAGGCTATGGAGGGCTTTGAAGGTGAGGAGTAGTGTTTTGAAGTTAATGCGTTCCTTGATCGGGAGCCAGTGGAGGGAGTGGAGGACAGGAGTGATGTGTTTGCGGGACCGGGTGTTAGTGAGGAGGCGGGCGGCTGAGTTTTGGACCATCTGCAGTTTATGGAGGGAGCGGGAGGTGATGCCAGTGAGGAGGGAGTTACAGTAGTCCAGGAGGGAGGAGATGAAGGCGTGTATGAGGGATTCAGCAGCAGGGGGGAGAGGCAGTGACGGATTTTGGCAATGTTGCAGAGGTGAAAATAGGAAGTTTTGACAATGGAGCGGACATGGGGGTCAAATGAGAGGGTGGGGTCGAGGATGACACCGAGGTTGCGGACTAGGGGGGAGGGGGTGATGGTGGAGTCATTGATGGTGAGTGTGATGGGTCCGGATCTGGTGAGGGTGGTGTTGGTGCCGATGATGAAAAGTTCTGTCTTGTTGCTATTTAATTTGAGGAGGTTATGGGTCATCCAGGTTTGTAGTTCAGTGATGCAGGATTCAATGTGACTGAGGGGAGGGCTGTGGGGGGATTGTGTGGTGATGTAAATTTGGGTGTCATCAGCATAGCAGTGGAAGTTGAGGTTGTATTTGCGAATGATGTGACAGAGGGGGAGAATGTAGCAGATGAAGAGCAGGAGGCCTAGGACTGAGCCTTAGGGGACCCCCTGTGTGACTGGGGAGGGGGAAGAGGTGTGGCCGGAGAGGGAGATAAATTGATGTCTGTCAGTGAGATATAGACGGTGGGCCGAAGGTCTCTAGAGGCTTCCGTTAATGAAATGATTGATCTGGTTTTACAGAGTATGTTATTGTAATATGAACTACATAATATACTATAATAACACATTTCCGTTTGTTGGCAACGGTTTTTGGGTCATATCTTTATGAAAATTAATGTGTTGATAAGATAAAAACTACCTACGTTTGTGAAAAGGGGCGTTGCTGCGGAACCAATCAAAACGCGGTACAACGTCAGGTGACTTGATTTCTCCCAATGACATTCCTCAAGCTCCGGAAACTAGGAAGTAAATTTGCGACTCGTCTGTTGACAACACTGGATTTAGCTCTGCATCGGTAAGCTCTCAATACTCATATACATTACTATTGAAATGCATTTTTACTTAACTCTACAGCATTATTCAAACGTGATAGGAAGTTATGAGTCATCAGCTGTTTATATGCAGTCCGTTTTGACTTCCGATTACACATTGGAAAATGTTGTAGCCAGCTCACAGACTAACGTTACGTTAGCATTTTAACTTTCTCAGATAGCAATCTAACATTACGTTAGTGTAAATCAAACAACTCTAACCCAATACTAATAATAGTAACTTGTTTCACATTCTTGCTGTGTGTTACACTATGGTATAGCGGTATGTGTTGTTGCCTGTGACGTTGTACTGCTACATCTATTTATGACATACCAGATTTGTAAATACAGTACTGTTTGTCACAAGACGTTGTCACAACAGTTACATATGTACAAAATATACTGTCTCATAAATATACTCTTCCAATATATAAATATACATATAAATATATTGTTTTAGATGCTGTTGTCACTATGAATTACAAATGGGGGGCCCTGATGTAAACAAGACAAACGTCTTTCTCTGGTCTGCATCCCCTTAACAATAGTTTGATATTGGATGGTCCCTGTGCTGTTGTTTACTGTCTATCTGTATGTCATGTATGTAATATGTTATGATGAATTGAAAATGGGGGACCCTGATGTAAACAAGATGAAAGTCTTTCTCTGGTCTGCATCCCATTAACAATTGTGTGTATTGAGCTGTACTGTACTGTACCCATTCTGCAATCTGTTAATATGATGAATAACGTTATCTATTGTAGTAACAATGTTCCAAAATGTATTGATTGTTTTTCTGTTTCCCCAGATGCTCAACCCTGGACCACACGACAGATATATTCTAGGCCTAATTAACCCTAGCCTGAGGGTTCTATAGTAATCAATCATGCAAGCTCAAAGATTAAGCTCTTGAGGTGACTGGCCCTGCTCTATATCAAGAACCATTATCAGAGTGGCAACTGCAGGACCTGTATTTCCCAAAACAATGAATATCATGATTGAATGAGAGGCCATGGTAAACAGCACAGTGAATAAACAATGTGCAGTCCCCTTATATATTGTTCTGGATAGAAGTGGGGCCAGGCTAATCTGCAAGAGCTCAACTTTTGAACAAGGATGGTCATCCTCTCACATAAGCTGTCCGGGGACGACTCACACAGCTCTCTACTCTCTGGGCCCTGGACTGGACACCCCTCCACTGTACTAGTTACACATTACACACATACAAATGACAATAACACTATGTAACAACCATCAAATGCACTCACAGCACACACATCCACACGCACACACTCACTCCTCTACTCCCTGTACACACACGACTGTGTGGCTCAGCGGAGTAGCAATACAATCATCAAATTTGCTGACGACACAGTGGTGGTGGGCCTGATCTCTGCCAACGACGAGAGGGCCTACCTGGAAGAGGTCAAGGTCCTGGCGGGATGGTGCCAGGAAAACAGCCTCTCCCTGAACGTCAGCAAAACAAAGGAGATGATTGTGGACTTCAGGAGGTCGGGGGTCAAGGACTACAGCCGGTTGAGAGAGTCAACAGCTTTAAGTACCTCGGAGCCTACATATCCGAGGACTTGACATGGACCACACACATTGACAGTGTTGTGAAGAAGGCACGACAACGCCTCTACTTCCTCAGGCGCCTAAGGAAGTTCCAAGTCAGCCAGAAGATCCTTAAGAACTTCTACTCATGTACAATAGAGAGCATCTTGACTGGCAACATCACCTCCTGGTTTGGGAATAGCACTGCACAAGACCGAAGCAGACTACAAAGAGTGACACGTTCAGCCGAACGCACAATTGGAGGGGGGCTCCCCACCCTCCAGAACATTTACAACAAGCGTTGCAAGGGCAAGGCTAAGAGAATCATTAAAGACTCCAGTCACCCGAACAACTGCCTCTTTGAACTGCTGCGGTCAGGCAAGCGATACCGGAGTCTCAAGGCGAGCACAGAAAGACTCAGAAGAAGCTTCTATCCCCAGGCCATCAGGCTGCTAAACGAACAATGAACAACACTACACAACAACAACCACCAAACGCACATAGCACACACATCCACACGCACACACTCACTTTAAACAAACACACTGTAGCACCCACTCCACACACTTTATAGCACACACCCACTTTAAACAAACACACTGTAGCACCCACTCCCCACACTTTATATTTATTGATGAAGGATTGCACTACAACTCGTACACCTTACTGTAAATTGTACCTAAATTGTACCTCATCCCATTTCTGCTTTGCACTATATAGTACTGTACATTAGTACCAGTGGCGGTTGGAATGCCCCACGGGCCCTGAGGCGAGATTGACAGCTCTTGACAGCTCGGGCCAGCTCGGGCCCCCCCCCCCCCCCGACCAACACCACCAGACCCGGCACCGGGACATCCCTCCCTCCTCCCACGTGTGCGCCTTTTATAGATAATTCATTTGTATCGCAACGGAGTCACGGATCTAGTCGTGCCACGTAGCATTATGTAGACAAAATTCATATAGAATAAACAAGTCTAAAACAAAGACTTTTAAACGAAGTTTAGCCTATTAAATCATTTTATAAGCATTCGTTTATTTGCGGTCTGTGTGAGAACTGAAGCAACCACCATCTGCCTGACAGCGTGGGGACAGAGAGAGGAGAGGAGAGGAGAGGAGAGGAGAGGAGAGGAGAGGAGAGGAGAGGAGAGGAGAGGAGAGGAGAGGGGAGGGCTGGGCTGGGCTGGTGTTCTGCAGATTGTTGCTTCAGTGTTCTCACGCAGACCACAAATAAACGAACGCTTATAAAATGATTTAATAGGCTAAACTTCGTTTAAAAGTCTTTGTTTTAGACTTGTTTATTCTATTTGAATTTATTCGACATAATGCTACGTGGCACGACTAGATCCATGACTCCGTTGCGATACAAATAAATTATCTATAAAAGTGCCCTATCTTTTAAATCCATCCACTGCTGTGGCGAGCCTGGGGCGAGCCTTTATCGCTACCGGGAAAACATAGGGGGAACATAGGGGGCCCGGAGAACATAGAACCCTTTTGGAACATGGGAAACATAGGGGGCCCGGGGAACATAGGACCCGGGCCCCGGGGCATGGCGCAATGCAGTCTGTCATCCAGTCCCACGAACGAACGGCAACTCCATTCAGTCCCGGGCCGGGCCCGGGCCCTAGACCCCCCGCGGGCCATAAGGCGGCTGCCTCAGTCGCCTCGCCTATATATCCGCGGCTGATTAGTACACTGCATAGTATTGTATATTATATGGTAACTCAGAACATTGTACATATGTCTATACCGAACACTGTGACCTCATTTTCTTCTTCTAAATTGCATGCTATACTATGTTATTTGATACTATCTTGTCTAGCACAGTCTCTGGAGCGTAACAGTAAGAAGCATTTTGTATGAAAGTATTCTGTACTTCTGTATGACAACTATTAAAGAAACTTGAAACTTGAAACAAACAACTGACTGCAGCACCCACTTTAGAACACCTAAACACACTTTATATTTATTGGCAAAGAATTTGCACTACAACCCATACCTCATTACACCTTACTGTAAATTGTACCTCATCCCATTTCTGCATTGTACTGTATAGTATATTGTATTGTAACTGTTACAAAGGGTCAGATTAAACCGAATATATATATTTATTACTTGAGATATATTGTATAATATTTGTATATCGTCTGATATCCCTTGTATATTCTTTGTACATATACACGGAATATCCCTTTACCTAGGTACAGGCCAGACCATAATATTCGTTCTCCTATTGGACAGCGACCCCCTAGGCGCCAACGGCCATACCCCCAATGTCTAGTTCAAAGCCACCGCTAAGACATGTCTCAACATGCCCAGGTTTGCGCAGTAATACGAGACAGAACTGAGGTTGGCACTAGATAATTCACCTTACGTATAAATACGGCGCAGGTGGAAACAGCAGCACTTCGTTCACTTCGTTCAGTTCATTCAGTTCATCATTCGTTCAAAGTAACGTATCGTCTTATCAAACGTTAAAGCCTTCACCACGAGTCAACGACCAAGTGAAGTGAGCAACCTTGCGTCTAAATAGAGCACTTAGAACCGCGTGCAAATAGGATAGTAAAAGTGTCAGAGCTTAGTGAAATAACGTCAAGTTCGACCTAGTTAATGTGAAGTACCGTGCACAGGAGAATCTACACCGGCAAATGCAGAGCCTTTTCCGGCTGGATTATATTGCTTTTGGTACCGTGGCTGCTGGAGCAGAGAACCGTCTACCCCACTGCTGTGTGGGATCTACCCGTGAGGAGCATCACTCAAGCCCGTCTCTAGGAAGAGGCTGGCTGGCTTTCATCCATGCTGTCGCGCCGACCAGGATTATAGCTGCTGCTTTTGTCTGCCGATCGAGGGGAGTATATGTACCGACTCCCGTAGCTGGAGCTTATTGATTCCTCGTTGATCCAGACTTTTGCTCCCGAACATTCCTCTCCCCTGCTGGCTTACAACCGGAGGGAACCCCCTTAGTATCTCCAGCCGACTACGAGTGTACCTTATATAATTCTTATGCTACAGGTGGTATTAATTATCTCCATCGTAATATGCTCATGGACTTACGCTCTTGACCTATTCATGCACATTCTTCGCCATACAAGCGCGACCCTAATTCTCAATACTGTAATCTAATATTGCTGCTCTTCTAATAAATATTCCAAACAGGACTTTCTTTGTTAAGCCGTGTTATTGTGTGGGTGTTCATCATATATACCTGTGTACTGTATGGCCAGTAATTAAAGTACATAACTCAGTAGTGGTTTAATGATACCATACTCTCAATACAGTCAGGGAATTGTACCCCTCAGTTACAGTAACTCAGTTACTTTTCTACTCTGCATTGTACATTGTATGTATATATTGAACACTTGTCTACGTACTTGACTTCTATTTTATACTTATCTATTTTTATCTAGCACAATCTCTGGAGCAAAACAGAAAGAAGCATTTTATATAAAAGTATTCTGTACTTCTGTATGACAACTAATAAAGAAACTTGAACATCAAAAAATCAACATTCTGTTCTCTATGCCAGGCTAGATCTGACCTTGACTCATGTTACAGGATTAATACACACTTTATACACAAATTGCATATAGCATTCTCTTTGGTAGCATTCATTCTGTGTTTATTGTGTCATACTGGGGAATAATATTAATATTATTATGTCCTATTGGGGACATAATTTAAAATTCTGAGCAATTCAATAGTTTTTTTTATGGAGAGGACGTCTGACATTAATTGAAAACTGTATTAACAGATTGCAGAATGGGTACAATACAGTACAGCTCAATACACACAATTGTTAAGGGGATGCAGACCAGAGAAAGACTTTCATCTTGTTTACATCAGGGTCCCCCATTTTCAATTCATCATAACATATATGACATACATGACATACAGATACAGTAGGCCTACTGCTACATCTATACATTTAATTATGACATACCAGATTTGCAAATACAGTACTGTTTATGATACAAAGAGTCCAGAAAAGTATCAAACAATTGCAGATGGGATGCAGACCAGAGAAAGACGTTTGTCTTGTTTACACCAGGGTCCCCCATTTGTAATTCATAGTGACAACAGCATCTAAAACAATATATTTATATGTATATTTATATATTGGAAGAGTATATTTATGAGACAGTATATTTGCAGTCCAGAGAAAGACTTTCGTGAGAGACCAACAAAGTGAGGTATGTAAAAACTTGGAATCAAATTGTGGTCATAGATCTAACGTTAATATCACGTTAACAATCTAATGGCTAGAAAGCTCACCTGACGTCGATATGGCTTAATACAGTGCGAAATACAATCTTATAGTAAGAAACAAAACACAAGTTGAACATAGTTTTGAACGTTTTATTACAATAGTATTTAGGTCGGACCGTCGGATCTAACGTTAATATCACGTTAACCATCTAAAGCTCATCTGTGACGTCGTTATGGTTAATACAGTGCGAAATACAATCTTATATAGTAACAAAACAATACACAAGTTGAACATAGTTTTGAACGTTTTATTACAATAGTATTTAGGTCGGACCGTCGGATCTAACGTTAATATCACGTTAACCATCTAAAGCTCATCTGTGACGTCGTTATGGTTAATACAGTGCGAAATACAATCTTATATAGTAACAAAACAATACACAAATTGAACATAGTTTTGAACGTTTTATTACAATAGTATTTAGGTCGGACCGTCGGATCTAACGTTAATATCACGTTAACAATCTAATGGCTAGAAAGCTCACCTGACGTCGATATGGCTTAATACAGTGCGAAATACAATCTTATAGTAAGAAACAAAACACAAGTTGAACATAGTTTTGAACGTTTTATTACAATAGTATTTAGGTCGGACCGTCGGATGAATGAATGAATGAATGAAAACTTTATTTAACAGATTGCAGAATGGGTACAATACAGTACGGCTCAATACATACAATTGTTAAGGGGATGCAGACCTGAGAAAGACGTTTGTCTTGTTTCCATCAGGGTCCCCCATTTTCAATTCATATAGACATATATGACATACATGACATACAGATAGTCAGTACTGCTACATCTATACATTTATGACATACCAGATTTGCAAATACAGTACTGTTTGTGATACAGAAGGAGTCAAGAAAAGGGAGTATATACATTTGACGTAGAAACTGTACATTGGAGGAGGTTGGGTGGGGGGGGTTGGGTACATTGGGATATTGACAACCATACTGGGTAATTTACATTGGAGGTGGTTGGGGGGGGGGGGGGGGGCACACTGTATAAACAAGTAACACTGTACATTGAGGGGGGGGGGGGAGGAGACACTGTACAAACAAACACAATTGTACATTGAACTATTGACAAAACCATACTAGGTAAATGACTGTACATTGGAGGGGGTTGGGTTAGGATATTTACAGGGGCCAGTGTTGAATTGCAGTCTCCCGTAGGTGTCCCTTGAGAGAGGTTTTGAAAGTGGGTAGTGATCCACATTCCTTTACAGCTTTGGGTAGGGCGTTCCACATTGATGTGGCATAATTGCGAAACGTGTTTAGTCCCTTATTTGAGCCGAATCTGGGTTTAACATGATTTGTGGAGCTCCCTCTGGTGTTGTGATCGTGGTATTCACTGACCTTTGGGAAGTATTTTGACATGTACATGGGTACCTTGGTCGTGTAGTGTATCTTGTAGACCAGGCCCATTGCAAGTTGTTGTACTCTGTCGTCTACTCTAAGCCATCCTAGGTTGTCGAAGTGGGCAGGGGTGAGGTGGGTTCTAGGAGTAAGGTCAAGCAGTAGTCTGACCAGTTTGTTTTGAGATGTTTGTAATTTTGTTTTTAGCGCCTTTGAGGTGCTTTGGTACCATGAGGTGCAAGCATAGTCGTAGTACCCCTGAATGAGTGCTCCTGCCAGAGTCTTCAGGGTGTTCTTGTTTACCAGAGAGGAGATCCGGTACAAGAATCGAGTTCGTTGGTTGACTTTTTTTATTACATTGGATGCCATTTTGTCACAGGAGAGATTAGCCTCTAGGATGGAACCCAGGTAGGTAATTTCATCTTTCCTTGTGACAATATTGTCACCCACTGTAACTGAGAAGCCGTCGGTCTTGCTGAGTTTGTTATTTGAACCGAAGAGAATGGACTCTGTTTTGCCCATGTGTAATGATAGTTTGTTATCAGCGAGCCATATGCAGATTCTGCCTAGTTCCGAGCTGAGGGTTTTTTCAACCTGTAACTTGTTCTTGTCAGAGACCAGCAGGGCTGAGTCGTCCGCAAACAGGAACAAGTTGCAGTCACAAGCTGACGACATGTCATTTGCATAAATTAGGAACAGTAGCGGTCCTAGTATGCTTCCTTGTGGAACACCACAGCTCACTGTGAGGGGGGGGGATAGGGTACCGTTTACCTCCACCATCTGTTCCCTCCCCTCAAGGTAGGATTGCATCCAGCTCACTGATAGACTATCAAAACCAATTGCTTTTAGCTTGTCAATCAGAATGGAGTGATTGACCGTGTCAAAGGCCTTTTGTAGGTCCAGCATGACCATGCTATTAACTAACGTTAATATCACGTTAACCATCTAAATCTCATCTGTGACGTCGTTATGGTTAATACAGTGCGAAATACAATCTTATATAGTAACAAAACAATACACAAGTTGAACATAGTTTTGAACGTTTTATTACAATAGTATTTAGGTCGGACCGTCGGATCTAACGTTAATATCACGTTAACCATCTAAAGCTCATCTGTGACGTCGTTATGGTTAATACAGTGCGAAATACAATCGTATATAGTAACAAAACAATACACAAATTGAACATAGTTTTGAACGTTTTATTACAATAGTATTTACTGTCTCATGTTGTGTATAATCAGCTAGCGTTCCAGTCAGATCCATTCTCCGTTGTTCTTGTTGACAATTTTGGGGTCCCGAAATCCCGTTTCTGTATCCTGATTGGTTTATCAGCTAGAGGTGTCCAAAGATATGCATGAGCAAACATGTAATTTAAATGTAAGATTACAAACACCGATGACCAACAGACGGCTGGCCAACAAACGTATTTTGACTCAACATAATAACTAGATATTACACACAAAGAATTGTGTAGTCTGCCAACATGGATCAATCAAGTTCACTTTAGACTGACTCGGCCTCCCATCTAATAGGAAGAAAACCAGTCAAGTGCTGTGCCCTCAACACCCAGTTGGTGCAGCCTTTGGAGGAGGATGGAGTGACCCACTGTGTCAAAGGCTAGTAGATCTATCAGGATGTTGAGGGCACCAGCATCAGCGGAGATGAGGAGGTCGTTGATTACTTTGACCAGTGCAGTTTCAGTGCTATGAGCAGGGCGGAAGCCAGATTGGAGGGGTTCGTAGAGGGTGTTGGACTGGAGATGGGAGTGGAGTTGGGAGGCAGCAATGCGTTCAAGTGTTTTGGAGAAGAAAGGGAGATTGGATATGGGGCGGTAGTTGGAGAGGTTGGATGGGTCGAGGGTGGGTTTTTTAAGGACAGGGGTGACAGCGGCGAGTTTATAGGGGGAGGGGACGTGGCCTAGGGATAGTGACTGGTTGAAGAGGGCGGTGAGGTGGGGGATGAGAGCAGAGAGGCAGGCCTTGGTGAGAGTAGTGGGGAGGGGGTCAAGGGAGCAGGTAGTGGACTTGGAGGTGGTCATGAAATCCGTGATGAAGGAGGAGTGCGAAATACAATCGTATATAGTAACAAAACAATACACAAATTGAACATAGTTTTGAACGTTTTATTACAATAGTATTTACTGTCTCATGTTGTGTATAATCAGCTAGCGTTCCAGTCAGATCCATTCTCCGTTGTTCTTGTTGACAATTTTGGGGTCCCGAAATCCCGTTTCTGTATCCTGATTGGTTTATCAGCTAGAGGTGTCCAAAGATATGCATGAGCAAACATGTAATTTAAATGTAAGATTACGAACACCGATGACCAACAGACGGCTGGCCAACAAACGTATTTTGACTCAACATAATAACTAGATATTACACACAAAGAATTGTGTAGTCTGCCAACATGGATCAATCAAGTTCACTTTAGACTGACTCGGCCTCCCATCTAATAGGAAGAAAACCAGTCAAGTGCTGTGCCCTCAACACCCAGTTGGTGCAGCCTTTGGAGGAGGATGGAGTGACCCACTGTGTCAAAGGCTAGTAGATCTATCAGGATGTTGAGGGCACCAGCATCAGCGGAGATGAGGAGGTCGTTGATTACTTTGACCAGTGCAGTTTCAGTGCTATGAGCAGGGCGGAAGCCAGATTGGAGGGGTTCGTAGAGGGTGTTGGACTGGAGATGGGAGTGGAGTTGGGAGGCAGCAATGCGTTCAAGTGTTTTGGAGAAGAAAGGGAGATTGGATATGGGGCGGTAGTTGGAGAGGTTGGATGGGTCGAGGGTGGGTTTTTTAAGGACAGGGGTGACAGCGGCGAGTTTATAGGGGGAGGGGACGTGGCCTAGGGATAGTGACTGGTTGAAGAGGGCGGTGAGGTGGGGGATGAGAGCAGGGAGGCAGGCCTTGGTGAGAGTAGTGGGGAGGGGGTCAAGGGAGCAGGTAGTGGACTTGGAGGTGGTCATGAAATCCGTGATGAAGGAGGAGTCGACTGGGGCGAAGGCAGTAAAAGGGGTGGGAGGGATGGAGTCAGGTGGGGGGAAAATGATAGTAGGGGGGGGCGAGGGTGGGGGAGTTGGCGATGCGGGCGGTCAGTGAGCTGTTGATTTGAGATATTTTGTTATTGAAGGAGAGGAGAAATGAGTTGCAGAGGTCAGGGGAGGAGAGTGAGTTATTGTCCGGGGGTTGTAGGAGTTTCTTGACAGTGGAGAAGAGGGTCCGGGGGTTGCGGTTGCTGCTGTTGATGATGGTGGAGTAGTGGGCAGGTTTGGCAGCTTGAAGTGCATCACGGTAGGAGGAGACGTGCAGTTTGTGGAGGTCGGCGTGGATGGTGAGATGTTTTGTTTATAGAGGCGTTCAAGTTGGCGGCCAGTCTGCTTCATGGAGCGGAGTTCCGGAGTGTACCAGGGGGAGGAGGGGGTGAATGAGACAATGATAGTTTTCAGGGGTGCCAGTGAGACGAGGGAGTCTGAGAGAGTGGAGTTGAGCAGGAGGGCGTAGTCATCAGGGTTAGAGGGGCCGGAGTCAGGGGGAAAGGCAGAGGATATGGACTGGGACAGGGTGAGAGGGTCAATGGATTTTATGTTTCGGAAAGAGATGGTGCGTTTGTTGGAGTGGTGGGGTGGGGGAAGGGGAGCAGAGAAAAGGATGCAGTAGTGGTCAGAGAGTGGGAATGGGATAGGGTGAGTGTAACTGAGGGGTACAATTCCCTGACTGTATTGAATAAGTATGGTATCATTAAACCACTACTGCGTTATGTACATTACTACTGGCCATACAGTACACATGTATATGTGATGAACACCGACACAATAACACGGCTTAACAAGGAAAGTACTGTTTGTAATATTTATTAGAAGAGCACCAAGATTATCTTACATTTATTAAGAATTAGAGTTGCGCTTGTAAGGTGAAGAATGTGCATGAATAGGTCAAGAGCGTAAGTCCATGAGCATATTACGATGGGAATAATTAATATCACCTGTAGCATAAGAATTATCTAAGGCACACTCGTAGGTCAGCTGGAGATACTAAGGGGGTTCCCTCCGGTTGTAAGCCAGCAGGGGAGAGGAATGTTCGGGAGCAAAAGTCTGGATCAACGAGGAATCAATAAGCTCCAGCTACGGGAGGCGGTACATATACTCCCCTTGATCGGCAGACAAAAAGCAGCAGCTATAATCCAAGTATGCGGGACAGCATGGATAAAGGCCAGCCAGCCTCTTCCTAGAGACGGGCTCGAGTGATGCTCCTCACGGGTAAATCCCACACAGCAGTGGGGGTAGACGGTTCTCTGCTCCAGCAGCCATGGTACCAAAGCAATAATAATCCAGCCGGAAAAGGCTCTGCATTCACCGGTGTAGATTCTCCTGTGCACGGTACTTCACATTAACTAGGTCGAACTTGACGTTATTTCACTAAGCTCTGACACTTTTACTATCCTATTTGCACGCGGTTCTAAGTGCTCTATTTAGACGCAAGGTTGCTCACTTCACTTGGTCGTTGACTCGTGATGAAGGCTTCAACTTGTTGGGTTAACTCGTTTGAGGGTAACTAACTGCTGTATCCACCTGCAACGTATTTATACGTAAGGTGAATAATCTAGTGCCAACCTCAGTTCTGTCTCGTATTACTGCGCAAAACTGGGCATGTTGAGACATGTCTTAGTGGTGACTTTGAACTAGACATTGGGGGGTATGGCCGTGGCGCCTAGGGGGTCGCTGTCCAATAGGAGAACGAATATTATGGTCTGGCTTGTACCTAGGTAAAGGGATATTCCGTGTATATGTACAAAGAATATACAAGGGATATCAAACGATATACAAATATTATACATGGGATCTCAAGCAATAAATATATATATTCGGTTTAATCTGACCCTTTGTAACAGCCGCCTCCTAATTAGTCCGCACCTAATTAGATAAGCAGAGACAGATTAACCGTCTTGTCCACTACTCAATGTCCGTTGTGAGGAGTAGGGCAATTCACAAAGTCAGTGGGTCATGGTCGTCATTAAGGGAGTCGGGTAGCCTTGGCAACTCTATCAGCCTCGCCACGGGTCGGGTGTATGTCCGTCCCTGGACGAGCACTTCTGCCGCTCTGACCTTTCCGTCGGCACCAGTGATCACTTTGCTTACGCGACCGGCCGGCCACGCAGCTCGGGGTAGTGACTGGTCTATGATCACGACGACTGTGTCCACTTTTAAGTTGTCCCCGTCCTTGACCCGCTTCTGACGGGCTGGAAGGGATGGTAGGGGGGTTAGGAGGAAGCGGGCCTGAGACTGCTTTGATCTGTGCTTGGCTGTGCCTCCACCTCCTCCGTCTGTTTCTCTTGTTTGGTCTGTACCCCGTCTGAGGAGGGGCCGGTTCCGGCCGCTCCATCAAGGAGTCGCTTGGGGTGCTGGGTTCGAGGTCAGCTACGTCTGGAGCGCAGCTGAGGGGGGTGGAGTTCCGAACTCCCTCTTGTGCCCACGGTTCTCTCACAGGCCTCTCGCTTAATGTCAATAGCCTCTCAACGGGCTGTACGAGAGAGTGGCCGGTGTCGCTCACCTTTGTGTGTAGGCAGCGTGTAGACGTGGGTTGACTGTCAAGTCCGTAGAGGGGGCCCTGGAGCGTCCACCCCAGTCGGGTCTGAACCGCGACTGGGCATCCTTTGGGTCCGATGTGGGCCACCTCAATTGGGAGAATGAGGTCCGCGTGGTCGGAGCCGATGAGCAGGGTCGGTGTGGCGCCGTCGATAAGCGGTATAGGTAGTTGACGTAGGTGCACATACTTCGCCATCAGCTGTGGGATGGGGTAGGTGTACTGTGACAGGCCTATGTCGTGGCTGGTGAAGACGTTGGTAATACTATACTGCTTCTCGGGCTGGTCCACCGCTGCTATCTTGAAGGAGACATTTTCACCCTTTATGGTCTTCTGGTCTCTTCTGATGGTACGTATTGTCATTGTTCCTTTGGCACCCCGCAGGCCCAACTGGGCTGCGGCGGAAGCGAGGAGGAGAGTCTTTTCAGACCCATCGTCTAGGACGGCGTAAGTGTCCAGGACCTTGTCCTCGTAGCTCAGGAGCACTCTGACCACTTTGATGAGCACTCGGGGGGTCCCGCTATGCTGGTCTATATGGAGCACTCCTGTTGGTCGGTTGCCTTGGATCTTCTGGAGTGGTGCCGACTCGCGGTCGTCCGAGTGGCACCGTGACTCCCAGTGTCTGCTGTAGCAGTCGGGACACCAGGGGGCGGTCTGGTGGGTCTTCGGTACTGGTGCCACCGCCTCGGCCTGGTACATTACCCTGACGGGCCCACTTTGTTGTCCTGGCGGACGCCTGTTGATGTCGTGCAGGACCTCCAAGTGGGCGCCGCCGCACCTGCTGCACTTCTTCTTCAAGCGGCACTCAGCTGCCATATGGCTGCGCGCGCAGCGGAAGCAGCGGCGGTGGTCTTTGATCCACTGACTCACCTCGTCCGTGGTCAACTTCCCGAAAGTGTCGCATTGATACAGCCGATGTTCCCCTTCACAGTACTGGCATTCAATCTTCCACTCCTCTTTCGTCGAGGGGGTGTTGTGGTTCTTGTGCTGCGGTACTGATTCGGCTTGGTGCATAACAGTCACCGACCGGCGGTTATCATTTGATCCCCGAGGTCCTGGTCTTGGGCTTGATCCACTCCACACGAACGTGTCCAGTCGTAGGCTGCTGACCTCCCTGGCGAGGAAATCAGATAAGTCTAGGAGGGATGCCTCTGGGCCGTTGGGGTCACGGTGGTCTCTCTGCCGCCGAAAACGCTCTTGTCGGGCGGGAGGGAGCTTCTCTAATATCCTTTCTACATTAGAGTTAGCGTACAGTTCGTATATCCCTTTTTCCTTTTGGGACCCCAGCATCCCTACCAGGGACTGTACCTTGATAGAGAGGTCATCTAATGCTCTGTTGTCTCTGGCTGGGGGGAGACGGTCGATGTCTCTTATCTCTTGTATCACGTCGTCCCATATGCGTCCATAACGTTGGTCGAGGGCTACTAGAGCCGCGGTGTATGGGGTACTTGAGTTGGAATATGCCAGCGCTATATTATGCGCTCTGGGCACCTTCAGGTGCTTGAGGAGGATAGCATATTTGTACGTCTCGTCTGGGACGTCGGACATCATAGTCTCTAAGCACATCCGTAGCTCCGTGTACTGTGCTCTGTCCTCGTGTGTAAAATCCGGGAACGTCGGTGTGCCAAGGTACGATGCCATGGATGGCTGGCACATCGGTGAGCGTTGGGGGAGAGGCCTCCTGGGCGAGTCTCCCCGTACGTGTCGTCATGGGCTGGTACTTAGTGGGTACCAGGGGCCGGGTACCCAGGTGCTGTTCCTCGGTGCTGACGGTGGGCTGTACTGGGCCTCCTGGTCCAGAGTACGTTGCTGCTGGTCGGGGCTGTACTGGGCCTCCTGGTCCAGAGTACGTTGCTGCTGGTCGGCTTGACATTCCTCCTCTTCCTCTTCCTCTTCCTCTGCTAGGTCCTGGAGTCTTCTGTTCAGTCTCTCGGCGACGTAGGCCGGTTCTTCCCGGTTGCTGGGTCTCGTATGGACCGGCCGGGGAGGGGGTTCGGAGACGCAGACAGGATCCTCCTGTTGGCGGGGTCCCGGGTCGCTTGGTCGGGTAGGGGAATGTGCCCTAGACCCTTGTCGGGATGATCTCCGGGAGCTCCGTGCGGAGAGAGGGGGTGTCGCCATGGCGATCAATTGTTCTACCGTCTGCGCCTGCAGCCGGTCGCGCTCTGCTTCGCGCTGGGCATGGGCGGCGTCGCGCACTGCTTCGCGCTGGGCATTGGCGGCGTCGCGCTGTGCATTGGCGCTGGCATGGGCGGCGTGGAGCTGTGCATTGGCGGCGTCGCGCTGTGCATTGGCGGCGGCGTGCTGCGCATCGGCGCGGCGTGCTGCGCATCGGCGCGGCTTCTTTCAATGTTCTCTTCCGTCTGAAGGCGTCTGGTCTCCAGTCTTATGCGGTCGTCTTCACTCCTTTGTTGCGCCCGGAAGCGCTCTCGCTCGGTTTCCAGCGTGTTCGCGCTCACTGAGGGCTTGCGCTTGGAGTTGCGCGTGAAAGCGCTCTCGTTGGTCTGCAGCTTGTTCGCGCTCGCTCGTCTGTTGCGCTTGGAGTCGATCGCGTTCACCCTGAAGTCGATCGCGTTCGGTGGAGGCTGCCAGGGTGGCGATGAATGCCTGCGCCAGCATCTTGTCCGCCTCGCTGGGGGAAGACACCGACGGAGGTGATCGGCTTCTGGCAGTGCTCGTTGGAGATCTGTTCTCTGGGCGCGCCTCGAGGTCCGTCTCCTGGGCGCGCTTCTCTTCTGGTAGTGGGTCGGGTTCTGTCCCTGGAGCGCTTTCTTTATCCTGGAGCTCTCCGGGGACCGTCCCGTTGACGTCGTCGGGGGGTAAAGTCATGTCATGTCCCTCCTGGTCCCCCCCGTGGGCTTGGTCAGTTTCGTTAGAACCCACTGGGGTCTCTACTGGCAAGGTCGCCTGGTCGGTAGGGTTTGACATACTTTTACTATCCGCTTTTTCCGCGTTTAACGTCTGTATAAAGCTAGGTAGTAGACTGGCAGCGTAGTCCTCTAGGTAAGGAGGTGGCTGCCGTCTGCGCTGCGGGCGATCTAGCTTAGGAGAACCGTTTGTGGAGTGTTCACCGCTGGCCATGTCAATATTAATATTATATTAATATTACGCTAATTACCCTCCGGCTCGAAGGACCAATTGTAACTGAGGGGTACAATTCCCTGACTGTATTGAATAAGTATGGTATCATTAAACCACTACTGCGTTATGTACATTACTACTGGCCATACAGTACACATGTATATGTGATGAACACCCACACAATAACACGGCTTAACAAGGAAAGTACTGTTTGTAATATTTATTAGAAGAGCACCAAGATTATCTTACATTTATTAAGAATTAGAGTTGCGCTTGTAAGGCGAAGAATGTGCATGAATAGGTCAAGAGCGTAAGTCCATGAGCATATTACGATGGGAATAATTAATATCACCTGTAGCATAAGAATTATCTAAGGCACACTCGTAGGTCAGCTGGAGATACTAAGGGGGTTCCCTCCGGTTGTAAGCCAGCAGGGGAGAGGAATGTTCGGGAGCAAAAGTCTGGATCAACGAGGAATCAATAAGCTCCAGCTACGGGAGGCGGTACATATACTCCCCTTGATCGGCAGACAAAAAGCAGCAGCTATAATCCAAGTATGCGGGACAGCATGGATAAAGGCCAGCCAGCCTCTTCCTAGAGACGGGCTCGAGTGATTCTCCTCACGGGTAAATCCCACACAGCAGTGGGGGTAGACGGTTCTCTGCTCCAGCAGCCACGGTACCAAAGCAATAATAATCCAGCCGGAAAAGGCTCTGCATTCACCGGTGTAGATTCTCCTGTGCACGGTACTTCACATTAACTAGGTCGAACTTGACGTTATTTCACTAAGCTCTGACACTTTTACTATCCTATTCGCACGCGGTTCTAAGTGCTCTATTTAGACGCAAGGTTGCTCACTTCACTTGGTCGTTGACTCGTGATGAAGGCTTCAACTTGTTGGGTTAACTCGTTTGAGGGTAACTAACTACTGTATCCACCTGCAACGTATTTATACGTAAGGTGAATAATCTAGTGCCAACCTCAGTTCTGTCTCGTATTACTGCGCAAAACTGGGCATGTTGAGACATGTCTTAGCGGTGACTTTGAACTAGACATTGGGGCAGTGGAGGCTGCTGACCAAATTTTTAGGTGAAGCACAAATTATTATATTATATTATATATTAAATTATATTTTTAAAACATCCCCCACTGTGTGTCAGTGGTCAGTGGACACAGATGAAAACATATTAACATTAGGTGACAGCGCACCTGACCAGATGAAATCATATTAGGTGACAGCGCACCTGACCAGATGAAATCATATTAGGTGACAGCGCACCTGACCAGATCAAAACATATTAGGTGACAGCGCACCTGACCAGATGAAATCATATTAGGTGACGGCCCACCTGACCAGATCAAAACATATTAGGTGACAGCGCACCTGACCAGATCAAAACATATTAGGTGACAGCGCACCTGATCAGATCAAAACATTTTAGGTGACAGCGCACCTGACCAGATCAAAACATATTAGGTGACAGCGCACCTGATCAGATCAAAACATTTTAGATAGCGCACCTGACCAGATCAAAACATATTAGATGAAGGTGACAAGGAAGCCACAGACTCATACCCCCCCGACACTCAACTAACCGCCTCGGACAGTCCTTCATACCAGTGGCCATCAGGCTCCACAACAGTGGGCAGCAACTGCTGCCAGACATCGACCTGGGACTTATAGGAACCCAAGGAGGACAACTTACACTACCTTAGGCATACTGCACCTTATGTGGATACTGTGATACTGTGAATAATGAATAATGTATATTTCAGTTAGTTAGATAGTAAATTATAACACTACCTTATGCATACTGCACCTTATGTGACACTGTGAAAATATATTTCAGTTAGTTAGATAGTAAATTATATTGACCTATTTGTTTACACTGCTTGTGTTGTTTTCACTACCTGTACCCCCCCCCCCCCCCTTCCCCCATGCTGCTATGATGCCTGAATTTCCCCAAGGGGATCAATAAAGGAATATCTTATCTTATCTTAAAAGGAAAGATGAAATTCCCTACCTGGGTTCCATCCTATAGAGGCAAATCATTCCTGTGACAAAATGGGATCCAATGTAATAAAACTAAGTCAACCAACAAACTAGATTCTTGTACCGGATCTCCTCTCTGGTAAACAAGAATACCTTGAAGACTCTAACAGGAGCACTCATTCAAGGGTACTACGACTATGCTTGCACCTCATGGTACCAAAGCACCAGGGGGCGCAGGGGGTCCGCCAGACCACAGATGATTTGAGGTCTTTTTTTTTTTTTTTTTTTTTTAATTTTAATTTGTTTTATTTTTTTTATCATCAGAAGCATGAATAGTCTCTCCACTACAATAAAAAAATAAAGATAAATAAATAAACATCTAGACATGATTTTTGAATGTTAACAGTAGGCTACCGGGTAGCCGCTAAAACGCGAATCAGTTGACTGTATCACTTTCTGTAGCTAGCCTAGCACGCTAGTTAACTTTCTCGGCTCGTCTGCAGTCAGCCGCCAGAGGCGAAAATGTGTGACAAACGAAAAGGAGATGATGGCAGCTCATCTGCAAAAAAAGTTAGGACCTACAGCAATCGCGAAAATTACATCACCATGGGCTTCACTGAGGGACCAGACAAACGACCTGAGTGTGTGATTTGTGGAGAAAAGTTGGCAAACTCGAGCCTGAAGCCCAGCAAGCTGAAGAGACATCAGGCGTCTAAGCACCCAGAAACCGTTGGGAAGGATCCAGACTTTTTTCGGAGGAAAGAACAGTCTCTCAAGGCGAACAAGCCTGTTGATGTTAGAGTAGCGTGGAGCAGGGGTGGCAGTGATTTACAGAAGGCTACCGAAGCCTCCTTTGAGTGTTCGCTTTTAATTGCAAAAGCAAAGAAACCGCACAATATTGGCGAGCAGCTCATCAAACCAGCCTGCATCAAAATGGTTTAGAAACTGTGCGGCCCACAGGTGGCGGATAAACTAAAATCAGTACCACTCTCGAACAATGTAGTGAAATACCGAATTGATAAGATGTCAAGTGATTGCGAGCAGCAGCTGTCAGAAAAGCTTAGAAAGGGTCCATTTGCCATACAACTTGATGAAACTACAACTGTCGCAGACGAGGCTGTGCTCATCGTTTATGTGCAATATATTGAAAATGAGGATCTGAAGCAGGACATTCTCATGTCAGTCAACCTTACTACCACCACTCGAGGTGAGGATATTTTTACTGCAGTGGATTCTTACTTCATTCAACATAAATGCAAACCGTTCACCATTAGGGCCTGATTTGAGAGGATGAATACAGGATTTGAATATTGGCCAAAATTTTGAAATACATAAGGTGCAAGATTAGATTTGTTGATTGAAGGCACAAGTCAAAGAAGCATAGTGGGTCTAATTATGATGCATATGCCTGTGTATAAGCAGTTTGTTATTAAAATGACAAAAAAAAGGTATTAAACCCAGCTAGGACAGATTCTCTCTGCTACTGATTGGAATTTCCTGTCTCATATTTAGTTTAATTTGTTGCATTGATTTGTTCCATAAATGCAAACCGTTCACCATTAGGGACTGATTTGAGAGGATGAATACAGGATTTGAATATTGGCCAAACATTTTGAAATGCATATGGTGCAAGATGAGATTTGTTGATTGAAGGCACAAGTTAAAGAAGCATAGTGGGTCTAATTGTGATGCATATGCCTGTGTATAAGCAGTTTGTTATTAAAATGACAAAAAAAAGGTATTAAACCCAGCTAGGACAGATTCTCTCTGCTACTGATTGGAATTTCCTGTCTCATATTTAGTTTAATTTGTTGCATTGATTTGTTCCATAAATGCAAACCGTTCACCATTAGGGCCTGATTTGAGAGGATGAATACAGCATTTGAATATTGGCCAAACATTTTGAAATGCATATGGTGCAAGATGAGATTTGTTGATTGAAGGCACAAGTCAAAGAAGCATAGTGGGTCTAATTGTGATGCATATGCCTGTGTATAAGCAGTTTGTTATTAAAATGAAAAAAAAAAAAAGTATTTTATGGTATCTTATTAGGAGGGGGTCCGCGAATTTCATCAGAGATGTTTGGGGGTCCCTGGGGGGAAAAAGGTTGGGAACCACTGGTCTACAAGATACACTACACCACTAAGATACCCATGTGCATGTCGAAATACTTCCCAAAGGTCAGTGAATACCACGACCACAACACCAGAGGGAGTTCCACAAATCATGTTCAACCCAGATAAAATAATTTAAAAAGTAAAAAAAAAAAAAAAAAAATTAATAAAAAAAAATAGTCATAACTTATAAATGAGATTGCATAGGTCTATGAATCGATATTGCGATTCTGTTTTGATTAATTGCCCAGCCCTACAGTGTGTACAGTAAGTTAGCTTGGTGATTATCATTGTGATGTAGGCTAAGCTGGCTAGCTACTGTTAGCATACAAGCTTTTACAAACACTAGCCTACTTACTTTTTCATCCACAACGTTTTTTCTGATCCAGATGCATAAGTCCACTTCTTCATGTTGCTCAGTTGCTGGTTTATACTTCGGTCCTAATGTTGGCGCAAAGTTTAATTTAGCCTGACTTTACTTGTTATAGCTGTACAGCTTACTTCTACTAAACAACAACTAAACTACTTCCTTGCTCTTTCAAACAGTCAAAATGGGTCCATCTGCAGGGTCGGAGGTTAGGTTTAGCTCTGGCCAATCTCAAGTTTCTCAAGTTTCTTTATTAGTTGTCATACAGAAGTACAGAATACTTTTATACAAAATGCTTATTTCTGTTACATTTTGTATAAAAGTATTCTGTACTTCTGTATGACAACTAATAAAGAAACTTGAGAAACTTGAGATTGGCCAGAGCTAAACCTAACCTGCAGATGGACCCGTTTTGACTTTGCAATGCAGCAATCTCTGATTGGATTTGCAAGGCTGCCAATCATATTCAACCTCCATGTATTGGATGGCAAGGGCTGTCAATCATTCAATCCTCCATTCAATGGCAAGAGTTTAACTGCACAGACCGTGCTTAGACGAAGTTAATAGCCTATTTCGATTGGCTGTTATTTATTATTTATATAACATTGGGTCACACCTGTGAAGTTTTCTTCACGAATAATTACTGCAGTCATTACTGCAGTGCAGGCCTGCTCAGAGCTGTCAATTTTGGCCATTTTTTAAAAAGAAAAAATTCACTGGCATTTTTTTTACAGAGGAAAACTTTTCTAATAAAAAAATATAAAATAATAATAATTAAAAAAATAAAAATTATATATATATATAAATAAAATAAATGTATATATATATGTAAATGAATAATAATTATGAATTATGAGTGAATTTGTGTTTGACGTGTTGTCATAGAGAAACCTCCACTGCATTGGGGGGTATGGCCGTGGCGCCTAGGGGGTCGCTGTCCAATAGGAGAACGAATATTATGGTCTGGCTTGTACCTAGGTAAAGGGATATTCCGTGTATATGTACAAAGAATATACAAGGGATATCAAACGATATACAAATATTATACATGGGATCTCAAGCAATAAATATATATATTCGGTTTAATCTGACCCTTTGTAACAGTGAGGATTGGATATGGGTAGGGAGGCAGAGCAGACAAGGTCAAGTGTGTGGCCTTTGTTGTGGGTGGGGAAGTTGAACAGTGTTTCAGGTGATATATCACATTCAAACTCCAAGTGATTTGGGTTAACTTTACAACTGCAAATACATTAACTTAGCCCCTTTCGTGACTGTGATGCACGCCAACAAGGTTTGGCCGAGTGAATCCACAGTCCCTTGCTCCTCAATGGGAAACCAACTTAGATTTACCCTGAAGAACTGGTCCTACCCTAACCGTTCGAACTGGTCAACACTGCTCAAAACGGCTTTAGCTGCCTGATGCCGGAAATAAAGCTGTGTTGACCAGTGTTGACCAGTTTATAAAAAATATTTTAAATGTTTATTAGCAACGCCAAGCTTTCAAACCCTAACGTTTGTCTGTTCGAAACCCTCGTGCAACTGTGAGTACCTTTGAAATTTCTCTGTGATACTTGCATAACGAACCGTTCGGGTAGGACCAGTTCTTCAGGGTAAATCTAGGTTGGTTTCCCATTGAGGAGCAAGGGACTGTGGATTCACTGGGCCAAACCTTGTTGGCGTGCATAACAGTCATGAAAGGGGCTAACATTGACTGTATCCAAACAATTCCAAAAGAGACTTGATATGGTTCTTCGTCGCAAGGGTTGCAATTAGCAAACCCAAATATGGCCTCACAAGTTCATCATCTTGGTTTGTCTGACCTGTTGAGTTGAGTTGAGTTGAGTGGAACAAATGAGATCAGCAAGTAGTTGTTTTCCCTCTAATTCACCCATAATTATTAACAATAGGTACACGTTCTACAGTTAAATCTGTTCCAACAAGCTGAATGTCGCCATCTTGTGTCCACTCTCAAAAAGACACCCTGGGAAGCAACAGTTTTGATTGGAGGATCAAGAAATTCCTGACAACAACTGCGTCCGTTATAAAAGAGTGATTTCCTCCTCAGCCTCTTGTGTAGGTTGTGTTATTGTGTAGGGTAGTTATTGTGTAGGGTAGTTATTGTGTATTGTAGTTATTGTGTAGGATAGTTATTGTGTAGGGTAGTTAATGTGTAGGGTAGTTATTGTGTATTGTAGTTATTGTGTAAGGTTGTTGTTTTGTTTTTTTTATCCACTTTTTCTCCCATTTTCTATATTTTCTCCCATCCCAATTTCGTATCATCCAATTCAACCCTCCCCTGTCACGGACGCTGTTTCTTGCCTCCCACAAGCCGGCTGCAATGTGGACTAAGTCATACATAGCACAAGTCCCCTCCGGTACTTGAGGTAACAGCAGTCGCATCTTTTCACCTGCGCAGCTCGATCTCTCAGTGGCGAGGAATAACGCGTGGGAGGCTCACGCTGCCCCCGACACTTCCTGATTCTACTGCGCAGGCGCACCAACCGACCTGTAGGAGTCGCTGTCCACAACGCCCGATCCCCACCCATCAGTTTCCCACCCCCTAATACGGCCAATGTGTATTAGTACGGACGACCAGCTAAACTGAAAGCAAATGTGGAGCGCTGGGCTCGAACAGCGAGCCCAGCGTCTCCAGATTTCGTGGCGAGCGCCTTGCCCACTACGCCACGTAGCCGCCCTGTGTAAGGTTGTTGTTATTGTGTATTGTAGTTATTGTGTATTGTAGATATTGTGTAGGATAGTTATTGTGTATTATTGTAGTTATTGTGTAGGGTAGTTACTGTGTATTTTAGTTATTGTGTAGGGTAGTTATTGTGTATTTTAGTTATTGTGTGGGGTCGGGTTGTCATTGTGTATTGTAGTTCTATGTCGTTATGGCTTGCTCAGCACCTGTCTGCATATATCTTCAGCGTATATACACTGAATAAAAACTTCCACCATGTACCTTTACATGCCAGCATTCATCTGACCACACCCCCATCCGCTTACCTACATAAGCAGGGGTGGGGCCACACACTCATCTCCTTCGCAAATTTCATCCACAAGCGAGTGCCTGCTATATGCCCACTTGACATGGAGAAAAATATTTAGTCTGAGGAAAGGAACAAGGAGATGCGTTGACATCATATCTTTATTTTCTCTCTCACTATTTTCGAGAAAATACGGCGATATTGTCTTCGTTACTGGAGTGTCTGGATCATTCCGACCTTCAACGTTTTTTTCGTATTAGGAGCTCACGCCGCTGACATACTTCCCAGCTACAGTCCTCCTTGCTACGGCTGGATGGGGTTACCCTCCGGCAACACAGCTGGACTGTAGGACGCACCGACTGTTGTGAGAAGCGGTTGTTTCCAGGTTGGGTACGTACTGTTTTGCTTGCAAGCTCTGGTTGTTGTTGATGCTGTGGGGGTTAGCTAACAATTTACGAAACGCCGACTCCAGGCTAGGGTCCTCTGCTCGGCTTAAACGGCGGTCGGAGGATCTTGGTCTGACGCCCATGATGGTTAATATAGTGGGCCGCGACTGGATCCTGGTGATCCCAGGATTCTCGAGCGGATGCTTCTCTGTCCCGTGCAGGCCCCATCTTTCATATACAAATGAAAGTATACCCTAACGAGGAAATGTGGGCATAGGATCTTCTTTATCGGGAGTTCCATGCTCAAAGGGCCCCGCTGTATGTCTGGATCACCGTTGACAACTGTGTTCTGACATTCTTTTTTCTTTTCCCTGTTAGGGGAGGGATTGGGACAGCGGCCTGTCTGAAGTGTGGCTTGTTATGTCATTGTGTACAGTTCAGGTGATAGCTGCTTAGCTTGTGTGCTAGTTTGTGGACTACTGTGTTAGCCAGTCAGCTGTTAGCTGCGCAGCTTTTAGCTGCGGCGTTAGCTCGCTGTGTTTACCAGGCTAGTAATCGTTAGCTTGTTGCTATCAGCCGAACGGCTGTTAGCTTAATGCTACACTGTTGAACGTTTTCTGTGACTATAACATGCCTTAAACACTCTGACTACGACGTCATCTTTGACAGAGCATGTCAGTCGAACCTACCGGGAGCCCGGCCGGCGAGGACTGCGTCAACATGGAGAACCGTAGCGGCTGGGTGGCGCAGCGACGCTGCCCTTGTCGTCAACACAGGAATGCTGTGTTCAACGTCGGTGCCCCGTTAGCCAGATTGCAGTTTGCTTGGCCTGCGCTCAGGGTAGGAAGGTCCCGACCGGACCTTAAACACTTCTTCTTCCTTCCCTTCTAAATGTTTTGTAATAACGATGTTTTCCAAAACGGGTGTTGCTGCAATACATTGAGGATACGACACGTGTTGTGTGTGAATTGTCTTGTCACTGGTATGGCTTCTCTCTCCATAGAAATCGGGTTGTTGTTTTACATGTGTAAAAATTATCTGGTTAGTTGTGTTGAGAACATGTGTGTTCATGTACCGTGAACTCACAACTATGGGGGTTATTTAACCTATAAAGCTATGCTTAGTGACATATGAGTGAAGAATGAATTCTTTTCTCAGCCTGTAATGACAATGAACAGTGTGTTCACATATCAACAGGGTTACCTGTTCAACTTGGCCGTATCAAGGGTAAGGTAGGAGGGGTGATCCCCCCCGGTTTCCCTGGGGCTTCCCCACCCTCCTCTCAGACATGTTATTTTTTATTTTCAATATATTGTGTCACTGTGTTTGTGGGGATACGATGTAACCCTTAGCTTAATTGCTGGGGTTGTGCTAATCGCTTGAGAAACTATATTTTCCTAAAGAAAAGATTGTTTGGTCGCTTATTGTGTGTGCTTAGCAAGGCCTGTGGCCAATACATAATCGAGGATTCTGTATTCTCTCGTTATGAAAAACGGCGTTCCTCTGTAGCAAGAGTGTACTTGCCATTTTTTGTTGTGATAAAGGGTTGTGTGTGTCTTGTGATCTACAACTGGGTTAGGTTTGGCCACAGAAGCACATGTGTAAGTCTGGTACCGGGGCTCTTAAGGGGGCCCTCTCTATTCTGTGTTTTTTCCTTAGTAAAAATCAGATAGCAGGTTAGCTGTTAGACACTTCATGTAGCTGACTATGACTGTGTCATGCTCTTTTTTGTCATTACATCGTATCATGGGTGTGGGGTCGTAAAGGGGTGAACTGGTAATCCTTTCCTCCCCCTTTTTGATTGGTCAGGGGTTAAAACCTCCTGTCCTTCAAGGTTCCTGTCACGTTGCTGTTCGGCACGTTACAGGGTAAGAGGGGGGGGGGGAGTTTCCTGGTTCCACGCCCTGGAAGATTGGGCGTGTGCACCGCAGAAATTCCCCCGCCATAGAGTACGTCACTGTGCGCGTCTCTGTTGGTAAGACTTCCGTGAGTTGTTCAGGTCCATGTGATGGATCTGTTTCAGGGAGTTGTCAGAGCTCCTCCTCACGAAGCTCCTCCTCGGGCCTTCTGTGAGTTAGGACTCTCCTTCCCTGTGAGGGAGCCTCCTCAGAGTTCAGAGCCTCCTCCTCAGATTGTCAAGGTGGGTAGAACTTCAAAAAGGAGTTCTGCTCTATTGTGTGTGTATTCGATTCAATTCGATTATTGAGTGTGTATTGGTTCAGTGCCTCCTCCTCGGAGTGCCCTGATCCACATATTACATGGCTCAATGTTGCAATATATTCTTTTCAATCTATACAGCTCGCGTGGGAAGTCTCTCTGGGGATTTCCGTCTCCTCCCTATGGGAGGGTGGTGGGATGTAAAAATGTAAATAATTTGTACCCTCAGCTGCGTCACGAGGGATTCATGTCAGTCTGTGTTCTTTCTTTTTTGAATAAAAAGAGGAAGGTACATGTAGCACGACGGCTCCGTGTCGTTCTCCCAGGCAACTTGGAGGAACAATGTTTGGTGTCTTGCTAGACTATCCATTGATGTGTTTGGGTCTCGACGCATACATAGTGCTGGCTCGGTGTGTTTCTGTTAAAGAATCACACAGGGGCTAAGTGCGCCTTGGTTGCTTGTTAAAACAGCGTTTTTATAGGGCAACTGGGATGGAGTTTTGTCTCTTCCGAGCGCCAGTTTACTAGGTTGTCTCGATGAATTCTCGTTCATATCTGGGGGATGTTAACGGAATAGATCTGAACATAGGTAGAGGGGTCTCACGCCCTTGGGGTGGGCCGCTGAGCACGGTCCAAATGGGACCGCCTGGGTGGCGCCCTCTTTTCATGTTTTAGATCGACACGCATACCTACCCCCTCTCCTGGAGTGGGCATGTTGGCGTGGTTAGGACACGGGACTGGTCTGGTCACGCTGGTCCAGGTCAGTTAACCCGTTGTCCGCCGGGGATGCAGATCTGCTGTTCTGGTACCCTGAGGGACTTGTGCTTTTTTCGGGGGGGAAAATGCCAGGTCGGTCCGGGTGTCACAGGGTTAGGCGCTATGGAGACCCTTTGTTGGGTACATGTTGTACTCTGCACTATCGTAATGGCTTACGGCCATACCAACCTGTACACGCCCGATCTCGTCCGATCTCGGACGCTACGCAGGTTCGGTCCTGGTTAGTACTTGGTTGGGAGACCGCCTGGGAATACCAAGTGCGGTGTGCTTAGGGCTGGTTCTCCATTCTTTTCGCTCCTCTCTCACGCGTGGCAAAGAGGGGGCTGTTGGGGTGGTCTTGGACCTCCTCTGGTAACCCTGTGCTTCCCGTGCCGCCGGGCCCGGTCCGAAGTAAAGTTTAGTTGATACCGTAGGCCTGGGATAACCCTTTTTTGAAAACTGAAACACTTGTACTGCGGTATAGCCAGTGTATACCCGCAGGTGTGTTTTGGAGTTTTTTCTTGAGGGGTTATAGGAACAACCACCGTCTGTACAGAGAGGGTGGTTGATTCCCTGGTGTGTTGGAGCAGAGTCAACTCCCGGGTTACCCGGTTGAGTGTGCCCCTGCACGTTCATGACGTCTGCCAATCCGTTGGTTGACCTTTTGAGTGCTTACGGCCATGCTGACTGCCTGTTCTGCAGGGTCAGTGTGCCAGGCGGTGTGCTATTGGGGGGAAAGGGCCCGCTCTTGGAGGGGCCTTATCCGAATACGCTGGCGATGTGGGGGGCGGTGTCACTAAGTGGCCACCTGGTGGGGTCTTGATGCCTGGCGTCATTGACCTCTCCGGGCCCCCTTTTTCAGGGGATCCAGTCCCTTCAGTGGGTCTGGGTCTTCCTTCGCGCTCCGCTGCTACGGCCTTGCCACAGGGTTGGGTTTGCTCTTGACCCCGTGATTTTGGGGGCAGTAACGAGGTTGTTCCTTCCGTTCGTTCCCGGGTGGCATGCGGGTTGTGCGTGTGTGTAGTCGTGGGGTCAAGCCACGGTCTGCTCACCCTGTGCGTTGAGTTGCTTGAGTGCCTCTTCGCACGGTCGGATCCGTCGCCCTCCCGTGAACCTCCTATTCTCCACTTGCACAATCTCAAAGTAACCATTTCCGGCTGACTTCCGGTTGCCAATGGCACTTCCTGTCCCATCCAAATACATTGGTTTTAGCTACTTTTCTCCCCTTATTTAAACAACTTTGTCGTCACAGAGAGGCAATGAAACGTTTGTATTATTATAGTATAGAATGTATTTAATAAGCAAACGTTTGTCAGCAGGGTTTTTGGGCTGTATTTCATGTAAAAACGTTTACTGTTAGTTTCCTTGCTCAGCCAGCATTAGCTAACAGAAGCTAGTGGTTAAACAGGCCGGATTAGCTTTGAGCTAACTATCTTTCCCGACCCATGTATTCATTCCATTCTAAACATAACGTTAGTTTACAAAACATGACCTGTCTATATAACGTTGAGGAACAAATTATAAGTGTGTGGGTGTGTGTTTTGGTGAACATTGGACTGCAACAGAAAATGCATCACAGTTACAGACAGTAGCTACTGTTAGCTGCACTCAGGCTGGCTGCACTCAGACGGCGCGATCAGCCTGTTGGACAGGGAATGAAGATCTCCAGCGAACACTTCATTGCCTCGGATTATGTTGTTGGGGGTGGAAGGTTTGTCCAGAAGACCACTAATCAGCTGAAGCCTGATGCGGTTCCCTCGGTCTTCGACAGACAGACCGGCGCAGGCTCCAGTTAGTTAGCACCAGCCAGGTATCAACGTTAGCTCTCAGAACGATAGCCAGTTAGCCAGCACCAGCCAGGTATCAACGTTAGCTCCCGGAACGATAGCCAGTTAGCCAGCACCAGCCAGGTATCAACGTTAGCTCCCGGAACGATAGCCAGTTAGCCAGCACCAGCCAGGTATCAACGTTAGCTCCCGGAACGATAGCCAGTTAGCCAGCACCAGCCAGGTATCAACGTTAGCTCCCGGAACGATAGCCAGTTAGCCAGCACCAGCCAGGTATCAACGTTAGCTCCCGGAACGATAGCCAGTTAGTTAGCACCAGCCAGGTATCAACGTTAGCTCTCAGAACGATAGCCAGTTAGTTAGCACCAGCCAGGTATCAACGTTAGCTCCCGGAACGATAGCCAGTTAGCACCAGCCAGGTATCAACGTTAGCTCTCAGAACGATAGCCAGAGCTAACGTTGATACCTGGCTGGTGCTAACTAACTGGCTATCGTTCCGGGAGCTAACGTTGATACCTGGCTGGTGCTGGCTAACTGGCTATCGTTCCGGGAGCTAACGTTGATACCTGGCTGGTGCTGGCTAACTGGCTATCGTTCCGGGAGCTAACGTTGATACCTGGCTGGTGCTGGCTAACTGGCTATCGTTCCGGGAGCTAACATTGATACCTGGCTGGTGCTGGCTAACTGGCTATCGTTCCGGGAGCTAACGTTGATACTTGGCTGGTGCTGGCTAACTAGCTATCGTTCTGAGAGCTAACGTTGATACCTGGCTGGTGCTAACTAACTGGAGCCTGCGCCGGTCTGTCTGTCGAAGACCGAGGGAACCGCATCAGGCTTCAGCTGATTAGTGGTCTTCTGGACAAACCTTCCACCCCCAACAACATAATCCGAGGCAATGAAGTGTTCGCTGGAGATCTTCATTCCCTGTCCAACAGGCTGATCGCGCCGCCTGAGTGCAGCCAGCCTGAGTGCAGCTAACAGTAGCTACTGTCTGTAACTGTGATGCATTTTCTGTTGCAGTCCAATGTTCACCAAAACACACACCCACACACTTATAATTTATTCCTCAACGTTATATAGACAGGTCATGTTTTGTAAACTAACGTTATGTTTAGAATGGAATGAATACATGGGTCGGGAAAGATAGTTAGCTCAAAGCTAATCCGGCCTGTTTAACCACTAGCTTCTGTTAGCTAATGCTGGCTGAGCAAGGAAACTAACAGTAAACGTTTTTACATGAAATACAGCCCAAAAACCCTGCTGACAAACGTTTGCTTATTAAATACATTCTATACTATAATAATACAAACGTTTCATTGCCTCTCTGTGACGACAAAGTTGTTTAAATAAGGGGAGAAAAGTAGCTAAAACCAATGTATTTGGATGGGACAGGAAGTGCCATTGGCAACCGGAAGTCAGCCGGAAATGGCTACTTTGAGATTGTGCAAGTGGAGGATAGGGGGGGTATCCTCCATTAGGGAGGGTCGGGGGGGCTCGGTCCTCCCCGGTCTGATGGTTGTGGGGGGCCTCAGCGGGGTACATTTGTCGGGCTATGGCTCCCGCTCAGCCCCTGTCATGCAGACAGGTGCTGAGCAAGCCATAACGACATAGAACGAAGGGTTATGTATATAACCCAGTTCTATGAGTTATGGTGCGCTCAGCACCTGGACGCCGGTGCGGCCCTTGATTTTTTATTGTGGTGAAATTTGTTGGGAAGGAGATGAGTGTGTGGCCCCACCCCTGCTTATGTAGGTAAGCGGATGGGGGTGTGGTCAGATGAATGCTGGCATGTAAAGGTACATGGTGGACGTTTTTATTCAGTGTATATACGCTGAAGCGAGATATATGCAGACAGGTGCTGAGCGCACAATAACTCATAGAACTGGGTTATATACATAACCCTTCGTTATTGTGTAGGGTAGTTATTGTGTATTGTACTTATTGTGTAGGGTAGTTAAGCAACAATTTTGATTGGAGGATCACGAGAAAAGGGCGGGTAGAAGATATCTTTTAGTTTAGGAGAGAAAGGGGAAAAATACATTAGCAAATGGGGGAAATATCTGGAATTTCACTCATTATAACTGGGGTGGTGGGCACACTTGCCTAAGACAGCGATGATGCACATGATTATCTCAATACAACTGTGAGCATATAGGCTTCGGCGGCGTAAAGGTGGGTAAGGTACAGTTATTTTGGATCACACTGGACCTGTGAGAGTGGAGGGCGGGTACGGCTCAGGAGAAGGAGAAGGAAACTTATAGGTGAAAGAATACAAATGTATTATGTTGACAAGAGGTGCTCTATGTATTAATGTAGCTTTATTTTCTGTTTAATGTAGTAGATTTCGCTTAGTTTTGTGCTGGTTTTTCTTTAAAAAATCTTTTTTTTAATTATTATTATTTTTAATAAAACATTTTGGTTTAGTCTTTTTTATTTAAAAAGATGTTTTGTCTACCCCCCATGTGGGGTGGTGTCATTGTAGTCTGGATGTTAGTGGTCTAGGTGTGTGTGTTGTCCTTCAGGACCGACCCATGTTGATTCACAAGCTATGCCATCATTACTTTGTATTGTCCTGATGTCCTGTGTGTGCAAAAAGAAAAGAAACCCCATAAAGTATAAGTCATAAAAAAAATAAAAAGGGGCGGGACTTGAGATAGGTAAATTCCTGATAGTTACAACTGCGTCCGTTATAAAAGAGTGATTTCCTCCTCAGCCTCTTGTGTAGGTTGTTAATGTATAGGGTGGTTATTGTGTATTGTAGTTATTGTGTAGGGTAGTTATTGTGTATTGTAGTTATTGTGTAGGGTAGTTATTGTGTATTTGAGTTATTGTGTAGGATAGTTATTGTGTATTGTAGTTATTGTGTAACCAGCGGTCACCGTCACAACCTCCTCGCCACAGGGCTCCCTAATCCCACGCTTGTGGTGAGGTGGTGAGCCCCGTGCAGAGGTGGCACACCAGGGAGAGAGAGACACGGCAGCTGGACGCATCTCGGGCGATACACACCGTCAGGTAGGGGGGACAGGCTGTGAGCCTTATCTCTCCCTCTGGTGTTTTTCAGCTCTTACGCCTAAAAACCTCCATATTCCCCCTCGAAGAATGCAACTACGTTTCCTTCAATGTAGAGACCCTCGTAGGGTGTGTTTTTATTGAAGCAATGTGTAAATAACTTTTTCATTGAATGTGTTGTGTATACCTCAAAACGTAGACTGGGGGGTAACGAAGGGAATTCTAAGTTTCAAATAAAGCGTGTGATTATTCACTGTGTATTTTGGGATATTGCCTATGAGGGCTCGCTGTCCTTCTGTTGAACAGCTAAGGGCTGACGAGCAGCGTTTCTCTTGTGAGGAGAGATTGCTTGATTAATATGGGAACGCGTCTTTTAAACAGTCTAATAGTATAGATCAGGGGTCAGCAACCTTTTTGACATGGAGTGCCTGTTTGAAATATAGTTGTAACTAGTGTGCCTCAACAATATTCCATGCATCGTAATTTTTTTCTTCTCATAATCAGGTATTTTTAATGATAATTTTTACATTATTACATCATTATTGTTATTGTTATTATTAACAATATTATTAAGATGGTTGTATCAACCCTAAATCTGAGTTGGGGGGGGGGGGGGAATGCAATGCAGACAAACAGCTGCATACAGTGCGACCATTTCACTCACATTTGCCCATTCATTTTTGGACACATCACACACCATTGGTGTGTGTACTGTACGTGTGCTGTCATAGCTCCACCTACAGGCCTAATGGAGAACACCAGGATGTGAATGGAGGGTGAATGTGAGGTATATAGTGTAAATAAGTTTTGATTGATCGCAAGACTACACTGTAAAAAAAATATAATAAGTTACCAGAACTTAAAAATATTGAGTTCAGTTACTGTGCATTAAGGTTTTCAGATTTCAATCCATAATAAGTTAACAGAAAAATAAGTACACAACCACATTATTTCAACCTAATAAAACTATGTTTATTGTCATTGTTTTAAGAACACAAGTTGACTTGGTAATACTCACATTTTGAGTAAAAAAAATGGCTTTTAACATGTGCAATGTTCAATGAAATAGAAAAATAAATAATACAATTTGTTGATTAATCCCACTGGTCACAATGGTGACCGTAATAATGTTTTTGTTATAAGGCTCTGCAAATGTTACTGAATGATGTAGCAATGTATTTCCAGCTAAATTGAAATAATAAACAAATAAAGGGTCTCAATTAAATATGTGGTAGTAAAAAGAACCTGTCGGAGGATTTCAACAAGATAAATGCGACAACAGTGCAAAATATTTCACTATAATATTTCAAAGCAAAACATTTTTTTTTTTTTTTTTTTATGCTGCCCCCTGTGCCTATGCAAATGCCCCCGCGTGCCTATGCAGGCATGCGTGCCTAAGGTTGCCTACCCCTGGTATAGATAGTGAGATACCCAATAATTCTCTATCTTGTTTGCTGATGACACCAACATTATAATGAGAATTATGCAGTATTAATTAGGGAAGCCAATGATGGTTTATCTTGTGTCTCAGATTGGTTCCAGACTAATACGCTATCGTTAAATGTAGAAAAATCGAATTAGATTTTATTTTGTAATAAAGGTAAAAGTTATCCGAAAAAGGAGGCAAAGCTATTAATCAATGACACCAAAATCAATCAAGTAACTTCTACAACGTTTTTAGGGATCTTAGTTGATGATATAGTTTAGTATAATATTGCAGTTTAGCGTGTCAGGATGACGTAGCATAGAGTTGTAGTGTAGGCCAGTATGAGTATAGTAATATAGTATATAGCAGCGTAACATAGAATAATAATATATTCAAATATTGTATAATACTGTACCAATATGGTGTAGAATAAATAGTATGATTTAGTTATATTATAATAAAATAGAAATTAGATAGTATATAGAAGTATAATACATTATATAAGTATGGGGGTGTGTGTGTGTGTAAATGAATGAACCTAAATATGTAGTTTGACTGATAGATAGACAAAATGGGTTTATTTATGTTGATTTAATTTGGTTGTGTTGATGTTAAATTTTTTTTATTTTTTGCAAAATGGGTATATTCTGTTTGGTTTTACACAATATGTCTATCGGTGTGTTGTGTGTGTGTAGGGGCAGGTATATATAAGATTTTTTCTTCTTCCTGTTCCTTTCGGCCATGGTATTTTTGGTGAATTATATGAATATGTACTGTTGGACTGTGGTAATTCCATGTACGAATAAATAAATGATGATGATGATGATAATGAGAATTATGCAGTATTAATTAGGGAAGCCAATGATGGTTTATCTTGTGTCTCAGATTGGTTCCAGACTAATACGCTATCGTTAAATGTAGAAAAATCGAATTAGATTTTATTTTGTAATAAAGGTAAAAGTTATCCGAAAAAGGAGGCAAAGCTATTAATCAATGACACCAAAATCAATCAAGTAACTTCTACAACGTTTTTAGGGATCTTAGTTGATGATAAACTCAAAAAACACATTGATCATGTTTGTAAAAAAGCAATGAAGTCAGTAGGTATAATTAGGAAGGTGTGTTCATTGATAAATAGAAGTTGTTTTTTTAATCCTGTATTATAGTCTGATCTTTCCTTACATATCTTATTATTTTTTTTGGATCAACTTTTTCTCCCCCTTTTTCTGTGATTTTTCTCCCATCCCAATTTCCTCTCGTGCCAATTCTCCCTCCCCTGTCCTGATCGTTGCTCGCATGTGCCCCCCACTGGCCGGTCGTAGGGAGGATAGAAGCCCATCACATGTCCCCTCCGATACATGTGGAGGCAGCCAGTCACTTCTTTTCACCTGCCAGCGCGGACTCTCATTGGCGAGGAGTAACGTGTAGGAGGCTCACACTGCCCCCGCCATTTCCCTGTCTTTGCTGTGCAGGCGCCCTGACCGACCTGTAGGAGTCGCTGTTTACAATGACCAGACTACCACCCTTCGACTCCCCTCCCGCTAACTCTGCCAATTGAGTCAGTATGATGGCCGGCCCAAGCCGGAGGCAACGCTGACAGCTGGATTCGAGACCGGTGTCTCTTGCGTTGGTGACGAGCGCAATGTCCGCTGCGCCACCCAGCCGCCGCACCTTACATATCTTATTGTAATATAATATGGGCTAGCACGCATTCATCTCATTTTCAAAAAAATACTTTACTTCAAAAAAGATTTGTTAGACTGGCGACCCTCTCAGATAAATTTTTAACCATCTGCTATTTTTTTTTTTTTTAAACTTTATCTTTTAGCGTTTATCGCTTTTCTGGTCAAGCATGACCGACAGAAACAGGTTGAAAATGGGATGTAGAGCAGGGGAAGACATTCTGAGAAATGACGGCGGGTCCGGGAATCGAACTCGTGTCCCCCAGATCCGTGACGAGCACGGTTTTCCCCGACGCAGAAATAGCGCCGAGATATGCGGTGAGCTACGGGAGCTCCCCTGCCATCTGCTCTTTTCAAGAAACTAAACATTCTGTCTGTGTCTGAGGTTAATTCTTTACAGATATGTATATTTGTGTACAAATGCATTTATGATTATCATAATCTACCAAATGGTTTTAATTGTTTTCTTCCTTTTAATTAGGATTTTCATTCATATGTCACACGTCAGTCCAAGGACCTGCATATACCTTATTGTTGTACTTCTCTTAGGCAGTTCTCAGTGAGGTATAGAGGGTCTAATCTTTGGAATGCCGTTGATCATATGCTGAAAAAAACAACAACAATAATAACAACAACAACAACAACAACAACAACAACAACAACAACAACAACAACAACAACAACAATAGTAATAATACATTTTATTTGTATAGTGCTTTTCCAGATACTCAAAGACACTAAAGTACGAAGAAAACAAATAAAAGTACAAAGAGATCATTATAAAATCATCATTCAATAAAAAATCAGCAAAAAACAAGAATACATGCATGTGTTATAAATATGAATGTAGTGAAATAAAAAGTATGATATTAGCTTGTAGAAATGTAGAGTGATGTAAATCTCCACAAAAATGGAAAAACACTCAATAAAGTACAAATAACCCACATTTATGTAAGAAAAAAGTAACTTTTCACAAAGGGGATTGACTGAACGGAAGAGAGAAAAAGTTAGGCAGAGAGAGAAAGAAGGTGGTGGGGGGTTGTAGAGAGGGGGAGGACAGGTGTTTCGTGGTAAGAGAATTTGTTGTTTCAAGGGGAGGGGTGTATGAGTGTCCCGTTGCCTCGTCTGGTCGGGCCCTCGTCTGGTCTGGGCCCTCCTACGTCTGGTCGGGCTCTGGCTGTCTGGACTAAAGTATGGTATTTCACACAAAAACACAGAACCAATCCATTCTGAAACCGTATCACTTCTGTTTTTGATATTCTATGTTACTAATTGCATGCTAGGGAGGTCATATATAAACCGTGGAGCCCCATGAATACATACGTTTTAAAGAAACATGTTACATAATATAATTCCTGTGTTATTATCCAAATGACTGAAGTTGCTGTTGAGCAGGGGTGGGGGGGGGGGGGGGTCGTGTCGTGAGAGAGAAGGCGAGAGGAAGGGAGCATGGTGACCAAATTGGTTTCTGCTCCTAGAGTGAAATTAAGTTAAAAGAGCTGTGTGTGTGCGTGTGTGTCGGTGAGTAGTGGTAGTGTTGTGGTACTAGCCTCGATCATTACATAATTAGTACATATGACGTAGCCATGGGTAACAGAAAGCTCACAGTGTATTGGAATATGCTGTAAACTGGAATATATTGGAATATAAATTATTGTGTGCAAGTGTGTATGCTCATTTGTGTGTGTTTTATTTTGGTGTGTGCGTGTGTGTGCGTGTGTGTGTGTGTGTGGAGTAGGAAGAGAGGGATATGGATTTAGGTTTTAACCATTTCACTACCACACTACCAAATGGTTAACCCTTTCACAACCACACTACAGAATGTTAACCCTTTCACTACCACACTACAGACGGTCAGGGGTGTAAAGTACTTTGTTACAACACTTAAGTACTGTTTTGGGGGATTTGTACTTTACTCGAGTATTATTAGGTTTGTATACTTGTACTTTTACTCAATTATATTTCAGAGAAAAAAACATACTTTTTACTCCTTACATTTAAAATGCAGACCTACAAAGTACAAAGTACAAATCTTGCAGGTCCAACCATTTGAATTAGTATATTTGTTTCTCTGGCCAAACTAACGTTAACGTTATTAATCCTGTGGCCGCACTTTATTTAAAAACAGCCAATCAAATCCCCATCAATGGAAAATTAACTCGCCCATACCCTTGCTGATTGGTCCTTTTGAAAGACTAGAAAGCGGGGATCTTTGATTAAACACCTGCTATCAGAAGAATAGACAGTCAGAAAAAAAGTTTTTACTTTTACATTTTAGTACTTAAGTACATTTAAAAGTAGAAACTTTTTAACTTTTACTCAAGTGTGTTTTTAGCCAGATACTCTGACTTTTACTTGAGTAAGATTTTGAGACAGTACCCATACTTTCACTTAAGTATAATATCTGGGTACTTTTTACACCCCTGCAGACGGTTAACAGAGCAATGGAAAGACTTGGGCTCTTGGGCCTGTTTATGAGAACAGGATTCTGATCTATCATCACTGGTTTGGGCACATATGAAGTGAACATCAATATACGGTTGGCAATGGCTGAATCATTCATCTGTGTTTTGCACAACTTGAAGGGGAATGCCACCCATTTAAAAAAAAAAATTTTTAACTTCTTCCTGAGTCTCAGGACAGTTCAGTCAGTGTTTATGAACACACACCACTATCTCCTAGATAAATCAGAGAGAGAACGTTCTCTAAACCCTCCATAGCCAATGGATGGGTGTAAGACAGCAGTGGGTAGGTGACAGTAAATGCACATTGGCAAGTAAATCAATTACATAATTTATTTTTTTTAAACATTTTTACATTTAAAATTTGTTCTGGCGACATATTTTGGCTAAATATGCTTCGTTTTATAAATGTGTATTGATAACATAGTGCTGTAATAATATTTTCTAATAAATATGCATGATCAAGTTCAACAACGTGTGCTTTTATTTTGATATTCCTTAATTCCATGTTGAAATTATGCGATACATTAAGTGTGGGGCCGCAAAGAAAATCCTAAATAAAATGGGGTCGTGGTATAAAAAAGTTTTGAGAACCCCTGGTGTAAGAAATCACCCAAACATGGCCTCATAAAGTCAGAGCCACAGTCATTGCCTATGGAGCAGCCCCAGATTTAACATCCTAGTTATATCAACGATTGGCGGGTTCTCTCTCTCTCTCTGATTTCTAGCTTCGGGAGAGAGTGGTGCTAGTTCACAAATACTGACTGAACTGACCTGGGACACAGGAAGAACATATTATGTGAATTCTTAAAATGGGTGGCATTCCCCTTTAATTTGGCTACGAGGGGTGTGCATAGGGTCTGTGAGGGGCTCTCCATGTAGGTCATATAATAGTGTTGGATGACGTACAGACATGATGGTTGCCTGTGGAAATCCATTAAAAAGGATTATGTGACCTGATCTGAGGTCAGTTTTACATGCAGGTACATGAGAAAGCTGTGCATGGTCTGGTGTGCAGATGTCTACAGCACTAATTGCAAGTTGAAGTTGAAGTTTGTTTTTATTTGTCACGTATAAGGTACATGTGCATTACAGTGAAATGCTTGGTTCTGTATGAGCCCCCTGATAATGTGCTTCATACAGTAAAAAAAGTAAGTAAAAGAGGAATAACACTATACAATATACAATACAATATACAAACTAAAGTACAACCTAAGTACAATCTAAGTACAATGAAGTAAAAATGCAGACAATGAAGTAAAAATGCAGACAATGAGGTACAAACACTTTTTTAGGCAAGGTGCAAATGCAAATGAGGTATGAATGTAGTGCAAATCTCTTTAATAAATAGATTTATACAACGGCATGCAAATTTCTCGATTCTGATTGGCCATTCACACGTCTTTATTGGTAACAATCCACGGTCCTGGGCTCAGGACCCGCCCACAACCAAATCACATAACCCTCCCCGGCTCACTCCGGGAGAAAACAGGATCGCGGAGAACAAATGGTTATGTTGAAAGCACCATAACGACTAAATATGAAGCGATTCTGTCAAGGGGAATGTGTTAGTATTTTAAACAATGTTGGATGATGTAATTGATGGGTCTTGACTCAATCTAGAACAAAAGAAAAATCGCGGATTGATTGATAGATTAATTGATTGATTTAAATTTCTTCCTTCCTACTTTCCGACTGCAGCGTTCTCTCTCACACTGTCCGACGCTGGCGTACCCACAAACACACACATACACACACACACACACACACACACACACACACACACACACATACACACACACACACACACACGCACACACACACTGTGACACACACACACACACACACACACACGCACACACACACACACACACTCCTGTCTGCAACAGCGGGGGAGTCAGACTGAGAGAGAAGCAGCGCTGTTTTAAGTGAGCATGGTCTATTGAATTGATTGATTGGTTGATTGCTAATTTTATTACTGTACCCCTGGTTTCCAACTGGTTAAGTTTAGGCTAAAAGAAATAAATAAAAAAATAGGGCGAAGAAAACGTTTTTTTCCTATAGGGCAAAGAAAACGTTTTAATAAATTTTCAATCAATCATTCCAATAATACACAGTTGGATGTGTTAGTTGGTTGGATGCACTTCAAGCTGCTTCCACATGAGGCAACTTCTCTCAATCATTCCAATAATACACAGTTGGATGTGTTAGTTTGGTTGGATGCACTTCAAGCTGCTTCCACATGGAGTTGTGGGAACTACTTTTTCTGGCGGATGGTTTTTTCAATAAATCTTCGATTAATGTGTGTTTATTGTATAGAAATAAGGTTGGATGAATCTGGCAGTTGTATAAAAGCTTTACACCACGTGCAGTCGTGATTTGTGACCAATAAACCATGCCTAGGGGGGTCTAACGACCCTCGGCTGCGCCTCGGGCCTAACAACCACCCCTAGGCATGGTTTATTGGTCACAAACCACTCCTGCGTGTGATGTAATGCTTAAACATATAATGTAGTGTTAAAGTGTCTAAAGTGAGTGTTAAGGTGAGTGTTTGTGTAAAGGATCTCCTCTCTGGTAAACAAGAATACCCTGAAGACTCTGGCAGGAGCACTCATTCAAGGGTACTACGACTATGCTTGCACCTCATGGTACCAAAGCACCTCAAAGGCACTAAAAACAAGATTACAAACATCACAAAACAAACTGGTCAGACTACTGCTTGACCTTACCCCTAGAACCCACCTCACCCCTGCCCACTTTGACAACCTAGGATGGCTTAGAGTAGACGACAGAGTACAGCAACTTGCAATGGGCCTGGTCTACAAGATACACTACACGACTAAGGTACCCATGTTATCGAAATACTTCCCAAAGGTCAGTGAATACCACGACCACAACACCAGAGGGAGCTCCACAAATCATGTTAAACCCAGATTCGGCTCAAACAAGGGACTAAACACGTTTTGCAATTATGCCACATCAATGTGGAACGCCCTACTCAAAGCTGTAAAGGAATGTGAATCACTACCCACTTTCAAAACCACTCTCAAAGAGCACCTACGGGAGATTGCTATTCGAAACTGGCCCCTGTAAATGTCCTAACCCAACCCCCTCCAATGTACAGTAAATGTCCTAACCCAATAATACACGAGACCCTCTTCTTGGGACCAAGTAAGGTTTCGTCGATAATCCAATGTACTTTTTTTAGACTCTGTTTGTATCACAAACAGTATTGTATTTGTAAATCTGGTATGTCATAAATGTATAGATGTAGCAGTACTGTCTATCTGTATGTCAAGTCAAGTCAAGTCAAGAGTTTTATTTGTCACGGCATACAAGCAGACAGTGAAATGCGGGGGGTCTTGCCTGCAACGATTGTGCATAATACAATAATAAGAATATGATGAGAATAAGACATGTCAAGTATGTCATGTATGTCATGTTATGATGAATTGAAAATAGGGGACCCTGATGTAAACAAGACGAAAGTCTTCCTCTGGTCTGCATGCCCTTAACAATTGTGTGTATTGAGCTGTACTGTATTGTACCCATTCTGCAATCTGTTAATAAAATGTTCAATCAATCAATCAAAGCCTCCTGCCTGAAGGGAGGGGGGTAAACAGTCCGTGGGTAGGGTGGGTGGGGTCACGCATTATGCGGGTAAAAGGAGCACATAAAGTGCACATAAATCACAGTTTTTCACATTAGGATCTAACATCCCAACAGGCCACTTTGTTTATGGTTTGATTCAGTTTTAAATAGACAATAATAAAAAGAGTAAGATATAATAGACAGAGTAAAATAGTGCACATAAAGTGCAGACACAGTCTTTTTTTAGTTTTTTTTTACAGTGCAATAAAATAGTTCTGGATTACTGTTTAACAGTTTAAAGTCATCTTTACCTTCTCTGTTTGGTATCCACAGTTTAAAACTTGACAGTCTTCCCTCCTGTTTGATACCCACTTTGACCCTTCAAACCTCCCACTCAGGGCAAACCTCCTTCTCAGGGTGCAGTTCCCTCTCTCAGGGCGCAGTTCCCTCTCTCGGGGTGCAGTTCTAGGCCTGGGTCCAACACAGTTTTAAGGCCTGAAAGTCTTTCTTGTTTGATACCCACACTGTTTAATACCTGACAGTTTTGAACCTGTAATAAAAAGTAATACAGAGTAAAATAGTACAGACCTCAAACCTACTAGCCACGCCTGAGATATATTCACTTGGAGATGTGTGTCTGAGTTTCTTATTTAAAGTTTCATTTGAACTATTAAAACATGTTTCTTGACGTTATTTATGATCAGACGTTTAAAACAGACAAAAATCCATTCAAGGCGTGAAAATTAGCAAACTTGTTTTCATTAATTTATTACTTCACTTAAATCGCCACAAGATGGAGCCATATACTTCCATGTGGAAAGTGAGACATGTGTCCAGGTCTGGATTCTCACACTCACCTCTCAAACCGATCCTACCTGCACATAGGAACGGCCGGGGCATCCATAACAGCGACGCTTTGAAGCCACTGCAGCGAAGCTACTCAGAACAGACCATCAACAGAATACCATGATCACCAACGTTGACAACGACTATAAATTCACGCACAGTCTACCTGAAAGGGAGTTTCAAACAGAGACAGAGACAGTGATTGATTGATTGATTGAAAATTGTATTAACAGATTGCAGAATGGGTACAATACAGTACAGCTCAATACACACAATTGTTAAGCGGATGCAGACCAGAGAAAGACTTTGTCTTGTTTACATCAGGGGTCCCCCATTTTCAATTCATCATATATGACATACATCATACATGACATACAGATAGACAGTACTGCTACATCTATACATTTATGACATAGCAGATTTACAAATACAGTACTGTTTGTGATACAAAAATAGTCTAAAAAAGAGAGTATATACATTTGATGAAGAAACTGCACATTGGAGGAGGTTGGGGGGGTGGGGTGGGGGGTTGGGGTCGGGTGGGGAACTGTACATTGGAGGTGGTTGGGTGGGGTGGGGGGTGTTGGGTAGGCGGGGTGGGGGAGGGTAACTGCACATTGGATTATCGACGAAACCTTACTTGGTCCCAAGAAAAGGGTTAGAACATTTACTGTACATTGGAGGGGGTTGGGTTAGTGCTGATTGTGTGCAGAGACAACGGATTGAGTGAGATCAGTCATTAATCAAATCCCATTTATTAAAGGACATATTATGTATCTTCTCAACAATTTGACAACACGACTTCCTTGAATCTGTGGAACATGTTTGTTCAAATGTTCTAGTCTAGTCTACATTGGATTTTCCTGCATCTCTTTCTTCCCTTGTGTTTGGTTGGTATAGCACGCACCACATTTTTAAATCAAAATCTGAATCAGAATCAGAAAGGTCTTTATTGCCAAGTAGTTTTCACATACAAGGAATTTGCTATGGTCGCTATCGGTGCGACATTAGCGGACAGACATTAAAACACATTGAGTGCCATCGACAAGAAATCTCGTTGTTGGCCGCCATGCGTTGAGTGCCAACAACGATTTTTTTTGTTATTTCTTTTATTAGCGATATCCATTCATTTTTCATCCATCCAGCCTCACGTTATCATTGGGACTGTCTCTGAGCTCGAAAAGGGCAAATACAGCCCCCTATCGTCTCCCGAATGGTATTGCACCCATTGGAATGGACTCAATCAAAATGCATGAGAAAAAAAACCTGCGGATTCCACATTTTACTTCTCAGGCATGTAACCTGAGACTATTGCATTCATTGAGGGGACTGGAAGCAGCGTGGATTATGTGTTTCGAGGTTGGATCGTTTGATCAATAATCAGACATTGGAATAATCTTTTTGCAGAACATCTGATCTGAGGTAAGGAATCTATTTTACCAGTTTTGGGGTAATCAGATGTTTTTTTCACATATTTCACAACGTGTGTTCGTGTATGACGTTAGCGCTGACCAGGTCATGGATAATAGATTTTTCAGCCCGCTTCTCTAGCATGCATAAGTATGTCAGGATGGAGGTAGGTGAGTTCCAATTGTTGTAGGCAATCACAGAGACGGAGAAGGTATACTCTTGAACAGGTTCGACTTTAATAGTAAAGAACACAAAGAGTAATACTAGGATACTATGCCAAGGCAAGGGAACGAGATAATTAGGTAATGGAGCTTAGTGGTGGTCCAGAACTGGAACCGCCCGCGTTATCTCCGAACGCCTATAGTGAAGACCTGACAAAATGACAAGCAGAGGAAAGGAATGTTATATAGCCACCAAATACCAACATTCCACACACACCCCCGTGACAGCCAATCAGAAGCCAACCCCTAATTGACAGCACTAAATGACAGGGAAAACAAGTGACAGTAATCAAGTGACAGATGACAGAGAAGGTGGGAGGTTCCCGACCGTAGTCAAGAACCAGAATCGTAACAGTACCCTCCCCCGACGAACGGCACCAGACGTTCACCTGGGGGCCTCAGGATTCAGCCGCCGGAAATCATCGATCAGGCTGGGATCTAAAATATCCCTTTGAGGCACCCAAGAACGCTCTTCTATCCCGTACCCCTGCCAATCCACCAAGAACTGAAACCCCCTACCCCTCCGCCTACAACCCAGTATCCTCCGCACCGTGTAAATGGGCTGACCACCCATAAACCGAGGCGGAGGAACCGTAGGCAGTGGCGGGGCCAAGGGCGATGAGAGGAACGGCTTCAACAGGGACACATGAAACGTCGGATGAACCCTCATAGAACTCGGAAGCCGTAGCCTGTAAGCCACAGGATTCACCCGACGTACCACCGTAAAGGGTCCTATAAAGCGAGGAGCCAGCTTCCTGGATTCCACCCGGAGAGGGAGATCCCGGGTGGAAAGCCAAACCCGCTGCCCAGGACGGTAAACCGGAGCCGGACGACGCTTGCGGTTAGCCTGCCGCTGGGTACTAACCGAAACCTTCTGCAGCGCCGCCCGGACCCGCTTCCACGTCCTGCGGCAGCGAGCCACATGTGCCTGGGCCGAGGGCACCTCCGCCTCCTGCTCCTGCTCGGGAAACAAAGGAGGTTGAAAACCATACTGACACTGAAAGGGAGACATACCGGTAGAGGAGGAGGGTATTATGCGCGTACTCAGCCCATGCCAACCTCCTACTCCACGTTGCCGGGACGTAACATCTCAAGACCCCCTCCAGGTCCTGGTTGACGCGCTCCGTCTGCCCGTTCGACTGCGGATGAAACCCAGACGAAAGGCTGACGGAGGCGCTGAGACCGGCGGCAACCGCCTTCCAGAACCTGGAAGCAAACTGAAGTCCCCGGTCCGACACGATATCCACCGGAAGCCTGTGGACCCGAAAGACATGCTGTATCACCAGATCAGCAGTCTCTCGGGCCGATGGAAGCTTGGGGAGAGGAACAAAATGAGCCGCCTTCGAGAACCGGTCCACCACCACCAAAATGGCGGTGAACCTGTCCGAAAGGGGGAGGCCAGAAATAAAGTCCAGGGATATGTGCGACCAGGGCCGTTTAGGAATAGGAAGTGGCCGGAGGAGACCTGCCGGTGCATGGCGAGAGGTCTTACTGCGCGCGCACATCGGGCAGGCCGCCACAAAGGAACGCGTATCCCCCTCCACTGTCGGCCACCAGAACCTCCTATGGATAAATTCCAGGGTCCTGGTGGCCCCAGGGTGGCTGGTGTGGGATGAGGCATGTACCCACTGCAGCAAACGTGAGCGTGCCGCCTTGGGCACATACGACCGCCCCGGAGGGCCCCCGCCAGGATCGGGCTCCCGCGTCAGCGCCGACCTTACCACCTTATCTATGCCCCAAGACACGGGTGCCAAAATCAAGGCCGGTGGAATAATGGGATGGGGCTGCTCCTCCCGGCCAGGAAGATCAAACTGGCGCGATAACGCGTCGGGTTTGATATTCTTGGACCCGGGTCTATAGGAGATGGTAAATCGAAATTGTGTGAAGAATAACGCCCACCTGGCCTGGTGAGCGTTAAGGCGTTTAGCCCCTTGGATGTAAGCCAAGTTCTTATGATCGGTCCAAACAATGAAAGGATGTGCCGCCCCCTCCAACCAATGTCTCCATTCCTCCAGTGCCAATTTGATAGCCAACAACTCCTGATTACCCACGTCGTAGTTGCGCTCGGCTGATGACAGACGGCGAGAAAAAAAAGCACACGGGTGCACTTTCCCATCCTTTAAGCACCTCTGAGAGAGCATCCCCCCCACAGCGATGTCAGAGGCATTCACCTCCACAATGAACGGAACCTCTGCATCGTGGCGGATCAATACAGGAGCGGATGTAAACCGACGCTTGAGATCGCAGAAGGCCGACTCTGCCCTAGGCGACCATTCAAAGCCAGGGAGAGAGGCCTTAGTGAGAGCTGTTAACGGATTGGCTAAGGCGCTAAAGTTGCGAATAAAGCGCCTGTAAAAATTTGCAAAGCCCAAAAACCGTTGTAACCCCTTGAGCGACGAAGGCCGTGGCCAGTCCAAGACTGCACTCACCTTGGCCGAATCCATGCGTAGATCACCCTTTGTCAACACAAAGCCCAGGAAGGAAACGGTATCAGTGTGAAACACACACTTCTCAGCCTTAACGAATAGTTGATGCTTGAGGAGACGGTCTAGCACCTCCCGAACATGCATTTGGTGTTGCACCATATCGCGAGAAAAAATTAGGATATCTTCTAGGTAAACAAACACCGACACCCCAATCAAGTCTCACAGCACGTCGTTAACCAGGGCTTGGAAGACTGCCGGAGCATTAGCCAAACCAAAGGGCATGACCAAATACTCATAGTGACCATTGGGTGTATTAAATGCAGTCTTCCACTCATCTCCTTCTCTAATCCTGACCAGATTGTATGCATTACGTAAGTCAAGTTTAGAAAAGACCTGTGCCCCCTGTAAGCACTCAAAGGCCATGTCCATGAGAGGTAAAGGATATCGGTTCTTGATGGAAACGTCATTCAATCCCCTATAATCAATGCACGGGCGCTGATCCCCATCTTTTTTGTCAACAAAGAAGAAACCAGCGCCGGCCGGGGATGTGGAAGGACGTATGTGCCCCGCAAGCCATGCCTCCTCAATGTAGGTGTTCATGGCCAAGGTCTCGGGGCGTGAGAGAGAGAACATTCGCCCGCGAGGCGGGGAGGTACCGGGTAGAAGATCAATGGGACAGTCGTATGATCTATGAGGCGGTCGTGCTTTAGCACGCGTCTTGCTAAAAACGTCCGCCAGGTCCCAATAGATCTCAGGAACCCCTATCAAATCGGGATTAGAGGGTGGAACAGAATCTGCAACGCTCCCCACCACCCTGGAGAGAGAAGAAGGAGAAAAAAGAGAAGAGGGGAAGGGAGACAAGGGAGTGGACAAACTCTCGCCGACGACCGACTTCACGTCGACCTCCGTTGAGAGCTTGCCCGTGCTCCAATTAATATTCCGTACACATGAAGACAACCAGGGATGACCCAACACCATAACAGAATAGGGGGAGACAATAACAAATAATTGAACCCACTCCCACCCCCCACCCGCCACCCGGATGTGCATAGGAACAGTACGTTGTGTGACGCTCCCACTGCCCAGGGGCTGACCGTCCAGGGCGTAGACAGGAATGGGAACCCCCAACTCTTCTACCGGGATTCCCCATTCTCTCACCAACCCCAAGTGAATGAAATTGCCTGCTGCCCCTGAGTCAATGAGAGCCTTCGTTCCCCTAACGTTACCCCCACAGTTAACCGCCACCTCCAGAAATGTACGTGAGTCAGATGGTAGTGCTGGGGTGAGCCCACCTGCTGGCGCCCTCTCGAGGCCCGGCGGAGCACCTCCCCTTCCCAACTGGCGCCGAGTTGAGCCAGCCTGTTCCCGACAGCTGCCGAAACGATGACCGGTGCGGCCGCACCGGAAGCAGCGTCGCTCCTCGATGAAGCGCCGCCGCTCGTCATCTGAGAGCGACAGCGCCCCAAGCTGCATGGATTCATCACCCAGTGGCCCACTTGTGTAATGCGGGAAGATGTCAACAACGGGAGGAGAAAGGACACGTACCTGGGTAGTATCTTCACGCTCCCTCTCTCTCTCCCGATGTCGGTTGTCCATCCGTATGGCGGTGTTGATGAGCGTTTCCAGCTGCTCAGGGATCTCACGCACGGAGAACTCGTCTCGCATCCGTGCGGAGAGTCCCTTGAGAAATAGGACCACACAAGGAATTTCCGGTCAAGCCGCCTCCCGAGCCACAATCCGAAATTCGATGGCGTATTCTGAGACCGTGCGGGAGCCCTGCCGGCAAGCGAGAAGCCGCCCACCGGCCTCGAAGACCGAGAGTACTTGGGAAGTGTCGAATACCCTTCTCAACTCCCTGGTGAAGTCGTCCACACAGTCGCAGAGAGGCGAACCGCTCTCTATTTCGGCCGTAGCCCAGGAGAGTGCTTGACCGGTGAGGAGGGTGATAATATATGCGACTTGTGCTCTGGAAGAGGGGAATGAGCGTGGCTGCAGCTGGAACACGAGTGAGCACTGGGTGATGAACTCCCTGCATCCCTCCGGTGCTACCGCGTAGCGGCCTGGTGCGGGTAGCCGTGGCTCCTGGTTCCGATCCTGGTGCCCAAGAGCTCCCCGACTCTCCTCGGTGTTGAACGTGGTGTTGAACGCCGCCTCTCCTGCCGCCGTCTCACCCACCGTCGTCCTTACCCCCGCCACCTCGACTTGTGCCTGCTGGGCTGTGATGAGCGCCGACTGCGCCGTCTCCTGCGACGCGCTGACGATCCCGCCCAGCCGAACCAACTCGGCGCTGACCAGATGTTGGTGTTCCTCCATGCGCTCCTGTGCACTCTTCTGTGCCCGGAGCATCTCCATGATTGCCTCCATGGAACTCTGATGGTCAGGTCTTCTGTCAGGATGGAGGTAGGTGAGTTCCAATTGTTGTAGGCAATCACAGAGACGGAGAAGGTATACTCTTGAACAGGTTCGACTTTAATAGTAAAGAACACAAAGAGTAATACTAGGATACTATGCCAAGGCAAGGGAACGAGAGAATTAGGTAATGGAGCTTAGTGGTGGTCCAGAACTGGAACCGCCCGCGTTATCTCCGAACGCCTATAGTGAAGACCTGACAAATGACAAGCAGACGAAAGGAATGTTATATAGCCACCAAATACCAACATTCCACACACACCCCCGTGACAGCCAATAAGAAGCCAACCCCTAATTGACAGCACTAAATGACAGGGAAAACAAGTGACAGTAATCAAGTGACAGATGACAGAGAAGGTGGGAGGTTCCCGACCGTAGTCAAGAACCAGAATCGTAACATAAGTACACATATACTATCGATAATCTAGCGTTTATTTGAAAACGATTCATAAATCAGCCGGAAAATGACAACGTGTTGTGTGTATTCCAGTAAAGGGCTATTTCTGCGGAATCTTTTTTTTTCTTCTAGAAATCTTCAAAACTATACTCGTATTCAAAACGGTATAAAACGGAAATGTACTGATGAAAAAACAATCCATTTTGTACATGTTGACTGCAATCAAGTCATTGATAAGCGACAGGCGTATTTGACACATAATTTAAGATATAGTTTATGTGTTCGCAAATGTGCTCGCCCTCTCATTGACTAGAGTGGTGCCATACAAGCGATAAATAGCGCACCCCCTGCTGGCACACAATGTGTCAGACAGATAATACAATAAAGAGGTAGAGTAAAATAAAATGAAATATGAACTAAGTAAAATAAGCACAATAGAATAATATAATTATGAAATAAAATATAGGCCAGGGCTGTACAACTGTAAATAAGAGGTTGAATAAAATAATATGGGATATAAACAAACTTAAATATAGCACAATAGAATATTCATTAATATAATTAATTAATTATAAGTAAAATAAGGATTTCCTTCCCAGCCTGCAGGCTACCCTATACCCAAGAGGAAAAAACCTTTACAAACCTGGCAGCACATTAGGTGAGCGGTGTTCCTGGCTACATAAAGCACAGCTAATTAATTCATTGATTGATCACCCCCCCCCCCCCCCCTTTGTGACATCACCAAGGGCAATCATTCTCATAGTTTGGGGGGTGACAGTGGCTCGGGAGGTAGAGCAGTCGTCTGGTAATCCAGAGGTTCTTGGTTCAGGGATGCGGGAAGTACAGGTGCTGAGGGGGCTCCAGCACCCCCTGCTGGCGGGGAGTTGTAACTGCCTGCAAGCAGCATCAAAATATTTACTAAAAATGAATACAAAACAAAAAAAAATTTAGTTAGCATTTTAGTGTAAGCAGTGGTCTCATGGTTGTTTTTTTAAATGGTTGAAATCCACTATTTAATGATATTTTCTGTGTATCTGATCTGAGTCTGACGCACAATTGCAGCGCACAGACAGTCACACACACATCGGCGATGCCTACTACGTGAGGGAGAGGGGAGTTGGGAACCGCGGCGGCGCGCGAGGGGCCGGAGCCACCCCCCGCTCAGGTTTTATGGTTCTCGTTAAGTCGGGCTCGCCCGGTCTTCCCCGGCCCCGGCTCACCCATCCTTTCGGGGGGGATCCGGACACCGGTCGGGACAGAGCCCTGGGGACTACAGGTATTCACTCTTGGTCGGGGGAGAGAGGCGCGCGCCTCAGCTCCTCAACAGACCCGTCCACCGTCTACCTCGGAACGGGGGACGGCAGAGGTAGACACTACTAATATGGATCTTTCAAATTAATGGAAAATCACGAATGATGCGCTTCGCGCATGCATTTAATATGACGTTATTATATTATTTATCTCCAACTCCGACCACACCCCAAACTCTGACTGACTTCCCGCGGCCCTGTCCTGGTTAGATTCCCGCTCCTCCCGGGCAGCATGTCGAAGTGTCCTTGAGCAAGACACTTAACCTTAGGCTCTAATTGCTCCTGATGAGCAGGTTGGCACCTTGCATGGTTGCCCCTGCGTGTGAATGTGTGAGTGAATGGGTAAAAATGTGGGGAACAAATTGTAAAGTGCTTTGGATAAAAGCGCTTTATAAATTCAGCCATTTACCATTTTTAATCAAATTTTCCACATTATGTCCCATTTCTATGTTTTGTTGTGTCTTTCGTCACCCTCCTCTCTTTCCCCAGTCTTTTATTTTTTTTAGGTTTATTTATAGCGTTTTTCCAGCTTTATTGGTCAGACATGACCGACAGAGGAGAGGAAGAGCGGGAGAAGATGTGGGGGAGGAGTCAGGACATGCGACAAATCCGTCTGGGAGCGGGAGGCGAACCCGGGTCGGCCGCGTGGGTCTGCGAGGCAGTATGCAGTGCACCACTGGGGCGCCCTTTCCCCAGTCTTTTAATTAAATTCTTATCAACAGACTGTGAGTGGGTTGTGGAGCTGATGAGAGTTTAGTTTGTTCTTTATTCATCTCTCTGATCCTCCTCACTTTACAATCTATTACCCTTTTCTTCTTTTTACCCCAACCTCTCTTTTCACCCTCTAGCTGGCTCTCTTGTTTTGTTTTCCTCTCTCCCTCCTCCACCACCCCTCTCTCCTCCTCCACCACCTCTCTCTCCTCCACCACCACCTCTCTCTCCTCCTCCACCACCTCCTCCACCACCTCTCCCTCCTCCACCACCTCTCCCTCCTCCTCCACCACCTCCTCCTCCACCACCCCTCTCTCCTCCACCACCACCTCTCTCCCTCCTCCTCCACCACCTCCTCCTCCACCTCTCCCTCCTCCTCCACCACCTCTCCCTCCTCCACCACCCCTCTCCCTCCTCCTCCACCACCTCTCCCTCCTCCACCACCTCCTCCACCACCTCTCCCTCCTCCTCCACCAGCTCTCCCTCCTCCTCCACCACCTCTCCCTCCTCTACCACCCCTCTCCCTCCTCCACCACCTCTCTCTCCTCCACCACCACCTCTCTCTCCTCCTCCACCACCTCTCCCTCCTCCACCACCTCTCCCTCCACCACCCCTCTCTCCTCCACCACCACCTCTCTCCCTCCTCCTCCACCACCTCCTCCTCCACCTCTCCCTCCTCCACCACCTCCTCCTCCACCACCCCTCTCTCCTCCACCACCACCTCTCTCCCTCCTCCTCCACCACCTCCTCCTCCACCTCTCCCTCCTCCTCCACCACCTCTCCCTCCTCCACCACCCCTCTCCCTCCTCCTCCACCACCTCTCCCTCCTCAACCACCTCCTCCACCACCTCTCCCTCCTCCTCCACCAGCTCTCCCTCCTCCTCCACCACCTCTCCCTCCTCCACCACCCCTCTCCCTCCTCCACCACCACCTCTCCCTCCTCCACCACCTCCTCCACCACCTCTCCCTCCTCCTCCACCAGCTCTCCATCCTCCTCCACCACCTCCTCCTCCACCACCCTCTCTCTCCTCCTCCACCACCTCCTCCACCAGCTCTCCCTCCTCCTCCACCACCACCTCCACCACCCTCTCTCTCCTCCTCCACCACCTCCTCCTCCACCTCTCCCTCCTCCTCCACCACCTCCTCCTCCACCACCCCTCTCCCTCCTCCTCCACCTCTCCCTCCTCCACCACCCCTCTCCCTCCTCCACCACCACCCATCTCTCTCCTCCACCACCCCTCTCCCTCCTCCACCATCACCTCTCCCTCCTCCACCACCACCTCTCCCTCCTCCACCATCACCTCTCCCTCCTCCACCACCCTTCTCCCCCCTCCTCCACCACCACCTCTCCCTCCTCCACCATCACCTCTCCCTCCTCCTCCACCCCTCTCCCTCCTCCTCCACCATCACCTCTCCCTCCTCCTCCACCCCTCTCCCTCCTCCTCCACCCCTATCCCTCCTCCACCCCTCTCCCTCCTCCTCCACCCCTCTCCCTCCTCCACCCCTCTCCCTCCTCCTCCTCCTCCACCCCTCTCCCTCCTCCACCACCACCCCTCTCCCTCCTCCTCCACCTCTCCCTCCTCTCCCTCCTCCTTCACCCCTCTCCCTCCTCCTCCACCTCTCCCTCCTCCACCCCTCTCCCTCCTCCTCCACCACCTCTCCCTCTTCCTCCACCTCTCCCTCCTCCTCCACCACCACCTCTCCCTCCTCATCCACCTCTCCCTCCTCCACCACCCCTCTCCCTCCTCCTCCACCACCACCTCTCCCTCCTCATCCACCTCTCCCTCCTCCACCACCCCTCTCCCTCCTCCTCCACCACCCCCTCTCCCTCCTCCACCACATGTCCCTCCTCATCCACCCATCTCCCTCCTCCTCCACCACCCCTCTCCCTCCTCCTCCACCACCCCTCTCCCTCCTCCACCATCACCTCTCCCTCCTCCTCCACCCCTCTCCCTCCTCCTCCACCTCTCCCCCTCCTCCACCCCTCTCCCTCCTCCTCCACCACCACTCCCTCCTCATCCACCTCTCCCTCCTCCTCCACCCCTCTCCCTCCTCCTCCACCACCCCTCTCCCTCCTCCTCCACCCCTCTCCCTCCTCCACCCCTCTCCCTCCACCACTCTCCCTCCTCCTCCACCACCACTCCCTCCTCATCCACCTCTCCCTCCTCCTCCACCTCTCCCTCCTCCTCCACCACCTCCTCCACCTCTCCCTCCTCCTCCACCACCTCCTCCACCTCACCCTCCTCCTCCTCTCCCTCCTCCTCCACCCCTCTCCCTCCTCCTCCTCCACCACCTCTCCCTCCTCCTCCACCCCTCTCCCTCCTCCACCACCACCTCTCCCTCCTCATCCACCCCTCTCCCTCCTCCTCCACCACCTCCTCCACCTCTCCCTCCTCCTCCACCACCTCCTCCACCTCTCCCTCCTCCACCACCACTCCCTCCTCATCCACCTCTCCCTCCTCCACCACCCCTCTCCCTCCTCCTCCTCCACCTCTCCCTCCTCCTCCACCACCACCTCTCCCTCCTCATCCACCATCACCTCTCCCTCCTCCACCACCACCTCTCCCTCCTCCTCCACCACCTCTCCCTCCACCACCTCTCCCTCCTCATCCACTCCTCTCCCTCCTCCTCCACCCCTTTCCCTCCTCCACCACCACCCCTCTCCCTCCTCCCCTCTCCCTCCTCCACCACCACCCATCTCCCTCCTCCTCCACCTCTCCCTCCTCCTCCCCTCCTCCACCTCTCCCTCCTCCACCCCTCTCCCTCCTCCTCCACCACCTCTCCCTCCTCCTCCACCACCACCTCTCCCTCCTCATCCACCCCTCTCCCTCCTCTACCACCTCTCCCTCCACCACCACCCCTCTCCCTCCTCCTCCTCCACCACCACCTCTCCCTCCTCATCCACCCCTCTCCCTCCTCCACCACCACCCCTCTCCCTCCTCCTCCACCACCTCTCCCTCCTCCACCACCTCTCCCTCCACCACCACCCCTCTCCCTCCTCCTCCACCACCTCTCCCTCCTCCTCCACCACCTCTCCCTCCTTGATTCGTGCTTCATTCTGAGCACGTCTCCTGTCTCTCGTCACCCATGGCCTGGTGATTAGACCTGCCACCTGACAGACACAGGGGCTTAGAGAGGCCGCTCACCCAGGAAGGTCAAAGGCTTTTATACCAGGAGAAGCAGCAGCGGCTGTACCTGAAGCCTTGTAAGCTTAAACATCCTCCTCTACCAGAATTGGAGGGGGGGGGGGGGGGGGGAGACCCTTTAGCTCAGCTGGTTATTGCGGCCGCCAGTGGATCCTATGGTCCCAGGTTCAAATCTTATTTCAAGTCAAGTCAAGAGTTTTATTTGTCACGGCATACAAGTATACAATGAAATGCGGGGGGTCTTGCCCGCAACGATGTGCATAATACAATAGTAATATATAATAAGAATCCAATAGAACGACATTGTGCAATAAAACAAGTAAACAAAGTAGGGCATATCGGTATATGTACATGAGTTATTTACAGAGCATGGTAGGACATGCTAGGTCCTGTGACTAGTGCAATACACTGTTAGCTACGGATGAGGCACTGGGTCTTTATGTACACTGTTATACAATGCTATATTATACAATCTCAAGTTATACTATACTATTCTTAAAGTGACCTTTCCTTTTGTAAAGTGGCCATAAGTGTGAGCGTGTGCAGCATGAGTGTGTGTGTACTCATGTTAAAGTGGCTGCTAGTGTGTGAGCGTGTACAGTGTGTGTGTTGTGTGTGTGCTCATGTGTGCTTGTGTGTGGAGAGTTCAGTGTTCAAGGCTCTGATGGCCTGGGGGAAGAAGCTGAGCCGAAGTCTCTCTGTCCTAGTTGCTGGTGTTCACAGGCGTTTGCCTGAACGCCGCAGCATGAACAGGCTGTTGTTGGGGTGGTGAGGGTCTTTCATTATTCTGCAGGCTCTGGATTTGCACCTCTTGTTGTATAGGACCTGCAGGGGTGGTAGTGCAATACCCGTGGTACGCTCGGCTAAGCGCACCACTCTCTGTAGGGCCTTCTTGTCCTGTGCCGTGCTGTTTCCATACCAGGCAGTGATGTTTCCAGTCAAGATGCTCTCTACAGCTCCGGAGTAGAAGGACTGGAGTATCTTCCCAGATACTCTGAACTTCCTTAACTGTCTCAGGTGGTAGAGGCGCTGCTTCGCCTTTTTTACGACTGAGTCTATGTGTGTTGTCCATGTCAGATCCTCTGAGATGTGGACCCCCAGGTACTTGAAGCTGCTCACCCTGTCCACGGTAGCCCTGTTTATCCTCAGTGGTGTATGTGTCTCCTGCTGTCTCCTCCTAAAATCCACGATCAGCTCCTTGGTTTTACCAATGTTCAGGAGCAGGCTGTTGTCCTGGCACCAGCGTTCCAGTACCTCAACCTCCTCCCGGTAGGCCTTCTCGTCATTGTCCGAGATCAGCCCCACCACCACTGTGTTGTCCGCAAACTTCACTATGGTGTTGGAGCTGAACTTGGCCACACAGTCATGTGTGTATAGTGAGTACAGCAGGGGGCTCAGAACACAGCCCTGGGGGGACCCGATGCTCAGGGTGATGGTGTTGGAGGTCTGACCCCCCACCCTGACCGCCTGGGGCCTTTCACTCAGAAAGTCCAGTATCCAGGCGCTCAGAGCGGAGCTCAGACCCAGCTCGATCAGCTTGTCCACCAGTCTGGTGGGGACTATGGTGTTGAACGCTGAGCTGTAGTCAATGAACAACAGTCTCACATAGCCCCCCTTCTGACGGTCTAGGTGAGAGAGGGTGCTGTGCAGTACTTGGGAGACCGCATCATCAGTGGACCTGTTTGGCCTGTATGCAAATTGCATAGGGTCCATATCACTGGGGAGGGAGGCACAAATGTGATCCTTGACCAGCCTCTCAAAACATTTCATGGCCACAGAGGTGAGTGCCACCGGTCTGTAGTCATTGAGACCTGTTGGGGAGGGTTTCTTTGGTACCGGGATAATGGTAGACATCTTGAAGCTACAAAGCTACAGTTTAAAGCTGACTCATGTGTGAAGTATTACTGAAAATGTTACAAATGCACTGTATGCAACATTGTTGTACTGTAGGTAGTGGGTACAGTACCAGAATTGAAAGGTATAATCTGTAAAGCCATCAAATCAAGTCAAATCAAATCAAATCAAATCAAATCAAATGTATTTGTAAGGCCCGACAACACACGTTAATGTCCCATGGGCCGGACACGTCTTCTTTAATTTAACCCTTAGGAGTCAACGGGGCATATTGCTCCCGTGGGCGGAGAACAAAAGAATTAGAATCTCTCACAAATGCTCAGGAAGTCCCGTTTTTCAAAAATCTGTAAAAATAGAACAAAGACAATTTCGAGTGCATATAGTGTAATCTATATGTATCCTTACTTGCTAAACGTAATACGACTTGTAAATATGTTTAATTCTTGCTAAATTGTATAGTTCTAAATATCCCTGTATTCCCCGAAACTACAACGCGTCACGTACATGCACGCGCGCACACACAAACAGCGCATAGGTGTTAATCACTGAGTGATCTAATATGCATATTCTTCAGCGCGAGAGGGGGGGGGGGGGGTTGTGTTTCTCACTGTCTGTCGTTGATAATATAATCTGAAGAGGTCCTGCATTATTATTATTATCATTCTCGAGAATACACGCGGACCCGACCGAACGTTAATTTATGAATTAAAAGTAGTCTAACATGCTTTTCATCCTCGCCCGTGTATATACCCACGTCGCGCTAAAACAACATAACTACTGTATGGCAGAGACAGAGTGCGTGTGTGTACGAGTTATGAGTTATCTCGCAGTTCATTCAAGCGCGCATCACGGTGATGACAGCTCTCTAGAGTAGAAAGGTGCGCTCACAGGAGCGTAGCTGGAGATTATGGGCCCCATGAAAGAATCAATTTGTGGGCCCCCAATCTATTAAAAAATGTGGGGCCCCCAATCTATAAAAAAAATTGGGGCATTTGCTGGGCCCTTGGAATCATCCTAACCCCCCCCCCCCCCAGCTACTCCCCTGCACACACATACACACACACACACACTCTCTCTCTCAAACAGAGAAATCAAAAGAAATCAGTACATTACAGAAGGAATTTCTTGTACAGTCTTGTACAGTGGGTGACAATATTGTCACAAGGAAAGATGAAATTACATACCTAGGTTTCATGTCTATCTATATCTCCCTCTCTCTCCCTCCATCTCTCCTCTGTATCTCCCTCTTTCTTTCTCTTCCTCTATATCCCTCGCTCTCCCCCTCTCTCCCTCTATCTCTTCTTTCTTTCTTTCTTTCTTTCTTTCTTTCTTTCTTTCTTTCTTTCTTTCTTTCTTTCTTTCTTTCTTTCTTTCTTTCTTTCTTTCTTTCTGTCTAGTTAGTTGACAGCTTACGCATGATGTAAAAATTGCAACGTTTCAACTAGAAAGGTAGGCTCAGTAGAGCCCAAATCTCTACCAGACGGGAGCTTTCTCTCTCTCTCTCCCTCTCTCTCTCTCTCTCTCTCTCTCTCTCTCTCTCTCTCTCTCTCTCTCTCTCTCTGTCTCTCTCTCTCTCTCTCTCTGTCTGTCTGTCTGTCTGTCTGTCTGTCTGTCTGTCTGAGAACCCAGGTTGCTTTCTAACCTATACTAAAGCCATGCCTGTGAAGTGTCATCAATCACTATGGCAAGCGCACATCCGTGGACATGTACACACACACCAAGTTCTATGAATACTGGTGACGCTCAGCGTCATCTGCACTAACCTCACTGCATATGCACTGAATAAAAATCCACAATGTACCTTTACATACCAACATTCGTCTGGCCACACCCCTATTCGCTAGCTTCATAAGCAGGTGTGTGGCCACACACTCGCCTCCTTCCCAATCTTTCACCACAAGGCGAGATCAAAGGCCGCAGTGGCGTCCAGACGCTGAGCGTCACCAGTATTCATAGAACTTGGTTATATTCATAACCTTACGTTCTATATCATACTGGCTGCCGCTCAGCGTCATCTGCACTACGGGAGCTGAGCGGGAGCCTGAAGCTCGACAGATGTACCCCACTGAGGCCCCCCACAACCATCAGAACCGGGGAGGACCGAGCCCCCCCGACCCTCCCTAATGGAGGATACCCCCCTATTGGAGGACGGGAGGGAGACGGATCCGACCGTGCGAAGAGAAACTCGAGCAACTCAACGCACAGGGTGAGCAGACCGTGGCTTGACCCCACGACTACCCACACGCACAACCCGCATGCCACCAGGGAACGAACGGAAGGAACAAACCTCGTTACCGCCCCCAAAAACACGTGGTCGAGAGCAAACTCAACCCCGTGGCAAGGCCGTAGCAGCGGAGCGCGAAGGAAGACCCAGACCCACTGAAGGGACTGGATCCCCCGGAAAAAGGGGGCCCGGAGAGGTCAATGACGCCACAGCATCAAGACCTCACCAGGTGGTCACTTAGTGACACCGCCCCCCACATCGCCAGCGTATTTGGACAGGGCCCCTCCAAGAGCGGGCCCTTCCCCCCACTAGTACGCCGCCTGGCACACTGACCCTGACAAACTCAGGCAGTCAGCATGGCCGTAACTCGAAGCACACAAAAGGCTACACTACAGCGGAAGCAGGCAGCGCACCGGGGAGACGACCCCAGAGGGGGTCGATCCCTCAAACCAGGCAGCAGGCGTTTGACCCGAGCCTGGAGCACTGCGGACGAGACAGGCGCCAAAGGGGTCAACTGAAAACAGCACCCCGGCGGAAGGGGCGTATGCTGGCATTGTTGCGCACCATGACAAAGCATCCACCAAAAAACCCCGACCCAGAGGGGCCGAGGCAGAGAAGGCTGACACGATTGGCAGACGTCATGAACGTGCAGGGGCACACTCAACCGGGTAACCCGGGAGTTGACTCTGCTCCAACACACCAGGGAATCAACCACCCTCTTGGTACCACATGCGGTGGTTGTTCCTATAACCCCTCAAGAAAAAACTCCAAAACACACCTGCGGGTACACACTGGCTATACCGCAGTACAAGTGTTACAGTTTTCAAAAAGGGGTTATTCCAGGCCTACGGGTCGACGAAACACAACTTCGGACCAGGCCCAGCGGCTCGGGAAGCACACAGGGCTGCCAGAGGAGGTCCATAAGACCACCCCAACAGCCCCCTCTTCGCCATGCGTAAGAGAGGAGCGAAAAGAATGGAGAACCAGCCCCTTCATGATAGCGCAGGGTACAACATGTACCCAACAAAGGGCCTCCATAACGCCCAACCCTGTGACACCCGGGCCGAACCGGCATTTCTTCCCCCGAAAAAAGCACAAGTCCCTCAGGGTACCAGAACAGCAGATCTGCGTCCCCGGCGGACAACAGGTTAACTGACCTGGACCAGCGTGACCAGAACCATGAAAAGAGGGCGCCACCCAGACGGTCCCATTCGTACTGCGCTCAGTGGCCCACCCCAAGGGCGTGAGACCCCTATACCTATGTTTTGATCTATTCCGTTAACATCCCCCAGATATGAACGAGAATTCGTCGAGACCTAGTAACAGGCGCTCGGAAGAGAAAACCTCCATCCCAGTTGCCCTATAAAAACGTCGTTTTAATAATGAGCAACCAAGGCGTACCAGCCTCATGCGTGATTCTTATCAGAAACACCCCGAGCCAGCACTATGTACGCGTCGAGACCCAAACACATCAATGGATAGTCCAACCAGACACCAGACATTGGTCCTTCAAGTCGCCTGGGAGAACGACAAGGAGTTGTCGTGCTTCATATTCTTCCCTCTTTTCATTAAAAAGAAAGAAACACAGACTGACATGAATCCCACGTGACGCGGCTGAGGGTAAAATTTTTTTCATTCTTACATCCCGCCACCCTCACCACAGAGAGGAGACGGGAATCCTCAGAGAGACTTCCCACGTGAGCCATGATTTGAAAAGTCACGGTAACATTGAGCCATGTGACCAACAGACTCAAGTTACACGTATATAGAGCGTAGCAGAACACTAAGTCCCCGACAACTTGACAATGACAGACCCTACATATGGGTCTGAAAAAACTCACAGAAGCCGTCGTCCAATAGAAACGTGCCCAGTGACATATTCTATGACGGGGGAAACCCATGACTCAACCGCCTGTGATAGGTGCGGAGTCAGGGAACCCCCCCCCCGTGCCAAGCTGCCTAACAGCGGACCGAATGAAAAGAGAGTAAAAAAAAAACCCGACCAATCAGAAGAGGAAAGGAGGGGTTTATCCGGTACCCCCTCGCAAGCCCAACCCTTGAATACGACAACAACAATAGCCATATGATACCTTAAGTAGCCAGTATGCTAATGAACAGCGCAAAGCTAATTCAATGCGTGCTAGCCACAGACAAGTCTGTGAACAGGGTTTATAACAAGGCCAAAGTTATATATGTGTGAACCCGACACCCGTGTTTATGTTGCAAGACACAGAAAATCTGATAGAGAGAGAGAGCGGCCTGAACCGCGGTACCTTTACACACACGAGCATTACTGCAGACCAACACAACAGTGTTGCGGCTCAATATCACTGTTTAAGCAACAGAGCACACAACTAACCTCTACCTTTATGTGAAGACCTAACCTTCAGGTCGAGGCAGAAAAAACCTTTTTCAACCGAGTGTAAACTGCAGGCCTTGCTTAAGCTCTAACATGAAATGTAGCGACCAACAAGACTTAAAAGTCTAGCCCTTCTATCAAACCCACACTAGCGAAAGGTTCACACATCGTATCCCCATCATATGTAGTGAATAAACACACAGTTTGTAACAAAAAATAGTCCCTCCCGAAGAGCCCAGCATTGGAGAGGGGTGCCATCAGAAGTGGAGTCCTCTTCCTTTCCAGCACACGCGCCTGCTCCAGCCAAAGGTGGCGCTGGGCTAGAGTGGCCAGGGCACGTACTTTCCCAGCGGCGATGGCCTGCAGCTGGATCAGATGCAGGATGGCTCCTGCCGACTGGGCGAGCTGATCATGTTGCAAATCGATCAGCTCCGTACCGCCCGTCAGTATCCCGGACATGAATCTTGCCAGCTGCGCGATGTTAGAAGTGGCAGCCAGAGATTGAGTCGCGGAGATAAATGACTGGTCACTCCAGTAAGCCAACCGCCTCGCCGATTTCCCTTGGGGAACCGGCTTCCGTAACGGCTCCCACACCACCTCAGGACAAAGGAGAGCTGCCATCGGCCTATCAAGCCGAGGCACCCCCTCCTTCATGCCGTCTACCAAACCCACCACCCTCGTGACTCGCACGTAGGCGGGGGTGAGGCCCATGATGTGGGAGACCACCTGTCCCTGACGGACGTAAGCCTCCATCGAGGGGAAAAATGGACAGACAACGCCCATCTCTCTCACAGGACGGCGTTGCCATAGATGACCTATGAGATCATCAGGAACAGGAACAGGCAGTGGCTGCGGCAGCGGCACGCCGTTTGCAACTGCCGCCGCCATGAGCTCGGGGAACAAAGCACGCAGTTCCCCCTGCATACTTTCCCCCACCGAGCTCGCGTCCCTCACATGCAGAAGACTACTGGTTACAGAGCCACATTTTGATGTGGCTGATAGCAGGGCATCCCGCCGCCGAGTCGGAGGTTCTAACCCAACATCCCCGTACGAGGGACCCCAAGGAGACCTATCACCCCCCTCCAGTGTTACCTGGACGGGCGGCGGACATGTCTCCACCGGGGCGTCAAATAAGAACCCGTCTGCTTCTACTATGTAGTCCTCTGTTTCCATCGGCCATGGAGAATCAGACGCATCCTCATCCGGCTCCAGCAACTCACCAAAACCAGGCCGTTCGCGTCTACAAGCCACCATCTTGCGTCTCAAATCCTCCGCCACCAGAAGAGCCGGCCGCCCAACAGCGGACGACTCTCCGACGGCAAAGGAACCAGAGCCGGAACCAGGCCATCGCACAGGAGACGGCGCTGGTGCACCAGCTCCTTGGAGAGGCAAACTACCTATCGGACGCCTACCGGGCGCGGCTGCCGACCACGACAGTGGCCTCAACCCCGCTCCAAGACGCACAACAGAGGAGGCAATGGAGAACCGCTGGTGAAGGGTAACGTTGCTAGCGCGACCCTCCGAGGTAAACATTATGACTTCGCTTTTTTCTTTTTAAAGTTATGAGAGAAAGAAAAAAGCAAGAAAAAATGTAAACACGTAACTCAACTTTCTTCAGCTTAAACAACCTCGTCAAGTGATGTATACAACAGGCACTTCCTTGTGGTGAAAGTGAAGAAGGAGGCGAGTGTGTGGCCACACACCTGCTTATGAAGGTAGCGGATAGGGGTGTGGCCAGACGAATGTTGGTATGTAAAGGTACATTGTGGATTTTTATTCAGTGCATATGCACGAAGTGAGGTTAGTGCAGATGACGCTGAGCGGCAGCCAGTATGATATAGAACCGTCTGTAGTGTGGTAGTGAAAGGTTAACCCTTCTCTAGTGTGGTAGTGAAAGGGTTATAACTATAACCAAGTTCTGTGAGTAGTGGTGACGCTCAGCGTCACTACTGCACTATACCTCGCTCGTGCACGCGCACTGAATAAAAAATTCCACAATGTACCTTTACATCCCAACATTCGTCTGACCACACCCCTATCAGCTTACCTTCTAAGCAGGTGTGTGGCCACCTACTCGCCTCCTTCCCAAGCTTTCACCACAAGGCGAGATCAAGGGCCGCAGCGGCGTCTGACGCTGAGCGTCACCACTACTCACAGAACTTGGTTATAGTTATAACCTATCGTTCTGTGTCGGAGTGGTTCTCGCTCAGCGTCACTACTGCACAAGGGAGGCTGAGCGAGAGCCACAGCCCGACAAATGTACCCCGCTGAGGCCCCCCACAACCATCAGATCGGGGAGGACCGAGCCCCCCCAACCCTCCCTAATGGAGGATACCCCCCCTATTGGAGGGTCACGGGAGGGCGACGGACCCGACCGTGCGAAAAGGCACTCAAGCAACTCAACGCACAGGGTGAGCAGACCGTAGCCTGACCCCACGACTACACACACGCACAACCCGCATGCCACCCGGGAACGGACGGAAGGAACAACCTCGTTACTGCCCCCAGAAATCACGGGGTCAAGAGCAAACCCAACCCCGTGGCAAGGCCGTAGCAGCGGAGCGCGAAGGAAGACCCAGACCCACTGAAGGGACTGGATCCCCTGGAAAACGGGGGCCCGGAGAGGTCAATGACGCCAGGCATCAAGACCCCACCAGGCGGTCACTTAGTGACACCGCCTCCCACATCGCCGGCGTATTCGGATAAGGCCCCTCCAAGAGCGGGCCCTTTCCCCCCAATAGCACACCGCCTGGCACACTGACCCTGCAGAACAGGCAGTCAGCATGGCCGTAAGCACACAAAAAAGGCCCGCGGAAGCAGGCAGCGCACCGGGAAAACCAGGCAACAGGCTGTAACCTGAGCCTGGAGCACTGCGGACGAGACAGGCGCCAAAGGAGTCAACTGAAAACAGCCGCCCCGGCGGAAGGGGCGCATGCTGGCGTTGTTAAACACCATGACAAAGCCTCCATTAAAAAAAAAAACACCCAGAGGGGTTGAGGCAGAGAAGGCTGACATGATTGGCAGACGTCATGAACGTGCAGGGGCACACTCAACCGGGTAACCCGGGAGTTGACTCTGCTCCAACACACCAGGGAACCAACCACCTCGTCGTTAACCTATGCGGTGGTTGTTCCTATAACCCCTCAAGAAAAAAAGGGTTATTCCAAGTCTACGGTATCAACAAACTTTACTTCGGACCGGACCCGGCGGCCTAGGACGCACACAGGGTTACTAGAGGAGGTCCCGAAGACCACCCCGACAGCCCTCCCTCCGCCATGCGTGAGAGAGGAGCAAAGAAAAAAGAGAACCAGCCCCCATAACAGTGCCAGGTACAAAAGAGTACCCAACAAGGGTCTCCATAACGCCTAACCTTGTGACACCCCAGGCCGACCCGGCATTTTTCCCCCCGAAAAAAGCCCAAGTCCCTCAGGGTACCAAAACAGCAGATCTGCATCCCCGGCGGACAACGGGTTAACTGATCTGGACCAGCGTGACCAGAACCAGTCCCGTGCCCTAACCACGCCGACATGCCTACTCCAGGAGAAGGGGCAGATATGCGTGTTGATCTTAAAACATGAAAAGAAGGCGCCACCCAGACGGTCGGTGCGAACCGCGCCCGGTGGCCCACCCCAAGGGCGTGAGACCCCTCTACATATGTTCAGATCCATTCCGTCATCATCCCCCAGATATGAACGAGAATCCGTCGATAACCAATAACAGGTTGTCGGAAGAGGAAAAAACCTCCATCCCAGTTGCTTTATAAAAACGCTGTTTTAAACACAAGCAACTAAGGCGTACTAGTTACCCGCATGATCTTTAACAGAACACCCCGAGCTAGCACTTAAGCGTGCGCCGGGACACAACCACATCAATGAACAGGCTATTTAGACCTTTCAGTGAATCCCCAAGGCGCCCAGGGGAAACGACAAGAGGGGTGTGGTGCTTCCTAAACTCCAACTCTTTTTAATAAAAAAGAAGGAAGCACCAACAGCATGAATCCCAGTCTACACAGCCGAGGGTAAAAACTGTTTACATTTTCACATCCAGTCACCCCTTCCACAGAGGATTTAGACCAAAATTCCCCAGAAAGCCTTCCCACGTGAGTTGTAGAATGAAAAAGCCATGGCAACTACGAGTCACGTGACCAACTGACTCAAGTTACACATAAAATCGAGCGTAGCGGACCCGTAAGTCCTACGCTCTAACCCGACACTTTAACACAACAGATCGTACGTAAAGATCTAACTCACGGAAGCCATCGTCATAGCAACGTACGTAGTGTCGTATGCCATGACGGGGGGAAACCCAACACACAACTCCTGTTTGTAATAGGAGCAGAGTCAGGACAACCCTTCCCCCCCCCCCTCCCAGCCAAGGCGCCTGACGGCTTGGCTCTGACTGGCCTAACAGGAGATGAGAAAACCCCCCTGACCAATCAAGTGGGAAGGAGGGGTTTATTCGGCACCCCCTCACAAAACCCTTCCCCCTACACACAATAACAACCGTAGTATATGAAACTTTTGGTAGAATGCTAATGAATAGCGCAAGCTAATACAATGCACGCTACCCACAGAACTGTGAACAGGGTTTACAACAAAACCAAGTCGTGTGTGTGTGTGAATCCTACACCCGCATTCCATGTTGTACATAGAAAAACACTGATAGAGAGTATAACGGCCAGGCCGTGGAACGTGTGTATACGAGCATTACTGCAACTAACACAACAGTGTTGTAGTTCAACATTACTTTTTGTGTAAGCAACAGACATACAACCAGCTTCTACCTGCATGTGGAGTGTCAGGCCGAGATAGAAACCTTTCTATAACCGAGTGTATGCTGCAGACCTTGCTTAAGCTCATAACACAAACGTAACTCTTCCATCAATGTATACTAATGCAGATTCACACTTTGCAACCTCATCATATGTTTTGGTGAAGAAACACACAGTTTGTTTAACAAAAAATACAGTCCCCCTTTAGAGGGGACTTTTTATTTATGAAACAAATAATATGAGAGGCCGGGGAGGGGTAAACAGAGGGGACTGCAGGGGAAAAAAGTCACTGGGTCTAGCGGCGTCTGCTGCCTCGAGCCGCTCGGGCTTTGCCACCCCGAGAAGCCCCGGAGGGACGGTAGACAATCGGTTGCTGGTCTCGTCGATCCCTACCGTCTCCTCCGGTCGTAGATGGGCCGGCTGCAGCAGCAGCACCGTCTCTCCTCCTAGCCTTCTTCGACGGGCCAGCAGTGGCGGTGGAGGCAGTAGCAGCCACGGCGGAGGTAGCTCGACGACGTGGAAGCCGTCTGACTCCACCGGCGATGACGGGAGGTGGAAAATGGGGTTGGAGCACGGATCTCTCCTCTGCCATCTCTCTGCACGTTGAGGTCATCAATTGCAGGGCCTTCCCGAACAGTCCAGCATCGGAGAGGGTGGCCGTCAGAAGAGGAGCTCTCTTCTTCTCCGGCACACGGGCCTGCTCCAGCAGAGTCGCCAGGGCGCGCACTTTCCCAGCGGCTATGGCCTGCACCTGAGTCAGATGCAGGACAGCTCCTGCCGCCTGGGTGAGCTGATCATGTTGGACATCAGTCAGCTCCGTGCCGCCCGTCATTATCCCTGATACTAATCTTGCCAGCTGCGCGACATTAGACGCAGCAGCCAGAGATTGTGTACCAGCGATGAACGACTGGTCGCTCCAATACGCCAACCGCCTAGCCGATTTTCCTTGGAGAACCGGCTTGCATAACGGCTCCCACACCACTTCCGGACAGAGGAGAGCGGCCATCGGCCTATCAAGCCATGGCACACCCTCTCTCATACCGTCGACCAAACCCACCACCCGCGTAACTGGTACGTAGGCGGGAGTGAGGCCCATGATGTGGGACACCACCTGGCCCCGACGAACATAGGCCCCCATTGAGGGGAAAAATGGGTAGACAACGTCCACCCCTCTCACCGGGCGACGTTGCCAGAGATGACCTATTAGATCATCGGGGACAGGAGCAGGCAGTGGCTGCGGCAGCGGCACGCCGTTTGCAGCGGCCGCCACTGCCATAAGCTCGGGGAACAAAGCCCGCAGTTCCCCCTGCAGACTTTCCTCCACCGAACCCGCATCCCTCACATGCAGCAGGCTTCGACTGGTCAAGGAGCCACAGTCTGATGTGGCTGATAGTAGGGCATCCTGCCGATGAGGCCGAGGGGTTTCCCCGACATCCTCGAACAAGGCGCCCCAAGGAGACATTTCACCCCCCTCCAGTGTTACCTGGACGGGTGGGATACTCGTCTCTACTGGGCCTTCAAACAAGAACCCGTCTGCCTCTACCATGCAATCCTCTGTTTCCATCGGGCAGATAGAGACTGACGCATCCTCGCTGGTCTCCAGCAATTCACCAAACCCAGGCCGTTCGCGTCTGCAAGACACCATCTTGCGACGGGAACGAGCAGACGCAAAAAGTTTGCGTCTCAAATCCTCCGGAACCAAAGGAACCGGCCGCTCAACAGCGGACGATTCCCCGGAAGCAGAGGAACCAGAGCCAGGACCAGGCCATCGCAGAGGCGACGGCACCGGTGCACCGGCTCCTCGGAGAGGTAAACTACCCATCGGATGCCTACCGGGCGTGGCTGCCGACCAGGCCACGTGAGCGGATCGGCGCGGCCGAGAAATCCGCTCTTCGCTCTTTAAAGCTTGGTCCGCTCCGCTAATCGATCATGTTGACCCCGCCCCCAAGTCGCTCTCCGCTCGCTCCCCGCTCACCTTGAATCGAGCCCCGCGCCAGATCGCTCGGCAGATTTTTTTTTTTTTTTGGAGCATGGTGTAAATTAGCTCAAACTACAACAGTCTACACCCCCTGGGCCCCTTAACAATTGTTTGTATTGAGCCGCATTGTAATTGTACCCATTCTGCAATGTTAAATAACGTTGTTTATCCATTCACTAGCTATATTAAGCGATGATAGGCTAGCCGAGCCACAATGCTATGGTCGCTGCCATTAACGTTAGCATGTAAGCTAACGTCAACAACAATGGCGTCGATACGTTTTCTAACAGGAGTGAGTGTGGGCGTCTCTACAGTGACAAAGCCTGAACCGGATATCACAGGTTCACCCTTCTCATTGGTTGAAAATGGCCTTCATGTTTGTACATCGCCATCTGTTGCTTTGGCATTGTACTGCATGTATATTACATCAACAGTGTTAAACCACTGTGAGCGACCTGGAGTGGATTGGAGCGGAGGAGAACTCTCGCTCCGGACGTCGCGCCGACCCATTTTAAAACCCACTCCTCGCTCACGTCAAAACCGCCCGCTCCGCGCCCCGCGCCGCTCACGCTCCGATCCGCTCACATGGCCTGCTGCCGACCACGAAAGAGGCAACAGCCCCGCACCAGAACGCACGACGGAGGCGGGAATGGAGAACCGCTGGTGAAGAGTGGCCCTGCGACTCTCCGAAGTAGACATTATGACTTAGATTTTTCCTATCGAATATTTATGAGAGAAGAAAAAAATAAGCACAATGTAAACACGTCTCAACTTTCTTCAACTAGCAACCTCGTCAAGTGGGGATCTACCGAAGGCACTTCCTTGTGGTGAAAGCGAAGAAGGAGGCGAGTAGGTGGCCACACACCTGCTTATGAAGGTAAGCTGATAGGGGTGTGGTCAGACGAATGTTGGGATGTAAAGGTACACAATTTTTTATTCAGTGCGCGTGCACGAGCGAGGTATAGTGCAGTAGTGACGCTGAGCGAGACAGAACCGTATGTAGTGTGGTAGTGAAAGGTTAACCATCTGTAGTGTGGTAGTGAAAGGGTGAAGTGTATCTTCTTAATTCATGTATCTCTTATCTAAGTTCATTGATCGTATAGTGTTCTATTTCACCCTTTCCTCTGCATGGTTTTAGGTATTTTCAGATGTTCGGTTTCAAGTAAGAGGAGACTGACGATATGGTCAAAATCAACGGGCGGCGGTGTTTATTAATAAAACAGCTTTAGGAATTAAAACAGTACATCGTCTCTTTCATTTGGCTGTTGTCTTCTCTCGGTGCTGTTCGCTGTCTTAGGTTGTCCATGGCCAACACCGAGTCCTCTCTTGTGGTTCGCTGGTCTGGTTGTCAAGACAACCTGGTCTCCTCGTCGATCAGGCCGGGAGTGCTTGATTTCGTATCGGCGGAGTCCGCTATGAACCTCGGCTCGGTCATCTGGTCTCAATGGCTCTCTGAGTCATCGGCTCTTCAGTAGCCTGAGTGGCGAGTCGAGTCGTGAGTCTCCCTCTGTCGGTGGAGGTTTTTCAGCGCTCCAGTTGCGATTCGATCTCTGTCATCGTCTGTCCCCATGTCTCTGGGTCTTCAGGTCCGTTCTGGTGTGTCAGCGCTTCTCCTGATGCGAAGCGATTTCGTCTGTCATCGGGTCTCAGTCCCTCTGTGTCACTGCTTTGCTCTGCAGGGATCCTTCTCCGTCTCCTCTGAGTGTCACCGGGTGTGTGTGGCGAGTCTCTCCAGGTTCCTTCTGGTGTGAGTCGTGTGTCTCATGAGTCGCCATTCGCCCTTTTTATCAGAGGAGAGAGAGAGAGGGGGCGAGAGAGAGAGAGGGGGAGACAGAGAGCGAGAGGGACGGGGAGACCCTGCCTATTCCTGTCACATTCCAGCAGAACTTGTCTGAGGGTGTCCTGTGACCACATGTTACACAATTTCTTCTGCTGACACAACCGTTTTCATAGTCTATGGGGAGACAGACTGGCTCTTGATGCATTCATAATAAAACATGAGCTATTTCCATCTACAAACTTTTTACCATTCTGTAATTGCATTTTTAGAATACTAAGATAATTATTTTATTGTCTAGCCAGTGACTCACTGTCTTGTCTTCAGTTGGGTCCATTTTTTACTTTATTTGATGGAACTATTTATCTTACTGTTTGTTTTTCCTATTCTAAAGTACGCTGTAATCTAGGTTTTAGCTCTATTTTGATCACTTATTATTTTGTTCAGTATTAACATTAATTTACAAACAATGTCTTTGTATTTGGTTCACTTATGGTCAACTTTTCATGCCTGCCAAACCTATTTATCTAAGGTGATTTGGTATGACAGCTCACTTTTATCATAATGGTCCTTTCTTTACATATGTGTTGCAATGTTTTCTAAAGCCATCTAACTAATCTCTCTGACAAAGCCAATAGTTTTCTTATATATCTCTATCTTTATATCCTTAAGGTCTAAAAACCGTCTAGTCTACCTATTAGAGTGGCATTCTACTGTGTAAGGGGCGATTTCCAAATAGCCTGTGTCACCTTTCTGACCTCTGGGTTAGTCAGCAGCTGTCGTTTTGTAACCTGAAATTCCTTCCTTGTCTCATACCATTTATTTTCACATGGTGTTCTAAATAACCTTTCTATCAAGCAGCATTTTGTCTTTCAAATCATTTTCCTTGTACATTTCATTTTGCATTTATTCATGTTTTCATTTAGAAATATACGACAATCCACCCTTAGGGGGTTTAATAACCTCCTATACAACATCAATATTCTAAATTAAAACATGTTAAAAATCATATCCATAATTTTTGCTAATATTTTTCAAAATTTCAAAAAAATCCAAAATTGACCCAAATCGAACTACAAAACCCCTTTCCATCTGTACAGTTACAAATCATCATTTCACCTACCTTTCCCTCCTTTCACAGTTTATATACATTATCAGTTATTATTATGACATCCAGTCTAGGTCCGTCTCTCTATGCAAAGAGATGATCGTACCATTCTCAGCTTCTTTTCGTTTAAGACTATATTTATCCATGTACTTAGCTTAAATGTCTATTTTGTGTAATGGACTCTGCAAGAAAAGATTAATACATCACACCACTAAAAGATTAACTCTCTAAACATTTGAGGGAAATTCAAACAAGCAACATAAATCATTTTTACTCCTTAAAAAGACCACTGAGGCCTCAATTATCCTTTGCTTTCATCCCTGTCAGTTATCCCTGTTTAAACCTCCTAAGGCCTTTACTGCTAACTCGTTTTTGACCGTTTTCTTCTTGTTGTATCTTGTGCTAATCACTGCCCCTTCTTCGTTGTATGCAGGTCTCTGGTACTGCTCCGATTTTCCACAGAAGGAAAAGATTTTCCCTCTGTCCTTTTTGCATTTTGGATTATTATTTACAAAACACACAATAGATTGGAAACAGTTATTTTCACAGATACATCTTTACTGTTCTGCATTTTGACAATACATTTTTCTCCAATTCATTATCTATGTATTTCACAGCTTCTTACGTTAGCATTCAATCAAATCATCTTTGTCTCATTTCTTTTTGTGCTGTACTGTTTTACTAGATTCAATATCTCAAGATCAACACAATTACCTCCACCCTTGACAGTGGAATAACCATCATTTCACTTTCAATTACCTCGTTTCCCGACAGCTCCCCGGTCCGGACAGTCAGCTCTAGACGAGGCCAATCACCAACAGAACCTATGTGCATGGTCAACAAACCACAGTCCCTTTAAACACACATCACACACACTCCGCCAGCTTTCAACAAGCCGGTGCAGAGTCTTCCATAAGTCAATCATCAAATTCACATGTCTGCACCCTACATGAACACTAACTGGCCAAATTGCGACCAACAACCCACAGAGCTTTCTTACAGACAGAGAAATATGTTCCCCCAACACTTATCATAACCCAAAAAGTGACACAACCCTCCAGATTCTACATCTGGAGTCTCAATGAGCGGAAAACAAACCATGAACCAGCTCCCGTCCATCCTCAGTTTCCAGCTCATTATATCAGACCTCCTACCAGTCTCGCTGCGTCACCACCACCTGCTATCCCTGACCGGCGAGAGAACCCTCCCAGCCAGCCAGTTCCTAAAAAAATATATAGTCAACCAAAAACAAAGAAAATTAAAAATAAACCAAAAAACTGTGAGTGCCTACATGCTACACACCCATCCAACAGAATTAAACTATCATCCAGAGGCATAAATACCCCCGCAAAACTAAGACAGCAAATTTAGAAATCCAAAAAGAAATAAAATAAGTAATGAAATAATAATGTTGTTGTTGTTTTTTTTTTTTTTTTTTTTTTTTTTAATTCCACCTTGACCACCCGTTGATCAAGTATTGTAATCACTACTATAAATAGTCCTTTGTTTCCAACTCTGTCTAATATTATATGTTCCATTGTTCCTGTCTAAAACCCAACTGTTTAACTCTTCTCTGACACCTTCTGGTTCAGAGTTCACATGACCACAAGAGCCATTGCGGTGACCATTTTTCTCTCTCTCTCCAATCTGTGCAGCCGGGCCAGGCTGCACAGGTGGGAGATACCAAAAATCGTCCACCATTCCATTCTCCCTTATGTTTTCCTCACTGCCACAGCAAGAGTTGATCAGACACACTGTAGCAAAAAGGAAAACCCATGATTTGTCCATTAATTAACTGTTAGTACGATTGGCTCATGCATCTGTCAGTCATTTCATCTCTCCCTGTTAGTTGCACATCCATCTTAGTCGCTTCCACTCATAATCTAATGTATCAACGCTCCTATATATTTTTTTATTCTATTTTTTGTTCCAATCAGTCCTTCTTCCCATTTTAACTTATTAATAACTCTATTTTCCCCAGCACTATTAGCTCCGCTTGTGCATTCCTGCCTCGTTCTTAATTAACCTATGACCTATGCAGACACCCCCTCTGACAATGTCCCAACTCTCCACATTCCCAGCAACCCTGTTTGGATTCTTGCTTCTTTCTGGACGGTTGCTGAGGCCTCCACCCTTTGTCACATGACCGAGCGAAATGGCCAACCTCCCCACAACCCCAGCACACAGCCGACGCCGGCCATCCCAGGGGTTCCAGTTCACCCAGTTTACCACGACTCCCACAGTCTCTCGGCTGGCCTCCCACCGTCCTCGCCAGGTCCACCCCTCTCCTGTCCTCTGGTCGCATGTCCTGTTGCCTGGAGGAGAGAGGGGCATACCTGTCCTTTTCTGCTGCCTCTCCTCGGGCCTTCTCTTGTTGGGAGGGGCCTGGAAACTCACCCCTCCTGCGGTCCTGTTCACCCTGTTGCGGCCCAGTTCCCTGTCCGGGCAACAGAGCACAGGGCATTCTTTGATCACAGCGGCCTAGGTCAGACGCCCGAAGCATGATCTCAACAGCTGTCGCTTCTAGTAGCACAGTCTTTCTCGCCAGTTCTCGTCCCAGTCTCTGAGTCTCGTGTGCGGCTTGACCGATCTCCAGCTGTGTCTTCATCAGATCTCGATGAACTGCCTCGTGTTGTTCGAACGCCGTCACAAACGCTCTCTGTTGTCTATAGTATGTTGCCTCTTCCCCCATCTCAGCACGGGCGGTTTGACATCCCACCGTTGGGCTCCGCCTCTCATCTTGGCTTTGGTGCTGAGGGCAGGATGGATGTGGGAAACGGGTGGGTTGTAGAAACTGTTCGTGTATTCCATACCTGCTGTCGGTCTCAGTTCCAGCCATCCGGCCAGAGTGGACTTCGTGGGACGGCTGTAACCTCAGTCTCTTTTTCTGCCCCTTTGTTAAACCGCAGTCGCCTGCAATGGACACTCCAGCTTGAATCGGTTCTGGTTGGAGTAACACCGTTGTCACTGGTTCACTCCCCTGTGTTGGAATCAAAGTCATCATTCCAAGTCCTTCTGTCGTACTGGTCACATGAGAGAAGTCCATATTCAAATCAATCAGATCATCACTGGTATAGTCTATCCGGGAAATGTCTGCAGAGGCCCTCGGCCTACTCCCCCCAATGGCCCGATCACTAAGGCCCTCTTCCATATTGTCGTTGTTGTTATTCTATTGTTATTGCATCTAATGCTTCAGTTGTTCCTATCAAATGTCCCACTAAAGTGAACTTCCTATGTTACTGTCATTCATTCCACTTTCAACACTCTCTTGTAATCACCGTTTGAAAAAACAAATTTCTCCGTCTTACACTATTTTCTACTTACTTGAGTTAAAACACTCACACTGTCAAATTTTTACTGTGCAGACAAGGATTGATAACTGGCTTATCATTCATACTTATACCAAGGCGCATTAAAGCCGTTTTCCCTAGATGGTTGTGGAAGTCGTTAGAGCATCTGTCCGGCCGAGCATCTGTATAGAAAGAAAGCAGAAATCCAGACTTAATACAGTGGCATTTCCCTTATTATTTCCACTCTTCGTTACGCATTGGAAATGTCGGGCAACACTATACTAATATTTTAAAGAGACACAGTGTGATTTGCTTGAAAAAATAACGATACAGCTTATCTTGTTTTTTGTCCGTTCCTTCAACAGGAACACTGGAGTTTTCCAATCCCCTGTGTGCTCTCTTCACCTAGTTTCCTGGGAAATATAATCATTAATCCCCTTCCTATCCATTGTCTAATAATCCTTTGTAAACCTGGTCCTTCATCTGATTCTAATCTCTCTTTGCTTGATGAATCTGTTCATCCTAACCTTATTTCTTACTTTTAAATGCCCGATTAGCGTATCGACTAAATGTATTATTCCAATTAGCGTATCGACTAAATGTATTATTCGCTTTCGCTTCACTTCTCATACTAAGCAGATTCCGTCGGGTCACACTACAACAGATCTGTATGAAAACGTCTTTCTAAACTCGTCTGTTATACGTGCCGATTCTAAGAGTGAAGTCCGCGAACGATGGCGCGGAAAAAAAAGCAACCAATTACCTCCCTGTTCTCTATTTCTTTTCGCGGAACCAGGATTTCCTGTACTACACCACGGTCCCCAGTACTCTACACTACACTCCGTTCTCTGTTCTCTTCGTGGAACCAGGCTACCCCGTACTACCCCGGTTTTCTCATTAAACTCTTTACCTCTGACTACTCCTCTTTACCCTTCTTATGAACCACTACGTCACGCACAGTCCCACTTCCCGCTATCTGTGACTAATCTCCGTTCTACTGCTCCCACGCCGGTCCCCTCAAATAATTTACCTAATCCCTAGCCTATCCCTTAAACTGATATAACTAAATACAGACATCTATTTCCTCTCCTCACTTGGCCTTGTACCCACTATAGGTATCCTAACTGAACATCCCTAAGTGCAGCGCCGGTGTGTGGCTGAGACCAGAGCCAGGTTGTGAAACCTGGACCCCGGTACCCCTCCAACACCAACTTTATCCTGGTCCATTTACAACTCATTTCTACCTAATGCAATAGCAACCCCAAAATGCGAGACTGCTTCGACCATTTACCAATTTTAAACACATTAGTACTACTTACCTATTCCCACTGGCCTCGGTCGCAACGGTGACGATCCTCAGTCCTCAGTCGTAGAGAGCATCGATGAGGGGGAGAGAACCTCTCCGTGTCCTTGAGAAGTGGCTGCTGTCGTTTTTCAACCGGTACTGGCCAAATGCAGGACGGGTCATGGCACCAATTGAAGTGTATCTTCTTAATTCATGTATCTCTTATCTAAGTTCATTGATCGTATAGTGTTCTATTTCACCCTTTCCTCTGCATGGTTTTAGGTATTTTCAGATGTTCGGTTTCAAGTAAGAGGAGACTGACGATATGGTCAAAATCAACGGGCGGCGGTGTTTATTAATAAAACAGCTTTAGGAATTAAAACAGTACATCGTCTCTTTCATTTGGCTGTTGTCTTCTCTCGGTGCTGTTCGCTGTCTTAGGTTGTCCATGGCCAACACCGAGTCCTCTCTTGTGGTTCGCTGGTCTGGTTGTCAAGACAACCTGGTCTCCTCGTCGATCAGGCCGGGAGTGCTTGATTTCGTATCGGCGGAGTCCGCTATGAACCTCGGCTCGGTCATCTGGTCTCAATGGCTCTCTGAGTCATCGGCTCTTCAGTAGCCTGAGTGGCGAGTCGAGTCGTGAGTCTCCCTCTGTCGGTGGAGGTTTTTCAGCGCTCCAGTTGCGATTCGATCTCTGTCATCGTCTGTCCCCATGTCTCTGGGTCTTCAGGTCCGTTCTGGTGTGTCAGCGCTTCTCCTGATGCGAAGCGATTTCGTCTGTCATCGGGTCTCAGTCCCTCTGTGTCACTGCTTTGCTCTGCAGGGATCCTTCTCCGTCTCCTCTGAGTGTCACCGGGTGTGTGTGGCGAGTCTCTCCAGGTTCCTTCTGGTGTGAGTCGTGTGTCTCATGAGTCGCCATTCGCCCTTTTTATCAGAGGTGAGAGAGAGAGGGGGCGAGAGAGAGAGAGGGGGAGACAGAGAGCGAGAGGGACGGGGAGACCCTGCCTATTCCTGTCACATTCCAGCAGAACTTGTCTGAGGGTGTCCTGTGACCACATGTTACACAATTTCTTCTGCTGACACAACCGTTTTCATAGTCTATGGGGAGACAGACTGGCTCTTGATGCATTCATAATAAAACATGAGCTATTTCCATCTACAAACTTTTTACCATTCTGTAATTGCATTTTTAGAATACTAAGATAATTATTTTATTGTCTAGCCAGTGACTCACTGTCTTGTCTTCAGTTGGGTCCATTTTTTACTTTATTTGATGGAACTATTTATCTTACTGTTTGTTTTTCCTATTCTAAAGTACGCTGTAATCTAGGTTTTAGCTCTATTTTGATCACTTATTATTTTGTTCAGTATTAACATTAATTTACAAACAATGTCTTTGTATTTGGTTCACTTATGGTCAACTTTTCATGCCTGCCAAACCTATTTATCTAAGGTGATTTGGTATGACAGCTCACTTTTATCATAATGGTCCTTTCTTTACATATGTGTTGCAATGTTTTCTAAAGCCATCTAACTAATCTCTCTGACAAAGCCAATAGTTTTCTTATATATCTCTATCTTTATATCCTTAAGGTCTAAAAACCGTCTAGTCTACCTATTAGAGTGGCATTCTACTGTGTAAGGGGCGATTTCCAAATAGCCTGTGTCACCTTTCTGACCTCTGGGTTAGTCAGCAGCTGTCGTTTTGTAACCTGAAATTCCTTCCTTGTCTCATACCATTTATTTTCACATGGTGTTCTAAATAACCTTTCTATCAAGCAGCATTTTGTCTTTCAAATCATTTTCCTTGTACATTTCATTTTGCATTTATTCATGTTTTCATTTAGAAATATACGACAAGGGTTAACCGTCTGTAGTGTGGTAGTGAAAGGTTAACCCTTCTGTAGTGTGGCAGTGAAATGGTTAACCTTCTGTAGTGTGATAGTGAAAGGTTAACCCTTCTGTAGTGTGGCAGTGAAAGGGTTAACCTTCTGTAGTGTGGTAGTGAAAGGGTTAATGTTGTTCCATCTCTGCATGGCAGCCAATGAGCAGAGGAGAGAAGACAGACAGTGACAGAAGGTAGTCAGGGGACAGAGGACACAGTTAACTCAGACTCAGTCTAGAGACTGGGAGGTGGGGTTAGTGTATGAATGATGACCCACGGAGGATTCTGCAGTGTGGAAATTACATTGAAAAGCCTGTTGATTAAAAACTAAAATAATTCTCTAGGTAAGGTCTAAGGGCTCTTTTCATTTATCTAAATATAAATGCTTTGATACATTGGTTTGTTCGATGAACAATAGGATCATTAAAAACTCTATAGAAAAACAATAAACAGCATATATTGGCTTTTGCCTTCTTCAGGATGTATGAATAAACACAGTCCTTGACAAACACCCCCATTATACAAAAAATCTCCGTATTAGCCTATATTTGCATGGTCTGGCTCATGTGACGTGAATGGCATGTGGCCCATGACCTCTCTCTCTCTCTCTCCCATCCCTCCCTCACGTCTTCCTTATCCTACCACCCCTCCTCCCAATCTGCTTTCCCTTCTACTCCACATCCATCCATCCATCCATCCATCATCCCTCCCTCCATCCATCCATCCCTCATCCCTCCATCCATCCATCCCTCCCTCCCTGCCTGACCTGCTTGTTAGTGGAGATATACTGAACCCCAGTGATTCCACCCTGCTCCCAGCAGCTGCAACAGCAGGTTAGCAACACAGCCATCTCTCAGTCCACAACGTTTACAGATAACCCGCATCTCTTATCTCTCTTCTCCTTCCTCCACCGTTCCCTCAATCCCTCGCTGCCTCCCTTGTCCTCCATTCCCCTCCCCTCGCTTGTGCTCCGACCCCTATGGGTGGGGGGGGGGGGGGGGGGTCTCATGAAGACAAATGATGCCTCTCCCATTCTCCAACCCGCTTCCCGTCTGCTCCCTTCTCCAGCTACGCAGCTGTGTGGTGGGAATTTTCCTCGCAACGCTCCCATTCCTCTGTGTGTCACGCTCGACAGGCTCGGAATGGGGTTTCAGAGAATGGGGGGGGGGGGTAACATTATGCAGCGCAGACGGGAGGAGTGTAAAAAAAAACATTAGACAGGCCTGACAGCAACCGAAAGCCCAAAGCTCATCCCATTTCAATAACAGCGGATGTGAAAAGCTAAAGCAAGACATTTGACAGGGAGGTTATCGGGGGGACAGGTTTGACACAGTAGCGTGAAGGGAAAACCCACCGTGGAAGACGGTCCACGTATGTTATGGCGTTGGACAGTCGAGATTTGTTATCCCGGCCAAGTCACTTTCAAAGCTAGGAGCTGAGCCAAGGTTCACTTTATAATGTATAGAGATGAAGCCTGGAGCGGCGACGTTGACAGTGAATAGGAGACCAACCCTGAGGACATACTGACAGATCCCTGGATCCTCTCACAGGGCAGGCAGGACATACTGACAGATCCCTGGATCCTCTCACAGGGCAGGCAGGACATACTGACAGATCCATGGATCCTCTCACAGGGCAGGCAGCAGGACATACTGACAGATCCCTGATCTCACAGGGCAGGCAGGACATACTGACAGATCCCTGGATCATCTCACAGGGCAGAGGCACGTCTTCGGACTCAAGTGGCGCTCTGTTGAATGTTCACTGCATAGCTGTCAACATTGGGATTTGAAAAAACTGGAGATCCGCCTCCCCCCAAGCCCTGCCCCCCCTCCCAATGTAGTCTCCTCCCCCTCATATGTATATATTTTCTGTTAGGATCTCTGTTTAACAGTACTGTATATTTGCATATCATGTATGTCACAAATGTAACAGTACTGTATATCATGATATATATCTGTATATTGTGTCCAGGGCTTGACGTTAACTTTTTGGCTCCAAAAGCCAAAGTCACTAGCCACTCAGCATTTTCACTAGCCAAAAATCCCTGCACTCGCGCCCCCACCCAAAAAGTAATAAATATAGGTAATTTCTTCTTCACTAACCCCTGCTGGGGACAGTATCATTGTAATCATACTGCTACACGCCAACTCTACAACTGTGCTTCTGACTGTTGACTCCATTGTTTACTACTGCCTGCGACCAGTGACTCAGCCGCAAAAGGAGCTCCAGTTGGGGCAACGGCTGACTGGGACAAGATGGAGGGTGTAGATGTGGAAGAGTTGTTTTGAACCTAGCAATTACATTGTTGCTCCAAACGCCGTGAACATTATCATTGACACACCTATGCCTTGGCTGTGTTGAACCTAGCAATTATATTATTGCTCCAAACGCTGTGAACATTATCATTGACACACCTATGCAGGGCTTGACGTTAACTTTTTGGCTCACTAGCCACTGTGGCTAGTGGTTTTCCAAAGTCACTAGCCACTCAGCATTTTCACTAGCCCTGGGCAGGTGGGCAGGTGTCAACGTCAAGCCCTGATTGTGTCTGTCATAAATTGAAAATGGGGGACCCTGATGTAAACAAGACGAAAGTCTTTCTCTGGTCTGCATCCCCTTAACAATTGTGTGTATTGAGTCGTACTGTATTGTACCCATTCTACAATCTGTTAATAAAGTTTTCAATCAATCAATCAATAATAGGCAAGGGTACACAGTGAATCCTAAATCTCCACTAGGCAACCACTTATCAGTCCAACAAGGACTGGGTGCACTACTAGTTACTACATTAAATTAATCAGATACCTGGTTGAAAGTGAAATGCTGTGAACATCCCTGCATTAAATGAATGGAAGCGTAAGACAAATTCAGTATAAATTCACTTTATGTAGTAGGATAGCATTAACATGTTCATATTTATTGAAATCTTTTACAATTCATACATAAATGTTACGATGAATTGAAAATGGGGGACCGTGATGTAAACAAGAAGCCCTTCTCTGGTCTGCATCCCCTTACTGTATTGTACCCATTCTGCAATCTGTTAATAAAGTTTTCAATCAATCAATGTATTACCATAGTGTCTTTATACCTTCATCACTGTACATATTAATACTACAACACAAGAATAATCAAGAGGTTTATTTGTCACATACATACCAGGGCATACAGTGAAATGTGGGTGGTCATGCCCGCATTGATTGTGCAAAATACAATAATAAAAATAGGCATAGAAAAAAAGAAAATAGGATAGCGGCTGGGTGGCGTAGCGGAGATTGCGCTCGTCACCAATGCAAGAGACTCCTGAGTCTCGAATCCCGGTGTCAGCATTGCCTTCGACTTGGACCAGTCGTCATACTATCTCAATTGACAGAGGTAGCGGGTGGAAGTCGATGGGTGGGGATTGGACGTTGTGGACAGCGACTCCTACAGGTCGGTTGGGTGATGCCTGTACGCGTCTATACTTTAAGCAAGTGGCTTGTCCTTCCGCGTTCCCGTTTTGCGCTCTGATTGGCCATGCACGTTTCTGGTCATCTGACATGTGCGCCAATCGTGGGACGGCAAGTTCTGCGCCTATTTCCGGGTCTAACAGCCTGCAAACTACCTAACGCCTAGTTTATCACTGGTTAAGCTTAGGCGACTCTTTCGCAGTTGGTTAAGGTTAGAGTTTGGAATCAGGGCAGGTGTTCTATCGCCATGCTCTAAGACAAACTCTAACCTTAACCAACTTCGAAAGAGCGCCTAAGCTTAACCGTCCAAAAACTTGCCGTCCCACGATTGGCGCACATGTCACATGACCAGAAACGTGCGTGGCCAATCAGAGCGCAAAACGGGAACGCCGAAGGACAAGCCACTTGCTGAAAGTATAGAAGCCGCCTGTACAGCAGAGACAGGAAGTATCGGGGGCAGCGTGAGCCTCCCACGCGTTACTCCTCACCACTGAGAGTCCGCGCTGTCTGGTGAAAAGATGCGACAGGCTGCCTCCTTGTGTACCGGAGGGGACACATGATGCAAGGCTTCTATCCTCACTACGACCGACCAGTGGGAGGCATAGGGCCGAATCCACAAACGGTTTGCACGTTTTTCCCGACGCATATCGCTCTCAAAGGACGCGCAGCGGGTGAAATGAAGGTGGCCCATGCGTTGCTTCAGCATTGCGTCCGGTGCAATTGGCATGTCCCCTTTCTATGTAAATGAGCCTCTTCACATGTGCCTCTTCACAGGTGATCTGGCAGCAGTAACAGCGTGACCGCGAAATAATATTTCGAAGGAGAATATCACTCTAGATGAAATCAAGGATGATATTGAGCAGGCAATGTTGTGGCGTTATGCTCCAGAATAAACTGTATTTATTTATTCCGAGTTGGTTTCCCACTTCAGTTTGAAAGTTAATTGTGTCTGTTTGTTATTTTTTTCTTTTCTATATAAGCGACACTTAAATGGGATATAAACTAAATTAAATATAGCACAATAGAATATAGTAAAACAGAATTATAAGTGACAAAGCTGTCTTTTCTTAACACTGTCGGCTTCCCCAATGTCATGGGCGCGATACCACCCGGCGAAAATGAGCATGTTTTTCGAAATAGGAAACATACCTATTCCATAAATATCCAGATGGTGTGTAACGCAAGTCATTTAATTACTAATGTGGTTGCCAAGTTCCCTGGGTCAGTGCACGACGGCTATCTTTCGGAACAGCAGTCTATACCGAACGATGCAAGCTGTTCTGAAGGTCCAGATTAATAATTAGAATTAGTTTAACAAAAAGGTCGATTAGGATCACCTAAAGTCCACGTTTATTATTTTCTATACCATATATATATATTGTTTTATTTGTATAAGATATATATTTACTGTTGACCTGATAGTGTTTTATTGTTTTATTGTTCGCCCGTATGCTCCTTGTATCGCGCCCCCCCCCCCCCCCCCCCCCCCCCCCCCCCCCCATTCAGAGCTCCAACGACCTGGTACCATGCATTATAGCTTAGGACTCATAATTCATTCGAACATTGTGATATATACATTTTATAATAATAATAATTAGGATACTGGTTGCATGTAAATTTGATTAGCCCCATGATATTAATGTGACAACAGGATATTAGTGTGATATGTTACATGTGTGTTTTTATGTTACACATTAAATGTAATAATTCAACTTGGTACCCCTGTGTGTTACGACCCAAGGGCCGGTCCTGCTGACCGGCAGGAGAATAACATTGGACATTGCTCTCCTCCTGACATTGGTCTCCTACCCTCTAGTGGCCAGACTAGCCTATGGGTACAGGTGGCTATTCTACTGTGGTTCCAAGTAATAGACATAGTGTCTAATTGTTTATTATCTTTGGCCACCACTGTCTATGTGTAATGTTACTCCCCTGTTGTGTTGTTGTGTGTCATTGCCTTAGTGTCTAGTTGTTGTTTAGTTTGTCATTGCTTTACTGTCATTGTGTATGTTATGATTCTGTGTTGGCCAGGTGTTGTTGATTATCAATTAGTGTGGGTATTTAGGTGTCTTGTCTGTCCTCCCTTCCTTGTGGCGACATTCCTCCAGTATCCTGTGTGTTCCCTGTGCCGTGCCTTTGTCCTATCATGTGAGTTTGTTCAGTCAGTGAGATCGTTCTTCTGTTTGTTTTGTTATCAGTCCGTGTTTGTTACAGAGCCAGCCCGGCTGTGCCTCCTTTGTTTTGTAGTTTTGATTGTAGTAAATATCCCTTCTTTAAGCTTCACCCCTCGTCTCTACCTCGTTTATTCTCCCTTGTCTGCTAAACTGTGTTCTCTACTTCAAATTAGTACACCAAGCGTTACAGAATGTCGCCACCAATCAAACGCACAGCAGGCAAGGTGGTAGATACTTTTGTTATCCTTCAAAACTTGATGGACGGTAATCTGGAGCAGTACACGCCTGCCAAGTGGGTGTTCTGGCTCCAGACGATCGACGGGGTTGCAAGAGAGAGCCCGACACAGGCGCCTGCGATGCGGGTTATGGCCGACCACGTCTCCGCCCTCATGGAAGGGTTTATGCCGATCCCTAGTACCCTACCCACCAGTCTGGTCCCGCTTGCTAGCTTTTCCCCTGCAGCTAGCCAGCCGACCAGCATTCAACTCACGGTCAGCCTAGAGCCTGTAGCTAACCGTGCGTCCCCAGCTAACGCAGCTCCGCCCGTTAGCATCTCTCCGGTAGCTAACCGTGCATCCCCAGCTAACGCAGCTCCGCCCGTTAGCATCTCTCTGGTAGCTAACCGTGCATCCCCAGCTAGCGTAGCTCCGCCCGTTAGCGTCACTCCTACAGCTTGCGTGGCTAGTGCAGCAGATGAGGCCTCCACAGCTAACCCAGGCCCTACTGTTAGCTTAGCCTCTGTAGCTAGCCAGACCCTCCCAGCTGACACAGACTCTACAGCTTGCATGGCTGGTGCAGCAGATGAGGCCTCCACAGCTGACCCGGCTGTCGCTGCCAGCCTGGTTCCGCTCAGTGTAGCCCCGGCTGTCATCACTCCCCCTCCGGCTTCCACGACCAGCCCAGCCTCTACGCCACGCATCGCCGCCAAGACCGGACTGGTCTCCACGCCCAGCCCAGCCTCTACAACTGGTCCGGCTGCAACGCCGGGCTCCGGCTCCTTGACTGGTCCTGGCTTCCCGTCTGGTCCACCCCCACGCCGTGACCGGCGTCCTGGTCTTCGGCGTGGTCTTCGCCGTGGTCTACGCTGGGTCCTGCTCCGGGGGTCGCCGCCGCCGCCCCTCCGTTCCGGCTCCCCTGAACCGGTTCCTAGTCCGGCGGCTGGAGGGGCTCTCGTCCGGGATCCTGCTCCGGGGTCCAGCTCCCCTTCCCGGGCTTCGGTACCTGTTCCTATCCCCCCTCGTCGGGCCTCTGTTCCCAGGTCCAGCCCCCCTCCCCGGGTCTCGGTGCCCGTCCCCACCTCCCCTCGTCGGGCCGCTGCTCCCGGATCGGGCTTCCCTCTCCGTGCCTCTGTTCCCTTCCCCACCCCCCCTCTCCGGGCCTCTGTTCCCTTCCCCTCCCCCCTCTCCGGGCATCTGCGCCCGTTTTCAGCCCCCCTGGCTGCTATGCCCCTCCTGGGGCTTTCGCTCTGCCTTCCGGCTCCTGGTCTCCGGGTCCTCTCCTTGGGCCTCCTCCGGGGTTCCGGCTTCCTCCCTCGCCTGGGTGCGGACGTTGTTCTCGGGGGTCTGGAAGCCCCCCGTTGAGAGGGGGGTACTGTTGCGACCCAAGGGCCGGTCCTGCTGACCGGCAGGAGAATAACATTGGACATTGCTCTCCTCCTGACATTGGTCTCCTACCCTCTAGTGGCCAGACTAGCCTATGGGTACAGGTGGCTATTCTACTGTGGTTCCAAGTAATAGACATAGTGTCTAATTGTTTATTATCTTTGGCCACCACTGTCTATGTGTAATGTTACTCCCCTGTTGTGTTGTTGTGTGTCATTGCCTTAGTGTCTAGTTGTTGTTTAGTTTGTCATTGCTTTACTGTCATTGTGTATGTTATGATTCTGTGTTGGCCAGGTGTTGTTGATTATCAATTAGTGTGGGTATTTAGGTGTCTTGTCTGTCCTCCCTTCCTTGTGGCGACATTCCTCCAGTATCCTGTGTGTTCCCTGTGCCGTGCCTTTGTCCTATCATGTGAGTTTGTTCAGTCAGTGAGATCGTTCTTCTGTTTGTTTTGTTATCAGTCCGTGTTTGTTACAGAGCCAGCCCGGCTGTGCCTCCTTTGTTTTGTAGTTTTGATTGTAGTAAATATCCCTTCTTTAAGCTTCACCCCTCGTCTCTACCTCGTTTATTCTCCCTTGTCTGCTAAACTGTGTTCTCTACTTCAAATTAGTACACCAAGCGTTACACCTGTGTACATTTAATATTGGTTAATTAATAATTTTGTATTTGTCAATCTCATTATTTAAATACAGTCATAATGATTATGATTATTATTATTATATATTATTGTTATATTATTATTTATTATTATACAGGTCTAGGTTATAATCACAATAAAGGGGTGGTGTATTATAGAATGAAATATGAACTAAGTTAAGCACAATAGAATCGAATATAATTATGAAATCGAATATAGGCCATGGCTTTACAACTTAATAAAGCTATTTTCACAAGTCTTACTGGACAAAATAAATACAAAGAAAATATGAATTAATGTCTAAATATTAATTAAAAAAAAATCTAAATAATACCTCTTCTGTATTAGGAAATCCAGCTTTCAAGAATATATCCTTGTATCTTTTCAATGTAATGTAAATTATAAAACAGCAACCTCACAAAGATAATGCATAACTTGCAATTAGTGTACAAAACGAATTTATTACACATGTAATCCTTAGAATGATTGTATCATAAGCATCTTATATCATCATATCAAACCAAAACATAATTTTGAGGCATCAAAATAGTTTTAAATAATTTTCTTTATCTCTCTGTATTATTGCACTTCAGTCAACTTTGCCATCAAACTCTCGCCTCGCACAGCTCGACCGGGACGGTAAATTGGGAATTTTCTCTGCAGTTAATCTGTAATGTACATTTTCGCTTTGGCATATTGTGAGCAGAATCAATGCTGGTCGGATCTGTCCGCTTCGCGCTTCCTCCTCTGTTTGTGTGAGCGTATAGTAGGGCAGCTCACAAAGCAGTCTTCTCTGGGAGAACGTCATACATGCAACAGAGTACCGTGGTATTCGGTGTAACGCGCCGGTAAATGTAAGAATATGCATAATGGTCCCGCGGAAAACAATGAAGTCCGAACTGATATCTGCCAACAGCGCTGCTGTCAGGAATCCCCGAGAGCAAATCAGGAAAAATAATGGGCGTGTCAACGCTGGTATCATCCACGCAGTGTGCTTTTAGTGGATAGCTCGTAAACAGAGCACAATCCACGGGTGTGATTAGCTTCGCGCAAACCATTCTTTGTGGATTCCGCCCATAGTCTAGCAACGTTCAAGACAGGGGAGGGGAGAATTGGCAATACGAAATTGGGATGGGAGAAAAATAGAATAAGGAGGAAAAAGTGGATAAAAAAAAGAAAATAGGTAAGACACAAGATGCATGATAAAAAAAGACATGCTAAGTTCCTGAGAAACTGGTTCCTATGTACACTACTATACAATATACATTTTTTACTCTTAATGTATCTAAACCAGTGGTTCTCAAACGACGGGTCGCGACCCAAATTGGGGTCGCGGGTAGGTGACAGTGGGGCATTGGAAAGTAAAAAGAACATATCCTGGCTAAATATGCCTCGTTTTATAAATGTGTATTAATAACATAGATCAAGTTCAACAACGTGTGCTTTTATTTTGATATTCCTTACACTTTAGTTGCCAAAGGACGAGTTTAGGCGTCCTTCCCCGCCATGCTCAAGTTGCCGAAGACGCCGTAACTCGTCTTTGCTCTGTTTACATCTTTTTTCGATTTTCCCAGTCTGAACTTCACCGCGGAGCTTTTGGCAGAGAGTTTGAACAGGAAACTGCATTTCCTCTCAAATTACACTAGGTGGCCTGTGGTCCCCCTATTTTCTAACACTGTATCACAAGATAATGAATATTGCACCCCACAATGAATCTGGCATTTGATTGGCCAGCATACCTGACCAGTGTGACCACAGGTATAAAAGTTTAGCGGGATCCCAGAATCGACGAGGTTTTGTAGGGGAGAGAGAGAGAGAGAGATAGATTGAGAGAGAGATATTTGAATTGAGATCAGCCTATAGTCTATATTTATAGTTTTATACAGTATAGTGGTAGTATCAGAATAATTGTAAGGTTTCAGCTGTGCTTTAGAAGTACTTAGTCGTGCTAAGTAGTAGTACTACTGTGAGGGATTAGTGTGTAGTCTAGGTATTATATTTCAGTAGTAGTAATAGTAGTTTGATCTGTTAGTAGTTCCATTTAGATCAGTATGAGGAGACGTAGTGTAGGTAAGAGAGGCGACAGACCGACAGCGGATCGGTTTGTTCAAACGAAGCTGGCGTTTGGACCCGCCGTTGCAGCAGCAGTAGCACCAACGACCGGACCTTTGGTAGCTCCGATCGGAGAGAGCCGTGAGACCGTCGCTGGGCCCAGCGACGTGTCTCGCCCCGGGACCGGCTCTCCCCGTCGCAGTTCGAGGAAGAGGAAGGTGGCTGCTGTGCTGATATATTCTTCAGCCGAGTCCTCGGACAGCGATTCAACGGTCCATGAATCTGATGGGAGCGCCAATTGGGAACCACCAGGTAAGGATTGTGTGTGTGTGAAACGTGTATATTTGATGATGATTTACCTAACGCTAATTGATTCATTGTATACTGTGAATATGTAACGTTAGTTCGCCAACCAACGCCGGTATGCATTTATTATAGCTCCGGAGTCATCTGACGAGGATATCGATCTGGGTCGGAGGTATTATGGTTCTGATTCATCTCACGAGTCCGACGGGGACGCGGTGGTGGTCGAGGGGAGAAGGGTGAGTCGCTTGAGCATGCATGTTCAAATCGATAGTTGCATGCTATAGAGGCAGAGGCATCACCATGTGCTATATATTTGATTGTGTGTGTGTGTGTGCTGTAATCAATGGAATTGTGATAAATGCTATGCTATACAATCCATGCATATAGAGGCCACCATGTGCTGCAAAGTTCAAAGCTGTTGGATATGGGTCATGCCCTTTGATCTTTGTGTGTGTGTGTGTGTGTGTGCTGTAATCAATGGAATTGTGCTAAATGCTATGCTACACAATCCATGCATATAGAGGCCACCATGTGCTGCAAAGTTCAAAGCTGTTGGATATGGGTCATGCCCTTTGATCTTTGTGTGTGTGTGTGTGTGTGCTGTAATCAATGGAATTGTGCTAAATGCTATGCTACACAATCCATGCATATAGAGGCCACCATGTGCTGCAAAGTTCAAAGCTGTTGGATAGGGGTCATGCCCTTTGATCTTTGTGTGTGTGTGTGTGCTGTAATCAATGGAATTGTGCTAAATGCTATGCTACACAATCCATGCATATAGAGGCCACCATGTGCTGCAAAGTTCAAAGCTGTTGGATAGGGGTCATGCCCTTTGATCTTTGTGTGTGTGTGTGTGTGCTGTAATCAATGGAATTGTGCTAAATGCTATGCTACACAATCCATGCATATAGAGGCCACCATGTGCTGCAAAGTTCAAAGCTGTTGGATAGGGGTCATGCCCTTTGATCTGTGTGTGTGTGTGTGTGCTGTAATCAATGGAATTGTGCTAAATGCTATGCTACACAATCCATGCATATAGAGGCCACCATGTGCTGCACACACACACACACACACACACACATGTACATGTACATGTACATGCTTTGATGTACAATGGCCGCTGATTTATTTTGTGTTCATACAGGATCCGACACAGAGTCCGGCGCTGGTACACCAACATGCTTGGGTATGTACTAGGGATGTCCCGATCCGATCACGTGATCGGAATCGGCGTCGATCACGTGCTTTTCAGAGGATCGGGGATCGGGAAAAAATAATAATAAAAATCGGCAGTCAAAAAAATACAAATTTTATTCAACAAACATGACCATGTCCACGTCTTAAACTCATACGGAGGCCTTAGTTTTGGTTTTAAATTACATATAATATATCATCATTAATGTATTTATTGTCACACAGAGCAGAATAATTGTCCACAACCAACACATTCCCCTTTAATTTTCACCGTTGCAACAAACACCCCTTTAATTTAGACGCTACACGCTACACGCTACACGCTCGACCACATCACAACAACAACAGTACAACACGTCGCTCCCGAAACACGGTTAATATCCACTGACTTGAGCAGCTAGACTTAATGTCAGAGGTTTGGAACTAAGCATTTTAAGGCGAGACACCCCAGGTGAATAGTCAAATATACTTTTTTTGTTGATTTTGAGATTTTGTTATATTTTGCTTCCTAAACATGTCTTCTATGAAACTAGTGACAATAAAACATCAATAACACACATTTAGTTGTTTATTTTACTTCATTTTGCCTTATTGCGTCCATAAATGAGCACATATTTAATGGGGAAGTGCCTCATTTGCATATATAAACATACATTTCAGAAAACTTGCAATATATTTTTTCTTAGTTTATATGTACATAACAAATTGGGAAAGTTTCATAGTGATATCTATTCAAATATTTTTTGCCTATTAGGGGGTACTACACTGTACTACACTGTTTGTAGCCTGTGTGTAGTTCTGTTCAGTTCAATAACATCATTATTATTATTATTCAGTTATAAGATAAGATAAGATAAGATATTCCTTTATTGATCCCCTTGGGGAAATTCAGGCATCATAGCAGCATGGGGGGGAGGGGGGGGGGGTACAGGTAGTAAAACAACACAGTATACAGGTAGTAAAAGACAACACAGGCAGTGTAAACAATTTGATCAATATGGTCAATATAATTTACTATCTGACTAGCTGAGGAATATTCACATTATTCACAGTGTCACATGAGGTGCAGTATGCAAGAGGTAGTGTTATAATAATTTACTATCTACTGAGTATACATTAATCAAAGTACCAGGGTAGTCTACTTTGTCCCCCTTGGGTTCCTATAAGTCCCAGGTCAATGTCTGGTAGCAGTCGCTGTCGCTGCCCCCTGTTGTGGGGCCTGGAGGCTGCTAGTCGCTGCCCACTGTTGTGGAGCCTGATGGCCGCTGGTATGAAGGACTGTCCGAGGCGGTTAGTTGAGTGTCGGGGGGGGATGAGTCTGTGGCTGAACGAGCTTCTCATCTTGACTAGCTCGTCGTAGAGGGGGTGGTAGGGGTTCTCCATGATGGCATCCAGCTTCCTTATCATCCCCCTCTCTACCATCACCTCAAGTCTAGGTAGCTCGACTCCCACCACGGAGCTAGCCTTACTCACCAGCTTGTTGAGCTTGTTGGTGTCCCTTGAGTTGATGTAGCCTCCCCAGCATGCCACAGCATAGAAGAGGATGCTGGCCACAACAGACTGGTAAAAAGACTGCAGCAGTTTGTTGCACACATTGAAGGACCTGAGTCTCCTCAGGAAGAACAGCCTGCTCTGTCCCTTCCTGTAGAGGGCCTCTGTGTTGTCCGACCAGTCCAGTTTATTGTTCAGGTGTACCCCAAGGAACTTGTATGAGTCCACCATCTCCACCTCCACCCCTCGGATGGAGATGGGAATCGGGGGGGGTCTCTTATCAGGCATGTGTTTAGGTTGTCTATTACTAATGGTTTGATTAGGTATTGTGTTTGTAAATATCTGTTTAAAAAAAAAAGTATGGCATTTTACAATACAGAACATTGAAGGCGTTTTCCCAAAAATGAGTTTTAAGAGTTTTTCCTCATACTCTGAGCCAGAAATCTCTACTTCAGTAGCACTCACATACACCAAACCTTCCAGTTCTATTCATATTTATGTTCTGAAGGTATTTACAGAAGGGTTTGTTGATATCGCATTCATACCCTGATTTATATTAAATTTTATTCCTAAAAACATGGCGAAATATGGAATTTTACCATAAAAATTGACTGAATGGAGTATTTTCTGATTTATGGAGTGATAAAAAGAGATATCCAAAATCCCCTCTGTAATAACCTTTGGCTCTAATATGTCAACAAAATGAAACTATAATTTTGAAAATGGCTTTATCCAATGTTCAGATTTCTGTCCTGGAATTATATGCAAATTAGTGCATATTTAAGTAGATCATGCCTCATTTGCATATTTAAACATACAATTTCAGAAAACTTGTAATACAAAAAAGTCTTGTCTTAATATAAGTAATCAACTGGGGAAGTTTCATTGTGATATCTATTAGTTAATTATTTTACCCTATTCACCTGCAGTGTCTCCCCTTAAAATAGAAAGTCAAGCCAGTTGCAATGTGTTTGCAAGGAGGACAGGCTGGAGGCGAAGTTTTCAGACTAACTTTTCACCTGGAGGATAACGTTACGTGACTGAGGATTATCGTCGGCGTTTCAGACCAGAATGGACCATTACGTAAGTCGAACACTGAATGTATACTAATGTGCAAACATATATTGAAACTTTTAATATTTCTCATATGAAGCAGAAGCATATTCCTCAGGGTGAATGTAATAACAAAAGCCTCCGCTCTCGCGCCACGGACTATAGGCAACAGATGGGCTTGTCTCGCTCAGCCAGTTTCTGACAAAAATGCGTCAAAATTGATTACTAATGTGAAAGATCGGACCAAAAAAAAAAAAAAAAAAAAAAAAAAACAATAAAAAAAATCTAACCCTAACTAACCGTACTGTCATGCACTTGTCCTAATAAACTAACCTACACTGTAGCACTCAACACTTTGATGAACATTGTTGCTCAGCTGATAGAGTTGTGCCCTTCCTGATGGCTTGTCGTACAGAACTTGTAAGTCGCTTTGGATAAAAGCGTCAGCTAAATGACTAAATGTAAATGTAAATGGAAACGATCGGATCGATAGATATTTAAAATCACATGATCGGGATCGGATCGGAAGCAAAAAAAGGCGATCGGGACATCCCTAGTATGTACTAACTACATTCATGTATGTAAATGTATTACTATTGTGTTTTATGAGACTTACTTACTTACTGAATTTAATCCAATTCAGATTCTGGCGCAGACTCCGCAGAGAGAGTGACGCAGAGACTGGCAACGACATAGGATCACATTCTACTCCTGCAGGTAATTGTACATAAAATATAACACATAATGCTATATATATATATATATATCATGTAAATAAAATGACAATACGTTGCCCTAGTGTAATGTATTACATCATGTGATTCTAGAACTGGATGCTAGTCTGGACATGCCGGAACCCGTTGCAGGGCGGAAACGCACATCTAAGAGCGGTAAGTTGGCCCCACTCTGCACACCACTTCCAGCTCTGACCTCTGACCCCCACACCACGTCCAGCTCTGACATCTGAACCCCACACACACTTACTCATTCACTCACACACAGTTTGTAACTACGTGGCATATGAATGTTTGTCTACAGTAGGGGTGTTATAGTATATTTGTATAATTGACAGGTCGTGGCGTGCAACGCGGAGGAGCGAAGAGCAGGGCTGCGATCCGTCAGGAAGAGGAGAATGCCTGGTCTCGTGAGGGCTCGGTGCCTCACAGGATCCCCTTCACAGCCCAACCGGGGTTGCTCCAGGACGCCGCGGCACTGAAATCGTACCGGCCTGCAAAATGGCTAGATCTGTTCCTGACGGATGCTTTTCTCAATTCCATTGTTGCCCAGACCAACCTCTACGCTGATCAGTCCATTGCCCGGCTGGACCCCACGCTAACCAGTAGCAGGGCACTGCTTTGGAAGGCCCTCACATTGAAGGAGCTGAAGAAGTTCCTTGGACTCAATTTTCTGAGCAGTGTCCTTCGGAAGCCTCGCGTGGACATGATGTGGACCACTGACGATATGATGTACACACCGTACTACTCGGAGACCATGCCACGCAACCGGTATCAATTGATCTGGCGATTCCTCCACTTTTCGGACAATACATCCCTGGATGTTAGAGACAAATTGTGTAAGGTACGCCCTGTAGTCGACCATGTCAACGCGAGGTGCAAGGAACTGTACCAGCCTGAACGTGAGCTCGCCATTGACGAGGGGGTGATGGCATGGCGAGGCCGCCTGACCTTCCGGGTCTACAACCCCAACAAGCCAACCCGGTATGGCATCAAGTCGTACTTCCTGTGCGAATCACGCACAGGATATTGCTTTGCATTTAAGCCATATTGCCGGGAAGGCTCGCTCCTGGGGGACACGGTCGTCGGTCTGCTTGGACGTTTGTCTGGGGCCGGATATACGTTGTACATGGATAACTTCTACAACAGTGTACGCATGTCCGCCAGGCTCCGACAGTTGAGGACCGACGTCTGTGGTACCCTCAGGAAGCACCGGGGGGAGCCAGCCATCATCAAGAACGTGACCAAACGTGACATCGGTGTGGGGGAGCGCATTGCGGTCAACAACAAGGAGGTCCTGATCATGGCATGGCGCGATAAGAGGATCGTGAAGACCATCAGCAGCTACCACGAGGACACCATGGAAATGGCGAAGGTGTGGAAGAAGCAGAAGAAGGGCAAAGCGCTGAGGGTGGAGATGCTCAAGCCGTCATCAATCATGTCGTACAATAAATTCATGAACAGCGTCGATCAGCTGGATCAAAACCTCTCGTACTATCCGGAACGTGGACCAAAAAGTTTGTGATGTATCTGATCCAAATATGTATGTTCAACGCTTTTGTCTTGTACAAAAGCAAGCACCCACAAGGGCATTACTACAACCTCTTCCGGTTCACCAGGGCTGTGGCGCGGACCTACACAGGGGGTCAGGAGAAGAAGATTCCTGGGGTGACAGCGGAGATGGAGGCGGAGGCAGGGGGTGGGGGTGAGGAGGAGGCAGGGGGTGGGGATGATGAGGAGGCAGGGGCTGAGCAGGTGGGGCGTGACGGGCAGCACGACCCTAGGGCCCCACTGGGGGACCCGCAGAGCAGATTAGTGGGTGGCTTTGTGAAGCATGTAATGGTTGCATACAAAGCCACCCCCAAGCAAAAGCTACAGTGTAGGAAATGTCGGGTCTGCAGTAGGCGTGGCATCAGGAGTGAGACCAGATATTTTTGCACATCGTGCAAAGTCCCCCTGCATCGTGACAAAGGCTTCGCTCTGTACCACACAAAGAGGGATTTCTCTAAATAGTTTCTTTATTAGTTGTCATACAGAAGTGAAGTAAAGTAAAGTAAAGTAATTTAGGACCTGCTCCGAGGTCATCAATTGGCACACATGCGATGCATGCATGCAATCCGTATCTGCGATTAACCCATCCCGTCGTCCTTCCCCCCAAGGGCAGCCGGGAGCAGACAGGCACAACGTGAGCTGCGCCAGGGGACCAATCCAAGTGCTCCTGTCCGTCTTCGTCAAGGACGCCACAGCGTTAGCGATCTTGTTGTTGAAGTACAGACTACTTCTAAATAATCCGGCACACAGAAGTACAGATTACTTCTAAATAATCCATCATTGTGTGATACAGACAGAACCATGTGTACCGGTACATAGTATAGCTAGCGGAGAGTAGTATAGTATAGTGTATGGGTAGTTGCACTGTTTTCTGTACAAGACAAATGCGTTGAACACATGTATTTGGGCCACGGTTGTCGATATTGCATAGGCATGTTTGGACCACTTGCAGATGAGACGTTATGTTAGCGATCTAGCTGTGTCAACTCCATTCATCATTTGCATTGTGTGTATATGGTTTATTTTTTTATTTATCTTTTTCCCCCCTCATTTTTACCGTTTGCACAGAACCAATGGTTGCTGACAGTCACCCAGTTTATAAAAGTATATACTGTAGGTAACATACCACACTTTTCTAATGCAGTCCATTGGCCTCTTATTTATATACTTTGGAAGCATGTATTGGATATTTTTTGGTCCACAGATCATCTGGCGATTCATCCATTTATCAATGGACAATGCAGTCATCGATGCGAGAGACCAAGTAAGATATGCCCTGTAGTTGATCATGTGACGTGCCTGTACTGTGAATGTTACCAGCAAACTTCTAAATGCACTGAAACAATGGTTGGTTATCCTCCAGTGTTCACTTTTCATAAGGTATTGTCTTGGTAAATTACCATAATCCTATACTGTGAATGTTACCAGCAAACTTCTAAATGCACTGAAACAATGGTTGATTATCCTCCAGTGTTCACTTTTTATAAGGTATTGTCTTGGTAAATTACCATAATCCTATACTGTGAATGTTACCAGCAAACTCCTAAATGCACTGAAACAATGGTTGGTTATCATCAGCCAGTGTTCACTTTTTATAAGGTATTGTCTTGGTAAATTACCATAATCCTATACTGTGAATGTTACCAGCAAACTCCTAAATGCACTGAAACAATGGTTGGTTATCATCAGCCAGTGTTCACTTTTTCTAAGGTATTGTCTTGGTAAATGACCATAATCCTATACTGTGAATGTTACCAGCAAACTTCTAAATGCACTGAAACAATGGTTGATTATCCTCCAGTGTTCACTTTTTATAAGGTATTGTCTTGGTAAATTACCATAATCCTATACTGTGAATGTTACCAGCAAACTCCTAAATGCACTGAAACAATGGTTGGTTATCATCAGCCAGTGTTCACTTTTTATAAGGTATTGTCTTGGTAAATTACCATAATCCTATACTGTGAATGTTACCAGCATATGTGTCTAATGCACAGGAACAATGGTTGGTACTGATGACTTGTCGCCCAGTTTATTGAACATATTTTGAAATAAAAATGTTCATTTCATCAAAGTTTCAAGTTTTCTGCATTGTAAAGTATTCTGTATTTTATAATAATGTTTTCTGGACCTACACCAGTAGTTATAACTTACTTGTTCGTTAGCACCAGGCATGGTGGTTGATAAGGTAGTAGTATTTCCAAGTGAAACTAATTGATATATTATCAATACAAGCTATTATTACTTTATGAATGTGTTTATCATGTATGGACGAATAAATTGGAAAACAGGTAGGTACAGAGCAACACAGTGTCTACAACACGGGAGCAGATTATGCACAGTACATGAATGAGAAACAGTCAAAATGTTTTTTTTTGTTTATTGCATGCACATGATCTATAATACCTGATCGGTACAATATCTACCAACCTGATCAATACAATATATTCCCACCTGATCGATATAATAGTATTACTGCATTTCAAGTTTGTCAGTCAGTCAGTCGGACTGTCAATCAAACAATCTATCAATCAAACAACCAACAAAACAATCTATCAAACAAACAACCAACAAAACAATCTATCAATCAAACAACCAATAAAACAATCTATCAATCAAACAACCAATAAAACAATCTATCAATCAAACAACCAATAAAACAATCTATCAATCAAACAACCAATAAAACAATCTATCAATCAAACAACCAACAAAACAATCTATCAATCAAACAACCAATAAAACAATCTATCAATCAAACAACCAACAAAACAATCTATCAATCAAACAACCAACAAAACAATCTATCAATCAAACAACCAATAAAACAATCTATCAATCAAACAACCAACAAAACAATCTATCAATCAAACAACCAACAAAACAATCTATCAATCAAACAACCAACAAAACAATCTATCAATCAAACAAACAATAAAACAATCTATCAATCAAACGACCAACAAAACAATCTATCAATCAAACGACCAACAAAACAATCTATCAATCAAACGACCAACAAAACAATCTATCAATCAAACGACCAACAAAACAATCTATCAATCAAACGACCAACAAAACAATATATTAATCAAACGACCAACAAAACAATCTATCAATCAAACGACCAACAAAACAATCTATCAATCAAACGACCAACAAAACAATCTATCAATCAAACGACCAACAAAACAATAAAACAATCTATCAATCAAACCAATAAAACAATCTATCAAACAATCTATCAATCAAACCATCCATCCATCCATCCATCCCAGTCTAAATTGCTTTATAACACGTTCAGTACCTATTATCACCCCGGCGGCGCACCTTTCATAAAAGTGCCCGTAACTCCTTTTCTAAAGAATCTACCTGGATTATTACCTGTGTTGACCTTTTTTAACTTGTAATTGTGAACGAACGAAGACATGCAGAAACAAACAGTTTTTTTCATTGTGTACATCAACTCGTCGTCGTCAAATGAGCCAAACCATTTCCCCATAGTTATAATATAAAATATAGAAATAGCTCCGCTAAGATCATGAGATATGCTAAAATCGCCCAGGAATCCTGGCAATCCACAGTCATTTTCCGGATTTCTGGCCGGCACCCAAAGTGTTAATTCCGCATTGAAATTACGCGATGTGGGGTCCCCAAAAAAATTCCTAAATAAAATGGGGTCACGGTATGAAAAAGTTTGAGAACCCCTGATCTAAACTATACTATACAATACCTCCTTCCTTAAAGTGACATTTTGTTTAAAGTGATCTGTACATACATCTGATTAGCACTATTACTCAGTAGTACTCATTTATATATTTTATACCCAGTACATAGCAGTGGCGGCTCTGCCACTAGGGGCGCAAGGGCGCCGCCCCCCCTTCAGGCCCTGCCTGGTTATATGAGAGTAGAACAAGAAAAAGTATCTTTTTGTTTTTTGTTTTATAGCCCTATAAATAATATAAACATTTATTTTTTTTATTTTTTCGTATTTCTCGGCCCGGGCTGGACGCGATAGCGCTCTGAGTGCGCGTCACAGTTTGATCGCTGTATCCGTCACAGCCAATCAGTGCATAACGCGTTGTGCGTTGAAATATGACTTATGTTGGAATCCGGGCGCGATTTGAAGCGGTCTAGCCAGTAGCGTCAAGAATTTCTGTAGCCGCATTTCGCGGAGACGCTCTCTGATTGGCCGACGCCAGTATTTTTTTCCGTAGCAGAATTTCACAGAGACGATCTCTGATTGGCCGAATCCAATTTCTAATGTTCCAATTCTAGCTTATTCCAATTCTAGCTTATTCCTAGGTTGGTGATGCAGGCAGCTGTTTGTCTTAGAGCGTGCCGTGACTGCAAGTTCTTTAGACTGTTAAGCTTAGGCAATCTTTCAAAGTTGGTTAAGGTTAGAGTTTGTCTTAGAGCATGGCGATAGAACGCCAGGTAGTTTGCAGTCTTTTCGAGCGGAAATGGACAAAGGAATGAAGTACTTGTGTTGTGTGGTGCTTCTGCTAACAAGCTAACACTTGGCTAACAAGCTATATGGTGGATGCAGTCTGGACACAGTGGACAGTGGTCTGGAATACATCAACAGTGGATTATACACTTTATCAAGGCAAGCCCTGAGTCCTGCCCTGGACGTGTCAACTAAACAGTGAGTCTCTCTCTCTCTCTCTCTCTCTCGCTCTCTCTCTCTCTTCTTTTGGATTGAAAATACGTGGATTATGGCTTGTTCAATATCGTCTATGTTTGAATGAATGAATGAATGAGAACTTTATTAACAGATTGCAGAATGGGTACAATACAGTACGGCTCAATACACACAATTGTTAAGGGGATGCAGACCAGAGAAAGACGTTTGTCTTGTTTACATCAGGGTCCCAGATTTCCGATTCATATCGATAGTTTAATAGCTAGCCTTGGCTCGTTTAACAATATGCAAAATATGTGTACAGCCCTGTACTCATACTGAAGTTATTCTTGGTATATAATAGGTCTGATTGTGTAACGAATCGATTCCACGTCGCGCTGTGTGTGAGAGAGAGAAGGAGAGATCTGCGTGTTTGGAGACGGAGCAAGTTTTGTTTCTAACTTTTCTATTTATATATTGTGTTTCAAGTTGTGATTGTGAATTAGACTATATGTTGTGAAGGATCAGATTAAACCGAATATATATATTTATTTATATATATATATTTAATTGTATTTGTATATCGTTTGATATCCCCTGTATATTCCTTGTACAATATGCACTGAATATCCCTTTAGTCTACTAAACAGCCCATAATAGTTTCATTCTACCATTGGACGAGAACCTGGCGCCAGGTTGCCATACCCCTAGGTCCAAGTTCAATCGTGCCGCCCAACATGTCGTGGCAAGCCCCGGTTCCGCGCAGGAATATGTCGGGCGAAATACGAATGGTACTATTTGTTCATAGCGCATATATATATGGCGCAAGTAAAGTAGAACCTTCCTTTTAGTCCAGTTCTTTACCCTCCAACAGAGTGACAGACGCGAAGCCTCCCCACGACGCACGTGTGGTGTAGTAAGGCCTACTTGGCCTCAGAATAGGCATCGAGATATCGTGTAGATTAATAGTTGAATAGTCATAGTTTGGCACTATACCGTCGAGTTGGACGTATTCTATTAAGCTAATAATAGTCTATTTATGTATGGTGCATCGTTCGGTTAGAGTTCTAAAGTTATCAGTACCCCCATCGTTCCTGACGTTATCTGGACGCTTAACCAGGCTGGGCAGACCCCTAGTGGTGCTTGCATCCGAGGAGCTCCGGGCCAGGGCGACTGGACCTGTATATTGGATTACTCTACCCGGACGACGGCGAGCCTTCCACGGCTTGGATTATGCTTTGGGTGCTTTGATTATTCCATGGATAAAGGCCAACACTGCGGAGTGTTGGAACTACCCCCCGGAGAGGACTCCAGGTGAGACGGCGCTCTACACCAGTGAGGTCGCCTCACGTCTCTCCGTTGTGGACCGGCAGCTACCGTCCACCAGAGGGTCCAGCTGTATTCGTCTGCGGACCGAGGTTCTGTGGGCACCGTGTTCAAGACTTTGAATTCTCCCAAGAAACCGTCGGCCAGATGGGATACCGCCAGCGGCTTCTCTAACCCCCCCCTCCTACTGTCTTACAACCAGCGGGACCCCCCCCCCCCCCTTAGTGTATCCAGCTATAATCATTTAAGTACCATCGCTATAGTTTCCTAAATATCCAGGTTGTATACTTACTCCCTGCGTAACCAGAGATTGGACATTCAATGTTGATTTACCTACGAATACTCATTTGCCATACAAGTGCATATTTCAAATCATAAGTGTAAACAAGTGAACGTTGTATATACCTTTTGCTATATTAAACCTTCGATTTGTACATTTGTGTGGATTCGTTTCATCAGGTGGGAAAGTGTTCATCATACTTATATCATGTACTGGATGGCCAGAAGTTAAAGTACAAGAGGTAGTGGTATTAAATACCATATCTAACAATACAGTCAGGGAATTGTACCCCTCAGTTACAATTGGTCCTTCGAGCCGGAGGGTAACTAGTGTAATATTAATATAGTGTTATTAATATTGAAATGGCCTATGATGAACACTCCACGAAACGATCCTCCTAACCTAGAACGCCCGCGGCGCAGACGACAGACACCTCAGTACTTAGAGGCTTACACTGTCAGTCAACTACCTAGCCTTCGACAAACGGTAAACGCGGTAAAAGTAGAAAGTAAAATTATGTCTGACCTTAACGACCAGGTTTCCCCGACCACAGAGGCCCTAGTAGGTCCTAATGTAACTGACCAAGCTCACGGTGGGGACCAGGAGGGAGCGGACATGCCTTTACCCCCCGCCACTACCCAAGAAGTAGTCCCCGACCAGCCCCGGGAGGAAGACGACCCTACAGAGAGAGAACTCTGCACGGAAGAAGAGGAGGAGAGCGCCGAGGAAATAGAGCTCCAGGACTCCCCAACGAGTACCCCCAGGAGCGGCTCACGCAGGAGCGGCTCACCTCCACAACCGCCTTCCCCCAGCGAAGCGGAGAGGATGCTACAACAGGCGTTCCTCGTCAGCCTGACAGCCTCTACCGAACGCGATCGACTCCAAGCGCAGACGCTTAGTGAGCGCGAACATTTTACCATTGAAAGAGACCGTCTCCAAGCACAGGCGCTTAGCGAGCGCGAACAACTCCAAGCGCAACAACGGAGCGAAGAAGAGCGCACACGCCTGGAGATGAGACGCCTTCAGACAGAAGAGAATATGGCAAGAGACCGGGCCGACGCCCAGCGCGCCGCTGCCGGTGCCCAAAGAGAAGCAGATCTCACCAAGCGCGAAGTCGAGCGCGACAAGTTACAAGCGCAGCTAATGGAGCAGCTGATCCGCAAGGCAACACCCTCCCCCTCCGCCAGGGGTTCAAGGAACTCGTCGAGACAACAGTCAAGGGCAGCGTCTCCTCAACGAGCAAGCGACCCTGAACTTGACCAACAGACCGAGTCTAGACCCCCCGCAGACCCCCTTCCCAGACCGGTCCAAGCGAGACCCAGCTACAAGGAAGGAGCGGCATACACTGCGGAGAAGCTAAATAAACGATTACAGGATCTGGAAGATCTGATAGAGGAAGAAGAGGGAGAGGAGGAGAACCAAGCCCGACGACAGCACAGTACTCCACCGGACCAGGAGGTCCCATACAGTCCAGGCTATACCCCCGCGGCGCTGCGCTACAGACCCCCGACTCTATTCACGGGTGAGCACGACGCACGACCAGCCCCGAGGAATAGCACCTAGACCAGCGGGCCATGGTACCCTGTCAGTACCAGCCCACAGCGAGGCGCAAGAGGGGACTCGCCCAGGAGGTCTCTCCCCCAACGCTCGCCGATGTATCAGCCATCCACGGCGTCATACATTGCCACGCCGTCATTTCCAGACTTCGCCTATGAGAGTTGAGCACAGTACACGGAGCTCCGGATGTGCTTAGAGACAATGATGGTGGATGTCGCTGATGAACGCCACAAGTATGCAATATTACTGAAGCACCTGAAAGTACCGCGAGCGCACAATATAGCGCTAGCCTATGCCACCTCTTCGACACCATACACAGCGGCCCTAGCGGCGCTGGACCAGAGATATGGACGTATATGGGATTACGTAATCCAAGAGATAAGGCATATTGATCGCCTACCCCCAGCCACGGACAATCGCTCATTAGACGACCTGTCAATCAAAGTGCAGTCCCTGGTAGGGATGCTGGGAGCGCAACGGGAAAAGGGCATGCATGAGCTATACGCCAACTCTAACGTCGAGAGGATTTTGGAGAAGCTGCCACCCGCAAGACAGGAGCGCTTTAGGCGGCAGAGAGACTACCGGGATCCCAACGGCCCCGAGCCATCCCTCCTTGATCTAGCCGACTTCCTGGCGAGAGAAGTCAGCAGCTTACGACTAGATACATTCGGGCGGAGCACGCCAAGCTCCAGAGAGGGACCCAGGAGAATAAATGATGGAAGAAGATCGGTGACTGTCATGCACCAATCAGAGTCAGTACCGAGCAGTAAGAGTCACAGCACCCCCTCGAGAAAAGAGAAGTGGAAGATAGCGTGTCCCTACTGTGAGAAAGAACACTGGCTGTCACAATGTGACCTATTCACAAAGATGAATGCAGAAGAAGTGAGTCAATGGATAAAGTCCAACAGGCGCTGTTATCGATGTGCGCAGCCCCACATGGCAGCCGAATGCCGCCTAAAGAAAGGGTGCAGCCGGTGCGATGGAGCCCATCTAGATATACTACACGAAAGTAACGGAAGACGGCCTCCACCTGCACCACGGAGCGGCACCAAGGCAAGTGTCATGTACATTGACCCCGCCAGCAGCAGCGGCGCCCAAGTGCTCTTAAAGGTAGTCTGTGTGACATTAAGCTACCAAGATAAAGTCATGGACACTTACGCCGTCCTTGACGACGGGTCAGAGAAGACCCTTCTGCTCGCGTCCGCTGCGGCCCAGCTGGGACTGCGGGGGAGCAAGAACGAAATGACGATTCGGACAATAAGAAGAGATTTAAAGACGATAAAGGGCGAGAATGTCTCCTTCACTATCGCAGCAAACGGGCAGCCAGAGCGACGGTACAAGATTACAAATGCTTTCACCAGCCAAGAAATAGGACTATCGCAGTACACCTACCCTGTCACCAAGTTGATGGATAAATATGTGCACCTGCGCCAATTACCTATCCCGCTCATAGACGGCGCTACCCCGACCCTGCTGATAGGCTCCGACCATGCAGAACTCATAGTCCCGATTGACCGGGTCCATACAGGACCCAGAGGCTGTCCTGCAGCAGTCGAGACCCGCCTAGGGTGGACCCTACAAGGCCCCCTCGCTAAATCTCTCAACCGAACAGCAGCCACTAGCTGCCTCCACTCCAGAACGACAGAAGAAGACACCACTCTCCTGCAGCATGTCGAGAGGCTATGGACACTAGAGACAATGCCCTTTAAGAACGAAAAGAAAGATATTCGTTCTAAAGAAGACATTTACGCCATCAACCTACTCGAGCAGGGGACAAAGAGAGTCACAGTCGGCGGAGTGATGAGATACGCAACTCCACTCCTGAGGCGAGAGGGAATGCCCACCTTTCACGCAAAGAAAGACGCCACGGAGCGCTATCTATTGAACACGGAGCGGCGCCTAGCCAAAGACCCCGCTCAAGAGAGTGTGTACCGCGCTGAGATTGAGAAGCTAATCACAGCAGGACACGTAACAAAGATTGACATTAAAGAGGCAGATCAGACGACCGAATCATGGTACGTGCCGCATCACAAGGTCCATCACAACGGCAAGGATCGCATTGTGTTTAACTGCAGCTACCAGATCGGATCCCAAAATCTGAATAAAGAGCTCTTGCCCGGCCCCACACTCGGCCCCTCCCTACTAGGCGTGCTACTGCGCTTCCGCCAGGACAAGGTGGCTATCAGCGGGGATATCAAAGGGATGTTCTTGCAGGTGAGACTAGTAGAGGAGGACAAGCCTCTGCTGCGGTTCCTATGGAGAGAGAGGATCGGAGATGAGAACCCAGCCATCTACCAGTGGGAAGTACTCCCCTTCGGAACCACATGCAGCCCGTGCTGTGCTACATTTGCACTACAGAAACACGTCGCAGAGGACCCAACAGCAGATGAAGAGGTCCAACACAGTGTGAAGAACAGTTTCTACGTGGACAACTGTTTACAAAGCGTTTCGACTCAAGAAGAAGCCGAGGCTCTCCTAATCAAGTTACGCGCCTCCCTGATCAAAGGCGGCTTTGATCTCAGGCAGTGGGCCAGCAGTGACCCGCACGTATTGCGCAGCCTCTCCCCCGCGGACAAGGCTGCCAGCAGCGAGACCTGGATGGCGACAATCCCAGGAGAAGCCCAAGAAATGACACTAGGACTAGTCTGGCGCTTCAAAACAGACTCGCTCCACTATAGACACAAACCCTTGGCTCCAGAGCAGGGAAGGTCGACGGCGATACCGACCACCAGACGGAGTGTGTACAGAACACTCGCCAGACAATATGACCCGTTGGGATGTATTCTACCTTACACCACCAGGGCAAAGATGATTGTACGAGCACTATGGGACAAGGACCAGGGCTGGGACGACCCAATACCCGCACACCTTGCCTCAACATGGAGAGAGTGGGAGACGGAACTCCGCTCACTCCCAGGCGTCAATATACGCCGCAGCTACTTCCCATCCACAGTGAGGCCAGAGACATGCGAGATTGATCTACACGTCTTCAGCGACGCCTCCGAAGTAGCCTACGGATCGGTGGCCTACTTGCGTGCCCAAGAGAAGGGAGGAAAGATACACACTGCTTTCATCCTGGCCCGCTCAAGAATAGCCCCACGTAAGCAACAATCTATCCCACGTCTAGAGCTCTGCGCAGCCCTAGCAGGAGCGCATCTAGCCACGTTAATCCAACGTGAACTCACCATTCCGGTGCACAGAACAATCTTGTGGTCAGATTCCACGACAGTACTCACATGGATCAAGTCTGATTCATGCAGATACAAAGTCTTCGTGGGAGTCAGAGTCACCGAGATTCAAGAGTTAACAGAAGCAGCGAGCTGGTGGTATGTGGACACCAAACACAACCCAGCTGACGTCATCACCCGGGGAATGTCTCTGGATGACCTAACCCGTCGCAACATCTACAGTGACGGACCAGAATTCCTCAAGCTCCCGGAAGGAGAGTGGCCTACGCCCACCCCGCGGGAAGCAAGTAACGAGGAGGCTGAGAACAAGAAACCTATGTTCTGTGGACTGAGCACAGTCGCCTCCACAGACCCCAACATAGATGACTGCATTACCCTAGCGAGTGCGCAGCAAAGAACATTCCTGCGGCACCACCCAGAGATTCAGTCCACCACTGACATGTCAGCAGCTGACTACGAAGAAGCAGAACTTCTTCTACTACAACGAGCCCAGAGAGACTCGTTCCCCGATGAGCTAGACTGTCTACAGGGAGGAAACCCCGTCCCATCAGACAGCAGACTGATTCACCTGGCACCAGAGAGTGACGCCCATAATCTCATCAGAGTGGGTGGTCGCCTGCGGAGAGCCCCCGATCTACCGGATGATACTAAGTACCCGATCGTCTTGAACAGCCGACACAAGGTCACAGAGCTGATCATAAAGAAATACAACGAGGATGTACACCACGCAGGAGCAGAGAGAGTCTTCGCGGAGATCAGACGTCGTTATTGGATACTGCAAGGCAGAGAAGCAGTACGGCGCTTCCAGCGAACCTGTCTAGACTGCCGTAAGTGGCGCGCGCAGCCCAGCATACCACGGATGGCTGACTTACCCCCCTGTCGCCTCCGAATCGGCGACAAGCCATTCCACTCCACAGGCATGGACTGCTTTGGCCCGTTGTATATAAAGAGAGGAAGAGGCACCGAGAAGCGGTGGGGTATTGTATTCAAATGCATGACCACCAGAGCGATACATATCGAGCTCCTTCCGACCATGAGCACAGACTCATTCCCTATGGCCTTCCGAAGATTCACATCACGGAAAGGAAAACCGTCTACATTGTTGTCTGATCACGGGACCAACTTCAAAGGCGGAGAAAGAGAGCTGAGAGAGAGCTTCCAAGCTATGGGCCCAGAACTTAAGACCCACCTCGCTCCATCCCAGATTGACTTCCAGTTTAATCCCCCGAACGCACCCCACTTCGGTGGAACCTGGGAACGAGAAGTACGTTCTATAAAGACAGCCCTGTACGCCGTACTTGGGGCCCAGACTGTGGCGGAGGAAGTCCTAATGACAGTCCTCACGGAGATCGAGGGAGTATTGAACTCAAAGCCCCTCGGTTACGTCTCCAGTGATGTAGCAGATGTCGACCCAGTCACCCCCAACACACTCCTAATGGGGCGGCTGGACCCCGCGCTACCCCAGACAATGTACAGGCCTGAAGAAGCGAACGGCCGAAGAATGTGGAGGTACAGTCAAGTACTAGCTGACAAGTTTTGGAGCAGCTTCCTACTTCACTACCTACCGTCTCTACAGACCCGCCAGAAGTGGGTAAAAGAGAGAGACAATTTGACAGAAGGAACAGTCGTCATGATTATTGACCAGTCACTACCCAGAGCTATGTGGCCGGCTGGCCGCGTAAGCAAAGTGATCACCGGTGCCGATGGCAAGGTCCGAGCAGCTGAAGTACTCGTCCAAGGGCGCACTTACACACGTCCCGTGGCGAGGCTCATAGAACTGCCCCGACTCCCAGATACTATCGATGATGACCATGACCCCATGACTTTGTGAGTTGACTGACCCTTACAGCGGACCTTGAGTGGTAGACAGTGCGGTTAATCTGTCTCTGCTTAGCTAATTAGGTGGGACTAATTAGGGGGCGGCTGTTGTGAAGGATCAGATTAAACCGAATATATATATTTATTTATATATATATATTTAATTGTATTTGTATATCGTTTGATATCCCCTGTATATTCCTTGTACAATATGCACTGAATATCCCTTTAGTCTACTAAACAGCCCATAATAGTTTCATTCTACCATTGGACGAGAACCTGGCGCCAGGTTGCCATACCCCTAGGTCCAAGTTCAATCGTGCCGCCCAACATGTCGTGGCAAGCCCCGGTTCCGCGCAGGAATATGTCGGGCAAAATACGAATGGTACTATTTGTTCATAGCGCATATATATATGGCGCAAGTAAAGTAGAACCTTCCTTTTAGTCCAGTTCTTTACCCTCCAACAGAGTGACAGACGCGAAGCCTCCCCACGACGCACGTGTGGTGTAGTAAGGCCTACTTGGCCTCAGAATAGGCATCGAGATATCGTGTAGATTAATAGTTGAATAGTCATAGTTTGGCACTATACCGTCAAGTTGGACGTATTCTATTAAGCTAATAATAGTCTATTTATGTATGGTGCATCGTTCGGTTAGAGTTCTAAAGTTATCAGTACCCCCATCGTTCCTGACGTTATCTGGACGCTTAACCAGGCTGGGCAGACCCCTAGTGGTGCTTGCATCCGAGGAGCTCCGGGCCAGGGCGACTGGACCTGTATATTGGATTACTCTACCCGGACGACGGCGAGCCTTCCACGGCTTGGATTATGCTTTGGGTGCTTTGATTATTCCATGGATAAAGGCCAACACTGCGGAGTGTTGGAACTACCCCCCGGAGAGGACTCCAGGTGAGACGGCGCTCTACACCAGTGAGGTCGCCTCACGTCTCTCCGTTGTGGACCGGCAGCTACCGTCCACCAGAGGGTCCAGCTGTATTCGTCTGCGGACCGAGGTTCTGTGGGCACCGTGTTCAAGACTTTGAATTCTCCCAAGAAACCGTCGGCCAGATGGGATACCGCCAGCGGCTTCTCTAACCCCCCCCTCCTACTGTCTTACAACCAGCGGGACCCCCCCCCCCCTTAGTGTATCCAGCTATAATCATTTAAGTACCATCGCTATAGTTTCCTAAATATCCAGGTTGTATACTTACTCCCTGCGTAACCAGAGATTGGACATTCAATGTTGATTTACCTACGAATACTCATTTGCCATACAAGTGCATATTTCAAATCATAAGTGTAAACAAGTGAACGTTGTATATACCTTTTGCTATATTAAACCTTCGATTTGTACATTTGTGTGGATTCGTTTCATCAGGTGGGAAAGTGTTCATCATACTTATATCATGTACTGGATGGCCAGAAGTTAAAGTACAAGAGGTAGTGGTATTAAATACCATATCTAACAATACAGTCAGGGAATTGTACCCCTCAGTTACACTATACTTTATTTGACTGGTTGTGTGTTGTTGTAGTAACAGCTGAGCGACTCGTTCATAAGAGCCGAATCGCTCACGTCTTGCCATGAGTCGGTTGCGTGGTACTGTACATGTTTGCAAAATGTTTGGTATAGCGCCCCTAGTGGCGAAGCATCGACGGGCCGCCACTGGTACATAGTATATTACTATTGCTCTTTACTGTTACATTTGCACTCTGGTTGGATGCCAAACGTCTTTTCATTGTACTGTACTTGTGCTGTATAATGACAATACATTTTAATCTAATCTATTCTAATTAGACTGTCTTATCACTCTCTGGATGCTTTGGAGAGACACATTTAGCGTGTGAGAGAATCGATGGGAGAGGGTGAGAGTGTGTGTGTAATGTTTCAGAGCCTCTTGGCCTCGCTTATGTTTCGCCGATTTGTCATGCTGACTCACGTCGCTTTTTCCTCCGTGTGCGACATTAAAATCAGCGTGGCATATACTTTACAAAAAGCATAGACTTTGGAAACGTTGCTTATCGTCAGGTACGGGAACGTCTCCTCCCATTTGGTGAGATATTTGCAGCAGGGGCATTTTTAGGGTTAGAAAACATTGGGGGCTTCAGCCCGGGGGGGGGGGCGGAGGGGGTATCCCCCCCTCCTTTATTTATTTTCTTTTTTTAACACAGAAATACGCAATTTTAGAGTAATTAGAGACGAATACTGAAGAACTAGATTAGAGGTTCTCAAAGTAAGGTCCAGGTCCATGAGAGGGATCTGGGCAGTCCCCATAGAAAATTCAAAGTTAACAGGACCAAATCATCAGTTTCTTATTTATTTATTTAACCTTTATTTAGCCAGATAAAAATGTATCTGGTCCAAGAGGCCCCAACAGGAGTACAAATATACATATATACACATATACCGTAAATCCTCAAATATAGGACAGGTCTTCTATTTACCTCAGCTGCAAAGAGCACCCGGCCTTTAATAGAGAGATTATATATATATAATTTCAAAAAATGACACTCGTGGACATAATCCCTTCATTTTCAGACTTTTATTGCATTATTATTATTATTTTGATTTTTTAATACGTACATTGTCTGTCTACATTTATTTAGACTAGCATTGGTATTTAAATATTGAGTGCAGTTGAGTAATTGTGGGATTAACGTAATTCACACACTGAAGTTGGAACTGTCTATAGGTTGCGGGGTCCGGGGACGGTTTAGCGTGTGGTACCTTCTCGACTTCCTCAGTCGAATCGAGTTGTTGACATGCAGTAGCTTTAGCTGACGTTATCATAGCATCATGATCTCTAATGTGTCAACTGGACAACGCCAGCCTCGTCTGCCAACGCCATATAGATAGCGAACGTTAACGTTTGCAAACAAAGTCAACGTCATCCAGCTGACACCACAGATCTAGATATTATGACAACGTTAGCTAGCGCTAAAGCTAACCAGAGGGAAACGTGTAGCGGGAGGCAGCACTTGATTTCCATTGGCAAGAGTTTATCTCATTCTATATCACGGCACGGAAAATAAAAATAAATACTTTTTTTTGCGACCTTATATTAGAGACCGGCCTGTGTTTGTCTAAATGCATCAAACCCCCGTCCATTATAAGAGGCCCCTCCTTTATTGGAGGTCCCTCCTCTATTAGAGGATTTACGGTATATATACATACATACTATTGAAGATATAATGTTTGTTTGCAATGTTTGCTGGAGCCACTTCATCCAGACGGCACACCCCGGTCAGAGAGCGGACACAGACACAGAGGGAGCTCCACAAATCATGTTAAACCCAGATTTGGCTCAAACAAGGGACTAAACACGTTTAGCAATTATGCCACATCAATGTGGAACGCCCTACCCAAAGCTGTAAAGGAATGTGAATCACTACCCACTTTCAAAACCATTCTCAAGGGACACCTACGGGAGACTGCAATTCGAAACTGGCCCCTGTAAATGTCCTAACCCAACCCCCTCCAATGTACAGTAATTTACCTAGTATGGTTTTGTCAATATTCCAATGTACAATTTTGCTTGTTTGTACAGTGTCCCCCCCCCCCCCCCAATGTACAGTTTTGCTTGTTTATACAGTGTTTCTCCCCCCCCCCCCCCCCCCCCAACCACCTCTAATGTAAATTACCCAGTATGGTTGTCAATATCCCAATGTACCCAATCCCCCCCACCCAACCTCCTCCAATGTACAGTTTCTACGTCAAATGTATATACTCCCTTTTCTTGACTCTTTTTGTATCACAAACAGTACTGTATTTGCAAATCTGGTATGTCATAAATGTATAGATGTAGCAGTACCGAAAAAAAATTTGCCGGAAGGTTTGGTTTCTTACATATCTCGATGTGATTTATCAAGAAATATCTACAGCAAGAATTCTGGGTCTCAACGAATCCAAAATGTCAATGTGGTTAGAAGTGGTGGAGAGAATAAAAGCTAGCTTATAATGGTAGTGTCTGGTTAGGAGTGAGGGATAATGGAGGTACTATCCAAGGAGGGGTCCGGGAGGGGGGGGTTCGAGCTGGAGCATATGTGTGTAGGGTTTTAGAAAATAGGTATTAGGGGTATATCCTGTATAAGGCATTTGTATAATTGGTAATTTCGTTGGATATACACTGTATACGTTAAAATATTATTATAGACTTTTTTTTGTTTTCTGTTTCTGTACTTGCATGTCATTTTAGCCACCTTGATTGTTAATTTCATTATGCATTGTGTGTTGAGTACTGACTTTTAATAATTTTTGTTTTGCAATAATAAAAAAAAAAAAAAAAAAAAGATGTAGCAGTACTGTCTATCTGTATGTCATATATGTCCTGATGAATTGAAAATGGGGGACCCTGATGTAAACAAGACGAAAGTCTTTCTCTGGTCTGCATCCCCTTAACAATTGTGTGTATTGAGCTGTACTGTATTGTACCCATTCTGCAATCTGTTAATAAAGTTTTCAATCAATCAATCAATCAATCAATCAACAGTCCTTTGTAGTTTAATTAGGATCACATGATGGAAGGAGAGTGATATCTCAGAGTGCTTTCCATCCAGCTTGTAAGGCTGGATGGAACAATGAAAGATTGAGTGATTGAGTGAGTAATATTTTATTTCATGAACGCACTCTCTCACTGGGAAAGCAGACAGCAATAGAACACATGGGCGGCAGAGGACAAAGGATCATCCCCACCCCCCCTCCTAACATCAATGAACAAGATCAACCACACGGACTAGGATCCCCCACCCCCCCTCCGGACATCACAGAGCCCCCCCCCCTTCCCACAGAAGAAGAATCCTACCTATATCTCAATGATATAGACGACACAGCAGATAAAAACGGACTACATATCTTTCATCTTAATGTAAATAGCCTCAGGCACAAACTGGCAGAAATAAGAAATCATTTCAGTAGCGGAAAGGTAAATATACTATGTTTCTCAGAAACCAAACTGGACCCATCAGTAACAGACCCGGAAATTGAATTAGAGAACTATTCTTTAGTCCGCAATGACAGGAACAGGCATGGAGGAGGTGTCTGTATGTACATCCATCAAGACACCAAATTTATTAACCGTACAGACCTAGATCATGAGGCTATTGAAACTGTTTTTGTCGAAATTCTATTTGAAAGGGCTAAATCTGTTCTAGTCGGCACAATTTACAGACCGCCAGACCAAAATGGCTTTTATGACGTGTTGGATGAGTGCTTAGCTGGAGTTGAGGATACAGAAATGATTCTTATTGGGGATTGGAACACGGATATGCAACAAAAAGATGCACCCGTCTTCAAATCCTACAATAGGTTTTGTGATCTGCACGGCATCAGCCAACTAATCACACAACCCACACGTGTGTGTGAGTCAACTCAGACTACCATTGACCTCATCCTGACCTCTGACAAGTCCAAGATCGCCAATAAAGGGGTTATAGCATGCGGGTTAAGTGATCATTATATGATATTCTGTACCCGCAAAAAGCTAAAACAAAAGGCTGGCTGTCACAAAACAGTCACATCTAGAGACCTAAAAACCTACTCTAGCGAGGCCTTTAACCTTGAACTGGAGGGTCTGGACTGGTCAGATGAGCTCAATGGTACACTGGTTGAAGAAACATGGCTTGGCTTCAAAACCAAATTTTCAACGATACTAAACAACATGGCCCCCCTAAGAACCACCAGGGTAAAAAATCGCGCTGAGCCGTGGATGCACGCTGAAATACTGACCGCTATGAAAACCAGAGACAAAAAATGCTCTGAGTTTCGTAAAAGTCAGTCAAAGCTTAACATAAGCACGAGCAGTGAACTCCAAGCCCACGTGACTGAACTCAAACTGCAAAGAAACAGACTAAGAAATGATGTAAACTCCATGATCAAAACAGCAAAGAAAAAATTCATCAATGACAAAACCGAGGAAAACAAAAACAAACCGCGTGAACTTTGGAAATTACTCAATAACCAACTAGGCTGCAGTAAAAAACTTAAAACCAGATTCTCAAACATAAACATAAAGACGGACAACACGCTCATCACAGAAAAGCTGGATGTAGCCAATTACTTAAATAGTTTCTTCACAAACATAGCCACAACACTGGTAAACAAACTACCCTCCCACTCAGGGCATTATGGGGTAGAACACATAGTAGCTTACTACAAAAACCTAGGGGTCCACAAAGACGACTTCAAACTGGAAATGGTAACAACAGATGAGGTACTCAAAAAACTGAGCGCCCTCCAACCTAACAAGGCCACTGGCCATGACAACATCCCCTCCAAATTCCTCAGAGACTCAGCAGCCGCCATCACCCCAGTCATCACACACATAATAAACCTCTCTATAAAACAGGGACACGTCCCCAAGGACTTCAAAATTGCGAGAGTGACCCCTCTGCACAAAAAAGGCAGTAAATTAGACCCAGGCAACTACCGCCCTGTTTCTATCCTTACCTCCATCTCGAAAGTCATGGAAAAAATTGTATACGAACAGGTCGAAAAATACCTTGCGGAAAAAAATCTAATCTACGAATTCCAATCTGGCTTCAGAACATCCCACTCCACTGACACATGCCTTCTCTATTTAAACGACCACATCAAACAAGAGGTGGACGCGGGCAAATACTGCGGCATGGTCATGCTGGACCTACAAAAGGCCTTCGACACTGTCAATCACACCATTCTGATTGACAAGCTAAAAGCAATTGGTTTTGATAGTCTATCAGTGAGCTGGATGCAATCCTACCTGGAGGGGAGAGAGCAGATGGTGGAGGTAAACGGTACCCTATCCCCCCCCCTCACAGTAAACTGTGGTGTTCCACAAGGAAGCATACTAGGTCCGCTACTGTTCCTAATTTATGCAAATGACATGTCGTCAGCTTGTGACTGCAACTTGTTCCTGTTTGCGGACGACTCAGCCCTGCTGGTCTCTGACAAGAACAAATTACAGGTTGAAAAAACCCTCAGCTCAGAACTAAGCAAAATCTGCATATGGCTCGCTGATAACAAACTATCATTACACATGGGCAAAACAGAGTCCATTCTCTTCGGTTCAAATAACAAACTCAGCAAGACCGACGGCTTCTCAGTTACAGTGGGTGACAATATTGTCACAAGGAAAGAAGATATTACCTACCTGGGTTCCATCCTAGAGGCAAATCTTTCCTGTGACAAAATGGCATCCAATGTAATAAAAAAAGTCAACCAACGAACTCGTTTCTTGTACCGGATCTCCTCACTGGTAAACAAGAATACCCTGAAGACTCTAGCAGGAGCACTCATTCAAGGGTACTACGACTATGCTTGCACCTCATGGTACCAAAGCACCTCAAAGGCGCTAAAAACAAAATTACAAACATCTCAAAACAAACTGGTCAGACTACTGCTTGACCTTACTCCTAGAACCCACCTCACCCCTGCCCACTTTGACAACCTAGGATGGCTTAGAGTAGACGACAGAGTACAGCAACTTGCAATGGGCCTGGTCTACAAGATACACTACACGACCAAGGTACCCATGTACATGACTAAATACTTCCCAAAGGTCAGTGAATACCACGATCACAACACCAGAGGGAGCTCCACAAATCATGTTAAACCCAGATTCGGCTCAAACAAGGGACTAAACACGTTTCGCAATTATGCCACATCAATGTGGAACGCCCTACCCAAAGCTGTAAAGGAATGTGAATCACTACCCACCTTCAAAAACACTCTCAAAAAACACCTAAGGGAGACTGCAACTCGAAACTGGCCCCTGTAAATGTCCGAACACAACCCCCGCCAACACCCCCCCCCCCCCCACTCCTACCCCCCCCCCCCCCCCCCCCCCCCCCCCAACCACCTCCAATGTACAGTCCCACCCCCACCTACCCAATCCAATGTACAGTTTCTACGCCTAATGTATATACTCTTTTCTGTCTGGACTCTTTTTGTATCACAAATACAGTACTGTAATTGCAAATCTGGTATGTCATAAATGTATAGATGTAGCAGTACTGTCTATCTGTATGTCATGTATGTCATATATGTTACGATGAATTGGAAATGGGGGACCCTGGTGGAAACAAGACGAAAGTCTTTCTCTGGTCTGCATCCCCTTAACAATTGTATGTATTGAGCTGTACTGCACTGTACCCATTCTGCAATCTGTTAATAAAGTTTTCATTCATTCATTCATTCATTCAAGATGGCCGCTGTATTTAAACCCATTAGGACCCCTGGGCTGTCCAGAGAGATGCCAGACTATAAATAATAGGACCCCTGGGCCATCAAAGAAGTGCCTGAATGGAAATAACAATACACAGCATAACAAATAGTGGGGAATTTACAACACATACGTACATATACACCAATAACAAAATAAAAACACAGTTAAGAATCATACACATAAGCAAATAAACAAACAAACATATGCACAGCCTATATACAAAATAAATAAACAGTTCATCTCTAGTCTTTACAGTTTTCTTCGATTGCATAAACACTCAAATCAAAAGTATTACACAATTATCAAAACCTTACACTCAAGGAGCAAAACATAGGCCCAGATTTGCACCCCTATAAGCACAATGTCAGCCTCACACTTTTTGCAAAACCATACACACAGTGATTTGCAAAACACTAAACACACTTGCATTACATTAGACACTGTTACGAATGCGCTTAGGTGGCATGGTGATTGGAACCCAGTTGCAGATGAAACACGAGAGCTTGAATAGAGCAGGCAGGAGACGGCGGTGTGATAATAAACAAGGTTTACTCAAAAGACAGAAAACAACAAACACGACTGACACACGTACACACGGGTAACATGAAACAATGACCCAGCAAATGTATGCTGGGCCCATAACACCTAAATACAAACACTAATTAGAGACAGAGGGTGATTGTTAACAGGACACAGGTGTGGTAGACAGAACTAACAGAAGACTGAACACACAGGGGGATAACTAGAGCAAATGTACAAACTGAGACACACAAGACTAAAACACATTTACAAAACACAGACAGTAGGGACACAAGCCTAACACAGTGGAAATAATACAGACAACAAAGACAATAAATGTACAAAACATAAATGGAGGCAAATAATGTTACACAGGTGAGTGAGCTGATGCCAGAGCTGCCACATCTGGATCAGTCCACCAGGTGGCAGTGTTGTATTGTGCAGTGGTGTATTGTTATTGAAAGGGGGTATGAAGGGAAGTTGTGAAGGTCCGAATCCTGGACCAGCCGAATCAGGGCGAGGGTTGCCATCTGGTCCAGCAGGACCGGGGGAAGCGTTACAGACACAGAATGTCAAATTACCACACATATGAGCCAATTGGTTAAACACAGCCATCAGATGCACAAACACACCATTGCTTAATTGTAGATACACCAATCAGGTTTAAGCACTATAAAAATGCAGCAGGTGAGTTCACCTGTCTTCAACCAAAATGGAAGGAGAGTGAAGTACTGTACACAAAGAACGTGAAAATATACAATACATTCACCAAACACTACACAAGACAACCAATGATGCAGACTGATGAAAATATACATTTTCTCTCCATATACCCAAATCAGTCAACATGTCAACATGGAGAATCACAACAAAAAAATGCTCTTGCCAGATCCAGCTAGGCAAAGAGATAATGTTTAGTATTGTCTGTACTCTATTTAAATTGTTTATATTTTTGTTTTACTGTCATTTTAACCTGTACTGGATACAGTATTTTATGTTTGTCTGATATTTGCTGAGCTTACAGTGTTATGCACACTGTAGTAGCATGAAAACTGCATGGGACATGTTTTGTTGTGATTCTCCATGTTGAAATGTTGACTGATTTGGTTATATAGAGAGAGTCTGCATCATTGATTTGGGTATATCGAGAGAAAATGTATTTTTTTCATCAGTCTGCATCATTGATTTGGGTATATGGAGATAAATAAATTATATTTTCATCAGTCTACACAGCATTGGTCTTGTGTAGGCCTAGTGTTTGGTGAATTTATTGTATATTTGCACATTTTTCCCTATTGTTAGGTTTTAGTGAGTTTTTCCTTACCTTCGCGTGGGGTATGTCTGGGAGTGCTTGCATTCTTTCATTTATTTGCATTCATCTAAAAATGTTGGACCTTATGGTGTTCTTGTTCTGTTCTTGACTTATTGTTATGTTTTCTTCTTGACTTGTTTAAAGAAGATCTGTACGGCCCATGGGGACATTAACGTGTGTTGTCGGGCCCTATAAATAAATTTGATTTGATTTGATTTGATTTGATTTACTTCACTTACAGTACTCTAATCACTGAGAAGTAGAATTGCTAAATGTGTTTTAGGTTAAGCACAGTAGTGTGTAACTGGTTCAAACAGAATTAAGTCATATGAAATGTATGTTTCATATGGTAACAAAATTTCGTTTTTATAAATTAGTGTATAGTTTTGACAAGAGTGTTTAATTTAGCAAAGGATCTGAGGTGTTCTGATAATTGTGTGTGTGGTTGTGCTAATTGTGTGTAGTGTTTTGAAACACCGGGCCCTGTTTTCAAAATCGTGCTTAAGCAATCGGAAAAAAAACCTGTATTGTGTGTTTCATTATATACATGTTTCAGTCTTCTCATCAGCGTTTCCGTTAGCCGGTAATTACCGGTATTTGACCGGCAAAATCTGTTGAAGTCCGACATATTTAATCTCTCCGGTCATAGTGTCCGGTGAAAATAGTTCCCTCTGGGCACAGTTTGATTATTTGAATTGTATTTGGATGGGCTGGAGTTGGGTGGCCTATGCGATGAACGAAACAATCATTGCGTTTGTTGTCGTTGCTTCGCCAAGCAGCCGGTCTGGTAATGACGACGCTGTGTCAGCGAGAGCTTGCTGCTGGATTTGCGGAAGGCATGCAGCTGCAGACCCACAGAACCCACCAGCTTTGCTGGCACAGTGCGGTCCCCAGACCTGGAAAGCTGCTCTGCGGGTCTGCAGCTGGATGCTTCTTGCAAACTAACTGCGGCCGGCTCGCGCTGACAACAGCTTTCATTGTTGGACCGGCTGCTTGGTGGAGCAACGATGAAACGAATGTAATGAATCGTTCGTCGCATGGGCTATTTAATTTTGGCCTGTTTTGGTACGGTTCGGGTGGTCAAGTTGTGCTTGGAGGGAGTTGTTTTCACCGGACATTATGACCAGCACCAAGTCGTTGGGAGGTGGAGATATACATCACGCAAACCCACGATAATGTTGCCGTCTCTCTCTGCCAAATTTCTCAGTTCTTCGCTTGATATAATTAATACAAATGTCCAATATAACGGAATTCGTTAGCTCATAAAAATGTGATTATAACAGACTGCTGTTTAGTGTCGGACCGACTGCCCACATACGCGGTCTATTTTATTTCAAGTCAGCAGCAGCACGGAGTATCGAGGGACTTATTTTATTTGGAATATATTAATGACTGTATATGCAAAAGTAGCCTAGTTTTAAGTAATAATATTATAAATCTACATGCCTTGAGGATGACATTCTTTATATAGCCTGCCTATCAATTGTTTTAAAGCTCAATAAACTATGACCGGAATTAATCTCATTTGTCCGGTAGATTGAAATCTTGCAGGTCACGGAGACCGGCAACAATTTTTTCTAACGGAAACCCTGCTTCTCAAAAAAATTAATTAGATTTTTGGGTATTTTCCTGCCTTTGGTCCGCTTTGCATTCACATCTCAAATGAACCGCAGCAGGGTTCACTTGCAAGAGTGAATGAGCTTTCACACTACCCCAAACCAACCGGACTATCCGAGGAAATGAACCAGGGTTTGATTAAAGCTTATTATAGTTTATCACAGTATCATGAGCATGTCTTTGTCAGTGGACACTGGACATGGGTATGGATGGCTCCAGGTGCTGCTGTGTTAAAGTGCACATCTTCAATACCTATCTGTACTATTTAAAAGCACAGTGCAGGACACACTCAAAGGTTATCGCACCTCAGAGATGGCAGTGGACATGTATGACAGGACAAAGGCCATATGTAATGGCCTTGGGATTGAGGAACATACTACCAGCCAAAGGAGGAAGCAGAAAAGGATGGACGAGTATGTAGTTGAGTCATCTTGTGGCACAAGCTCAGACCTCAGCTCAGGAGATCAGCTGAGACAGAGACTCTTCTATCCAGTCCTCGACAGAATGCTGCAAGAGCTTGAAGTATGCCTCCTCTGTATGGATATACAATTATTTATATTATTTTACTGTATATAACACAACAATATCTCTCTATAACCAAAGACACACCAAACCAAAGTTACTCAACAATAAACATGCTTGATTATGCCTAGAATTATCTGACAAATCTCAATGGCACAATAATAACTTAAAAATCAACCTGTAACAAAATAATAGCTCTCTTTTCAAGTCTTACTGGACAAAAATAAATAACAAAATATATGAAATAATAGAAAATAGAAAATCCAGTTAACAAATATCTCTTTGTATCTTGTCAACATCTGTCTGTATCATCCTCTCAATGCCTGGGAACAATGACAGCCACCTTGTCTTGCTGTGAGAAAGCATCCTTCTGTATTCAATGTCAACTAAAACACAGTACTCCTTCAGGCTCTCAGTGCACACAGTGTAAATGTGGATGTACTGGTAGATTTTGAACATGATATTCTCAAGGTCAACATATATTGTGTCTGCCCCATGATGAACACAATTATTCAATATGTGTGCTGGGCAACCCACACCGATCAGTGTTGTTCTGCAGCAACCTCTTCAAATGTGCAAACACATTCTTTCCCCCTTCATCACGTCGGATTCCTCCAAGGTTTGTGTTGCAATTGTCGCCAGTAAATGCAATGCATTTTTTCAGACAAATCGTTTTTTTTGTGCCATGTTTCAATGAGATATTGTGCAATGGTTTCTGCTGTCTCATTTGGTGTATTTAACCTCGATTCATTTAGTTTGCATGCCACCCCTCTTCCAGTCAAAGTACTGTATTATGATTGGGAATATTTTCACTGCTCCGTTGTTACTCCTGTGTGTAGAAACACCACAGTACTGGATTTGATTTGAGTGCTTCATGTGCGACTTCAAGTGGGGCATCGAGTGGGGCGCTATAACACATTGGCTTCGGATTTAGTGTGCGCACTACTGAACTTTTTGGCAGTGTCAGAGTCTGGAAATGCCTTTTATAGCAAGGCACTTGTGCAATCCATAGATTGTGATGTTTCACAGTATGAAATGCAAACGCACCCTCCGCTGCATTTACTTTACAGCATCCTCTATTTTCCCGGGTTTAACAAAGAAGTCTGTCAACTTTGTACACACGTGTATGTGCAAGCTTTGCACACGGTGCACTCCGCCTCCCATTTGTTCCGACGTGTCGGTACATTTGGAATTTCTTCTGCAGTTCATCTGTAAAAGTACATTTGCGCTTTGGCATTGTGAATGTGAGCGTAGTTGTAGAGCCGCCCACAAAGCTTCTCAGGGATTACGTCACACACACAACAGAGTACCGTAGTATTCTGTGCAATGCGCCAGTCAATTTAAGTACATGCAAACCGTCCGTGAAACCCGGACATTTTCATGAATTTAGAAAATGAAAAGAGGACATGTCCGGGCAAAAAAGGACGTTTGGTCACCCTAGCTAAAAAACCTTCTTTATCGAGTAATCCGGTCTGTCTTCTTCTTCTTCGGACCGCAACTTTCTTCCGGTCTGACTTCCTGTGCTAACGTTCTAATTTACACTGCTGCCACCTGTCGTCACAGAGGGGAATTGCAGCCATTTTGTAAAAAAAACTAAAAACGGAAAAAATACGGGAAAATATCTAAACGGGAGGGCGGCGGGAAAGGGTGATATACGGGAGAATCTCGGGAAAAATGGGAGGGTTGACGGGTATGGTTCACTGGTCTGCGAAGTCAGTATCCAGCGGAGCAGCTTCGGGTTTTGTTCCTCGATGTCAATCAATAGGCACAAAGGGACGGGTGTCGGGCCCCTAAATAATAATAATAATAATAATAATAATAATAATAATAATAATAATAATAATAATAATAATAATAATAATAATAATAATAATAACTTGTATTTGTAGTGCACTTTTCGTTCACTAGGATCCCAAAGTGCTACAGGGTTAAAATTAAAACATAGTTAAAAAAAAAGATTATTAATAATAATAAAATAATATAAAATACAGAATAAAAAATTCAATTAAAATAAAACATAGTATAAACAGAAAATGTAAAGCAACAGCACAAGAAAAAACTTTATCGCAAGAAATAGCTAGCTATCAAAGACCTTTTGAAATAAGAATGTTTTCAGGCCTGCTTTAAAAGAGTCCAGGCTCTGTGGTGCCCTCAGCTGGATGGGGAGGCTGTTCCACAGGCGTGGTCCCCCATGGTGCAGAGCCTGGCACTGGGGACCCGAAGGAGCAGCAAATGTTTAGGGCCTCGCCAGTTGCCGACCATTATATGAACCGCTACGCACTTTGCTCGCGTCATATAACAGCCGATCAAATGAACATAGACTGAAATGAACATCAGATCTCCCAGGGCGACGGTACAGCATGTCACGTCAATATCACTGGTCCAACTTCTTAACCCTTTCACTACCACACTACCAAAGGGAATAACCCTTTCACTACCACATGACAGACGGTTAACCCTTTCACTACCACACTACAGACGGTTAACCTGAACATTGGTAAAACCAAGGAGCTGATCGTGGATTATAGGAGAGGACAGCAGGAGACACACACACCACTGAGGATAAACGGGGCTACCGTGGACAGGGTGAGCAGCTTTAAGTACCTGGGGGTCCACATCTCAGAGGATCTGACATGGACAACACACATAGACTCAGTCGTAAAAAAGGCGAAGCAGTGCCTCTACCACCTGAGACAGTTAAGGAAGTTCAGAGTATCTGGGAAGATACTCCAGTCCTTCTACTCCGGAGCTGTAGAGAGCATCTTGACTGGAAACATCACTGCCTGGTATGGCAACAGCACGGCACAGGACAAGAAGGCCCTTCTACAGAGAGTGGTGCGCTCAGCCGAGCGTACCACGGGTATTGCACTACCACCCCTGCAGGTTCTATACAACAAGAGGTGCAAATCCAGAGCCTGCAGAATAATGAAAGACCCACACCACCCCAACAACAGCCTGTTCATGCTGCTGAGATGAGGCAGACGCCTGCGAACCCCAGCTACTAGGACAGAGAGGCTTCGGCTCAGCTTCTTCCCCCAGCCCATCAGAGCCTTGAACACTGAACTCTCCACACACAAGCACACATGAGCACACACACTGTACACGCTCACACACTAGCAGCCACTTTAACATGAGCAAGCACACACTCATGCTGCACACGCCCACACTTATGGCCACTAAGGAAAGGTCACTTTAAAAATAGTATAGTATAACCTGAGATTGTATAAAATAGCAATGTACAGAAAGACCCAGTGCCTCAGCTAACAGTGTATGCACTACCACAGGACCTAGCATGTCCTCCATGCTCTGTAAATAACTTGTGTACAAATACCGATATGCCCTACTATGTTACTGTTTATTGCACAATGTTGTTTTATTGGATTCTATTATATGTTGTTACTACTGTATTGCACATCGTTGCGGGCTAGACCACCCACATTTCATTGTATACTTGTATGCCGTGACAAATACAACTCTTGACTTGACTTGTCTGTAGTGTGGTAGTGAAAGGGTTAAAGTTAATTTCAGTCTATGTTCATTTGCCCGGCTGTGATATGAAGCGAGTAAAGCGTAGCAGTACATATACAGCCGGGTACCAGCAAGGACAGGCCCTGCTCACAAGTAGTGATTGAATTGTTTCATATCATTGGATTTTCAGAAAATAGGGCTAGGGCTCAAGTGGTTAATATCATTGGAATATCATGCATCATGTATAATTTCCGCTAGTAGAAGGGTCATGTTTTTGTTTCATTCCAAGTCCCATGGAATAACCTTGAGTGGTGGGGGTTTCTTACACACACGCAGTAATATCAGCACAAATAAATCCATGAATGAGTGAAATATCTGTGTGTGTGTATGCATGCATATCCGTGCATCTATAACACTCTGTTGAAGGCAGAGGGTCTGTGTAGGATTGTTAGTAACTGTCTAACTGCATATATATAACTGTTTACACTAGTAACTGTCTATCTGCATATATAGCTGTTTCCACTAGAGGGCGCTCTAGGCGGAGACACTCATGAGTACTACCAGGTGGCGAGTATAAATAGATATGTCTCCTCCCACTTCTTTCTCTCCCCCCAAGCCTCTCAGGGAGAGGAGACCTGTATGTTACTGCTGCTCTCCATGTGAATAAATAAACCACACCAGTTAAGGCTCAAGATAGAAACCATGCTTCTTGACCACATTATTGTCACCCTATAGCCGAATTCTGTTAACAGGTTATGGGCCCAGATAACGCCGGGGAGAAATAATAAGGGTACTGTAGCAAGCTTAGCTAAAGTATAGGCTAGGTTAGCGCCGGGAGCACCGCGTGGCTAGACGCTAGGCCAACAAGAGCAAAAGCTAAGCCTACCACCAACAAAGAGGATGGAAAACAAGAGAAGGGGCAAATGGCCGACATTCAATGGAAAAGCAGAAGACTATGAGCTCTGGGAAGAGCGCATGCTATGCTGCATGCACGGTGCGGGGCTGAAGGAGACGATCCTGGCAGCCCCCACGGGAGAACTGACGGCGGAAGAGCAAGCCCTGGACGACCAGCGTAACGCAAACGCGTACTGTGAGTTAGCGCCGCTGCTCGACGACACCAGCCTGGGGCTGATATTCCGCGACACTAAAGACAGAGGCCGAGAAAGCCTGGAGGTGTTGAGAGAGCATTACATCGGGCGAGGAAGACCCAGAGTCGTGGCCCTCTACATAGCACTAACGGGCCTGAGGAAGGGGACCACCGAGACTGTGACCGAATACGTCAACAGAGCGGAGCAGATCACGACGCCATTGAGGAGTGCCGGAGAAGCACCAAGCGATGGGCTAATGATGGCGATGATAATGAGAGGACTACCGGAGCTGTACAAACCGTTCACACTCCTGGTAACACACGGTTCAACGGACATGACGTTGGGACAGTTCAAGGCTAAGTTATGGAACTTCGAGGCCTCAGAAGATACCCACCCAGCCGCCGTGGAGGCGGGAGAGAGGTTGCTAAAGGCCCGAGCGACGCCAAGGGAGAGAACTAGGACCACGACGGAACTGGCGTGTTGGCGATGCGGAGAGAAAGGCCATCGGAGAAGCGACTGCACAAAGACTGTCTGGTGTATCTTCTGCAAATCCACCGGGCACACAGACAGAGCGTGCATGACGAAACACGACCAGAGCGCGCGATACGCGCATGGGCAAGATGACGGCCATGGACGAGACGGAGGCCACGGACAAAATGGCGGCTACAGACAAAATGGGGGCTACGGACGAGACAGCGGCCGGACCGGCCCAGCTGCAGCGGGCCCAGAGAAGGGGGCTGATCGTGGACACAGGTGCGTCGTCCCATATCATCAACGACAGGAGTCGGTTCAAGAACTTTGACGACACTTTCCACCCGGAGAGGCACAGCATGGAGCTGGCGGACGAGAGACGCACCTACGGATTGGCGCAAGAGAGGGGAGACGCACAGGTATGCCTCACGGACAGTAAGGGGTGCCGGCGTACGGTGATGTTAAAGAACGCTCTCTACGTACCATCGTCCCCACAAGGACTATTCTCTGTAATAGCTGCTACTGCAAGCGGTGCCAAGGTATTCTTCGATAAAGGTAAACATTTTCTTTTAGAACCTGACGGTACCCGGTTTGACATAAAGATGTACCAGAGAATATATTATCTGAAAACGGAGTGTAATGACAACGACAAGTGTAATGATAATAATGATATGTGTAGCGGGACGGCCAGTCACGATATTCAGACATGGCACGAGATTATGGGTCATTGTAATTACGAGGATTTACTGAAACTGCAAGTACGCTGGGTTCGAGCCCAGCTCTCGGCGTTGCTATCAGCTTGGCTGGTCGTTCATACTAACACAATTGGCAGTGTTAGGGGTGGGAAAGCTGATGGGTGGGTCCTGGGCGTTGTGGACAGCGACCCCTACAGTTTGGTCGGGGCGCCTGTACAGCGAGGGTAGGATCTGGAGAAAGGTAGTATGACCTTCCACACGTTACACTCTCCCGGTGAGAATCTGCGCTGCCAGGCTGGCTGCACATGTGTCGGAAGAAAGCATGTGACAGTCTCCGGCCTCCCGGACCAACAGTAGGGGGGGGGCGCAACAACCAGGAAAGGGGTTGGGAATTGGCATAACGACTATCGGAAAAAGGAGGGGGAAAAAAGATAATAATATATATAAAAAAAAAACTGCAAGTAGTGTCAGAAGGCATGCACATTGAAGGAGAAAAGCGTAGACCTGACAAAAATTTAGCTGTGTGCAAAACGGGGAAGTTTACTCAATCGAGATACAGAAATCCCACAGACAGAGTAAGGGTACCACTTGCATTAGTTGACACGGACCTAGCCGGCCCAGTAAGCAACGAGTCCATAGAAGGCTTTAGATATGTACAGTCTTTTACAGACGTGTGCACAGGGGCAGTGTTTGTCTACTTTCTTAAAGCAAAGAGTGACATACCCCAGGCCACAGAGAAATTCCTGGCAGACGTAGCCCCTTATGGTAACGTAGGATGCTTGAGGTCCGACCACGAAACCGAGTTCACAAACAGAGAGTTCCAATCACTGTTGAGAAGGTATAAGATAAGACACGAGACGTCACGTCCATATCCCCCACACCAGAACGGGGTGGCAGAGAGGGAATGGCATACCCTTTTCGGAATGGCTAAGAGTAAGCTAGCAGATAGTAACTTACCTAAGAGCCTATGGCATTATGCGGTGCAAGAAGCCGCTTACACCAGAAACAGGAGCTTTAATAAGCACTTGGGCACCACCCCCCGTATACAGCACTGACAGGAAAGAAGTGTAATCTAGCCAGAATGCACCGATTTGGATCAGTGTGTTATGCGTACCTGCAGGACAGGGGAAAACCCAAGTCCAAGGGTGTAAAAGGATTTTTCGTAGGACACGACAAAGGAAGCCCTGCTTTCCTAGTTTATCATCCCGGTAACGGGAGAGTGCAGAAACACATGCTAGTCAAGTTTGTCACGAAGGCAACATGTGAGAGAGGGCAGACAGACAGTGGGAGGGAAATGGGTGTATTCAACCAAGTTACCAGAGGGCAGACAGACAGTGGGAGGGAAATGGGTGTATTTAATCCAGGAGGGTATTGAAGGCCACGGCAAATACAAAGTATGGTTCGTAGAAAATTGCTTAAATGCTGAAGGAGGGTACCCTGTAACTGAGGGGTACAATTCCCTGACTGTATTGAGAGTATGGTATATTAAACCACTACTTAGTTATGTACTTTAATTACTGGCCATACAGTACATGAATATATATGGTGAACACCCACACAAGAACACGGCATTGACACATAAAGTTCTATTTGGAGGGTATTTATTATTATCAGAGCAAGCAACGTTAGGTTACAGATTGAGAATTATACTCGCGCTTGTAAGGCGAAGAACACACGTAAAGTAGGTCAAGAGCGTAAGTCAATGAGAATAGTAAGATGGGTCTAAACTGACGCCACCTGTAGCATAGCAATTACATAAGGCACACTAGTACCAGCTGGAGACACTGGGGGGTTCCCTCCGGGTGTAAGGCCGGCAGGGTAGAGGAATGTTCGGGTGCAAAGTCTGGGTCAACGCGGAATAACGAGGCTCCAGATACAGGAGCCAGTGCAGTACTCCCTTGATCAGTAGACAAAGCAACAGCTATAATCCAGTATGCTCGACAGCATGGATGAAAGCTAGCCAGCCTCTTCCTAGAGGCGGGCTCGAGTGATGCTCCTCACAGGGGGTAGATCCCACACGATAGTGGAGTAGACGGTTCTCTGCTCCAGCAGTCACGGTACCAAAGCAATATAATCCAACCAGAAAAGGTTCTGCAGTCGCCGGTGTAGGTTCTCCGGTGTACATATCCAACGGTTCTCGTCTAGGACTCCTCGGGTGGGGGCACGAGTTTAGGCCGCCCAGCCTGGATAAGTGTACTAGCTATATACACGACGAACCGGTGGTAATGCTGGTCACTGAAGAACGGTAGCCGCACGATACACTATAAATGATAGACTATTACTTCACATTAGAATAAGTCGAACTCAACGGTACTGCGTTAAACTCTGACACTTTAGCAATCTATTCGCACGCGGTTCTCAAGGCTCTATTCAGAGGCAAAGTTGCCCACTTCACTGCACGTTGTCTCGTGGTGAAGGCTTTACTAGTAATGAACGAATTGCTGCTGTTTCCACCTGCGCCGTATTTATACGTAAGGTGAATTATCTAGTGCCAACCTCAGTTCTGTCTCGTATTACTGCGCAGACCTGGACATGTTGAGACATGCCTTGGCGTTGCCTTTGAACTTGCCGTTGGGGGTATGGTCGTTGGCGCCTAGGGGTCGCTGTCCAATAGGAGAGCGAATATTATGGTCTGGTTTGTACCCAGGTAAAGGGATATTCCGTGTATATATACAAAGAATATACAAGGGATATCAAACGATATACAAATATTATACAAGGGATCTCAAGCAATAAATATATATATTCGGTTTAATCTGACCCTTTGTAACATACCCCATGTTTAAATAATGAAGAAGGGTGACAAATTGCTTAAATGCTGAAGGAGGAGTAGAATCCAGGGCCCTCATTTATCAACAATTCTTAGAAAGTGTTCTATCTTTGTTCTTAAGCACATAATTTAGAATGTGTGTACGCAAAAAAAGAAAACGGGATTTATCACACGTGCGTACACAGGTCGTACGCACACCTGTCTTGATAAATATCACTTTGATCCTACGCTGCAGCTCGTGCACGGTTTTACGTATTTGCATACCAGAACCGCCCCGATTATCCATATATGGTAATGAAACACCCCCATGGGATGTGAAATAATGGACTGACTCGAGGGAAGCGTGTTATGGAGAAATACGAGACAGGCTGACAGACATGTACACGTACGGTGATGTCGGATATGATATCTCTTAAAGACCATATTAACTAATAAAGACCGTGCTGGAATATGACTGCCTTTTTCCGTTTTGTTCGATTAATAACCAGGGATTAAAGTTTCTACCTGCTGCATATGATTTCTAGAGGCATACAATCTATTTTGATGTCAGTATTGGGTAGCCTATATAAACAATAATACGAGAGCATATACAAGAACAATGAATCTCACTGCCATGTATGATGTAGCCTATACGCCATGTGTAGCCCGCCTATGTGATCAATACAAACATGAACTTGAATTCCATCATGTCTGTGTGCGGGAGCTCACAAGGCTGTTGTCACAATGTAAATAAGAATGTGCACTGAAAAGTTACAGTATGTAGTTGGTTGATTATTTGTATGACAGTCATAAACCCTTGCAAAAAGTATCCGTTTTATTTAATGAATTGAAAACATGCAGCATGCCTTTCCTCCCGGCAGTAACGACAGTGGAATCCCTTTCTATTCACATAACTGCATTTGTGATGGAGCTTTGACAGCTACATGGGTGGTACAGTAATAACAGTCTATTACTCGATCCATCTACAATATCACGATGGACCGTGCCATGTAGCCTATGTATAGCCTGCCTATGTGATCAATAAAAACGCGAACTTGAATCCCATCATCATATTTATATGTTGTGTGTCTGTCCACTATGTTTATTACTTTGTTATTTCCCCCCCCTATCTATGTAAAGCGACCTTGCATGGGTCTCTTGAAAGGCGCTATATAAAATGAAGCTATTATTATTATTGTTGTTATTATTATTATTATTATCACATCTGTGCGCGGAGCTCACAAAAAAATAAAAATGTAATCTATTCTAACCAACAAATTGAAGTAGAAAGCATTTCGTTGTGGTTAATCTTATTAGGAAACATGACACAAAATAATAGTATATCGCTTTTTATTTGAAACAATATTTAATCGCGTTTGGAGGTGGGTGTTCTGCGTCTGCCCCCCCCGTGCCAAACAAGCAAGCCAACCTCTTGTTCGCGCGTGAGCCCGTTTTAATTACACTACTGTCGCTATTTTACAATGAACTATAATGAATTACGGGTCATACAGAAGTTGAACACGCCAGTGTTGGAAGTGTGGGATATTTGTAGATATCCTGATGAAGAATGTTCTCAGTCAACCGAGGCTTGGATAATAACAAGGGTTTATTAACCAAACAGATAGAATTACATAGAGAGAATGGCTGAGGGCTTCCCCCAGGTGATCAGCTGAAATGACCCAGGTAAAAGACCTGGATAGATCTCGGGAGGAGATCTATATAGGTAACAGGGGGGGGGTGTGGTCCCATTTGATAGGTCAGATGGGGGGGGGGGGCACAGGTAAAGGGGGACACAGGGGAGGGGAGTATATTTACATGAGGACAATATATTATACCACAATACTCACTTTTCTCTGTTATAATGTGGGTGAGATTAATGTATAATATACCAGGATTGTTTGGAACAGGTAAAAGTGAAAATAGAAAATAATTAAAATAATGAAAATTTTGGCCGATGTGATGTTGGTTGGCATAACAGTTTAAAATAGAATTATTTACATCTATGATTCATGACATGATCGACTGGACTGCGGTCTGTGTTATTTTGATATCAGAGATGTGGGAATAGATATCACCCTTTTCTTTTATTAATTGCTCAAAATACCTATGTCAATGAGTGGTCCTCAACTCTGATATCAAACAACAATTAACATAATCATTAGAAGTTATAGCTGTGCAAATATCTTGGCATACCTTCAGTCGTTCATGTCGTGACTCAGGGGAGCTAATGTGATGGTTGTGCATACAGGCATCGTAATAAACCAATTAAATACATGCACTGTCTCTGTGTGGTCAGAGTGCACAGGGTGAAAACACAAAATCGTGTGCATAATTATTAGGAATAGGATTTACACATAAGCATTAACTTAGTGGCTAATGTGTACAAAAACATTTAAACAACCGTTAACCTAGTGGTTAATAAAACTAACATGATTGATTATGGGAAACTGTTCAAAAATATATATGATCCAGTTGTATTTAACCTGAGTTTGAGTGTCACTTTCATCTGTGATTGCCTCAGTTTTGTTGGTCTTTACTTAGAATCAGGCAATTTTCTCCATTTCTTCTCTATAAATGAGGAGATAAAACGTCTTATGTATCGCTTCTGTATGTAATTCTAGTGCATCAACTGTTCACCATACAGGTGCAAAACAACAACGTTACATGTCCTCTTCTATGAGAGAATAAACCAACTGATTCTTTTTTGTCTGACAATACAATTTTGTAACTTAAGTAATTCAAATGTGATGTAATGTGATCATGTGATCACTTCTTCCTTCAGCAATACATTTTAGCTCATTATTACTAACCATTGTTAATGCTTTCTCATTGATTTCTTTTCATCACATCCCTAGTTCATCGTTTTGCAGATACATACAATTGTGTGAAAAGTTTCCTGCTTGTGAAGGTATTAATCTGAATGATGTTGCGTCATTGTTGACAAGGTGTTCTCTGTCGGTCGTGTGGCAGGGCCAAACAGTAACACATACAAATTAAATAAATACATAACAATGTGGACACTGTGTGTTCAGAAGTCTCTTGGTTCACAGGTCTCTGATGATGTGTCTCTTGTTGACGATGCAGTCGGGAACATTCACTGGTCCATCATTCAGAGGGGGCCTACAGGAGGTCGCCGTCCACTCCCTGTGTACCTTGTCAAGGGTCACCGGTAGCAGTCAACTATAGTGGCCTTGCAGACTCTTTTCCTGGAGCCTATGTTGTTCTCCACCACCATCACATGTCTGCCACTGTGCTCACGCTTGACCTTTATCAGGCCTAGAGACATGGCGGTAGGGTGGTCTTGAACGTGATGTGTGGTGGTTGGTCCCCCGCTCCCCGTCATCGCGGTACCAGAGGGGCGAGGGTTTGCTGGTGTAGTGGCCTGTCTGTAGGACGCTCTCTCTCACACGGATGACAATCTTGTCATGGGAATCCACCTTGATGGTCGGGGGCTCTGGTTCCCATCTGCAGGTGATGGGTTTGGTCTGCCGTGGGCCGCCGTGGGTGAGGCCGCATGTCGTCCTTCCTGTCTATATTCCCCTTCCTTGGGGACGTCTGTGTTGTGTGGGCTGGGTTGGATGGCGCTCTCCCACGGTTGCTGTCGTCGTCCTGGTTGTGTCCGCAGCTCCTTGGCGGCGTCCCTGGTGGTCCTATGCTGTCGTGGGTCGCCCTGGTCTCTGGGTTGTGTTCCTCCTTGCCTGGTCTCACCGTCGTTCGTGGTTTAGATCACGCGTTGTCTCACTCGTCCTGTCCTCTCACCAATTTGTGATCTGAGGATGATAACAATTGTCTTAGAAAACCTCCTCACATAAATGATTCAACGCCTTTCTGCTAACGAGGAAATTCATTTTTGGGGTTAATTTAATTCATTGTATAATACCATCATGCATTTGATATCGTTTGGATCCGATATTTGCATGGAATCAGAAAAATTTCTTTTTATCTTTATAATCTGTGATTTCAAATTGAAGTTGACCTTACCTCAGGCCGCGTACGATGGTGTGCTTCTTCAAGATACTTACCTCGCCATGACTTTTCGGTTGTTCTTCACATCTCAGTGTGGCTCATCATAGCATAGGAAAAAAAACATAAAACCTAGACAGCCAGTTAATTTTGCATGAAAAACAATCATTCGTTTTGTCATCTAACCCTAACTAACCTTACTGTCATGCACTCGTCCTAATAAAACTAACCTACACTGTAGCACTCAACACTCTGATGAACATTTTTATTCAGCTGATAGAGTTGTGCCCTGCCTGATGTCCTGTCGCACAGAACCTGTGAGTCGCTTTGGATAAAAGTGTCAGCTAAATGATCAATGTTGTTGATAATCATTGTGTACCTCTTGGCGGTTTGATATTTGCAGTCATAGAAATGTATTAGTTTGTTAAAAGAAGAGTCATGCATGTTATTAGTTAGTGGAAAAAAATAGAGTAATTTCCTGACTGCAATCATCAGGTACCAATGAAGGGGGGGATGTTTGTTTTTTAAAACATTTCATTCTGTGGTTCCCTGTTATCTATTGTCAGGTGAGTCCACCAAGCGTGTGGTCAGAGTGCAGGCATTTGCATTGCTTTGTCTCACTCATGCCATACCCCTTGGGTTTCAAGTGCCCACTCTGAGTAGCTTTGTTTCTGTAAAATAAAATGTACATGTGGGTGTTTGGATGCAGATTTGTTTTAAATGGTCAATCGATTGTCTCTCAGCTCCACTTTCTTCGGTTGACATGCAAATTGTTGGAGTTTCAGTCTTTTGTGATACAATTTTGGGTGTAGGTCTCTGCATCTCGCCTCAGAGCCTGACTGAAAATAAAAACACATGTTAATTTTCCACTCCTAAGACCATTTGAGTGGGTTCTTTGTTGATTGTCTGTGAGCTTAACAAAACATCAGCTATTTCTCATCCATCCCGTCCTAGGATGTAATGATAGTGTTATCATTTATCAATCATATCGCATATGTACACAAGCATCATATGAATGTGGAACCACACATTTTGAATCATGTTTAAAAATGTCTTACTGTAACTGAGGGGTACAATTCCCTGACTGTATTGATAAGTATGGTATCATTAAACCACTACCTGCTTTATGTACTTTAAATACTGGCCACACAGTACATGATATAGATATGATGAACACTTTCCCACCTGATGAAACGAAGTCCACACAAATGTATAAATCGAATATTTTATATAGCAAAGGGTATATACAACGTTCACTTAATGACATTTATGATTTGAATGCACTTGTATGGCAAATGAGTATTCGTAGGTAAATCAACATTGAATGTCCAATCTCTGGTTACGCAGGGAGCAAGTATACAACCTGGTTCTTTAGGGAACTATAGCGATGGTACTTAAATGATTATAGCTGGATACACTAAAGGGGGGTCCCGCTGGTTGTAAGACAGTAGGGGGGGGGGTTAGGAGAGCCGCTGGCGATATCCCATCTGGCAGACGATTTCTTGGGAGAATTCAGAGTGCTGAACACGGTGCCCACAGAACCTCGGTCCACAGATGAATACAGCTGGGCCCTCTTGTAGACGGTCGCTGCCGGTCCACAACGAAGAGACGTGAGGCGACCTCACTCGGGGTAGAGCGCCGTCTCACCTGGACTCCTCTCGGGGGGGTAGTTCCAACACTCAGCAGTGTTGGCTGTTATCCATGGCATAATCAAAGCACCCAAAGCACGTAGATAATCCAAGCCGTGGAGGGCTCGCCGTCGTCCGGGTGAAGTAATCCAATGTACAGGTCCACTCGTCCTGGCCCAGAGCTCCTCGGATGCAAGCACCACACGTGGTCTGCCCAGCCTGGTTAAGACTCTAGATAACGCCAGGAACGATGGGGGTACTGCTCACTTTATAACTCTAACCGAACGATGCACCATACATAATAGACTATTATTAACTTAATAGAAATACGTCCCACTCGACGGTATAGTGCCAAACTATGACAATTCAACTATTAATCCACACGATGTCTCAATGCCTATTCTGAGGCCAAGTAGGCCATACTGCACCACACGTGCGTCGTGGGTGAAGCTTCACGTCTGTTACTAGGTTGGAGGGTAAAGGACTAATGGACTAAAAGACTAAAAGAAGTTCTACTTTACTTGCGCCATATATATATGCGCTGTGAACAAATAGTACCATTCGTATTTCGCCAGACGTATTCCTACGCGGAACCGGGCTTGTAACGACATGTTCGTCGGCACGATTGAACTTGAACCAAGGGGCTTGGCTGCTGGCGCCAGGTTCTTGTCCAATGGTAGAATGAAACTATTATGGGCTGTTAGTAGACTAAAGGGATATTCAGTGTATATGTACAAGGAATATACAGGGGATATCAAACGATATACAAATACTATTAAATATATATCCACAAATAAATATATATATTCGGTTTAATCTGATCCTTCACAACACTTACAATGGAAAGGGCTAGTTATCTTTCATTGGTTCTTTAGATAAACACATTAACTCAAGTGAATATAACCTAAACATCTTACTTTTAAACATAATCTATGTTGTTTGTGCCCAAGTTTTCAACATTAAAAGCGTATAAAGTCTAATCTAACGCTGTTTATGTGGACTACAATTCCTGTACTGCCATATACCGGGAACCGGGAGTGTTTGTTTAGCTCCCCGTATTGGTCAGTATGATCGGTACGCCCACAGATGTATTATAATTCTGAAACAGACATTGTAATTAGCTTTATGTGACTTATAATGTGTAAATTAAAGCAACATAAACACTCAAGTGATCTGAGATAGTTGTAATTTACTGTAACTGAGATGATAGTTGTGTATGTACAGGTTCTACGTCAAATGTATATACTCCCTTTTCTTGACTCCTTTTGTATCACAAACAGTACTGAATTTGCAAATCTGGTATGTCATAAATGTATAGATGTAGCAGTACTGACTATCTGTATGTCATGTATGTCATATATGTCCTGATGAATTGAAAATGGGGGACCCTGATGTAAACAAGACGAAAGTCTTTCTCTGGTCTGCATCCCCCTAACAATTTGTGTGTGTTGAGCTGTACTGTATTGTACCCATTCTGCAATCTGTTAATAAAGTTTTCAATCAATCAATCAAAGCATCTATATTTATGATTTTCATACTCACCGGGGAAAGCTGTTGTGTTGACGTTGGATCCGTTACGTGTCGTCAATGCAATGTTCGGTTCGTTTCTCCGGTGGTCTGGGATAATGCAACTCTGGAAACACTCTTCTGCATCTCGCCACCGCAACTCAACATTTTCCAATAGCAGCGCGCACATACATATACAAATAAAACATATACTACAAGTGGATTTCACGCACCTTCGGCCTTGGGCACATTAAACTTTACGTTCGCCTATGGATAGTTTAATATAAAATCATAACTTCACGGCGCGCATAGCGTGACGTCATCGCTCCAAGCGACGTTCGTGCGTTCTCATTCGCCTCGGAAATAACGCTTTGCAATTCATACAGTATTTTTCCCACGAGCTCTCAATAGCCTGGAATTCCTAAACCAGCGTTTTGTTACCGAATGAACGCGCCTGTGCATATGTGAAACGTAAACAAACTGAAACGATAAAACTATACTTCCCCAAATGGTCGTTCCCGTGGGCCGGTTTTGTTGATTCCGGAAATTACTATCCTAGTTTGTCCCGTGAGTTGCACCTCAATGTTATTCTCTGTATAACGGTAACTCGTCTCCCTATGCTCGTCGCGCTATCCGTCGGCGGGTTCTATACTGTGCACATACAAACGAGACTTTAAACAGACAAACAAACATTAATACATATAAGTTAACGTGTCTGTATATCTGACTGTTTTGGATCGCTGTTCGTTTAGTCGGCCAGCATCTGCTGCGACAAGGCATTTATCCCTTGATATATCTATACATCGTTATTAAAGTCATAACGACCGAACCTGACTTCGAAATTTACCAGCGATATATTAGATGTGAATATACCGTTTAATCATACTCTCGGTCTCTTGAACTCGCGACTAATGTCCTGTTTAATGTACTTTCCGCGACTGATGTCCCGTTTAATGTACATTCACGTACTCCCGGGGCATCGCGTAATCATGTACTACTAGGACATCGCGTGATCATCTTCCCGCTATCTGTATTGATCAATTGGTTAATTTAATCCAAAATACATCGTTTTCAGGAATGGAAGAGATTGTGGGCTTAGTTTGAGGTTGAAACAATGAATATTATGACGCTACTCTGGTAATTTCTAATTATGATTCCATCAGCTTCTCGGTCCTAACTTCCCGCCTCTTTGCAAAGGAATCACAGAAAGTTTTTAACAGAGTAGCGTTTTCAAGGATATCACATCATAATAAGCTCACGTATCTTCTTTTGTTGCCTATATTTTTTGTCTGAATTAGACTTGGGTTAGCAATCCGACAACCTTACTGTGTGCCTTAGCTTTTGGTCGGCTCCGACTCGACCTGGAATAGCACTTCAACCTTTGTGCCTAAACTTTTGGGAATAGCACATATAACCCATCCTCTCAGAACCGCCTGATAAGGACCCAGGTGCACGCGCGCCCTGGTAACGATTCTCAATACAGATCAGATATATTAATGCACATTATTCTTACTCAGCCATGATCTCAATATTTGACAACATTCTGTAATGTTCACCTGGCACAGAGAAAAGCGGGAAGGTTTTAATTCCTTGCCATACATTTTTGGTCGACCATCTATTATACTCACTTTTCTCTGTATAGCTGAAACGATACAGCACGCCGGGAGGACGCAAAAAGTCCGTCACAAGTTCGTAGACGCCAATTGTGGGATATTTGTAGATATCCTGATGAAGAATGTTCTCAGTCAACCGAGGCTTGGATAATAACAAGGGTTTATTAACCAAACAGATAGAATTACATAGAGAGAATGGCTGAGGGCTTCCCCCAGGTGATCAGCTGAAATGACCCAGGTAAAAGACCTCGATAGATCTCGGGAGGAGATCTATATAGGTAACAAAGGGGGGGGTGTGGTCCCATTTGATAGGTCAGATGGGGGGGGGGGGGTACAGGTTTGGAGAGAAAGGGGAGGGGAATGTCTTATTCCACAGAGAGGGGGGGGGCACAGGTAATGGGGGACACAGGGGAGGGGAGTATATTTACATGAGGACAATATATTATACCACAGAAGTAATGCACGGAAGCTTATTTCCGCGTTGCAGACTGCAATAATTCTACCACCGGGCGCCAGCTACGCATGCTCCGAGCTGTGCGTATATATACGCACAAAGTCAAGCACAAGTTCAATTTGATAAGTCCCACACTTTGCTTAGAAATTATCGTACGCACGGGTTACGCACATATCTGTGCGTACGCAACGTTGATAAATGAGGGCCCTGGTTTGAATGTCTGACTAGAGACCATGTTTAAGTACAGAGGTGGATGAGTTACCATGTTTGAAATACTGAAATGAATCTTATGTTTAATTCCATGTTTAAGTACAGAGGTGGGTGATTTACAATGTTTAAATACAGAAGTGTAGGATTTGATCATCGCACCAGACAACAAGAGAAAGACCCAGGAGGTAAAACCATTTTATAGGTATAGACTTCGAACAGTCTGAAAATTGTGTAAAATATCCCAGAAGAGATATGTGGAAAAGATCCTGAGATGTTTTGACTAAAGTAAGAGATGTATAGAAAAACTGTGGGTAGCTTCATTTGGTTAGACAACCTGTACTCGCCCTGACCTATGTTTTGTAGTGAGTAAGAGTGTCACAGTATTTTTGCTGACCCCACAGAGAAGCATTGAACTACGTCAAAAATATGTCTTTCGTTATCCCAGAGGTGCAGCAGATGGACAGCGGTGTTTCAGAAAAGACAGTAAAGGTTTAAGGCTTAAAGCCCACAGTGATACTATCAGCCTGTGAAGCTGAGTATATGTTTCTAGCTATGACAATGCAAAATGTGTTTATCTAGAACTGCTCGGAGTGATGGAGATAAGATCATGAATATATTGCTCAAAATGTAGTAGGTAATTGAAATGTATCCTCTATACCGAAGATGGTGTTTTTGAAGATGAGTGGCGTTCTGTCAACACCATTTAAAAATGATGGACATTGTGTATATATGGAGACTGTTGTTTATGAGGGCCACCAGGGGACCATTGTGATTGCTAGGAACCCAATGTGTCAACATAGATGTAGACATGCCATTATAGAAAATCATCATCTCATCAGATATGTCATCAGAGAAGAAAGAATGACACCGGTTTACTGTCCAATGGACGACAGAGTAGCAGACACTATGAGGGAACCTGTTTCAAAATAAAATTGAAGGGATTTGCAAGGGTCATGTTTAATGTGAAGATATTGACTGTCATACCCTGTTGATGTTTTTGGGATTATATTATTTCCTTGTAAAATGTTTTTATTTTTATTTTTTTATTATTGGTCTTTTTCCCCCTCCATTTTCCTCCGATTTTCTCCCATCCCAATGTTAGTCGTATGCCAATTCCCAGTCCCTTCCTGGTCGCTGCGCACTTACCCCCCACAGTCAGATCATCTGGGAGAGTGGAGGCTACCACGTGCTTCCTCCGACACACGTCCAGCCAATCACCGCTTCTTTTCACCTGGCAGCGCGGATTCTCATCGAGAGGGCGTAGCGTGTGGGAGGATCACACTATCCCCCTCAAGTCCTATCCACGCTTAGCAGGCGCCCCGACCGAACTGTAGGAGTCGCTGTTTACAACGACCCGGACCCACCCCGCCAGCTTCTCCCACCCTCTAATACAGCCAATTGTATTAGTGCAGACGGCCAGCCAAGCTGGTGACAACCCCGGAGCTGTGAGCTGGATTCAAACAGGCGAATCCAGCTCACAGCTCCGGGGTTGGTGACGAACGCAATCTCCGCTCGGCCACCTAACCGCCTGTAAAATGTTTTTCTAAGAAGTTAGCCAGTATGCTAAACCCTAAGTGGGAGTGTTGAAGGCAGAGGTTCTGTGTAGGATTGTTAGTAACTGTCTAACTGCATATATATAACTGTTTACACTAGTAACTGTCTATCTGCATATATAGATGTTTCCACTAGAGGGCGCTCTAGGCGGAGACACTCAGGAGTACTACCAGGTGGCGAGTATAAATAGATATGTCTCCTCCCACTTATTTCTCTCCCCCCAAGCCTCTCAGAGAGAGACCTGTATGTTACTGCTGCTCTCCATGTGAATAAATAAACCACGCCAGTTAAGGCTCAAGATAGAAACCATGCCTCTTGACCACATTATTGTCGCCCTATAGCCGAATTCTGTTAACACACTCAGTCAAGGAATACTACCATAACCCAGCACATATTTTAGCTAGTGTCTATAACACTCAGTCAAGGAAGGGCGGCTACGTGGCGTAGTGGGCAAAGGCGCTCGCCACGAAATGCTGGAGACGCTGGGCTCGTCACGTCAGTTCGAGCCCAGCGCTCCACATTTGCTTTCAGTTTAGCTGGTCGTCCGTACTAATACACATTGGCCGTATTAGGGGGTGGGAAACTGATGGGTGGGGATTGGGCGTTGTGGACAGCGACTCCTACAGGTCGGTTGGTGCGCCTGCGCAGTAGAATCAGGAAGTGTCGGGGGCAGCGTGAGCCTCCCACGCGTTACTCCTCGCCACTGAGAGATCGAGCTGCGCAGGTGAAAAGATGCGACTGCTGTTACCTCAAGTACCGGAGGGGACTTGTGCTATGTATGACTTAGTCCACATTGCAGCCGGCTTGTGGGAGGCAAGAAACAGCGTCCGTGACAGGGGAGGGTTGAATTGGATGATACGAAATTGGGATGGGAGAAAAATATAGAAAATGGGAGAAAAAGTGGATAAAAAAAAAAAACACTCAGTCAAGGAATACTACCATAACCCAGCACATATTTTAGCTAGTGTCTATAACACTCAGTCAAGGAATACTACCATAACCCAGTGTTAATTTTGTCAACTAAAATGGTGACGAAAGATCTTCGTCAACGAAGGTTTTTTTTATGACGACGAGACGTGACGTCACGTTATTGAATACCATGTGACGCTAACGAGACTAAATAGTTAATTAAATATCGTTGACCACAACTGAGGACACAAAAATGTAATTTACAAAAACCAGGACGAAAATTCTCTTCATGTATGTTGATATTGTTGACTAAAACAAGACGAGACAAAATAATTATAACTTTTTTAATGCCATCGTCCCGACAGAACAGTGTGACGGCTGACGGGGAGCTCTGTGTTATTAGCATTAGCTGAAGAGCTATTTGAAAAGCTAGTTTTAGCTTAACGTTACCTTGGCTAAAGTTGGGACTATTCATAATCCAGCTGCAGACCTGCAAGCAAAGTACAGCAAGTTGGCAAAGGAGTATTCCAAGGTAAATCACTTTTTCACCAGTAACGTTACATTGTTTGTATTTCCATCTAGCTCGCGTTAGCTAGTGGCTAACCTAGCTCACGCTAATGTGGCTAACTGATCGACCTCTCGCACACAATTAATGACATGTTGCGGACAGCCATACCGGTGACAATGTTTAGCTTTTAGTGCCAAATGATAAGAGTCTGAGGCGGAGTCTCAAAAGAGAATGTTGAATATTTATTGTGCATTTAAAATCACAACAGAGCCTCTGCTACTACAGTAGCTAACCTAAACGGAGCCTTCTGGATAGGAGGAAGTGCGCAACAACGTATAATGTCCGTGTGGAACCAATGTGCCAACAACCTTTTCCGTGGGTGAAGCATAGTTGAGCATAGAACTTTTAATGATACTAATACTAATCTATACAATCACCTGTTGTTGAATAAATACCATTACTTTCTAGTTATTACTAAAAAACAATATATATAAAACAGTAGCTGTAAAAAAGAAAAGAAAAAAAAAGTTTTATAATCTATATAATATTTTTTTTGTACATTAACTAAAAATAGACAAAAATGTCATCCGTTTTCGTCGAAAAAAACGGACTAAGACTAAAATGCTCAGAGATTTAGTTGACTAAAACTGACTAAACAAAAAATAAATGAAGATGACTAAATATGATGAAAACGAAAAAGGAGCACTTGACACATGACTAAGACTAAAACTAAAATGAAAATAGCTGCCAAAATTAACACTACGGGCCAGCACATATTTTAGCTAGTGTCTATAACACTCAGTCAAGGAATAGTACCATAACCCAGCACATATTTTAGCTAGTGTCTATAACACTCAGTCAAGGAATAGTACCGTAACCAGCACATCTTACCTTCACACCTGAGGAAGACCGGAATACGCGCATTCTTCCGTAACGGCGCACAATACAGATCAGATATATAACAACATCACCCTAACACTCAGCCATTATCTCAATATTAACAACATACCGTAACATTCGCCTGGCGCAGAGAAAAGCGGGAAGGTTCTAATTCCTTGCCATACATTTGGTCGACCATTCTACATACTCACTTTTCTCTGCATAGATGAAACAACACGGCACGCAGCGAGGACGCAAAAAGTCCATCACAAGTTCGTAGATGCCAATTGTAGGATATAGTGAATATCATGAATAACGTACTCAGTCAACTGAGTCTGGTTAATATGATTTATTAGCCAGACAGATCAAATATACAAGATAGTTAGATACATGGCTTGAGTGGCTCTCGCCTAGGTTATCAGCTGAAATGGCCGGCCTAGGAAGAGAAGAGTGAATGATGTGTGAGAGGCCCCCTATAATAGTCAGGAGGGAGAAGGGGGGGGCACAGGAGAGGGGACAGGATGGAGGGGAGGGGATTGATTGATTGAAAACTTTATTAACAGATTGCAGAATGGGTACAATACAGTACAGCTCAATACACACAATTGTTAAGGGGATGAATGAATGAAAACTTTATTTAACAGATTGTAGAATGGGTACAATACAGTACGGCTCAATACACACAATTGTTAAGGGGATGCAGACCTGAGAAAGACGTTTGTCTTGTTTCCATCAGGGTCCCCCATTTTCAATTCATATAGACATTTATGACATACACAACATACATGACATTTATGGCATAGGGACATATAGGTATTTAGTACCGATACATTTGTGACATAAACGGTATTCAAATATACAGCACTGTTACCCCTAGATCCTGACAGAGTATATACATATGATGGGGAGGGGACTGTACATTAGGAGGGAGTGGGAGAGAAATATACATACGGCGGGGAGGGAATATATACATGCGGTGGGGAGGAGACTGTCTATTAGGAGGTGGTGGGGGTTTTGGGCATTTACGGTGGCCAGTTTCGAATTGCAGCCTTCCGTAGGTGCTCTTTAAGAGTGGTTTTGAATGTGCGAATAATTGCGAAAAGTGTTTAGTCCCTTGTTTGAGCCGAATCTGGGTTTAACATGATTTGTTGAGCTTCCTCTGGTGTAGTGGTTGTGGTATTCACTGACCTTTGGGAAGTATTTTGACATATACATGGGTACCTTAGTCGTATAGTGTATCTTGTAGACCAGGCCCATTGCAAGTTTCTGTACTCTGTCGTCTACTCTAAGCCATCCTAGGTTGTCAAAGTGGGCAGGGGTGAGGTGGGTTCTGGGGGTAAGATCAAGTAGTAGTCTGACCAGTTTGTTTTGTGATGTTTGTAATTTTGTTTTAAGCGCCTTTGAGGTGCTTTGGTACCATGAGGTGCACGCATAGTCGTAGTACCCTTGAATGAGTGCTCCTGCCAGAGTCTTCAGGGTATTCTTGTTTACCAGAGAGGAGATCCGGTACAAGAATCTAGTTTGTTGGTTGACTTTTTTTATTACATTGGATGCCATTTTGTCACAGGAAAGATTTGCCTCTAGGATGGAACCCAGGTAGGTAATTTCGTCTTTCCTTGTGACAATATTGTCACCCACTGCAACTGAGAAGCCGTCGGTCTTGCTGAGTTTGTTATTTGAACCGAAGAGAATGGACTCTGTTTTGCCCATGTGTAATGATAGTTTGTTATCAGCGAGCCATATGCAGATTTTGCCTAGTTCCGAGCTGAGGGTTTTTTCAACCTGCAACTTGATCTTGTCAGAGACCAGCAGGGCTGAGTCGTCCGCAAACAGGAACAAGTTGCAGTCACAGGCTGACGACATGTCATTTGCATAAATTAGGAAGAGTAGCGGTCCTAGTATGCTTCCTTGTGGAACACCACAGCTCACTGTGAGGGGGGGGGGGGGATAGAGTACCGTTTACCTCTACCATCTGTTCTCTCCCCTCCAGGTAGGATTGCATCCAGCTCACTGATAAGCTATCAAAACCAATTGCTTTTAGCTTGTCAATTAGAATGGAGTGATTGACAGTGTCGAAGGCCTTTTGTAGTTCCAGCATGACCATGCAGACCAGAGAAAGACTTTGGTCTTGTTTACATCAGGGTCCCCCATTTTCAATTCATCATAACAATGACATACACAACATACAGATAGACAGTACTGCTACATCTATACATTTATGACATACCAGATTTACAAATACAGTACTGTTTGTGATACAAAAAGAGTCTAAAAAAGAGAATATATACATTTGATGTAGAAACTGTACATTGGAGGAGGTTGGGTAGGTGAGGTGGGGGGGGGGGGGGCTGTACATTGGAGGTGGTTGGGTGGGTGGGGTGGGGGGTTTGGGTAGGCGGGGTGGGGGAAACTGTACAACTGTACAAGCAAAACTGTACATTCAGGGCTGTACGCTAAGCTTTTTCACTAGGGGCACACTTGCCCCTAAATGAGAAATTTAGGGGCACAGAATATTTTTTAGGGGCACATTTTTAAATAACAATTTTACCATTATAGTGCAAAAAAATATGTTCCTCCTGCCTCATTACTGTGGTCCTTTTATTTAACATTTAAGTGCGTTTGTTTTCAGGTTTGTATCTTTTATAATGAACCAACTGAGAAAGTGTGTAAATCACTAATAGAACAAGAACAACAAACTGTGTGTGTGTGTGTGCGAGCTTGTAGTACTCCTTGAATGAGATCACCACAACACACACACACACCATTGCATTAATCAGGAGGACAAGAAACTCTGCATACCTTTGTTTCACAGTGAAAAGTGCTTTATAAATAAAATGAATTATTATTATTGTAAATAACCCCATGAAAGGTTTATTATTTGTATGGGTAATTACCCGCTTCATATTTGTGATGTTACTGGTTTCAGGGTGTGCCTAAAGTGATCAATGTGTTGGGCCGTTTATAGAGATCTATGCCAATGAATGTTTATGTATATCCGGGACCTTTTTTTTTATAAGAATTGAGAGGCCTACTACGGTATGTGTATATGTGACCTTTATTTTGAAAACCGTGTTGTGACGCAACCTTGTTTAAGTTTGCACTTTTGACAGTGAAATGTTCAGTCCAACTTAGCTCGAAGGAAAGACTCTAATCAAAAAGGTTTAATGGACCCGTATGAGGCCATAGCTCTTACGGTGGGACTTTATAGAAGAGGAATGTAATACTATGCAAAACGAGAAATAAACAGTGATTTTACCAGCAGTAAGTTGCAAGCCACTTTCATACGGGGAACCGTGACAATTATTAGTATTATCTTATTTGCATATTGTCTCATTATTAGATAGATAGGTTGATACTTTATTGATCCCCGCAGGGAAATTTAAGTAGACAGTATTATTGAAAAACGTCCTAATAGTGGGCTACTCACCTAATGCATGGCTGAACCTGAACGTTAGAAGTGTCCGTGTCCGCGTCAATCATCACTGCCAGATCCGACTTAATGTAATCGGCTATGGTCTCTTATCATCTCTCCACATCGGACGTGGTTGTCATAAGATGGACTGATATCCGCTCCGTTGTTCTTGCAGAGCAAAATTAGCGGCTTAAATTTATTGAAAGGAAGTTCTTCTTTGGCGATGCAACATTGAGTTCCGATTAGATTGTTCGCTAGGAATTATGGGATTTGGTGTTGGATGTATGGACTCTATGCAGACGGGACATGGTATTTAATCGCACGATAGACTACAACTACCAAGTTGCGTGGCCCAGATTCACGTCACACGCAAAAAAAAAATTCCACACAGGCTATCGCAGTAAATTCATTCATTGCAGACAGATTTTTTCATAGCACTGCGCACTGTCGCACTGTACAGCCCTGGTTGTAGGCTAATGTTTTACTATTTTTTTTATCCAATTTGTATGGATTAATTTAGGAGTGAAATGCGAATGAAGGGTTGAAATCACTACTCGCAAGGTTGCCCCCAAATATTATTTTCCACTCGCACGGGCCAAATTAAGGGGCAATTTGCGATAATCTCATCGCAGTGTACAGCCCTGACATTGGAATAACGATGAAACCTTACTTGGTTCCAAGAAGAGGGTCTCGTGTATTATTGGGTTAGGACATTTACTGTACATTGGAGGGGGTTGGGTTAGGACATTTACAGGGGCCAGTTTCGAATTGCAGCCTCCCGTAGGTGCTCTTTGAGAGCGGTTTTGAAAGTGGGTAGTGATTCACATTCCTTTACAGCATTGGGTAGGGCGTTCCACATTGATGTGGCATAATTGTGAAATGTGTTTAGTCCCTTGTTTGAACCGAATCTGGATTTAACATGATTTGTGGAGCTCCCTCTGGTGTTGTGGTCGTGGTATTCACTGACCTTTGGGAAGTATTTTGACATGTACATGGGTACCTTAGTCGTGTAGTGTATCTTGTAGACCAGGCCCATTGCAAGTTGCTGTACTCTGTCGTCTACTCTAAGCCATCCTAGGTAGTCAAAGTGGGCAGGGGTGAGGTGGGTTCTAGGAGTGAGGTCAAGTAGTAGTCTGACCAGTTTGTTTTGTGATGTTTGTAATCTTGTTTTTAGCGCCTTTGAGGTGCTTTGGTACCATGAGGTGCAAGCATAGTCGTAGTGGGGGAGGTGGGCTGTCTATACCCACCACAACATGCATGCATGTGTGTGCACAGGTGTATGTGTGTTAGTGCACTGCAACCTTGCCCAGGCCCGACGGGGCCCGGCGGGTTCGGGCTGGGTAGGGCTTTTTTTTTTAATAAATAATTCGGGCTCTGCCGGGCCCGGGCACCGCCGTTATATTTTTTTATATTATTATTGGGTTTTTTTTTTTTTCTTTCATATAACTAGGGTTATATGATAACCTTCATTTTAAGATTCGCTTTCTCTTTTTTGCGCCAGAGAAACATTTGGATGTAATTACTGCAGCGCGCAGAGAGAACTCAGGGGACAAGTTCAACTCGATTGGTTGTGTTGGAATATAGCCAGTTGGCGAACGTTTTAATTTGTTCTTGGGATGTATGTAGCCGGTTTTGTTAACGGTGTTCAACGCGTTGCTGACGTCTGGTGAGTGATGTTTACTATTTGCTGGGTCGCGACTGCTACTTGTTTTGTTGTGATTTTCATTACGTTGCTCTGCTCGAAATCTGATTTCTGTTTTCTGTTTGTTTGTTTGACTGAGTAGGCTATTGTGTGTCGTGTGTGTGTGTGTGTGTGCGTGTGTCAAAGAAGATTCTATAGCCTTCAATAATACGTTTTACGAGGCTGATGTGTGACAGTGTGAGTCAGTCTATATAAGCGAGCACTGGGAGAGACGGCATTGCGAAACAGGCTATGTAAATGCTTCTTAGTTTTGTTTATTTATTACGTTCATATAAAACCGTGTTTCGAATATTTAAAACAAATACAAAATAAATTATATTTTAATAATAATAATAATAATTTTTTTCAGGTTTTCACGCAGGCTAGGGCTTAAAATATTATTTACAGTCAGGCTTATTTTCGGGCAGGGCCTGAAGTTCAAGGGCTCGGGCAGGGCTCGGGCTTTATTTCAAGGCCCTTGCAGACCACTAAATTGTGTGTGTCCATGAGAGAGAGAGAGAGAGAGAGAGAGAGAGAGAGAGAGAGAGAGAGAGAGAGAGAGAGAGAGAGAGAGAGAGAGAGAGAGAGAGAGAGAGTATGCTTTAGTATTAAATGAATACAGAGAACAGCCTCTGAGGAGAGCGGTCTCACCAAAGCCACCTTGATCTACTTAAAGAAGCTTTGACCCTGAAACCCAAGACGTCCTCAAGGATACACTCTGGTCTTCCCTTTGCTATCTGCCCCTGATGATAACACACTCCTGAATATCTGAATACCTGAATTCCAAGCTCTCTATGGTCTCCATGTTTTTATTACAGTGCTGTTTTATTCAGCATTAAAGTGGATGGTCCTTGGGGTTCATGAGCATCACGATTTACAACCTCAACTATGGAAATGTTTTTCAACATTGTATATAGATGCAGATGGGGACAGAGATAGAGGGTCGTCTGAATGGTCGGGTGAATATGCATGCAGAAACGCACACACACGTACACACACATGCGCACACATACACATACACACACACATACACACATGCATGCGCACACATACACATACACACACACACAAAGATAGAGAGATATAGGGCCAGAGAGATATATGGAGGGGGAGAGAGATAGACAGAGAGAGAGGGAGAGCAAGAATGAGAGAGAATAAGAGACATACTGTAGAGATAGAGAGATTGAGAGAGATAGATAGATAGATAGAGAGAGAGAGAGAGAGAGAGAGAGAGAGAGAGAGAGAGAGAGAGAGAGAGAGAGGGAGAGAGATAGAGGGGGAGAGAAAGAAAAAAAAAGAGAGGGGGAGATATACAGTAGATAGAGGGACACAGAGAGAAAGGGAGAGGGAGAGATAGTTTGGTCAATTGGACCAGTTTGGCTACTGATGTTTCTCTGTGTTGTGAATGAAAGAATAGGGAAATGCTCCCCTTTGAACAGCCCATCTGAGGTTTCTCTCCTCCACGTCGCCTGTGGTGCTTTTTTTATTTTTCTATTGCTAGGTTTTTAGTGAGTCATTCCTTATCTTCATTGGGGAAAGTCTGTCGCATATTTGAATTTTATGGTGGTTTTTGTTCTTGATCTATTGTGATGTTTCTTCTTGACTTGTACAGCCCATTGGGGCAATTCCATGTGATATCGGGCTCTACAAAGACATTTGAATCGATTTGATTTGATTTGGTATTGCCACTGTTTTGGCAGTGAACTGTGGAAACGTTGGTGATTTAAGGCTCTATATGGAGCTACATTGAGTGTGTGGTATTCATTCTTATTTATCTCGACACAATCGACCATGATATCCTAATAAATCGCCTAGAAAAGTTAGTTGGTCTTTCTGACTATGTATTAAACTGGTTCAGAAGATATATCAAAGAGAGAAAATATTACATCAGGCTTGGAGATCATTCTTCTGAGAAACATGACACCTACTTCGGAGTTCCACAGGGGAGCTGCCTTGGTCCATTATTATTACTATACCTGCTGCCACTCGGAGACTTCATTAGAAAACACAATGTATGTTTCCATAGTTATGCAGATGACACACAATTGTACATCTCCGCTGAACCAAATGATGACACAGCTATTCACTCCACTTCTACCTGTCTCTTAGCAATAAACAAATGGATGACGAACAACTTCCAAAACTGAAATCCTACTAGTCGGTCCTATAACAAAAAGAGAAATATTACAGAGCAATATGGGGCAACATACTCCTTGTCATGGTCCCAGCCAGGGACCCTACCTGAACAATATGAACAGTGGTTTTCTGCCGCCCTCTGGTGGCCAAGTGCAGCAACTCCAGATACTGGACCTTCTCAAGCCTTTAGTCCTAGGTTTGCTGGATAATATTAATGCTATGTTGTTGCCTCTGTTCATGCTGTGTGTCCTTGTTTTAGCTTGTGTTTAAAAGGTTATCTTTACATATGTTTTCCTTTAAAGGTCCATCCCTTTACATAATATATTATGTTTTCATTAACACTTTGAGAGCCAGCCGTGTTTTCCTTTTCTATGTTTTAAATTATGGCTATGTGTCTAATCTGCCCGTCGCATTATCAATGACCTATTTCCAGTCAACATTGTCAAAGCAGATTGTTTTTTTATCGGTTCATTTCCGTTTCATAGCATTTAGAAAACCCCTTGTTTTCACGGATAAAAAAGAGAATTCCATGATAATCGCCCCGTACTGTAATATTCTAGAACGTTGTGATTTGTCGGCCTATTTATTAATCGTTTTCAAATAAACGCTAGATTATCGATAGTATATGTGACTCCGCCCAGCGTGCGCGCCTACAACTCGGCGACCCAGGTTCCTGACGAGAGGAGAACGAATTTTTTATTTAATTTTTTTTTTCATTTCCGTTTATTTATTTTTTTTATATATACTTACAGTTCGAGGGTTGAAGAACATATTTAGTATAACAGCGAACATATATAATAACTCTAATTGTGTTTAAATTGTGTTTAAAAATGGCTCCTTGAGACACTCTGAATCGTCTCTCACGAAGCTCTAGGGGCAGTTCCCTCGGGCTGTCCTATTTTTGCATGTGAAAGGCTGCTGTTAATGTGAGGTACGCCCCCACACGGTGTGGTGTTTATATTCACAGCACCTGTAGCCCAGAGAACACTTTTTTGCTGCTTAGATAACATCGACATGGCCGCACAAAGATTATCAGCTGCTCTTAACTCTTTCAGTGCCACTCACGAGATTTCTCGTGTTTTTTTATAGGTGGTTGCTAGCCACTCACGAGATTTCTCGGATTTTTTTTTTTTTTGCGATCTGAAAAATTATTGCATCACCCGAGCCTACCCGAGTATTGCCGAGCTGCGCCGGTGATCACTGTGGAAAAAAGCGCCCCCTGTCGTCTCCCAGATGACATAAGTGATTTTGGAATGGACTCAATGAAAATGAATGGGGAAAAAAATCCGGTACTCCACATTTTCCAGTTCACTGATCCAGCCGGGGTTACTAGAGTTCATTCTGGAGCCTCAGATCTCCGCGGATCATGGAGAACCACTGTGTCGCGTTGGATCCATACACGTATCGATTTTTTCGAATGGTGATCAGGAATTGGAATATACCAGTTGGATACCATCTGATGTCAGGTAAGGACTCTATGTTATCAGTGGTAGGATAATCAGAGTAATTTTGATGAAGTTATAAGCTGTTTTGTGAAATCTCTTCTTTCGTTTTCACTGTAAAAGTCCGAGAGGAAATCAACAAGGCGATTGTCCGCGCGCGGCCGTAATGTGCGTGCGTGCACGTATAATATTGATCATCTAGCGTTTATTTGAAAACGATTCATAAAAAGGCCGACGAATATCAACGTTGTGGAATATTCCACTAAAAGACGATTTTCATAGAATGCTCCAGAATGAGTTGTTTTTTATATCAAAACGGGGGCTTTTCTAACTGCTCTGAAACGGCAACGACGCGATAAAAAAACAATCTGCCTTCACAGCACTGTCTGGAACATAGTCTTTGATAATGCGATGGGCAGATTAGACACATAGCCATAATTTAAAACATAGATTAGGCGATATTAACGTTAACATTGGCGCGGATGGTGGCATTCAAGCGGTAAAATGGAAAACCAGGCATGGCATTTAAAGAGTTAATAGAGGAAGAGATGGAATGAGTATAGACTCCTCGGCGTTAATGAGTGACCACATCACGGACTACATGATCATCACGGAAGGTGAGCGGCCACCAGCTCTTTCATCCGACGATGAAGAGACCGAAGACGCAGATGAAATTGTCCCAGATCCAATCGAACCTACCGACGAAACAGAAGAGGAAGACGGGGACATTTGCGTTGAAACTGTAGCATTCCGCACCAAACACAGCACCGAAACTGCTCTTCTAAAGGTCACCAACGACATACTCCTCTCTGCCGACTCTGGTTCCCTCTCCATCCTCATTCTCCTAGACCTCAGCGCTGCTTTTGACACCATCAGTCACCCCATCCTCATCACTCGTCTCCAGTCCTCCGTTGGCATCTCCGGAATCCCCCTCACCTTGCTCCAATCATACCTCTCACACAGGCACCAATTCATCTCTATCAACAACTGCAAATCCCCCACTGCCCCCATCACTCATGGTGTCCCCCAAGGCTCAGTACTTGGTCCCCTGCTCTTCATCCTCTACATCCTTCCACTTGGTCTGATTCTCCGCCAACATGGCCTGCGTTTTCACTGTTATGCAGACGACACTCAGCTCTACCTCTCCACCAAGACTATCACTCCAGCCACTCTCTCCACCCTCAGCACCTGCCTCACAGACATCAAAACATGGATGCAAAATAACTTTCTTAAACTAAACTGCAATAAATCAGAAATCATCATTATCGGTCCAAAATCCCTCACCAGCCACACCCAGGATTTCACCCTAAATATTGATGGTACCATTGTCACCCCCTCCACTCACGTCCGTAACCTTGGCATCATCCTGGACTCCACCCTTTCTTTCCTCCGCCATGTGAACCACATAACCAAATCGGCCTTCTACCACCTCCGGAACATTGCTCGTCTCCGCCCCTCCCTATCACTCTCCGCTGCTGAAACACTGGTTCATGCATTCATATCATCAAGACTAGATTACTGCAACAGCATCCTCTACGGCTCACCAAACACTATCCTCAATAAACTCCAATATGTCCAAAACTCTGCTGCCCGCATGCTCACCTCCACCCGTCGCTCTGATCACATCACCCCTGTCCTCCACGACCTTCACTGGCTTCCAATCAAATACAGGATACATTTTAAAATACTACTCATCACATTTAAAGCCCTCAACAACCTTGCCCCTCCCTACCTGTCCGACCTCCTCCACCGTCACACGCCCACCCGTCGCCTTAGGTCTGCAGATGCCAACCTCCTAACACCTCCCACGACCAGGCTCCGGACCTGGGGCGACAGGGCCTTTGCTGCTGCTGCCCCCTCCCTCTGGAATGCCCTCCCCAGCCATATCCGTGATGCAAACACCCTGACATCTTTTAAATCAGCCCTCAAAACTCACCTTTTCAATCTTGCTTTTGACCTCTAATTCTGTCGGTGTTATTTTATTTTTGTCATGTATTATTTTTGTTCTGTTTTTGTTTTGCCATAGTTTGTCTCTCCTGCCCATGTAAAGCGTCTTTGAGCACCTGGAAAAGCGCTATATAAAATAGATGTATTATTATTATTATTATTATTATTATTGGGCTTTTCAGCTGAATCGACCATGCGATCAGTTGAAAAGATGTCTGGTTTAACGGTGGAGGGCGAAATAGAAGAGGAACTCCGAAAGATACACGCTTTCCACTGCAAGTGCCAGGCGCGCCGAAAGGAAAATTCAGAACGATCTGCCCTGTCTTGTTCGGTTGAGCTAATTTACCAAAACCGATTGGACACCGCGTCGTTGACACCAAGAGAAAGGGACATGTGTCTGTTGTCCATTATTGGAACATGCCAAAATGTTTCAGAGAAGACGCAAAGTACGAAGAGAGTGAACGCTGTCCGTGTGGCTTCGAGGACAACATACAGATTTCACGACGTTGTTGTCTGTCGTCCAACGTTCTGTTTCATTTATGGGTAAGTGTCTTTATGCTTGTATATTGTATTGGACGTAGATGTATTGTATTGGACGTATATGTATGTTTAGCAATAGCAATAAATCGGTTTAAATAGGTGTTAAAGTCTAGATATAGTCATCGAATCCTATTCTACCCTGCGAGGGCGTCCATTTTGGATATTCTGGGTAGTGTAGTTTTTGTGCGGCCATTTTGTAATGCACATCGCTAGGATAGGGATTCTTAAAAACTACACCTGAATGTAAACAAGAGTGATTGATTGATTGATTGAAAAGTTTATTAACAGATTGCAGAATGGGTACAGTACAGTACAGCTCAATACATACAATTGTTAAGGGGATGCAGACCAGAGAAAGACTTCCATCTTGTTTACATCAGGGTCCCCCATTTTCAATTCATCATAACATAATATATGACATACAGATACAGTGTGTACAATGTGTGTATTTCATTCATTAATTCTCTTCCCTATTGTTAACATTTTTGTTTAGGATCAGCGATGCGCTTCTCAAAAGCCTTTTCAAACACTACAAGACAGATGGCCTCACACCGCGGGAGAGGAAGAAACAGCCGAGAAATCACAAGCGTTTTTTGTCTCTTTTTGACGTAAAAAGGGTTGTGAAATTTCTGAAGCTTCCCTGTGGCGCCTTTACAGCAGTATAGAAGGTATGTCACAAAACCACCCCTTGCTCTCTCTCTTTCTCTCTCACACACACACATGGTTCCCACTTTTTCTTATTCTACCAATCTAACAAAAACACTTGTCTTTTCAGGATTTCGTGTTGTTGGTCAGAGATCCTTCCTTCGGTTGTGGAAAGCACTCCTTCCGCAGATAATGATCACAAAACCCAGGACAGATCTGTGTTCTCAATGCTACTCCAACAATCACCAATTACAGCAAGCCGCGGGAAGGCCAGAGAAGTTGCAGGTGGAGAAACTCCAGGTGTGTACAGTCTACTTTCACTACTACACTACAGACTGTTTTTTACCACCATCTATTCCCCTTTATACAACGGCATGCAAATTTCTCGATTCTGATTGGCCATTCACACGTCTTTATTGGCAACAATCCACGGTCCTGGGCTCAGGACCCGCCCACAACCGAATCACATAATCCTCCCCGGCTCACTCCGGGAGAAAACAAGATCGCGGACAACAAATGGTTATGTTGAAAGCACCATAACGACTAAATATGAAGCGATTCTGTCAAGGGGAATGTGTTAGTCCTTTAAACAATGTTGGATGATGTAATTGATGGGTCTTGACTCAATCTAGAACAAAAGAAAAATCGCGGATTGATTGATAGATTAATTGATTGATTTAAATTTCTTCCTTCCTACTTTCTACTGAACTGACTGCAGCGTTCTCTCTCACACACTGTCCGACGCTGGCGTACCCACAAACACACACACACACATACACACACACACACACACACACACACACGTACACACACACACGCACACACACACACTGTGACACACACACACACACACACACACACGCACACACACACACACACACACTCCTGTCTGCAACAGCGGGGGAGTCAGACTGAGAGAGAAGCAGCGCTGTTTTAAGTGAGCATGGTCTATTGAATTGATTGATTGGTTGATTGCTAATTTTATTACTGTACCCCTGGTTTCCAACTGGTTAAGTTTAGGCTAAAAGAAATAAATAAAAAAATAGGGCGAAGAAAACGTTTTTTTCCTATAGGGCAAAGAAAACGTTTTAATTTGTTTTACCTACTTTATATTCTGCATCTGGTAATAAAATTTTCAATCAATCATTCCAATAATACACAGTTGGATGTGTTAGTTGGTTGGATGCACTTCAAGCTGCTTCCACATGAGGCAACTTCTCTCAATCATTCCAATAATACACAGTTGGATGTGTTAGTTTGGTTGGATGCACTTCACGCTGCTTCCACATGGAGTTGTGGGAACTACTTTTTCTGGCGGATGGTTTTTTCAATAAATCTTCGATTAATGTGTGTTTATTGTATAGAAATAAGGTTGGATGAATCTGGCAGTTGTATAAAAGCTTTACACCACGTGCAGTCGTGATTTGTGACCAATAAACCATGCCTAGGGGGGTCTAACGACCCTCGGCTGCGCCTCGGGCCTAACAACCACCCCTAGGCATGGTTTATTGGTCACAAACCACTCCTGCGTGTGATGTAATGCTTAAGTACCCCCTGTTCATATCTCAGCCGCAGGGAGCTGTTGTTGTTGTCGTTGAGCTTTATTATTCTGTTGCCGGCTGAATGATTGAATGCAGAATGGGTACAATACAGTACAGCTCAATACAACAACAGTGGACTGGAGGATGAAGACCAGAAAAAGACTTTCATCAAAACATTTAGAGACATACAAATATACAGTAGTTTCATAAAAATGCTAAAATGCTATTGATTGATTGATTTAAAACTTTATTAACATATTGCAGAATGGGTACAGTACAGCTCAATACATACAATTGTTAAGGGGATGCAGACCAGAGAAAGACTTTCGTCTTGTTTACATCAGGGTCCCCCATTTTCAATTAATCATATTTCATATCTAAATCATATAATATCTCATTGCTAAATATATGCAATATATAATCTAATAATCCAATAATCTAAATCTAATATATAATATAAAAATGCTAAATGCATGGGTATTTTATTTTGTCTTTAATGTTAGCTTGCAAACTCGAATACTGTCTTGGTAAGCCTCATAATGAATTGTTTGGGAAAAAAAAGAAAAACATCGTGATGTGTATCGTGTATCGCCGAAAGGTCAGAAAATATCGTGATATCATATTTAGGCCATATCGCCCAGCCCTAGCTTCAACACACATGACATTAGGATAACCTGAGGATAACTGAGCACTGCCACCTCATTAGCCGTGTGTGTGTGTGTGTGTGTGTATTGAGCCGTACTGTGTTGTACCCATTCTGCAATCTGTTAAATAACGTTTTCTTTCATTCATGCTTTCATCCAGGTGCAGTTAAAACATCTGGCCCTTGTTGACAGAGAACGCGAGCTGTTGCAGGAGATGACTGCCGCCACAAAGAGCACATGCGCCGAGAACATGGATCTGTCGCTAGGCCCCTCCCCACCTGCCAGCAGAGATATCACGATGCACTACAGCTTTGATTACGCACAGCAGGTGAATATCCAATATAATGTTGCTTTTTGTTGTTAAAGGAAAACTTACAGGAACGTTTGAGTTGTATTTGGAGTGTATTTATGTAAGGTTTGGCTCTTTCCCCACCACGGGCTTCTTGAAGTACTGTGATGATTGGTCCGCTGCTCTCCCACTCGCTCTGTCCCTTTGAGTTTTCTGTTAATCATTTCATTCCCCTATTCACACGCTTCTTCCCAGTGACGTCGTCAGAGACGTCGTTGATTGGTTCTCTCCCGTCCACACGCTTTTCAATCACATTCCCCAGCTGTCACTGCTTGTCAATCAATCAATCCCGTATTATTTATACCCCGTTTCCCCACTCTAGTTTTGTTGGATCGTTTTGATATTTCTCTGTTTGCATTCTCCGTTCCTGCTGCTGCTGCTGTTTGCTCTCTGTGCTTTACCTCCAGGATATTCCAAGAAGCCTTCCTCTTGGACACCTTTTCCCCGTGGCGACGCGCTCGCTCCGCTGCTGTTCCAGCAGTCATTACGCACTTCGTCTGGGTGAGTTTTTTTACTGACTGTCTTGATCAAATTCCGTTTTCGTGTGTTTCTATAACACTGAAGATTACCACCTTTTTTATCAGACAGTCACTCACCCAGCAATCGCCTTTTTGTTGTTCTCACTGGGATAATATTTTTGGGACTTTACATCTCCCACTGTGTGTTGTTCACACCGAAGATATTATTCACATTGGATTGTTTTTTGGACTTCACTCTCAGTGTCTATTTTTGCACCGAAGATATTCACTTGGGATTGTGTTTTGGAACAGTGCTCACTGTGTGTATTTACACGAAGATATTCACTTGGGATTGTGTTGTGGAACTTTGCTCACTGTGTGTATTTACACGAAGATTGTTCACTTGGATAACTTTGTATTTGGGTACAAGTCACCTCTCCTGTTCTCCTGCTCGTTCCACCTGCACCCTTGTTGACTCGCTCCCTCTCTCTCTCTCTCGGTCCCGCAACACTTCGGAGATTCTGCCGAGAGAAGTCTGCAGAGCGGCTCAGACGTCAGCATCTGCTACCCCCTACTACCACCACGGGAGAAGCTGCAGAGCAGCAGAACATTTTCCCCCTTGCTTGTGTACCTGTCTTGTTTGACTTGCCTATTCTGTGCTCATTAATTAGTCTCAATAAACAAGCCCTTGTTTTTGGCAACTCTGAATTCCTACTCTCTTGTGTCGTGCGTTTGGGGTCGGTGTCAAACCATAACAATTTAGATGAGATGAGAGTGGGAGGAGAGAGGAGAGAGAAAATAGGAGAAGAGAGGAGAGAATAGGAAAAGAGAGGAGAATAGAGAGAGAGAGAAGCACTTTGAGCTGCAATTCTTGGAATGAAGGTGCTATACAAATACGGTTTATTATTGTTATTATAGTTTATTCAGTTTTAATGTAAAAATAGTTCCTTATAGTTTTAGCAGTATTTTTTCATGAATCACTCGCCAAACATAAAAAATACTTGCATTTGGCTAGTAAAGTGGCCTAATTTCATCATACATGTACATTATATTTTTATTACTATTGTTTTATTGCACAATCGTAGCGGGCATGGCCAACCGCATTTCACTGTATGCCCTGGTATGTATGCAATGAATAAAAAAAAATGTCACTTTAAACTAAATGGAAAGGTCACTTTAAAGGAAAGAACCGATGTGGTTCTTGTATAGTTTAGATTATTGTAGTATAGCATAATGACAGAGTTGAAACTGTATTAGCATGTCTATTTTTATCATGCACATCTTATGCCTTCTTATTACCTGTTTATGTATTTTATTATTAGTATTATTGCACAATCGATGCGGGCATGACCACCCGCATTTCACTGTATGCCCTGGTATGTATGTGACTAATAAACCTCTTGAATTGATTTGATATTGTCTGCTGATTTTCATCCAGTTGTCACATGAAAGGTGGTAACAAAGATAATGATAATGATAATAATGAGGCTTGTGTCTATCACTCCGCTGGCCAGTTCTACCAACTATGCATTAAAATTCCCTGCGGTCAACATAATTTCTTCCTATTTTGGTTGTAATTGTGTAATGATAGATGTATAACCTGAACACTGTACATATCTGTTTTCAGGAAACACTGGGCTATACAAAGAATATGTTGTGATGTCACATGAATGTATAAATATATGGCCATGCATTTAATCTCTCTCTTTTTTTATAAAATCATTATAGCCAACATGCAATATATCCCATTGATTGGTACAATGGGACAGACATTTGTTTTATACAGCTATAACCTGCATTCTTTCAAAATATATCATTAATCAATAAAACAGATATTGGAATACATAAATAAAGGTTTTCAATTCAATAACTGAAATATACATTATTCAGACTAGTAGTTATATTACTACTACAATAGAAAATGTTTGATTTTGTATCTGATCCCCCCCCCACCTCCAATGTACAGCCCCACCCCACCTACCCAACCTCCCCCAATGCACAGTTTCTATGTCAAATGTATATACTCTTCTTCTGGATTTTTTTAGTATCACAAACAGTACTGTATTTGAAAATCTGGTATGTCATAAATGTATAGATGTAGCAGTACTGTCTATCTGTATGTCATGTGTGTCATATGATGAATTGAAAATGGGGGACCCTGATGGAAACAAGACGAAAGTCTTTCTCAGGTCTGCATCCTCTTAACAATTGTATGTATTGAGCTGTACTGTACTGTACCCATTCTGCAATCTGTTAATAAACTTTTCAATCAATCAATCAATCAATCAAGCATGGCTGTCACAGCACTTAATTATGTTAATACTATTCAGGGGAGAGGTGTGGCTGGGAGGTATTGTTTACGCCCAGCAGAATCCTGGCAAAAGGTGTCAAATCTTTAAGAGCTGTTTTCTCTGCTTAGGTCTCTGGGGAAAAAAGACTGCTACAAGATTTAAAATTAGCACATCACAATAATAACATTCTCAGATTTCAAAGTATGACACATCATTTGAAAGCTTACATTCTGTACTTTCACAATCTGGAAAAATCTGGAAAATGAAAAAATAGACATGTAGGCTATAGCACTGGTCGGGGTCACATATGTGTACGTGTGCACGCTAGTGCTGCGCGCTGAAAATCGATTCTCTCAGTTCCTGATCGCTCTTAGAGTCAAACAGCCATATCACAAAAAAAAGAAAAAGCTTATATCTCCGTGAAAACGAGTCTGGTTATCCTAATACTGGTAAAATAGATTCCTTACCTGAGATCAGATGGTATCCAAATGGATTATTCCAATTCCTGATCGCCATTCCGAAAATCTATCCTTTTATTGATCCACCGCGTATACTGTACAACACATAATCCCCGCTGCTCTGAGGGTCCAGAATGAAGCTGATTAACTCCGGTCACATGCGTGAGAAGTAAAATGTGGAGTCCGGGTCTTTTTTTCTCATGCCTTTTCATTGAGTCCAATCCAAAAGGGTGAATTACCATCTGGGAGACGATAGGGGGCGCATTTTTCACATCTGAGCGCCTGGAGTGGCTGATTTACCAACGGTAGACTCGGTTGATGAAATATGAATTCAGATCGCTAATAAAAAAACCAAACAAGAAAAAACGAATATTCTCATTATGGGCATTCAACCCACGGGGGGTAAACCCGAGGAAAACTCGGGTTGGGCATCCAAAGTGTTAAGGGTTGTTCCTTTACATATGTTTTCCTTTAAGATATTCCCTTTACACATGCTTTTATTTATGATGTGAGTTTTCTTTTACTAATACTTTGTGTTCACCAGCCTTGGCCATGCCTGGCCTTATACCAGCTGGCACTTGTTAGTAATCAGGGGCAGGGAGCTCCAGTAGCTCACCGCATATCTCGGCGCTATTTCTGCGTCGGGAAAAACCGTGCTGCGTCACGGATCTGGTGGACTCCGAGTTCGATTCCCGGACCCGCCGTCATTTGCCAGAATGTCTTCCCCTGATCTATATCCCGTTTCAACCTGTATCTGTCGGTCATGCTTGATCAGAAAAGCGATAAACGCTAAAAAAAATAAAAGTAAAAAAAAATAAAAATCACGGGCAGTACTTATTGCTGTCCGTTCCGCACATTCATTGTCACGCCATTGCATTGTTTTGTTTTGTCATTGTTTTGTCTCAAGTTGTGTTCGGTCACGTACTCACCTTTGTCACGCCGGTATTTCCCAGTGAGTCCGTTCATTATTCTTGTCCTCATTTTCCAGCACTGCTGAGTTTGTTTTCGGGTTGTAGAATTCGCTTTTGTTAGTAACCGTTTTGATTTGTAATCATTGTTGCTTGCAAACTGTCAATTAAAAGCCCGTTCACTTTCATCCCGTCGTCTCTGCCTCTACTCTCTCTGTGTCCTGCATTTGGGGTCTCCTTACCTATTCCCACACCGAATCCTCACAGAATGGCGGGACCAGTCCTGATCCCAGCAGACATGAAGACAGTAAGAGCGAGCGACGCGCTCCTCTCGATGGGGAGATTCTTCAAGGGGGATTTTCTCTCCTCGTCCTCAGAGGAGAAGTGGACGATGTACACGCTGCTCACCTCTGTCGGTGAGTGCTGCACGGAGCAGGCGCTTCAGCTGGAGGCGCACGGCCGTGTGATCCGATGGCTGATTCGGGAGCTCTTGTCCTTTGCTCCCGGTGAAGCTCCGGTTACCAGCACGCCTTCCTCCGCAAGTACAGCTAGTCCTCTCACGGCTAACACAGCCCAGGTTGTTAGCACAGCCGTTAGCCTAGCTTCCACAGCTAGTGCAACTAGCCCCCGCTCTGTTAAGACAGCCCAGACTGTAGCACAGCCGTTAGCCTAGCTACCACAGCTAGTGCAACTAGCCCCCGCTCTGTTAAGACAGCCCAGACTGTTATCACAGCCGTTAGCCTAGCTTCCACAGCTAGTACTGCTAGCTCCCTCACTGCTAACACAGCCCAGGCTACTAGCATAGCCGCTAGCCTAGCTACCGTAGCTAACGCAGCTAGCAGAACCTCTGCCCCCACAGCCAAGTCAATGGTTTCTTCTGTTAGGAGACTCACTGTGGGCTCGGTCTGTATCTCTAGCTTAGTTCCTTCTGCTACAGCTAGTAAGTCTAGAGAGGCTAGCAAAGCTCCTTCAGCTAGCCAGGCTTTCACAACTAGTCCAGCCCTGTCTGCTAGTTTAGCTTCTTCAGCTAGCCAGGCTTTCACAACTAGTCCAGCCCTGTCTGCTAGTTTAGCTTCTTCAGCTAGCCAGTTTTTCACAACTAGTCCAGCCCTGTCTGTTAGTTTAGCCACTTCAGCTAGCCAGGCTTTCACAGCTAGTCCAGCCCTGTCTGCTAGTTTAGCCTCTTCAGCTAGCCAGGCTTTTACAGCTAGTTCAGCCCAGTCTGCTAGTTTAGCTTCTGCAGCTAGCACCTCAGCTCTCCCTGCTAGCACAGGTCCTGTAGCCCCTGTAGCCAATATAGCTTTGTCAGCTACTTCCTTAGCGTCCCCTGCTAGGACAGCCACTGCTAGTCCTACAGGCCCTACAGCTAAACCTATGGCTTCCTCTGTTAGGAGACTCAGTGTGGTTCCGGCCCTTAGTACTGGCTTAGGCTATGTGTCCACTCAAAGCCTTTTTTTCAAGGCGGACCACTTTGAAAAAAGAAAAAAAAAGCTCTGAGCGTTTTTCTGAGGCTCGCGCCAGCCGCGGCTCCGCCCCTTCCTCGATGAGTTACATTGATGAGCGCGCTCCTTTTCCAAAAGTTGAACGAGTTTCAACTTTATGAGCTGGGAGCGCTCCGACCAAAAACGCTGCCGTCGAGCTCATAAAACGCGAGGCGCGTCGCTGGGAAGAGGAGTGCGCCTGTCGCTTCTCCAGCATAGAAATGAATGACAGAAAGGAGCCGACAACTCATAAAACGTCCCTGGTGGACACAAGCCCTTAGCTCCCCCTGCTACTGCTAGCAAGTCTAGAAAGGCTAGTAAAGCCCTTACAGCTAGCAGGGCTTCTTCAGCTAACCCAGCCTCTACTGCCAACCTAGCCCCTGTTAGTTTAGCCCCAGGTGCTACGCTCGGTCCGGCCTCCATGCTCGGTCCGGCTCCCACGCCTGACCCAGCCGCTACGCCCGGTCCGGCTCCCACGCCTGACCCAGCCGTTACGCCCGGTCCGGCTTCTACCCCCAGCCCGGCCTCCTCGACTGGTCCCGACTCCTCGACTGGTCCCGACTCCTCGTCTGGTCCCGGCTCCTCGTCTGGTCCCGACTCCTCGACTGGTCCCGGCTCCTCGACTGGTTCCGGCTCCTCGTCTGGTCCCGGCTCCTCGTCTGGTCCTGGCTCCTCGTCTGTTCCCGGCTCCCGGACTGGTTCCGGCTCCTCGTCTGGTCCTGGCTCCTCGTCTGGTCCCGGCTCTTCGTCTGGTCCAGCCCTACGCCGTGGTCTTCGCCGTGGTCTACATCCGCAGAGACCCCCGTCCGGGGTTCTGCACCCGGTCCCGAGGCCTGCACATGGAGTGGTCCCCGTCCGGGGTCCTGCTCCGGGGTTGTCGTCTTCGCACCTCCGCTCCGGCCCTTCTGGTCCGGCCCCGAGTCCTGCGCCTGGAGGATCCCTCGTCCAGGGTCCTGCTCCGGGTCTGTTGCCCACACCCCTTTGCTCCAGGCCCCCTGACCGGTCCTCCGTCCCCGTGTCCAGTCTCCCTCACCGGCCCTCCGTCCCCATGTCCAGTCCCCCTCACCGGTCCTTTGTCCACGTTTCCGGCCCCCGTCATCGGGCCTTTGTCCCCGTCTCCGGCCGCCCTGGCCCTGTGCCCCGCCTGCCCTTCCCTGGGCTCCCCTCTGGTCCGGTTCCTCGGGTCCCCTGCTGCTTTGCCCCTCCTGGGTTCTTTTCGCGGCCTCCCGGCCCCGGTTCTCCGGGTCCTCGCCCCCAGTTTTTTCCGGGGTCTCGGCCCCCCGCCTCGCCTGTTCCCGGACGGTCTTGCCGGTCGTCTGGGAGCCAACCATTTGGGGGGGGGGGGGGTACTGTCATGGTCCCAGCCAGGGACCCTACCTGAACAATATGAACAGTGGTTTTCTGCCGCCCTCTGGTGGCCAAGCGCAGCAACTCCAGATACTGGACCTTCTCAGGCCTTTAGTCCTAGGTTTGCTGGATAATATTAACACTTTGATTGCCTAAGGCTAAATTCATTATATACCATAGGTTGCCGGCTCTATTTGTCTATGGAGAAATTCCCCTTCTTTGCAGGGCTATAACTTTTTAAATTCTATTGCTACATTGCCATTATTAGGGCCCATTCAAAGTCCTATATGTATTGTTCATTGTGTAGCAACGTTAAACTTTTTCATTCACATATTCATAGTAAAGTATGGTCTAATGTATAAGTATGTTTTCATCTCTTTCTGCAGCTTTCTCCAGAACGTGATCTATAGCCCCAAATGCATTGTATTGATGATGAAATACAGTTTGATGGCAATCGGGGCGATATAAAATTTTTCAATTGGACGTACTTCTAGAATGATCTACGTATGATCTGATGGTGACCGGATGGGCGGGGGATCGTTTATAATTCCGTGGGCAGCGTTATATCATTCATCTAGTGTGGGTCATATGTTCATCATAACAGTTTATATGGAACACGTTCAAAAATAACGCTGAATCTTACCGTGTCTTCCTCGCGCCGTTGGACGATCAGCGTGGTGTAGACCGTTTTCGATTATGGGATGTTTATCCTGATGAACCATTTCCAGCTTGTATAATACTATATACGTCCAAATAACGTTGTTTATTGAGTTAGGGCGAGCGATTGATCATCCAGTGTGTTGAGATGGAGTCCGGCTACCGGACGCGAGTGCCCGGAGCTCATATGGATGAGCACTTCCTGTTTGGGGCGCCCCTCCCTCTTGGCCGATCTGCCGATCTGCCACCAGATGGCGCTCTCGAACCGTTAGACAGTTGGTGGGAGCCCACCAGCACATCTCAGGGCTCCGGAAAGAAAATATGATTTCGATCACAGATTTTTGAAATATTGATATCAAAGACGAGTTACGGCGTCCTCGGCACCTTTAGCATGGCTCTGAATGACGTGAAAAAGCGTTTTCCGGCAATCAAAGTGTTAATGCTATGTTGTTGCCTCTGTTCATGTTGTGTGTCCCCGTTTTAGCTTGTGTTTAAAAGGTTATCTTTACATATGTTTTCCTTTAAAGGTTCATCCCTTTGGGAGCTCCAGTAGCTCACCACGTACCGCGAGTGCTATTTCAGCGCCGTGGACAACCGCGCTCGCGCGGATCTGGGGCTGAGCGCGTTCGAATCCCGGACGGCAGCCGTGCCTTTCCCAGAGTGTCTACCCCCCCATCTGAACCCTTTCAGCCTGCTTCTGTCGGTCGAACTTGACCAAGTATGAATGAGAAGAAAAAGCGATAAACGCTAAAAAGAACCAGGTGACTGGTCAAAGTTTAAAAAAAAAAAAAGGTTCATCCCTTTACATATGTTTTCCATATGTTTCCTTTGAATGCCCAACCTGAGTTTTCTCAGGTTTACCCCCCGCGGGTTGAATGCCCATAACGAGAATATTCGTTTTTTCTCTTTTTTTTTCTCTCTTAGCGATCTGAATGCAGATTTCATCAACCGAGTCTACCGTTGGTAAATCAGCCACCCCAGGCGCTCAGATGTGAAAAAAGCGCCCCCTATCGTCTCTCAGATGGTAATTCAACCTTTTGGATTGGACTCAATGAAAATGCATGGGGGAAAAAAACCCGGACTCCACATTTTACTTCTCACGCATATAACCGGGGCCGATCAGCTTCATGATGGACCCTCAGCACAGCGTGTATACGCTGTTTTACAGTATACGCATGGGATCAATAAAAGGATAGATTTTTGGAATGGTCGATCAGGAATTGGAATAATCCATTTGGATACCATCTGATCTCGGGTAAGGAATCTATTTGACCAGTATTAGGATAATCAGACCTTTTTCATGGAGATATAAGCTTTCCCCCTATATGTGATATGGCTGTTTTGACTGTGAAATAAGAGAATCGATTTACAGCTTGCGGCACCAGCGTGCATACATACACATATACTATCAATAATCTTGTGGTGACTCACTTATCACGCACAATTGGTGCAGACATTCACTGGACTTGAGGAGCGGAGGAATGCTCCTTTAAGCCTGGGGATTCTGGGAACGGAGTGGGTATTTGGTGACCTATATTATGTCACCTGTCAGCTGTCACTTTCAAGTAGTAACGTTAAACGTCTCTGCACTCTGTTGGATGTATGTAATTTATGTTGGGAAGTAAAAGGAAAGACTCGACTACCGTCTCCCGTTTCATCCTTTCTTGCGATCCCACATTGGTGACCTGAAGTACGTGAGTGAATATTACATCATGACGGACGGAGAAGTGAACATTATCTACGCCGCTGCAATTAAGTTACCCGACTTCTGGCATCACAGCCCTCGACCCTGGTTTCAACACATTGAAGCTCAGTTCGAGTTGAGAGGAATAACACAGGATGTTACGAAATATTATCATGTGGTAGCAGCATTGGATGCCCAGACGACGGCCCGCGCTATGGGGCTGCTGGAAGCCCCGCCAGCTGCCGGCAAATATGACGCTATCAAGGCATTCCTTTTGCAATTATTTGAACTGTAGGAAGTTGAAAAGGCGGATCGTCTATTGTCACTTAACGGCCTCGGCGACGGCAAGCCGTCCGAACTGATGGACAGGATGCTGTCCGTTTTGGGCTCGGCAGATCCCTCTTTTTTGTTTAAACATGTTTTCATGCGTCAGCTCCCAGCGCCTGTGCGCACCGCCCTGGCCAGCTCTCCCGTCTCCTTCACCAATGACTACCGTGCGCTGGCTGCCGAAGCGGACAAGATTTATCTCGCCAACCGGCAGCAGTTTGTGCATGCGCTGCTTCCAGCCTATCACCCACCTAGTGGACGCTGCGGACGCCGCTGCAGCAGTGACTGCCCGTCGCCAGGGTAACAGTGGATGGTGTTATTTCCATAACCGGTTTGGCGCCAGGGCCAAACAGTGTCGCCCACCGTGCAATTACAGTGACCAGGGAAACGCCAGGGCCAATGCTCATTAACAGCCATGAGCGTTGGCGGAGGCAGCAGGCTGCTATTTATTAAGGACACCTTATTTGGCCGGCGACTACTAGTCGACTCGGGCGCGCAACGAAGCATCCTGCCTGCTACAGCTGTGGACACTATGGCTGGGGGCCACGGTCCCCCCATGGACGCTGCTAATGGCACGCCTATACGTACCTACGGAACCCGGTATGTAGAGGTGTGTTTTGGCGGGCGCCGTTTCGGGTGGGAGTTTGTCATGGCCGCTGTGTCAGTTCCTCTCCTCGGCGCGGGCTTCCTGTGTGCGTTCAGGCTGCTAGTGGACATTACAAACTGTCGCCTGATCGATGCTGTCTCCTTCGCTACCTACCCGTGCACGCTGGGAGGGCCAGGGACACTAGGTCTGTCCAACATGCTTGCTGCTGGGGATGTATATCAGCGCCTCCTAGCGGAGTTCCCTATCCTCACCACGCCTACATTTTCCTCAGCAGTCGCTAAGCATGGCGTGGAGCACTATATAGCCACTGTCGGTCCCCCGGTCTATGCACGTGCTCGGCGCCTTGACCCAGCTAAGCTCTCCATTGCCAGGGAGGAATTTGCAACCATGGAACGCCTTGGAATTGTGCGCCGTTCTGACAGTCCGTGGGCCTCCCCCCTGCATATGGTCACTAAGGCTGATGGTGGGTGGCGTCCCTGTGGCGATTTCCGACGCCTAAACAACGCCACGACCCCGGACCGGTACCCCGTCCCGCATATACAGGACTTCTCCGCCCACCTGGCGGGGACCACCATCTTTTCCAAGGTGGACTTGGTGCGGCGATACCACCAGGTACCAGTTCACCCACGGGACGTTCCCAAGACGGCGGTCATCACTCCTTTTGGCCTGTTCGAGTTTCTGCGGATGCCCTTTGGCCTCAAGGGGGCGGCACAGACTTTCCAGCGACTGATGAACTCGGTGCTGCGGGATATGGCATTCATGTTCGTATACTTGGACGACATTCTCGTAGCCAGCACGTCTTCAGAGAAGCACCTGACACATCTCAGGCAGTTGTTTGAGCGGCTCAGTGCACATGGGCTCATTGTTAACCCCGCCAAGTGCCAGTTCGGCCGGCCGACGGTTTACTGCCTTTGTGGACCACAAGCCACTCACCTTCGCCATGGCCAAGGCCACCGAGCCGTGGTCAGGGCGCCAGCAGCGCCAACTCTCCGCCATCTCCGAGTTTACATGTCGCAGGTAAAGACAACTACGTCGCTGACTGCCTCTCCCGGACGGTGGTGGGGGCCGTCCACTTGGGACTGGACTACGCTGCCATGGCTGCCGACCAGGCCACTGACAAGGACATGCAGGCCTACCAAACAGCCGACACTGGGCTAAGGTTAGAGGATGTGCAGTTTGGTATTGCCAACACCACGCTCCTCTGCGACGTCTCCACCGGTCAGCCCCGTCCGATGGTTCCCGCTGGCTGGCGGCGGCAGGTATTCGAAGCCATCCATGGCCTGTCGCACCCGGGGGTGAAGGCGTCAACTAAGCTGGTCAGTGCTAAATTCGTCTGGCATGGCCTCAGGAAGGCACACCATCTGATCTCACATCCGACCGGGGCCCACAGTTTACGTCCGGGCTCTGGACTGCAGTCGCCGAGGGCCTGGGAGTAAAGCTCCACCGCACCACAGCCTACAACCCACAGGGCAACGGCTTGTGTGAACGGTTTCACCGATCTATGAAGGCTGCTCTGCGGGCCAGCCTTACGGACTGCAACTGGGTCGACCGGCTTCCCTGGGTCATGCTTGGCCTGCGCTCCGCCCCGAAAGAAGACCTGCAGGCCTCGGCTGCTGAGCTGGTGTACGGACAGCCGCTGCGACTCCCTGGGGAGTTCCTCCCGGATGCCGAGGCTCCCTGGTCGGTCACCTCATCTCGGACTGTGCTCAGGGATGGCGCCGTTGCTTTCACCCCAGTCCCAACTTCCCAGCACTGCCTCCCGCAGTCCTACATGCCTAGGGATCTGCAGTCAGCCAGGTATGTTTTCATTCGCCATGACAGCCACAGTACTCCTCTGCAGCCCCCTTACGACGGCCCTTTTCGCGTCCTGGAGGCGGGGCCTAAGAACTTCATGGTGGACATTGGAGGAAGGTCAGAGCGGGTATTGGTCGACCGGCTCAAGCCTGCCCATTTGGACCTAGACAGGCCAGTTGAATCCCGCGGCGTGGACGACCCCCTGCCCGGCCCCTGCCAACTGCTTTTCCCTCTCGTCACCTCATATCTCCTGAATCCCCCCCACACGCCCCAATCCCCACCTCTACCCCTGCATAGGGATGGGAATTGATAGGATTTTATCGATACGATTCCATTATCGATTCTGCTTATCGATTCGATTCTTTATCGATTCTCTTATCGATACCTGATCAATTTATAATTTAAATAAATAAATTGGAAATGCAACAGAACTAAGCTGGTTAGAATAACAACATGCAACTTGACATTTCTGATTGTCATTTATTGTTGAGCCCCCATGTCAGGGGCGACAGTGGCTCGGGAGGTAGAGCAGTCTTCTGGCAATCTGGAGGTTCCCGGTTCGATTCCCGCTCCTCCCGGGCAGCGTGTCGATGTGTCCTTGAGCAAGACACTTAACCCCTAACTGCTCCCGATGAGCAGGTTGGCACCTTGCATGGTTGCCTCCGCCGTCGTTGTGTGAATGTGTGAGTGATTGGGTAAAATGTAAGGAACAAATTGTAAAGCGCTTTGGATAAAAGCGCTATATAAAAAAGCAGCCATTTACCATGTCAGAAAAATACAAAAACTGTAAAAAATAAAACATTAACTATAGCCTACACTTAAATAAAATAATGTATTTGAGATTCTCTTAAAATGTATTTATTTTTTTATTCTTAAAGGGGAACTATCTTATAAATGACCTTTTCCAGTGTTTCGGGTTATTTTATAGCTATGTGGACTTATAGTAATAGAATCTATGTCTCTAATTCTCGATTTGGCGCATTCTTCCAATTCTCCCCTCACAATAATGTCCCTCCCTCAAGTGAGTCATCTGAAAATTTGCCTATATGGGACGTCATATGGTGAATTTGCATAATAACACCCGCCCCCCTCTATCTGCCAGGCAGCCACGAGCCAGCGCAGGTAAACACAGTTGAACAGTATTTATTGCAGGACGCAACCGCAAGCAAATTGAATTGAAGTGAGTTACTTAGCATTGGATTATCGTTATGAACAGATCGGGGCTACGTTGTGCTGTTCCTAGCTGCCGTGCAACGAATGTGACCTTGCATTTATTCCCTGACGATAGCGTGACCCGTCATCAATGGACAAAGTTTATTTTCGGCGACCCGCCGAATGGTTTTCTAACTCATCGTAGTCGCGTCTGTACCGCACATTTTTGCGAGGATGACATTGATAACAAAGGACTTTATGATGCTGGGATGAGTTCCAGGATTACACTAAAGAAGGGTGCTGTACCGTGTATTCGGGACCCGAACGAATCCGTAAGTACAAATGTAATTAGTCAGCTAACTAAATAATTGTTGCTAGCTTAGCTAACGTTATTTTAGCTCTGTGCTTCATTATATATATGTAGACCTAGTTGTGTGTATTGCGAATGAATGATTGTGTTCCTTGTGTGTGTTTGGGGGGGAATAGCTAGGTTTATCTCAGCTGTTTATTGCGCCAAGGAAATCTAACGTTAGTACACGCTGTGTGTGTAGGTGTGTGACGGAGTGTAAGGTATTCCATCCTAATTGTGAAATAAATGATCAGATAATCCAGTCGGGCCTGACTATATTCAATATCTAAACTTTACCTGCACTATTCTTACCCTACCTTCAATGGTTTTATTCCAAGTAGTGAATCAAAATATGTTACAGACAGATTATGCATTGTATTGTATTATATATGTAATTGTTTTTATCCTTAGGGCAATGTAAATGTAAGCAGGCCTTTGCAGCGCCCAGCTACGCGGGACGCAACACGCTCCCGGGACATCTGTTGCCAGACCGACCCCCCAAATAGAATATCTATTGGCACTCAGCTCTCTATAAGAACTTTACAGACGCATGTCAAAAGTCAAGGTTTGTAACATTTCTGATCAATTAGCAAATTATGTATTCCAGTTAGTGCTGTGATGTGTTGCTTAGAATATCAATTCTGTAGCTATTGCACATGTAATGCACACATGTAGTTTTGGTAGCTATAATAGCCTTTAGATATCAATCTATCTACTGTAATATCATCCACAGGCCATAATCTGTACACATTGAACTAAAGTCTGCCTTCTTTGACTAAACTACTGTATGTTTTCTAAATAGCTGTTCAGGCAAAAGTGGCGTCTGTAGAGGTTGGAGTTGGAACCCCAGGCTGCTGGTTCAATGAACCTGCTCCCTCCACCTCAACACCAGTGAAGACGGTTCGATCCGGTAAACGACCACGGCTGGATTTGGATGACGATGACTTCTTCAGCTCCCCCTTTGAGGACCAAGAGCCTCATGACTCCACCTACACCCCTGACTCAGCGACGACCGAGTCCTCGATTCTAGCGTAAGTTCTTAGCCAGTAAATAGTAATGCTGTTCTAATAGTAATGTGCCAGTTCTGATGTAGATGACGTCATTTATTTACGTCATTGTGTTTCTTTTTTCTTTATTCTTACGCTCATATCCCTTGAGCAGGCAAGCCTCACCACCCATATACGATGTACCTAAATACATCGTATACGAAGACTGTCTCCTCCAGTTATTCCAAAAGTGTCCGGTGTGCAGTGCTGCATGTGATGTCCAGAAGACAACGCGAGGAACCTTCTTGGCTGTCAATCAACGGTGCCCCCATTGCCAGTTTAGCAGAAAGTGGGCGAGTCAGCCATTGATTGGAACCACACCTGCAGGGAACCTACAACTTTCTGCTGCTGTCTACTTCACAGGGGCATCTTTCAACCAAATGGAGAAGGTATTGATTGCATAAGTCATGTATCCATTATGTTTCCATTTTGTTTGTGTTTAGCGTTATTAATTTATTATTTTCTTGTCTTAAAAAATATTAGGTTCTCAATGCATTCCGCGTCAAGACGATGAAGTACAGCGCGTTTCGGAGACACGCCAGGATGTACTTGGAACCTGCCATTATTAACAAATGGAAGACACAACAGGAGGTAAACGGTACTCTACCCCCCCCCCCCCCTCACAGTGAGCTGTGTGGTTTCCACAAGGAAGCATACTAGGACCGCTACTCTTCCTAATTTATGCAAATGACATGTCGGCAGCCTGTGAAGCAATATAATCCAACCAGAAAAGGTTCTGCAGTCGCCGGTGTAGGTTCTCCGGTCTACATATCCAACGGTTCTCGTCTAGGACTCCTCGGGTGGGGGCACGAGTTTAGGCCGCCCAGCCTGGATAAGTGCACTAGCTATATACACGACGAACCGGTGGTAATGCTGGTCACTGAAGAACGGTAGCCGCACGATACACTATAAATGATAGACTATTACTTCACATTAGAATAAGTCGAACTCAACGGTACTGCGTTAAACTCTGACACTTTAGCAATCTATTCGCACGCGGTTCTCAAGGCTCTATTCAGAGGCAAAGTTGCCCCCTTCACTACACGTTGTCTCGTGGTGAAGGCTTTACTAGTAATGAACGAATTGCTGCTGTTTCCACCTGCGTCGTATTTATACGTAAGGTGAATTATCTAGTGCCAACCTCAGTTCTGTCTCGTATTACTGCGCAGACTTGGACATGTTGAGACATGCCTTGGCGTTGCCTTTGAACTTGCCATTGGGTGTATGGTCGTTGGCGCCTAGGGGTCGCTGTCCAATAGGAGAGAGAGTATTATGGTCTGGTTTGTACCCAGGTAAAGGGATATTCCGTGTATATAAAGAATATACAAGGGATATCAAACGATATACAAATATTATACAAGGGATCTCAAGCAATAAATATATATATTCGGTTTAATCTGACCCTTTGTAACAGTAGTAGTATGGCGATATTGTGTGTATTGAGCCGTACTGTATTGTACCCATTCTGCAATCTGTTAATAAAGTTTTCATTCATTCATTCAGGTGACTCTTGCAACTTTGAGCCAGAAGAATAAGGTCATCGTTGGCGGCGACATGCGTGCAGACTCCCCAGGTTAGAAGCATTTCCCAATGTCAGATTTCTACTTTATGATTTAATTCAGAGTATTGCACTACATTGATGAAATTGTTATTCTACTCCTGTATGTCCACAGGCCACTGCGCAAAGTACGGCAGCTACTCCGTCATGGAACTAGACTCCAACACTGTCATAGACATCCAGCTAGTGCAGGTGAATACCGGTATACTACTTGTAGTGGCCGCTTGTCTCATTGAATGACTTGAATGTCCAAGATGCAGCCGATGTAGTTTGCAGGGTTTTATTGTCCAAAGGAAAAGATGAATGATGATGAAGTTGAACAGAGCAGTTGTCAATTGTTTGTTGCAGATAAGCAGTTCCAGGTTTGAGAGTGAATCCTCGCAGGTGCATGTACTAGCTCTGAATACAGAGCCTCTTATAATAGAGCTGGTGTGCCCCCTAGTGTCCAAACATAAATACTGTTCTACCGTTACCCCCTCCAAACGGTTACTGGAAAGAATTACACTCCTCCACATACAAATTTATTTGGAATAACAAACCACCACGTATAAAAAGATCCACAGCACAGAGAAACAAAGCAGACGGAGGTATGGCATTTCCAGATTTCTACCACTACTTTAAGGCGACCACTAACAACATGGTTTGATCCCCAAGCATTAGTATCCAAGGAGAAATTTAGAAGAAAATATAGTAGCTCCACATAGGCTGAAGGGCATAGTATACACCAAATTACCAATTAAGCAATGCGATCCTAAATTATTATTATTATTATTATTATATAAATGGCATAATCACATAACGGGTATTAGGGGTATATCCTGTATAAGACATGACTAAATGGTAATTTCATTGGATATGCACTGTGAATTAATGCTTGTATATCTTTTTTTTTTTTGATCCACTTTTTCTCCCATTTTTCTATATTTTCTCCCATCCCAATTTCGTATCATCCAATTCAACCCTCCCCTGTCACGAACGCTGTTTCTTGCCTCCCACAAGCCGGCTGCAATGTGGACTACACATACATAGCACAAGTCCCCTCCGGTACTTGAGGTAACAGCAGTCGCATCTTTTCACCTGCGCAGCTCGATCTCTCAGTGTCGAGGAGTAACGCGTGGGAGGCTCACGCTGCCCCCGACACTTCCTGATTCTACTGCGCAGGCGCACCAACCGACTTGTAGGAGTCGCTTGTTCACAACGTTCGATCCCCACCCTTCAGTTTTCCCTCCCCGTAATACGGCCAATGTGTATTACTGCGGACGACCAGCTAAACTGAAAACAATGTGGAGAGCTGGATTCGAACACGCGAATCCTAGCGTCTCCACACTGGTGGCGAGTGCCTTGCCCACTACACCACCTAGCCGCCTTAATGCTTGTATATCTTATCGTGTGTTGTCATGTTTGTTTATATGTCTGTTTAAAAAAATAATAATAAAAAAAAAATACAAAAAATTATCTAGAAAAAAAAAAAAAATTGTTCTGCCTCTGTTCTGTTCAACAGAGCAATGAGGTTGGTGGCAGTTACCATATGGAAAAAGAAGGATTGCAGCGAAGCCTAGCTCTTCTGAAGGACAGTGGTGTGACATTGGATTGCATTGTCACAGACCGTCACCCCCAGATTCAGAAGTTCCTGAGAGATCAGGGCATCAATCACTTCTATGATGTCTGGCATCTAGCAAAGGGTATGACACATTCAATCTCTTATGCTGTTGTTATCCTGTTCTGTTTAAATATGCATGATATCAAAGGTCTAAAATTAAGCTGTGTAAACAATGTATAGCTTGGTAAGTAAATCAATTATGTAATAGACTGGATGATGACTTATGTTCTGCAAAATCCTATTACAAGGGTTGTCTAAGAAGGTGGACCAAGTGGCCAAGGACAAGGACTGTCTGGTGGTGAAGAAGTGGAGGCAAGCCATAACAAACCACCTCTACTGGACTGCATCTTCATCGCAGACAGGCCCTGAGAAAGTGGCAAAGTGGACGTCACTGTTCAACCACATGCATGATGTCCATACACATAAAGACCCACTGTTTAAAAAGTGTCTTCATGCGGACCATCTCTCAAGAGATAAGAGCAAGTGGTTGAAGCCTCGTATGTACACACTATGGTTATGTGTCAGAAGTTGATATTGTCAAAAGACCTATGTATGTCTGTCCATCTTTCATGATGAGTATATATTTAACATATTTTTTTCTGAATGCAATTTATTTTTACCTTTAGAATCAAAGGCTGCCTTCAGACTTGAAAAAGTGCTTCTAAACAAGAGAATCCTGAAGGATGTCGCTAAACTCAGTCCACACCACCAAACGTCTCCATTGGAGTCTTATCACAGTGTCATCTTACGGTTCGCACCAAAGAACGTTGTGTTTCCATTTCTAGGAATGCTTTGCAGGTAATTTAGATTGTGTACAGATGACTAATTATGAACACCTGATGTGTAATCACTCATTATGTAGAAAATAGATTACCTACTAGATCTATTAAAAATATATTGCTTATATATATTTTTGTTCTTTCAGACTCTACCTATCTGCAATGCATTTCAATGAAAATGCCAAACGCCCACAAGCTACAAGTTCCACCGGAGAGCCTGCCTTCAAGTTAAATTTTCCCAAGGCAAAGAAGGGGGGCTACACTCTGAAACCCATAAGGGCTGCGGCAACATTCAGTGAGTAAAACATGCAATTTCTTGGAATGTTAACTTATTCTTGGGCACTTGGGTTTAGATTTTTCCATTTCTATTTCGAGGTCGATTCCATGCCGTATGAGTAAAATTAAAACATTTGGTTATTACTCTGGATATAAAATTAACAGACAAAACAGAGGCACTGGCTATTGGGGGTAACATTTCTCAACAGGCCATATCTCTCTTCCCTTTTAAATGGCCATGTACTGGTATTTATACACATTTGACTAATTGTATAAAGCCAAGTACACAAGGCTTATCAATATGATATTTATATATGATAAAGTGGGCTTGTATAGAGCGTATAGGGTTATAAAGGCACTGCATATTTATTTTCATCTTATTAGTTTATCTTATTTCCCATTTGATTGTCATTTTCTGCATAAACTATATTATTGAAAGACTAAAACAGCAACGATAACAATAAAGTTATAAGAATACAAAAACATTTATAACATGACATGGCATTTTTTATTTACAGACTATGTGAACGAGCTCATGGAGTTCTTGTTTGACAGCGTCATCCTTGAACCGGAGCGTTACATGGAGCAGGTGCTTGAGATTCCCATCCCTGAACATCTGTCTGCGCATTTTGACAGGCCTTCGATGGAGGATGCCATTGCGGGATATGAGTCACGCTTTAATGAAGGGGCGGTCTGAAGCCAGACCAGGCTATTGGTCCAATGAACCTGCTCCCTCATAGTCAGTAATGTTCTTTATTTATCTCGAACATTTCAACCATAAAACAATGAGTACTGTATACACTATTACCAACCCATACTTATATTCATTATACACACTCATACCAACCAAGACTCATTATACAGTAGTAACACAAAGGTTTTAGAGTTTTTTTTAATGTTTTTATTTTCTTTAGTCAAGGGGCGGCGGTCTGAAGCCAGTGTATACCCCCTCCTCGTCTGGGTATTCTGCATGGATGCGAAGGACCACACAAGAGGGAATGACGACCCTCACGTGGCGGCCCAGAAAACCCCAGCACCAGCTGACAAAGCTTCGATAAGCTACATATCTGAAACGACTAAAGAAGAAAAAGAAGTATTTTATTTATGAAAAGGTCCATGAAAAGGAGCGCTGCAGTAGGGATACAAGGACAGTGTCATCTGAAAACTTAACCAGATGCCTTTGGTCATCAAGCGATCTGCAGCTGTCCGTGTACATAATGAATAGAGATTTAATCTTTCACTAGATTACAAAAAATGTGAATCCCTACCCACCTTCAAAACCGCTCTCAAAGAGCACCTACGGGAGGCTGCAATTCTAAACTGGCCACCGTAAATGTCCAAATCCTTGTATGAAAGGTGCTATACAACTAAAGTGTATTATTATTATTATTATTATTATTATCAGCGTTGGGATATTTTGCATTCCACTGATATAGGTCTGTTTGAATTCCCAGTGGAATTAAGGTGATACCCGGCCGTGCCAGCTAAGTCTATAAAAGAAATTGAGACGCATGCTTTGGGCTCAATCACTATTGCCCAATGATGTGTCTGTCTAACCCCAAGATTTTTATATATACGGTATATATTCAATAAATTTGAATATCGTGGAAAAGTTATTTTATTTCAGTAATTCGAGCAAAACTCGGTTATAGATTCATTACATACAAAGTGAAATATTTCAAGCCTTTATTTGTTTTAATTTGGATGATTATGGCTTAAAGCCCAAAATTCAATATCTTGAGAGTTTGAAGAGAAATGTAATATAGAAATGTCGGCCTTCTGAAAAGTATGTTCACTCAGTACTTGGGTGGGGCTCCTTTTGCACAAATTACTGCAAAATATATAGACTTTTACACTGTTCTAATTTATTGAGCTGTGTGTGTATATAAACACATGGTGGCGCTCTGCACCCCACATCATTGTTTAGGGAAAGCCCCGGCTCATTTACTCCCTACATTGAAACAACTGCATTTTGTTATACGAGCAAATGATGTGGACTTCAATTCACCCTGTCCTGTAAACTGTACATCCTATGTGCATTACACAACGGCTACCTCCATCACCTTATCATAAGCTCTCAGTTAACCGATGTAAAGCTTTCTAAATAGTCATAGGCTGATTTTCAATGACCTAACCTTAGTAAATAGCATTTGTACTATTTTGTGGTAAATATTTTGCTAACTAGATATTTTTACTTGTTGTAACATTAGCATGTAGAGTAATGTATATAGCTAGCTAAGCTAGTGGTGTATGGAAGATGCTGTTGGAATTTGTGAGCTTGTCTCAGAGTTCAGAGGCAACTGGGCAATGCGTCTTGAAGCCACAACACTGGGTCCTTCATGTGGACTATTCTCGTGAACACTGTAAACACTACCCCATTTAATAATTAAAAGTGTTTGGCAAGTCAGTGCTATTTACTCCTCTTATAGTAGTGGATTTATTCCTCCCAGTATTAGTATGTGTTTATGGAAGCCAACGTATATACTTGAATTGTCACTATTTGCACAACTGCCTTTGTTCATTTACAATTACACAATTGTATGATGTACAAGTAATATTCGCTGGTATTATAATGTAAAATAAATTGTGTTTTGTGCTGTACAACACAGTGACATTCCTTCATGCACAACACAGTATTCAAATACATTATACAGCTGTACTGTTATTACATTATACATACTTGTTTACGCCCCGGATTGGCAGACACCCATAATCTGCCCTGTAAATGTTGTTTGCCATTTGCAGCGAATATCGGTTTAGGCAGACCGGTTCCAAACCTGGGTGGTCTACCATGCACAACGGGGGTTCCGGTGCTTGGTCACATCTTCTCCTGACCTATATAAAACAACACAGTTAGTCCATTTATTCACCCTAAACCCTGTCCTCATCCTTCAAGGTCAATCTAAAGAATGTGACATTAGCCAGATGCATGTTTTCTGTAACTGTTAGCCAGTTTATGTTACTCATAAACAGTACTGTATATTTTGTAGATCTGGTATGTCATGAATGTCTAGATGCAACAGTACTGTCTACCTGTATGTCATTTATGTTATGATGAATTGAAAATGGGGGACCCTGATGTAAACAAGACGAAAGTCTTTCTCTGGTCTGCATCCCCTTATGTAATTGAGCTGTACTGTACCCATTCTGCAATCTAAAGTTTTCAATCAATCAATACCTGAGGTATTTCCAGGCAACAAAGATTCTCCACCGCGGTAGGCATTCGAGCACAGTTGCCACAGACACACCTGCAGTGCATAAACGAAAGTGCATATACTGTAAAGTGAACAGATTCAACACAATTCCTACTGTACTTGTAAGACGTGGATGCAATATATAACATTATGCTTCTCTTTTTGTTGGGCATGCTACCTAATTTACCCAAAGAAAACTAACGTTATACCTCGCTATAACGTCATAAATAACTACTAACTAACGTTACTGTTACTGACTGTTGTTAGACAGTATACATTACCCACCACTCAGAAACAACTTGAAGCCCTCGTCGTTCAATCTCGTCCTCCTCCTCCTCGGAGTCGCAGTCGGGGTCACTCTCCGGATCAAAAATATATGCGTGCGCCATGTTTGTTTACGAGTTCACCTTCGCACGCGTATGGGCGGAGCTACAGGTGGGGGTCTCTCTCTCTCTCCCTGTCACTCAAATCGCATTCAGAGTATGGGCGTGGCCAAGCCTCAAAACGGCTTAACATTTTGAGGTAGACAAATGCTGCTTTTGAGTACTCGATTAGAAAGGAAAAAAAATATATTTTTTTTAAATAAACCTTACACATGTGTTCCATAAACTCACAGGAATTGTGTAAAAGTGCCCAAATGGTGAAAGAAATAGTAAAATAGTTCCCCTTTAAACTAATTTAATCTATTGAATAACAGTCGTTATTCCTCTGACTTCTGTCTCACACACACACACACACACAGACACACAGAGCTCCCTCCCCGGGCCCCTGTCCTGTAGGTATTGGCTTGTGTTGCTACACGGACACATTTGTATGTTGCACCATGGTACTTCCTGTCTGACGGACTCAGAGTAGAGACTTTGTAAATAAACAATCCGGCTCTTATTATATGTGAACTAAAGAGTACAATGTTTACACAACAGTCCCCACCCGCTGTTTTATTGTATTTGTACCTGTACTATCCGCTGTCAGCTGTTTATCTCTCTTTGTGAGCTTGATTAAATAGCGTTAGCTCACGTTAGCTAGCGATAGCTCCGCGGCTAATTTTAGCTCAACCTAAACTAAATCAATGACTATGTTCTAAAGCATTCAAGTAGTTTTCACTGCACATAGAAGTAGCCAAACAGCGGGAGCATTTCGGGAGCATATGACCAAAAGCCAGGCAATTTCGAGCCCTTAAGGAATCAAATACAGTCTGCCATGGCTATATGCTAACGCGCGCAACTGTAGGAAAAACCTGGCAGCGTTAAGGGAATCGAAAGTCACAGGAGCCACACGGTTCCAGGCATCGGCCAATTAGGAACCGGTTTTCGATTCCCATCCCTACCCCTGCACGGGTGATACAGAGTCGTTTTGGGCGCCTGATCCGCCCCCCGCCTCGTTGACTGTGGATGATCTTTTGGGGGGTTATTGTGAATTCTGGGGGAGCCTGTGTGGTGACTCACTTATCACGCACAATTGGTGCAGACATTCACTGGACTTGAGGAGCGGAGGAATGCTCCTTTAAGCCTGGGGATTCTGGGAACGGGGTGGGTATTTGGTGACCTATATTATGTCACCTGTCAGCTGGCTGCTGTCACTTTCAAGTAGTAACGTTAAACGTCTCTGCACTCTGTTGGATGTATGTAATTTATGTTGGGAAGTAAAAGGAAAGACTCGACTACCGTCTCCCGTTTCATCCTTTCTTGCGATCCCACAATCTAGCGTTTATTTTAAAACGATTCATAAATAGGCCGAACAATGACAACGTTCTAGAATATTACAGTACATCAGTGTTTATCAGGGATTCTTTTTTCTTCTTCTTGAAAACGAGGGCTTTTCAAAATGCTATAAAACGGAAATGAACCGATAAAAAAACAATCCGCTTCGACAATGTTGACTGGAAATGGGAAATTGATAATGCGACGGGCAGATTAGACACATATCCATAATTTAAAACATAGATTAGGCGATATTAACGTTAACATTGAAGTGGTTGCTGGGCATTCAAGGGGGTAAAAAGGAAAACACGGCCGGCTCTGAAAGTGTCAAGGGTTCATCCCTTTACATATGTTTTCATTAAGTGTTGATATCTTTACATATGTTTCCTTTAAGGGTTGTTCCTTTACATGTTTTCCTTTAAGATATTCCCTTTACACATGCTTTTATTTATGATGTGAGTTTTCTTTTACTAATGCTTTGTGTTCACCAGCCTTGGCCATGCCTGGCCTTATACCAGCTGGCACTTGTTAGTAATCACGGGCAGTACTTATTGTTGCCCATTCCTCACATTCATTGTCGCGCCATTGCATTGTTTTGTTTTGTTTTGTCATTGTTTTGTCTCAAGTTGTGTTCGGTCACGTACTCACCTTTGTCACTCCGGTATTTTCCAGTGAGTCCGTTCATTATTCTTGTCCTCATTTTTCCAGCACTGCTGAGTTTGTTTTCGGGTTGTACAGTTCGCTTTTGTTAGTAACCGTTTTGATTTGTAATCATTGTTGCTTGCAAACTGTCAAGTAAAAGCCTGTTCACTTTCATCCCGTCGTCTCTGCCTCTACTCTCTCTGCTCGTGTCCTGCATTTGGGGTCTCCTTACCTATTCCCACACCGAACCCTCACACTCCTTGGATCAAACCCGAAGTTACAAGTTATTTTTTTCACCTTAGAAACATAGCCGAGGTACGGCTGTTTATAAATAAAAAATACACTGAAAAACCTATGCAGTTCCATGCCTTTATCTCAAGCCGACTTGACTACCGTAATGCACTCCTCACCGGCCTCCCAAAAAAAAACACAGAACGACTCCAACTTATTCAAAACTCGGCAGCTAGGCTACTAACTAGAACCAAGAGGAAAGACCACATCAGTCCAGTATTAGCTAACCTACACTGGCTTCCGGTAACATTTATAATCTATTTCAAGGTCCTCCTCCTTATACAAAGCACTAAATGGAACAGGACCAAGCTACATTGCAAATTCTCTAGTCAACTATGTGCCTTTAGAACATTGCAATCATCTACTACTGGTTTATTGAAGGTCCCAAGCCACAGTCTAAAGAGATTCGGGGATGCAGCCTTTGCAAACTATGCACCAAAGTTATGGAACACACTACCTATGGACATTAGGGAAGCTAGATCTCTTAATATTTAAAAAGAAATAAGCTAAAAACTTACCTCTTCACCATAGCCTTTTAATACACTCCACTGTTGATTGTACTGTAGCACTATTTTACTCTGTCCATTCTATTTTATTGCACTGCACTTTGCATAATTTTACTTTACTTTTTATTGCACTGCACTGTTGCATACTTTTACTATTAATTCTATTCTACTATTTTATTGCACTGTACTATTTTACTCTGTCTATTACTTTTTATTACAGGTTCAAAACTGTTAGGTATTAAACTGTGTGGGTAACAAACAAAAAAGACTGTCAGGCTTTAAAACTGTGTAGGACCCAGGCCTAGACGGTATGGGTACCGTCTCAAAATCGTACTCAAGTAAAAGTCAGAGTATCTGGCTAAAAACACACTTGAGTAAAAGTAAAAAAGTTTCTACTTTTAAATGTACTTGAGTACCAAAAAGTAAAAGTAAAAAAAATAAAAGTTTGACTGTCTATTCTTCTGATAGCAGGTGTTTAATCAAAGATCCCCGCTTTCTAGTCTTGCACAAGGACCAATCAGCTGGGTATGGGCGGGTTCATTTTCCATTGATGGGGATTTGATTGGCTGTTTTTAAATAAAGAGCAGACGCAGGATTAATAATGTTAACGTTAGTTCGGCCAGAGAAACAAATATACTAATTCAAATGGTTGGACCTGCAAGATTTGTACTTTGTACTTTGTAGGTCTGCATTTTAAATGTAAGGAGTAAAAAGTATGTTTTTTTCTCTGAAATATAATTGAGTAAAAAAGTACAAGTATACAAACCTAATAATACTCGAGTAAAGTACAAATCCCCCAAAACAGTACTTAAGTATTGTAACAAAGTACAATTACTCAAGTACTTTACACCCCTGGGTATCAAACAGGAGGTAAAGACAACTTTAAACTGTTAAACAGTAATCCAGAAATGTTGTATTGCACTGTAAAAAACTGTGATTTTATATGTCTGCACTTTATGTGCACTATTTTACTCTCTCTATTCTATCTTACTCTTTTTATTATTGTCTATTTAAACTGAATCAAACCATAAACAAGGTGGCCTGTTGGGATGTTAGTGTCACAATCAGTGGCGGCTCGTGAATTCTTCAAGGGGGGGGGGGGGGGGGGGGCGTAATTAATTAGTATCGCCCTCTATCTCTCCTTCTCTCTCTTTCTCTCTCACACACAGCGCGACGTGGAATCGATTCGTTACACAATCAGACCTAGTATATGTAGTATTATATACCAAGAATAACTTCAGTATGAGTACAGGGCTGTACACATATTTTGCATATTGTTAAACGAGCCAAGGCTAGCTATTAAACTATCGATATGAATTGAAAATGGGGGACCCTGATGTAAACAAGACAAACGTCTTTCTCTGGTCTGCATCCCCTTAACAATTATGTGTATTGAGCCGTACTGTATTGTACCCATTCTGCAATCTGTTAATAAAGTTTTCATTCATTCATTCATTCAAACATAGACGATATTGAACAAGCCATAATCCACGTATTTTCAATCCAAAAGAAACTCCACTCCAGAGAGAGAGAGAGAGAGAGAGAGAGAGAGAGAGAGCGTTAGTTAGTTAGTTTAGCATTAGCTGAGTGGCTAACAGCGGCTAACGTTAGCTGAGTGGCTAAGTAAAGAGAGAGAGAGAGAGAGAGAGAATTAACTCACTTTGTTTAATTGAAACGTGGTCCAGCCGGAGGGCTTGATAAAGTGTATGTCCACTGACTGTCCCCCAGACTGTTGTCGATGTATATCCAGTCCACTGCCCACTGTCCAGACTCGAGACTGCATCACAACACACAGCATCGAACATCCTGCAAACTACCATCCACTTCTAAGCAAACTGTCGTCGCCGCGTCGGCCAATCAGAGAGCGTCTCCGAGAAATGCGGCTACGGAAATTATAGACGCCTCTTGCTTAGACCGCTTCAAAACGCGCCCGTGTTCCATCATAATACATCATATTTCAACACACAGCGCGTTACGCACTGATTGGCTGCGACGGATACAGCGATGAAACAGTGCACGGCGTGCACGCGCACTCAAAGCGTTATTGCGTCTAGCCCGAGAGAAATGCGGCGAGGAGAAATGCGGCTTCGGTAACGGAACGTATTCTCTATCAGACAGTGAGTCACTTCCTGTTCAGGAAAACGATTATTTATATTTGATTTATTAACGTTATATTGTGCATTGGAAACACAAACATACTTAAAATGAGTAAATATTATTAATTTTAAACATGTTTATATTATTTATAGGGCTATAAAACAAAAAAACAAAAACAAAATTTCGTATTCTTCTCTTTTAACCAGGGGGGGCGGTGCCCGAGCGCCCCTAGTGGCCAGCCGCCACTGGTCACAATCCGTCTCCCGCCACCAGCCGAAGTCCCTTCATGAACAATCATGCGCCACTCATAGACAGTACTCTGCTGCCATCCTGCGGCCTGTCGGCGGTACTACATGCGCTCACCCTTTGCCTGTCTATGATTATTAATCTGTTCTGTCATGCTCCCTGTGTTCCTGCTATCTGTAATGTTCCCCTGCCTAGTCTAGTGTCCTCCCCTGTCTGTGGTGGTATTATGATCTAGTCTGTACTGTATTTAGCCTTGTCTTGTATTCTAGTCTTGTGTTCTAGTCTGTCCTCCCCCAACTGTTGCTTGTTGTAATCAGCATCTGTATTTATACCTGCCTGTCCCATGTTTCCGGTGTTGCGTCATTGTCCTGTCCCCGCCTACCCTGTTCTGTTTCCTGGCCTGCGTGAAGCTCTCTCTGTCGTGTTCCTGTTCCAGCTATCCCTGCCGTTTGCAGAATTGCCCCTTTATCCTGTATTTCCCTGTGAGTCCGTTCCTGTATATTTCTTGCCACGTTTTCCAGCATAGCTGAGGTTTCTGTTTCGTGTTTTGAAGTTCGGTTTTGTTTGTGCCCAGTATAATGTGCCTTGTTTACTGCTGCTCAGTAAAGCCCATTTCATTATACTATCACTCTGCCTCCTTCCTCTTTGTCCAGCGATTGAATCCTTCACACTCCTCCTAACTACCCCATTGTATTGATCCTAATGTGAAAAACTGTGATTTTATATGTCTGCACTTTATGTGCTCATTTTATGCCTGTCTTTTTTCTGTTGTGAAGCACTTTGAGCTGCAGTTTCTGTATGAAAGGTGCTATACAAATAAAGTTTATTATTATTATTATCTCTGTGTTGTGTCTTGGATGTGGAAATGGAGTTATAGAACGGTGCTATCTGCTTTCTGTTCAGAGTCTGAAAACTCACTCAGAGTTACTTTTGTTGGAATATTCCAATGTACGGACTTCCGGTTTAGCATGGCGGCGGGATAGACGTGTTTAGAGTGGCTCCCGCACAACTTGCAAACTATCTATTTATTTGACAAGCGACATGCTACAATGCACAATCTAAACTTTAAGACTAAAAGACGAGTACTGCACTACGTTTCACAACATGACGGGAAGAGCAAAGAGAATTGATAAAAGAGAAATGTCGAAGGCAACTGCTGCTAACCTTGAAGCTATTGAACTAGCTAGTGGAGCTATTGAACTTGCTAGTGGGGCTAAAGACATGCCTGTTTCCCCAGCCAAAGCGACGCCAGCCTTGCCCAACGACTTGGAGAATCTCCGTACTGCCATACTCACTGACACGACGGCAGTGGTCACCTCGCTGCTAAACTCAGCTCTCACACCGGTGAATAGGACCCTGGAGGCAATAAAATCCACGCTGGATATACACAGACAACGGATCACCGCCGTCGAATCGGGCTTGTCTGACTACAGCGACAGAGTCGTCGAGATGGAGGGCGCATATGCTCAACTCAAAACGGAGAACGCTCGGCTGGCCGACAAGTTGGATGATCTTGAAAACCGCTCGCGCAGAGCCAACTTGAGAGTGATCGGCATCCCTGAAAAAATGGAAGGCTCGGATCCAATCCATTTCATGACCGAATTGTTCTCAGAGATTTGTGGGGCTAATTTTTTCCCCACGCCGATCATACTGTCTCGCGCCCACAGGCTGGGGAAAGAAAATAGAGCCGGAGGAAACAACCCCAGACCGAGAGCGTTCATCGTACTTTTCCACAACTACCAGGACAAGGAGCGTGTTTTTGGGAAGAGAAGGGAGGATCTGCGGTACCATGGCCATAAGATCTCACTCTACCCTGACTTCAGCGTCGAACTGTCCCGAAAGCGCGCGGCTTACAACGACGTGAAAGCCCGACTGTACAAGAAAGACATTCGTTTTGGAATGCTGTACCCAGCTCGCCTCCGCGTGGACTTCGAAGACCAAACGTTGTACTTTGACTCTCCCGCAGCTGCTCAGACATTCTACAACGCTCATTGGCATGACTGAGGTAACTACACAACGGTCGGGGTCTGTTTACAAACCAGATTTAACGTAGGCTGGCTAACAGCTGGCTTGGACTGAATGACGTTAACACACCAGCCTACTGGTTGGTGCTTCCCCTACTATTTTCTTTTCTTTGCTCGACAAATCTCGAGTTATTCAAGTTCAGTATCTTTCAGTTATTTCTATTTTCTATAATGTAATTCTACAACGCTCATTGGCATGACGGAAGTAATTACGCAACGGTCGGGGTTTGTTTACACACCAGCTTTAACGTAGGCTGGCTAACAGCTGGCTTGGACTGAATGACGTTAACACACCAGCCTACTGGTTGGTGCTCCCCTTATTCTTTACTCTTTCCTTTGCTCGACAAATCTCGTTGTTATTCAAGTTCAGTATCTTTCAGTTATTTCTATTTCTATAATGTAATTCTACAACAGCTGGCTTGGACTGAATTACGTTAACACACCAGCCTACTGGTTGGTGCTCCCCCTACTCTTTTCTTTGCTCGACAAATCTCGAGTTGTTATTCAAGTTCAGTATCTTTCAGTTATTTCTATTTCTATAATGTAATTCTACAACAACTGGCTTGGACTGAATGACGTTAACACACCAGCCTACTGGTTGGTGCTCCCCCTACTCTTTTCTTTGCTCAACAAATATCGATTTGTTATTCAAGTTCAGTATCTTTCAGTTATTTCTATAATGTAATTCTACAACAGCTGGCTTGGACTGAATGACGTTAATACACCAGCCTACTGGTTGGTGCTCCCCCTACTATTTTATTTGCTCGACAAATCTCGAGTTGTTATTCAAGTTCAGTATCTTTCAGTTATTTCTATTTCTATAATGTAATTCTACAACAACTGGCTTGGACTGAATGACGTTAACACACCAGCCTACTGGTTGGTGCTCCCCCTACTATTTTAATTGCTCGACAAATCTCGAGTTGTTATTCAAGTTCAGTATCTTTCAGTTATTTCTATAATATAATTCTACAACAGCTGGCTTGGACTGAATGACGCTAACACACCAGCCTACTGGTTGGTGCTCCCCCTACTATTTTCTTTGCTCGGCAAATCTCGAGTTGTTATTCAAGTTCAGTATTTTTCAGTTATTTTTATTTCTATAATGTGTCGCTTGTCACAGTGAAATGCTCTTTGATATATACTTTTTTTCCCCTCTACACTCTTAAATTGGGAGCTCACGCTCACGTTCTAGGTTAGGTTCTAGCTTCTAGGTTCTAGGTTAGGCTAGGTTCTAGCTTCTAGGTTAGGTTAGCTTCTAGGTTAGGTTTTAGCTTCTAGGTTAGGTTAGGTTTTAGCTTCTAGGTTAGGTTCTGGGTTAGGTCAAGGTCTGTAGATGCACCGGAAATTTAGTAGCGATTACCTGCGGTTCTCTAGATGTGGGAAGAAGAGAAGGGAACCTAGGATGGGAATGGGGAGGGGAGTATTTTGGGGGTTACTTACACCGGATGCGGTCCGGGAAAGGTCTGTATTTTCTGTTGTTATTGTTGTTTTTGCAGATGTTGTGGTTACACATACTTATGTTTATAGTTACTTATTTGTTTTTTTCTTTATCACTTTATCACTTTGTGGAGTCTACAATACCCCTGTACAGGGGGCCTGTATATGGGACAATCAGACCACTCAAATCTTGAACTAAATCATGACTTCATCTAATAATAGGAGGGACAACTCTGTTAGACTGATCACGTGGAATGTCAAATCTATGAACGGGCCAGTCAAACGTTCAAGGGTTTTTGCTCACCTAAGAAACTTGAAGGCAGATATCATGTTTTTGCAAGAAACTCACTTATTGAAAGCAGATCAAATTAGACTACACAAGCCTTGGATCAGCCAGGTATTTCACTCCAATTTTAATATTCGGGCAAGAGGTGTTGCGATACTGGTAAACAAAAAAGTTCAATTCACATCCTCTAACGTTATCTCTGACCCAGACGGCAGATATATAATAGTAACGGGCACTCTATTCCAAACCCCAGTGCTCTTAGTCAATATTTACGCTCCCAACTGGGATGATGTTGGTTTTATGAACAAGATCCTCTCCTCCCTACCAAACTTAAACACACACCAACTTATTTTGGGGGGCGATTTGAACTGTGTTGTGGACCCGGTTTTGGATCGCTCTTCTCTAAGACCCTCAACACTCTCTAAAATGTCCAGGTCCTTATCAGCCTTTATGAGGGAAAATGGATGTGTGGACCCATGGAGATCTGCTAACCCACTATTAAAGGCATTCTCTTTTTTTCACATGTACACCACTCTTATACCAGGATAGATTATTTTTTTATTGATAAAACCCTGTTAGACTCTGTCCGCTCAGTTGACTATTTAGCCATTGTAATTTCAGACCATGCGCCTATACAAATGGACATCTCCCTTACTCTGAATAGAAAAGATCGCCCTCCCTGGAGATTCGATACCTTGCTACTTTCCGACAAGGGGTTTTGCGACAAAATTTCAAAGTCAATTGATGACTTCTTACCAGGGTTAGAAATTAACATTTTTTTTCAATGGCTTTTTTTGCCCCCCTTAATTGATTTTCGGGGGCTTTTTTTTGTATTTAGGGGGCACTGAATTTTTATGATAAACGGTAGGGGTGGGACGGTTCACAAAATGGACTGTTCGGTTCGTATCACGGTTTTGGGGTCACGGTTTTCAGTTCGGTTCGATATACGTAAATTTTTATAAAAATATATGTAACACTCAAATCTAAACATGCTTCTCATTTATTAAAAAAAAATAAAAAGGTTTACAGTGTTACAGTGTTTACAGCCTTAAATAATGTTTGGCACACAAAGACCGAACTGACTGAAAAATATAGGCTACATTTGTAGTATTAACTTAGTGCAAAGAAACAATATGCTCAGCCAGCACTAGACTTTCCTTTCTTTAATATAAACACAAAAAAACAATGTCAACCATGTTTAAATTCCCTGATTGTCAGTTCTTAATGGAAATATTCGTGTTCTGCTTGAAATTATTATGTATCTGTCTACATTTATTTAGACTAACATTATTTAAATATTGAGTGCAACTGTGGTGGATTACGTAATTCGGTGAGTTGGAACTATCTATGGGTTGGCGCCGGGTCCCCACGGACATTTTAGTGTCACGCACCTTCCGCTCACGCAATGTTATTATCAGCTCCGGTAACGTTAGGAGGTGATGCCGTGATGGCATGCAGTGGGAAAGCGGCAATAGTCCCGGTTGGAGTTAGTAAAACACAGTTGTATGTTAGCCTTCTTGGATGTTGAATAAACGCCTATCATTGTCTTTAAACACCCCGCCTCTCAGACTCCCATTTCCTCCTCTGCTAGCTAGTAGCTACGGTAACATTTCGTTGACTGTATTACCTCGCGGGCTGATTCTATAGTTAAAACGTGCATTGTGTTGTACAAACTGCTAACGCTATGGCAAGATGTGTGTATGCCTATGTAATGTTAATGGCTATGTTTTTAAAGTCGTAATGAAGATTGATTTAGATTGTGTTTGCCATTTGTACACAAACTGACTAGCACCTGGCTCAGCTGCAGTGCTCCTGCTGCTGCAGCAGCCAGTGCTCAACTCCGCCAAATGAATTTTTTTTATTTGCGCGTCATCTGAACCGTACGATACACAGACGCGCCATTACCGGATAAATATATATATATAATTAGTAAACTGTCAGGGGCATTTTGTGCCCCCCTTAACTGATTTTCGAGGGCATTTTGTCCATTTTCAAGGGCATTATGCCCCAAGCCCCCGTTAATTTCGAACCCTGCTTCTTACTCACCAATAGATCGGATTCAATATCTCACTCACTGTTGTGGGAGACTTTAAAAGTGGTTCTGCGTGGTGAAATTATTTCCCATGTAGCCCATGCGAACAAAATCCAGAGAAAGCGGCTGCAGGACCTTACAGATTCTATTCTCCAGCTTGATGGTGAGTACGCCGCAGACCCTACACCTGAATTGTATAAAAAGAAACTGGATTTGCAGTCTGAATTCGATCTATTATCCACAAAGAAAGCTGAAGGTCTGCTGCTCCACTCCCGCGGCCTGTCATATGAATATGGAGACAAGAACAGTCGGCTGCTTGCACATCAGCTCAAGCGCAGAGCAGCCTCCAGGCTCATCTCACAGATAAGGGATCGCTCTAACAACATGGTCTCGAAACCCCAAGACATTAACAAGGCCTTTGAAGTGTTTTACTCCACTCTCTACACATCCGAACCCCCTCCCGACAGAATATCTATGGATACTTTTTTAAATGACCTAGAATTCCTGTCTATAGACCCGGAGCTGGCTAAGGATTTAGACAGACCATTGAACATTGAGGAGATCAAGGAGGCTATCAATGCTATGCAGACTGGCAAGGCACCGGGTCCAGATGGCTATGAGGCAGGTTTTTATAAAAAGTTTTGTGACAAACTCGCCCCGCTTCTGATGGAAATGTTTAACGAGTCCCTGAAAAATGGGACACTGCCACATACACTCACCCAAGCAACCATTTCCCTCCTACTTAAAAAGGACAAAGACCCCACAGATTGTGGATCGTATCGCCCAATTTCGCTGATTAACAACGATGGAAAGGTCATTGCCAAGGTGATGGCTAGGCGTCTGGAGAACATCTTACCTCTGATTATTTCTGAGGACCAGACTGGCTTCATTAAGGGTCGCCACTCCTTTTCTAACATTCGCAGACTCTTGAATATTATACACACTTCAGGTCCTTCTCTCCCTCCTGAGGTAATTATATCTCTGGACGCGGAGAAGGCCTTTGACCGCGTGGAGTGGGAATACTTGTTCATGACTCTGCAGAAATTTGGGTTTGGGGACACATTTATTTCATGGGTCCGGCTACTCTACTCCGCCCCCTTGGCCAGTGTCACTACCAACTCTATAAACTCCCCTTATTTCCCACTTTCCAGAGGGACACGCCAGGGTTGTCCTTTGTCTCCGTTATTGTTTGCCGTCGCCGCTGAACCTCTATCCATTGCACTCAAGTCCTCGCCCCACTTCCGTGGTATCACCCGTCACGGAGTCGAACACAGGGTCTCCCTTTACGCTGACGACCTTCTGCTCTATTTGACGCATCCTATTACCTCCATCCCTCACATAAAATCTATGTTAAGACAGTTTGGCTCTTTCTCAGGCTATAAGCTAAATTTTCATAAAAGTGAATGTTTCCCCATTAACAACTCAGCCTTACAAATTACACAATCTTCAATTCCCTTTCGTCTGTCACAAACAGGCTTTAAATATCTGGGCATAAAGATCACCCACACCTTAAACTCTATTTTTGAAGCTAACTTCCCCCCATTAATCACTAACATGAAAGCTGACTTTCAACGTTGGAGCAGCCTGCCCCTCTCACTCTCCGGTAAAGTACAATGTGTTAAAATGAATATCCTGCCCAAATTCCTGTATGTCTTTCAATGTCTCCCTCTATTTCTACCCAAATCCTTTTTTCTCACAATAGACCAAGCAATATCTGCCTTTATCTGGGGAGGAAGGATCCCTAGAATAGGCAAAGCCATCCTACAAGGACCTAGGGGGTCAGGTGGACTTGCGCTCCCTAACTTCATGCACTATTACTGGTCTGTCAACATCCATAAAATTATTCTTTGGTTGAAAGCCCCAGAAACTGACTGGTGTAGCTTAGAAGTGCAATCGTGCCGTTCATCCTCCCTGGCAGCCCTGGTCTACTCTTCTTTCCCTCTCTCTCCTTCCCGGCATTCCTCAAACCCTGTTGTTCTGTCCACTCTAAAGATTTGGATACAGTTTCGTCGCCACTTTAAACTCTGTGCAGCATCAGTCTTGGGGCCTATTAGTAATAACCACCTGTTTGTTCCCTCCACTCTGGACTCGTCTTTTACACGCTGGAACAGACTCGGAATAAATAGTTTCAAGGATCTATATGACGGTGACACTTTCTCCAGTTTTAGCTCCTTGTGTCTCCAATTTGGTCTTCCACGCTCCGATTTATTTCGTTATCTTCAGATACGTCATTTTGTACGTTCACAATTTGACTCATTTCCTAGCCCCCCTCAACGATCAAATTGGGAGAGACTCTTGGGTCTATCACCAAACCAAAAAGGGCTTATATCTGAAATTTATCAAAATACTATGTGCTTGACCAAAGACAAAAGCGCTAAGACGAGATCCAGGTGGGAGGAGGAGCTGGGGGTGGAACTGACAGAGGGGTGGTGGGGGGGAGCACTGGATAGGGTGAATTCCTCCTCCACTTGTGCCAGACTCAGCCTAATACAACTAAAGGTGGTACACAGAGTACACTACAGCAAAGCAAGACTAGCTGAAATCTACCCAGACTCCAATCCCAATTGTGACCGCTGTAATAGCCCACAAGCTGATCTCTCTCACATGTTTTGGTCCTGCCCGGGGCTTAGACCATTATGGTCCTCGATATTCAATGTGCTCTCGATAGTACTAGATACCACAATACAGCCCTGTCCACTGTTGGCCATTTTCGGCGTACCAGCTGAGCCCCTCCCTATTAAGCCAAACGATACTGACATGTTGGCTTTTGCCACGCTCTTGGCCAGACGGAGAATACTCCTAGCCTGGAAACTGTCTACACCTCCCCCCTTCTCCGCCTGGCTAAAAGATATGGTCTCGTTTCTAAAACTAGAGAAGATTAAGTATGCACTTAGAGGAGTTAACGAAAAATTCGTTAAGAAATGGCAGCCGTTCATTTCTTACTTTAACAGCCTATCTGTTCTCCCTCCTGACTGAGTGTCTTCCTTCTTTGAGTGATCCTCCCATCTAACCAGGCCCAACAGTACTATGTAATACCACCAGATAATTAATGTAGATACTCTATAATTGATTAATGTACCATATCTGACTCTATTTTCCTTTTGTTTATTATTATTACTATTATTATTTTTCTTATTATATTATTTAAGTTGTCTTTGTTATTTTTGTATTTTGTATTATTTAATTTAATTTAATTGTATCATTGTAAGTAGCAATTGTTATTACTGTCTGTAATTTAACCTTCTCTCTGGTTGCATGTTATGTACGTAACCCTACCTGTTGATCCATGGGGTGGGTTTGGGGGTGGGATGGGAGGGGTAGATTATACAAAAAAAGGGAAAAAAAGGGTGAATGAATAATCCTGACTTTGTAATTGTACAAACTTGCTTCACCAATAAAAACTTTTGCTTTAAAAAAAATAGTTACTTTTGTTGTTCTTTTTGTAAGTAGACTGTTGTGGTGTGGTGTGTGTCCTTGTTTTCTTACCGCTGTGAGGACCAAAGGTTTTTGTTGTTGTGTGGGGACATTGTCCAGACTCCACAAATAAATAAAATAAATGGCTGCATACTGCCAGTTATCAAACCCCTTCTTCATCTCTGTACCTCTCTCTGTAGATTCATGGGAGAAGAAGGGCTGGAGGGGAATGCACACACAAAGCAGAGTAATGGCTGAGTGTTGTTGATGGTGTCAAATGACACAGGAACACTATTGACGAGGGTTGGTAAGAGGAACGAGCTGAACTGTCAGTTGTCCGTGGGGGGAGGGGCAGATGGGCCACGCATTTATACGTGTCTGAAATCGATGGCGTCCCCGAGAGAGTTTTCAGCCCAGCATTAAAATGGCGTAGTAGTAGCTACCACATCTGCTTCAGAAGTAGGCTAGACAGCACAATCCTTCTATAGACACTTTCCACAGACAGCACAATCCTTCTATAGACACTTTCCACTTGACAACATGAATCTAAATGGACTAGGGCTGTCAGGCGATTAATGAGCACACGTTATGGACATTTCATGGTTCAATGTAAGGCCATGTAACATTTCTATTCTCAGTGTATTTAAGTGAGTTGGCAGTGGTACGATTATGATTGGCGTGAACAAATTAAATCACATGTTTGATTTACATTTTTAAGTTTGATTTACCTCATTTTAAAGTACACAGTAAATGCAGGTGTTGGATGTAATGGTGTGGGATATTTGCTTTGAATTGCCGTGGAGTAAAATACTGTATAAAATTTTTCTGAAATGGAAATATTCAAACAAAGCAGTACCTAATCACAGTACTCACTCAATTTGGGGCATTGTTATGGAACTATAAATTATATTTATATTAAATTATATTTATATTATATTAATGCCATTATTTTTCAGTAAAAGAAAACAACAAACAAAACAACAAAAAGCAATCCCTGTAGATGGTATTGTAATTGTTAGGGTTTGAAACCGACCTCAAACGCACGGCACAGACAGGTAGTTCAGAGTACTAGGGCGTATTTATTTTCAGAGTCAAAAAGGAGCAAGTAACAATCTTGAAACAAAGGGAGACTGCCTTCAGCAGAGTTATCTGCGGCTCTGCAGATCCTCTTGGTGTTCGAGGTGGGGAAACGGTGTTGACGCCGAAGCGGCTCTGCAGATACTCCCAGCTTCAACTCGAGGTGGAAAAGAGAGAGAGAGAGAGAGATCAATAACAGTCCACATCACACAGAGGCAGTGCGGTCTCCTCCTCCCTTAGCTGAGTCCAGAACAAACAAAACGATATCTTCAGTGTTCACCACAACACACAATTTAGCTGAGGGTCAGTGCAAAACAAAAACGATAATCTTCAGTGTCTCTTCTAAACACACACCCCAGCTGAGTCCAGTGCAAGCAAAATGATAATCTTCAGTGTCTCCTTTAACACACAACTTAGCTGAGTCAAGTGTAAGCAAAAATAGATCTCTTCAGTGTTCTTCAAAACACACAAAACAGAATAGTCCAAAAAGGGGTTTGGTTCAAACTCACCAAAGCGCAAGAGTAAAGCGGGTAAACGAGGCGCAGCTCAAAACGGGGGGACAAGGTCTTCACCAGCGGCAATCCACAGATGTCCTGGAGGGAGAGTAGACGAGGCACAGCAACAGGGAACAACAGGCAGAAACAGAAGTATTCAAAGCAGTAGTACTCAAAACGACCCGACATCGAATGACAGAAGGTCCGAGTATATGAAGCCTCTGGAGCGCTGATTAGAACACACATCAGGTGCGTGATGGTAATTGATACTTGACCTAGATGTGTGCGTTCGGCAACGGGCCAATCCTCACAGTAATAAGCTGAAAATTAACTAAATCTCCTTATGCTTCTTGCAGTTATTAGGTCTCCAGTAAACAGAAAATGATCATTAGTCCAAAATGGATTCATTGTTATGAGAGAGAGAGAGAGAGAGAGAGAGAGAGAGAGAGAGAGAGAGAAAGAGAGAGAGAGAGAGAGAGAGAGCTGTTATTCATGCGAGGTGCTTACAAACGACAGGGTTGGAGGCTGTGAAATGAGTGAGCAGTATAGTCTTACTGCCTCTGTTAGTGGCTATAAATAGGGGTGTCAACACCTGACCTGTCCCCATTCAATCATCTCTGTAGCCTACAGTGAAATTGATGGTTGCCTTGGATACTGTGGATACATGCATGTGATGCATGTCCATATTATGTGTAGAATATGGGACACTTGCACACAATCAAACGGTTTATATTCCTACATACTATATGGCTGACATCCAATTTTCACAAAACATTCAGTTACAGTTGTACGCAAGTAACCATCCTGTATGTAATTATAATGATCCGAATGACACAGGACTATGTTAGTGCCACAACCAACCCACCCAGTCAGCACACGTGTCCATGAGCATGAATATATGCACATACAGATGCACGCATGCAAACACACACACACGCACGACGTATATGACGTACAGTATACACAGAAATACAGTATACACACAGATGTACAACAGTCACAGTAATAAGTATGAATGGTAGTCAAAATATAGCTAGTGATGCATGATGTCCACTTGAGTTGACAGATGATTAATCATGATTTCCTCCCAATCTAAAATCAATACTTAGAAGATTTAACAATGACATGACTCCTTAGATGTTATTTGATGTTACAATAGAATATATACGGGGCGCTCCAGTAGCACACCACATAGCGCGCTGAGTCGCGAATCGGTCGTCATGGGTTTGTTTCCCAGTCCCGGCGACCATTTTCCGCATGTCTTCCCTACCTCTCCTCCCGTTCTCCCTCTCTCCCTCTATCGGTCCTGCATGGCCAGAAAAAGCTGAAATGCTATAAATAAAAGTTTAGAATAGAATATACATCATGGTTTGAAGGGGAAAGAAATTCAGATACTGTAGTGGATTATGTGCAGCTATGCCATCAAAATCCATGCATATTCAAGACAATGGCTTTTGAATAGCGGTCTACTGTAGTATCCTCTACAGTATGTGTGAAAGGGTTAATGATAGTTTGGTCTGTCAGTTTGTCAGGCCCAAAAAGGGTAATTTATTTCATCCACTGCTGTTTGCCATGAGATAGAAACATGACCTTTGGCAACAATGACCTAGGCCGGCACTGCATTGGAATAAATTGACATAGCAATATATAATTCTTTAGCGATATATATTATGATATGAAAAAATACAGGAGCGCCATCATTTCACCAGATCTATGCAGCTTTTAACATCAATATCTCCATTTGGCAAGAATGAATCACTCTAGTAATGATTAGGGTGATTCTGGGGGGAAATGAGGCAGTTGTTTAATAATCTGGTTGATTCACCATGTCACCATTGTATTCAGATAATACTCATCTATTAATCCAGGCTAAAGTCCATGATCCAACCTGATATTGATCATGCATGTTGCTCACCCTAAAATAAGAGGCTCATCTACATACTTAGACCTTTCCAGGAGCAGGGGCATACAACCTAAAAAGGACAATTCCTTAAAACGAGCTTACTAGGAGCTGTGGACTGCATACGGGTCCAGCCTCTGTGAGAGTGGCAGGGACATGGTCTTTTTAGATAATTATTATATTATATGATTGCACATTATGAAATACAAAGAATTATATCCCTCTGCTTGAATTTCTCTCTCTCTCTCAATGATTTGAAGTTTTATTATTTCACTTGATTAGCAGAAATATTCTAAAATTATTAAGTGTGCTTTAAGCTATTCTCCCTCTCTCTTGTGTGTGTGTGTGTGTGTTTGTGTGAGTGAGTGAGTATTGTTTGTGTGTGTGTAGATTTACTATAGGCTGTTACGATTGGAACGTTTGGTTGGCATTGTGGTGTGTGGAACCCAATTGCAGCAGATACACGTGGAGAGAATTGACAGGAGGCGGAATGCGTGGTTGGCTCTTTCAAAATAACATGCACTTTAATTGTGAAACACGGAGCATACTATAAAAAGGAACACTTAGAAACTAGAAAAGAGAGACAGTGGTCTCAAAACGAAATAATACAAAGGACTGCTGGGCCAACCACACTTAAATACAGGGACTAATTAGAGACAAGAGGATGATTAGTGAATGACACACAGCTGGGGAGATGACTAAACAGAAAACAACACAAGGTACATATACAAAACATGACCAGACCAAACGCACATAGATACAACACAAGGGAGACAAAATTAAATTAGACAACGGTGCACAGCACCGACAATAGATGAACACACAACAGATTAGTGATGACAGACAGGACATTAACACTTTCAGTGCCACGAGGTGGCGCCAGAGTTAGCTCTTGAATGCCACCATCGGCGCCAATGTTACGCTTAATATCGCCTAATCTATGTTTTAAATTATGGCTGTGTCTAATCTGCCCGTCGCTTATCAAAGAATCCTTTTCCAGTCAGTGCTGTCAAGGCAGATTGGTTTTTTATCGCTTCATTTCCGTTTGAGAGCATTTTGAAAAGCACCCGTTTTGAGGTAAAAAACAGTCCATTCTGGACCATTCTATGATAATCGTCTTTTACTGGAATATTCCAGAACGTTGATATTTGTCGGCCTATTTATGAATCGTTTTCAAATAAACGCTAGATGATCAATATTATACGTGCACGCACGCACATTAGAGCCGCGCACGGATAATCGCCGTGTTCATTTCCTCTTGGATCTTTACAGTGAAACCGATAGAGCCCATTTCACAAAACAGCTTATATCTTCATCAAAATGAGTCTGATTATCCTAACACTGATAACATAGATTCCTTACCTGACATCAGATGGTATCCAACTGGTATATTCCTGATCACCATTAGAAAAAAATCGATAAGTGTATGGATCCAACGTGTGTACAGTGCAGTACATGATTCCGCGGGTCTCAGAGGCTCCAGAATGAACTGTGATAACCCCGGCTGCATCAGTGGACTGGAAAATGTGGAGTACAGGATTTTTTTCCCCATCCATTTTCATTGAGTCCATTCCAAAATCCCTTATGTCATCTGGGAGACGATAGGGGGAGCTTTTTTCCACATCTGATCGCCGGCGGCGCTCGGGTATACTAGGGTAGGCTTGCGTGATGCAATATGATTTCAGATCGCAAAAAATAAATAAAAAAAATCAGAGAAATCTCGTGAGTGGCTTAACATAACTATCGGAAACCCGAGAAAACTCGTGAGTGGCACTGAAAGTGTTAATAAGTAAAAGATAACAAAGATGAATACACTGAACTAGGCCACCTGGTGGTTGAGAGCCGTAGTTCAGGTAAGGGATATGTCCATGGACAGATGAGGGTTGTGACGCAGTACCAGGGGAAAATGTCCATGGACAAATGGGGGTTGTGGAGCAGGACATGGGGGACCGTTACAGTACCCCCCCCCTCGATGGATGACTCCCAGGCGGCCAAGCAAGCCACCCGGGAACGGGAAGGGTGGGAGGGAGGGATGCAGCACCGGCGGGGAGAGGCTGGGTTAAGGGGGTTCGGGGAACAGGACCAGTGGGAATTGGGCCGGGGGGGGGGGGGGGTCGACGAGAGAGATGAGGGAGGCTGGAGCAGGGGGGGAGGGAGGGTGAAGACGATGGGCCAGGAGTAGGACCTGGGGCTGGGGTCTCCCCAGTGGCGAGACCTGTCGCCGAACCCCGAACAGGAGGCTCCACGGCGGCAGGACCCGGCGCAGGACCGCGGCCTGAAGGCTCTTGGCGGCGAGACCCGTTGCCGAACCCCGGGCCAGAGGCTCCTTGGCGGCAGGACCCGGCACAGGACCTGGTGGAGGACCCCCGACTGGGGTCCCGGCGTCGCTCTCCAGGCATCGCATGGTGAGGGCTCGTCTCCCGGAACCTCCCAGGGAGGAGGAGACCCCGACCAGGGCGGCGAGGGGGACCTGCGGTCCCGGGAACCCTGTCTCCCCTTGGGGCTGCGGCGCCGGGATCCGCGCCCCTTCCCGGACGTTCCCCTGCGGACCAGGCGGCTTCCCTCCCAAGGGTCCGGGAAAGGGGCGACAGCGGCGAAGGCACCCATTGTCAGCGGCGCCGCTGGGCCGGCCACTCCGTCCCACGGTGCCAGACCCCGAGCGGCCGCTCTTCGGTACCCACGACCGTAGCACCCAAAATGCCGAGCGCGTAGCTCGTCCCGTCTCCATTCTTCTCTGCTTGGTTCCAAAATGGCTGGGTCATTCTGTTACGAATGCGCTTTGGTGGCATGATGAATGGAACCCAGTTGCAGATGAAGCACGATCACGAGAGCTTGAATTGAGCAGGCAGGAGACGGGGTTGTGATGATAAACAAGGTTTACTCAAAGACAGAAAACAAAGGCACACGACTGACACACGTACACACAGGTAACATGAAACAATGACCCAACAAGTGTATGCTGGGCCCACAACACCTAAATACAAACACTAATTAGAGACAGAGGGTGATTGCTAACAGGACACAGGTGTGGTAGACAGAACTAACAGAAGACTGAACACACAGGGGAATAACTAAAACACATTTACAAAACACAGACAGTAGGGACACAAGTCTAACACAGTGGAAATAATACAGACAACAAAGACAACAAATATACCAAACATAAGTGGAGGAAAATAATGTTCAACAGGTGAGTGAGCTGATGCCAGATCTGCCACATCTGGATCAGTCCACCAGGTGGCAGTGTTGTAGTGTGCAGTGGTGTATTGTTATTGAAGGGGAGTTGTGAAGGTCCGAATCCTGGACCAGCCGAACCGGGAGGAGGGTTGCAGTCTGGTCCAGCAGGACCGGGAGAAGCGTTACAGTACCCTCCCCTCGATGGACGACTCCCAGGCGGCCAGCCAGGCCCCCCAGGAATGGGCAGGGTGGGAGGCTGGGACGCAGCGCTGGTGAAGAGCGGCTGGTGGAAGTAAAAGATAACAAAGATGAATACACTGAACTAGGCCACCTGGTGGTTGAGAGCCGTAGTTCAGGTAAGGGATATGTCCATGGACAGATGAGGGTTGTGACGCAGTACCGGGGGGAAAATGTCCATGGACAAATGGGGGTTGTGGAGCAGGACCGGGGGGACCGTTACAATAGGCTTCTCTTTTTGACATGGATTAGTAAATTGTATGTAATGATAAACAATGTCATAGTAACTGGTGGGTGTTATATTATTTCAAGATAATAAAGTAGCTATAATGAGTCAATAGATAAAAAGCAATAATGGCATGTAGATTACTCACCCTACTCATGTACAGTAGGCATCCACACAACACAGCATTTACAAACATAAATAATGGCTCATCTCCTACTCTGGGTATTCATTAGTTGGTGTCAGACAGGCAACTACCCATGTGACCTAAGGCTAGTAGTACTGCACTTGACAGACATGTTAATAATTTTTAAATGTCAATTGCTAATTTAATCAATTGTTGTTTTTTCTTCTGGTAAATTAATCGTTAATCGCAATGCTTTGGAAACAAGTGTAACGATAACATCAATAAACCAAAAACCAAGTCAAGAAATTACGACAAAGCTTATCTCGCTCTTGCCGAGATTTCTCACTATTTAAAAATAAAGCACACAATTCTCAGTCTATTGAACTGTATTGTTATGTATGTTATTGTTCTAGCAAAGGGATTTAAAGCCATGATACTGTATATGAAGTGATCAGAGGTATGATTGACTGAATGCCACCATCTGACAGTGTGACTCAACCTCACAAACGACACTGATGATGGGTGCAGCTTAATGCTGAGTTCAGGTAAGTTCCTCCCCCTGATGAAGAGCTGGTTGGCAGACTGATGAACATTTAACATAGACAACCATTGAGTTTCAGAAAGCACCTAATCACATTTCAATGTTGCCGCTTGTTATCAAGTGTGAAAGGAGGTGATGGATCCCTTTAAGTGAGGTGTAATCAGGTAATCAGGAGAACTCCTGTACGCTCAATCAACACGCAGATGGATACCGTATCAGAATGCGGGCGTTTGTCATTGAATTAGGGTCATCAATTTGGCAGGCTATGTGTCGTTTCTTACATACTTGAACACACACAACGGCACGCAGATGCATACTATACGTGCGGAACGCAGGCACGTACACACACACACAAACACTCTACTAGAGAGACAATGACTTCATGGGGTGACAGTGGATCAGGACAAAAGTATTTCTCTGGGTCTGCATCCCCATAACAATCGTGTGTACTGAGCCGTACTGTATTGTACCCCATTCTGCAATCTGTTAATAAAGTTTTCAATCAATCAATCAATCTCTGAGAATGGGAGCTGCCATTTTGTTCCGAGGGAGTGGCCAGCTTATCCAGCTAACTTAACTAAACCTGCGCTGGAGCAGGTTAAACATTTTCAATCTGTTGTCATAGTGATTTAGCCAAACCTGCTTTGTGGAACCGAAAAGTCGGACTTATGTCAAGTTATCCTGAAGATTATCCGGCTAACTCAGTTAGCCACATACAGGGAATGGGGCCCTGGTCAATCTTCTGTAGGTTTGCGTGTGATGTATTGTGTATCTTTGCCTTGCATGAAATGTTGGGGAGTGGTTATCATGCTGTGTAACACTGGATAAAGTAATAATACTGGATATTGGAATAACTTTTCATATTGTATTAACCTTTGCCATTTAGAAGGATTTTATAATGTAATAAAACCGGATAATGCACCAACTTACCACAAATATGTTACACAGATAACGCAACAGCTTTTTCTGTATAATGTAATAACTTAATCAATATCACTGTATGTTTTTTTTCATTCAAAAAGTTTAAAAAAAGAAGTGTCACATTTTCCAACACGTTCTGCAGACAGACTTGTAGAGGAAGAGTATCATAGTGTACTGTGTCTTTACTGTAGAGAGACCTGTGTATCATAGTGTTCAGTGTCTTTTCACTGTAGAGGGAGAGACCTGTGTATCATAGTGTTCTGTGCCTTTTCACTGTAGAGCAGGGGTCAGCAACCTTTTTGACATGGAGTGCCTGTTTGAAATATAGTTGTAACTAGTGTGCCTCAACAATATTCCATGCATCGTAAATGTTTTCCCCTCATAATCAGGTCTTTTTAATGAAAATGTTTACATTATTACATCATTATTGTTATTGTTATTATTAACAATATTATTATGATGGTTGTATCAACCCTAAATCTGAGTTGGGGGGGGGGGGGGGGGGAATGCAATGCAGACAAACAGCTGCATACAGTGAGACCATTTCACTCACATTTGCCCATTCATTTTTGGACACATCACACACCATCGGTGTGTGTACTGTACGTGTGCTGTCATAGCTCCACCTACAGGCCTAATGGAGAACACCAGGAGAACCAGTTTTCAATCCATAATAAGTTAACAGAAAAATAAGTACACAACCACATTATTTCAACCTAATAAAACTATGTTTATTGTCATTGTTTTAAGAACACAAGTTGACTTGGTAATACTCACATTTTGAGTAAAAAAAAATTGCTTTTAACATGTGCAATGTTCAATGAAATAATAGAAAAATAAATAATAAAATGTGTTGATTAATCCCCCTGGTCACAATGGTGACCTTAATAATGTTTTTGTTATAAGGCTCTGCAAATGTTACTGAATGATGTAGCAATGTATTTCCAGCTAAATTGAAATAATAAACAAATAAAGGGTCTCAATTAAATATGTGTAGTGTCACATGACACAGCACACAGCTCAGAACACAGATCAGCACACAGCTCAGAACACAGAACACATGCAGAACACAGCACAGAACACAGCTCAGAACACCTCAGAACACAGCTTCATCTAACGAGGCGTCGCAAGGTTTAACTGAGGCTAACATGATGGCACACACACAAAGCACACCCTCCTCCTCCTCCAATCTCTCCACCAGAGCCAGCTATAGAGAGAGAGAGAAAGAGAGACATGACATACTGTAGCTCACGTTACCAAGCAATTGTGTGCAAGGTTCAGCACCACACACAGTGGACAGCTCCCCTAGCCCTACACATACGCATGCACATGCCGCATAATAATAATAATATATGCGCGATTGTGCGTATGCTCTATTATGCGTAGAGCCCTGCATATGCACGTTCAAGTTCAAGTTAACATGCAAACCGATGTATAGGAAAATAAACAGCAGCCTACCTGTCGCGTCAGTGAGATCCCTGGCCCTGTTTTGCCTGGCTGAGCTTCGTTATTTGGGGGGTGTAATTAGTCACTTTAAGCTGGACACATGCTTCGGAGTGGTCGGTTGTCAATCGACTCCGGGAGGGGTTGAGCACGTACTTCATGTGCGAAAAGATCTGCTCACAGAGGTATGTTGACCCGAAGACCGTCAGCAAAGCCATTGCAACGTTCCGTAGACAGCTGAACTTCTCCGGTACAGATGCCCAGCAGGAGAAGATGCAGGCTCTGTGGTCTTTCACTGCCGTGGTTTCTAGCTCTTTGCGTAGCTCTGCAAATTTGGCCACCCACAGTGTTGAACTCTTCAGCTGCTTTTCTATGTCCTGTGTATCCAACCAGTCTATCAGAGATACATCCAATTCGTGTCCATCAAAGCTGTCTGGCTTGATCAAGAAGGAGAACATGGGTCCATACTTCTGAAAGTCCCCAAATCGTATTATGAACTCCGACTTGAGCTCGCTCATGTACTTGCATATTTCAGCGGTGCTGATGCTGTGCTGCGAGGACAGACTCAGTTCCTTTACGTGTCTGAAGTAGCGGAACGTGGAAGTAGCAACATCATTGGAAAAGACCGCTAGCTTGCCGACAAAAGCCGCCCACGTGTCAAACATGTCCAGCACAGTCTGCCCTGCGCCTTGCAGTCGTAGGTTGAGCTCGTTAAGGTGTCCCGTGATATCAGTGAGGAACATGAGTTTCACAACCCACTTCTCGTCCTCGAGCTCTGGGTAGTCTTGGCCCTTTTCAGCCAGGAAGGTCTTGATGGCCCCAAAGCAGCCGACAAACCTCTCCAAAACTTTCCCACAGCTGAGCCACCTTACTGCACAGTACAGCGGGAGATCTTGATATGCACATTCCGTTTCCTCGAGCAGGGCCTGGAACTGTCGGTGTGTCAGAGAAGATCGCTTAACAATGAAGTTAACTATCTTTGCCACTGTAGCCATAACCTCATTCAGATCCGACTTTGACATCTTTGCGCAGGTGGAGTTTCATGATGGCGTGACCGACTTCTTCCTCAATTAATTTCACCGCTCCCTTCTGTTTCCCGACCATGCGCTCCGTCTGTAGTCACTGCAAACATCTTCTTGATGTAAATCCCTCTCTCCACAAAGTGTTCCATAAAAACCTTGGCTATGTCCTCGCCCTTTGTTGTGCCAGTCATTGGCTTTAAACAGAAGAGCTCCTCTCTCACAGTTGAGTCACAGTATCTGACCATGACTGCCAAACGTGGTATGTCGTTCACGTCCATGCTTTCGTCAAGCGCAAAGCTAAACACCGGCGCATCTTTTAATCCAGCTGTTTGCTGTTCTCGGATGTTTTCTGATATTTCATTGATGCGTCGCTCGACACTTCGAGCTGACATGGGGATATCTTTTATCCTTACTTTTATTTTCTCTTTATTTGGCAAGCCTTCAAACAAAACATCTGAGGTACAGATAAAAGCCTCCTTAATATACTTGCCATCCGTGAATGGCTTTCCACATTTTGCAATGCAATGAGCAATGCGATAGCTTGCTTCAGTTGCGTGGTTTTTAGCGTGCGTGAACACTTTGAGGGTGCTGGCTTGCTTCCCATACCTGGCGACGGCACGTTTAATGGATTCTGCCTTATCCGCCTGATCCTTGAAACTTGTTTTATGCTTAGTCTCGAAATGGCATTTCACAGATGACGTTTGGCAAACTACATTTTCCAAACAGAAAAAACACATAGCACGGTCCTTCTGACGGTCCACAAACCCGTAATCGTCTGTCCACGAGGGCTGGAATGTCCGAATTTGCTTTGATTTCTTACCGGGGGTTGCCATCATGACACTGCACAGAATGCAACCTCAGCACTGTGTGTTACCTGATGCGAGTGCCGCGGGAGTAGGGTGACCACCTCCTAATATTGGGCCGTTTGTCCCGCGTCCCGCAACAACAAAACAATGTCCTGCAATTCAAAGATAAAAAAAATATATATATTTTAAATGTTTTATCTTTCAAAGATTATTATTTAAATTTTTTTTAAATGTTGTTAATTTAATGCCTTGTTCCAATACCCTCTTATATTTAAAATAAAAAAATCAGGCGACGTCACAAACCAATGCATTGCGCAGCCGAGCAATAGTATCCATCTGCAGGACCACAGCACCGACACATTCAGGACCGCGACACTTTGCGGACCCACACTCTCCAGACCCTCGCTCCCATTGGCTGATTTGGGTCACGTGACCGTCCCACCCAATGGCTGAAGTGTCACGGTCCTGAGAGTGTCGGTGCTGTGGTCCTGCAGCAGGATGCATCTCCAGCCGAGGCTGCTGAGCAGCTCACTCGAGTCACCTGTCCGAGCCGGTGTTCTGCAAAATTCTACTACTCTGCTTAGAACTGCTGCCGTAGCGCGAATCGCCTATATGTTTGGACAGCTGGGTGACGTCACCCTATAGTTCACTCCGAATTCCAACAGGTGTACCGACATTTTATCATCTACAAATACATTCGGCTGCAAAGCCAATTACATGCAAATATTTACATGCATATACAGTTCAAAAGGTGCAATGAAAAACATATGTTTAAGATATTGTTTAAGATATATCAACAACAAGACTCAACAAGACGTTCGTCAGCAAGGTGGCAGGATATTGTAGTGTGAACGATTGTGGGTCATGCGCATGCATGCGCCATGCGTGCCAGCAGGTAGTAGAATTTCGCAGAACACCGTTTCAGATGATCCCCAAAAGGTAGAATGCAGGATCTGCCACTGACAGGAGCTTCACCATCACACATGGACGAGAGGGGGACGTCACATATAGTTGTTCAGCAAGTCTGGCCCGACTATTATTGAGAACTGAATCAATCAGAGGGTCGGTTTGTTATAATAACAGAATACACGGGGAGTATCGCCGGGACACTGTCCAGAGGGAAGGGGGCAATAGAATCCGGAGGCTAATATCCCCAAAACCGGAGGTGAGTTTAATAAGATTAATAACAAAATGAGCTATATATAGCCTACCGTCTGCGTCGAATATGATATATAGGCATTTAAATAATAAATACATTTATTTAATTTTAACTAGCAATAAATTCTTAATTTTTTTTGCCCCCCCCCCCCCTACGTGTCCCTCATTGTCCCGCAAAAGCAGTGCTGCTGTCCTGCGACTGAACCATTTTGACCTGGTCACCCTACGCGGGAGGCCAGCTACAGCGGAGCACCATGGGAACAGCTGATTGCTGTCATATAGGGGTGTGCAGAACAGTCGACTTACAAAAAAGAACATGTGGGAGGATTTCAACAAGAGATATGCGACAACAGTGCAAAATATTTCACTATAATATTTCAAAGCGAAGTAAAAAAAAAATTATAATAATAATAATAACAAAAAAACTATGCTGCCCCCCCGTGCCTATGAAAATGGTCCCGCGTGCCTAAGCAGGCACGCGTGCCTAGGGTTGCCGACGCCTTCTGTAGAGGGAGAGACCTGTGTATCATAGTGTACTGTGTCTTTACTGTAGAGAGAGAGAGACCTGTGTATCATAGTGTACTGTGTCTCACTGTAGAGGGAGATACCTGGGTCATTATACGAAAGCTTGCCATTTTGTGTCCCTCAATTTTAATAAAAAAAGAATGAACAATAAAACATTTCATAATTTAGATTCCTGATGTGTCATGAAACATAAAAACAAATACATTTTATTTAGCTTTTTGTTTTTAAAAGAATTTTAAACACTTGTGCAAAGCATCTTGCAATTTTTCTTAAAATGACCTGTCCCTCAGTAAAACTGTTCTACTTCCACTAGCTATTAAGGCCAAAAAAATCCAAACTAGAACATAAAAACTTAAACCTATATCAAGGCACAAGTGTTGTTTCACTACGCATGAATGAATTATTTAAAAATATGTTGCAAATGTGTAAAAAAAAATTACTTTTTAGTTGTGTCCCCATGTTGTTGTCAACCCTGTTGTCAACTCTGTTACACCCCTTCAGAGATAATGGACTGTTTCTAAATTTACATATAGCCCAGGAACTGACATCATCTTCTTTTTCTAAAGATGGTGGAGAAAAGACAAGTAAGTGTGCTCCTCTTTTCATGCATTTTCTTCGAGTTATGTGATGTCCAACAGAGGGGGACGAGCTTGTTGCGTCAGAACTGGGTTGAGTGAATGGTAACAGGGCTGACAAAAGTATATGCTTTTGTGTGTACATGAAAATATACTTCCCTTACCAATAGTAAGAGGTTACAGCCAATGTTAAAGTGACTTTTGTATTTGTATTTTATATGATTTTCTTAGGATGACTCTATCTGCAGTGGAGAAACAGCGCCTATACAGGCAACGTAGAGATGCTTATCCCGAAAAGCGACAAAGATATTTAGAGAAAGAGAGGGTGAAATGGAGAAATGATAAGGAGACAGGGAAAAAGCTGTCTATCAGTCAACTAAGTGACAGAGAAAGGAGAGCCAAGCGGCACAAATTCTCTTTCTTTCACTCGTAAAGCAAAGCTCCGCATCCCAACACAGTTCAAATCAAATGTCATGACCGTGATGATGTCAGTCGAGTCACGACTGGAATAAAGCAGACCATAACACGGCAGAAAGTAAAAAAAACAAAAGAGATTTCTTGTTGATTCACTGCAAAATCTTCACAGGAAGTTCCTATCTGAAAATCCACACAGCTTTGTCCTACAGTCTCTTTTGCAGACTTCGACCCTTCTGGGTGGTACATCCCACCATTCAGGACAGAGATACGTGCATGTGTAAAATCCATGAGAACCTCGGCTTTGTGGCTGACAAGCTGAAGCAACTAAGTTTGCTTACCAATTCCAACCTTGAGCAGCTTATTGAAGAGGTCTCTTGCAGCACAAACAGTAAAGAGTGCATGTATGGAGAGTGTCCCACATGCAAACTGAAAAGCTTCCCACTGGCTACTGTTCCTGACACCAACATGCGTGTTGCATACATACAGTGGGTAATGGAGGAGAAGACCATGCTACAAGAGAAGAAGGCTGTGTCATTCAAAGTGACAGCTAAAAAACGAATTGAAAGCTCTGTAGAGGAGCTCATTGAGCATTTCACTTGTCTGCTGCAAGAAACATGTGTTCAACATCAAGCAGCAGTTCTCATTCTCCAGAGAGCTAAAGAGAAGTCTGTCCTCACACGAATGCATTATACATGTGGATTTCTCAGAAAACTACTCATGTAAGTACAGTGCTGAGATCCAGGCTGTGCATTTCGGTGCCTCGCACCGACAGGCATCAATGCACACAGGTGTGTTGTATGTTGGTGAAGATGCACGCCCTCTCTGCTTCTGCACCATCTCAGAATCCAAGCAAAAAGGTCCCCCTGCGATCTAACACCTTGAGCCAGTACTGGACTACGTACAAGCCAATCATCCACCTGTGTCTGTGGTCCACTTCTTCAGTGACGGTCCTTGTACTCAATGCAGGCAGAAGGGTAATTTCTTCCTGTTCAGTACTGAATTGAGTAAGAGGGGCTTTGAGAGTGGCACATGGAATTTTTTTGAAGCAAGCCACGGAAAGGGAGCGCCTGATGGTGTTGGGGGAGTATTAAAAAGACTAGCAGATCAACTTGTGAGTACAGGGCGTGACATTCCTGATGCCACCACACTTTACCGAGCACTACTTACAACTGGCACGACAGTGAAGCTCTTTTATGTGGAAACTGAGAACATTGTGGATGCTTATCGTAACATGCCAGCAAATATCCCATTAGTCCCAGGGACAATGCGAATACACCAAGTGGTCACCAACAGGAAAGGCCACTTGATCACCAGGGATGTCAGCTGTCTGTGTGCCACATTGAAGAACCTGTCCTGTACATGTTTCAACACTAACCACTTCATCTTTGCTCCACTGATAATGGGCCCTCAAATGATCAAGGCAACCCAAGCCTCAAGCACCCCAGCCATACCTCAGCCAACCACAAACACCCCAGCCATACCTCAGCCAACCACAAGCACCCCAGCCATACCTCAGCCAACCACACAAGCACAAAAGTCAGCAGAACAGCTGACTGAAGAACTTCAAGGACCCCAGGAGATCGATTGGAGTAGTGATGGGATAATTGGTCAATGGTGTGTCCTTACATATGACCAGGAGCTGTACCCTGGAATCATTGTGGCAACAGGTGAAGGATATGCCCAAGTGAAGTGCATGCGCCATATTGGCCAGAATAGATATTTCTGGCCATCCCGCGAGGACTGTATCTGGTACATGTTTGACGACATTTTAAGGTTGATTCCTTCTCCTGTCAATGTGACAGCATGACATGTAGAGATCGGGAAAGACATCTGGTCAAAACTTGTTGGGTAGGCAAACTAATGGTACATTAGGTGATTGTTTGTTCTGCAAGAGGGGGGTTTAGATGTTTGAAAAGATGTTAGATGTTTGAAACATTGTTCTACTGCTGTTTGTTGCCAAGGTTGAATTTCAGCTGTCAACCGAGGTTGATAGGGTACCTGAGATGGCGTTTTTCCCCCCTCCTATTCCTGATTGTTTTTTGTTTTGTTTTTGAATAAAACAATTGATTGAATTTGACTACATCTGCAGTATCATAATTATTTTCATCATCTTCTACACTAAAACCTCATATCTGTCAACAAAGTATTCTGATATGTCATGTTTAATTAAAGGCTTATGACTGTGTCATAACTATCTCCATAACATCTTCTTAAATAACTCCATTACACCCACAATTGTAACTTAAACAAGCAGTATAACCATTTCGGTAACTGTGTCATTCCTGTTACTGAGGTGTCAGCCCTGTTAATTGTACAATATTCTGATGTAATTTAAGAAAAGAAAAGAAAAACAAACTCATTTTAAATGTTAAGTAATAGAAACCAGTGGCTCCCTTAAAGAAATTGGGATATTATTATTTTGTTTTCATAACTTTTTCTTAAATCAAAGATGCTGTGAAAGGGTCCATTGTGAATGGGCATATTTATTCATGGGGGAAAAAGTTAACTCGTCAATATTCTAACTCTACAAACACACTATTGTAACAAGGGGCTTTTATCTTTCATATGATATCATAATTATTCTAAATATGTATTTATAACCTTTTCAAACAGTAATTGATATGTAGTAACAGGGCTGACGAAAAACAAATATGCATGTTGTTTAAATGTGAAAACAATAAAAAATATAATAGCCTGAGATGGCACGGTACATTTGTCTGAGAGATAAGAATCCACTTAATAAAAAAAATGTATCCAAAACTTTTAAAACAATACTTTTCAAATCAAACATTAAAAAGTGAAAATGGCAAGCTTTCGTAGAATGACCCACCTGTGTATCAAAGTGTACTGTGTTTTTACTGTAGACAGAGAGAGACCTGTGTATCATAGTGTACTGTGTCTCACTGTAGAGGGAGATACCTGTGTATCATAGTGTACTGTGTCTTTTCACCGGAGATGTTACCTTGTTTGTTTATTGGTGTAATTAATACCTACAAACAAAGAGGATGTTGTCTTTATAATCCTTGTATTTTTCTACCAATACTGTTTTTATTCAAAGTAACGAGTGTGAGGTAACTGCGCCTGCCTAGAATAAACCAGTGTGTGTGTGTAGTAGGGCTGACCCCTATTGGCCGTAGTCGACTGGCCAACCTCTTAGTCGAATATAATAAAAAAAAAAAAAAAAATATTATTTAATTTTTTTTTATAATTTTTTCCAAAAGAAAAGAGGCATATAAGCGTGGCTAACGCTAATAGCACACATACCAGAGGCTAACTGCCTACGAAAACAGGCACAGAGGCACTGAAAGAGGATTTTACCCATCTAATGAACACACTAGACTAGACATATCAAAAAGATGTATCCATCAGTGGACCAATTGCATGCTTTTGCAGAGGACAAGAAGCCTTCAGTCGACTCCTTCAGACATTAAGCACCCCCACAGCCCAAATGGAATGATAAAAAATGTAAAAAAAAAAAAAAAAAAAAAATTAAATTAAATATATATATATATTAGTGCTGTCAAACGATTAAAATATTTAACTCGATTAATCGCATGATTGTCCATAGTTAACTCGCGATTAATCGCAAATTAATCGCATTTTTTTTTAATTTTTTTTTTTTACCTTAAACAGATCTTTTTCAAGTTCCAAGTTTTAATACTCTTATCAACATGCGAGTCAACAAATGCTTGCTTTGTGCAGCCATTTAACACAAACGGATGACCCTCATGCATTGCAAATTTGCATCAAATTCAAAACAGAGTGATGCACAAAATAACTTAAAAGAAAATAATAATTTAAAACAATGAATAAAGTGTGCATGAAATAATAGGGGAAAGAAAACGTTAGGAACTTGTTACATTCACACACACAAGGGCTGATTAATCACACACCCCCCTCTCTCCCTCACACACACACTCTCCCAGCTCTTTTTCTCTTTTGCCCCTTCCTCATCTCTCTCACCCCCCTCTCTCTCTATATCTCACACACACACACACACACACACACACACACACACACACACACACACACACACACACACACACTTCAGAAACAAACATAGTATCAATGAGAGCATCAATAATACACCTGAGTGAAGTCTAGTAAAAAAAAAAAAAAATTTAGTTAATCTTGAGTTAAAAAAATTAGTGGCATTAATAGAATCGGGAGTTAACGCGATATTAACGCGATATATTTGACAGCCTTAATATATATATATTTTTTTAAGTCGACCAATAGTCGACTAACGGCAAATTTTGGCCAATCCTAGTCGACCATCCAAATCCTTAGTCGGGGACAGCCCTAGTGTGTAGATAAGGCAAGAAAAGGAAAAAGACAAGAGGCAGATAGTATTGATTGATTTCCTAGTATTTCTTCTACTAGTTAGTCTGTAGTGTCACCATGTTATGCACGCTATGATTCTTTCCCACTTGTCTTACTGTATCACATCATGGTCACAAACCTCACAAACCATACTAAAACCCATAACGAAGGTTATCCTTTAACCCTAGTTATATGATTGGCGTAGCTTTTCTGCTTCGCCTATGGGATACACTCAGCGCCTGTGCGCGTCCAATGAAAACTTCTTACATGCACCTCCCATCTGTCCGACCACGCCCACCTCCGGCCACTTAAAGCCCAGGTGTGGCAGTCTACTTCCCCCTTCCGAGTCTGAATTTCAGCGAAACACAGCCAAGGGTCCTCAGGGCTGCGATTAAAGCAGAAAAGCTACACCAATCATATAACTAGGGTTATAGGATAACCTTTGTTATATTTCATTGGCTACGCTTTTCTGCTTCGCCTTTGGGACAACGGGCGAAGCAGGGCACGTAGCCCCGACAAATGCACCCCCTGAGGTCCCCTTCACGACCATCAGAAAAATATGGGGCGGGGTCCGGCCCCCTCGTGCCTCCTAATGAGGAGCGGAGAGAAGGACACCAATCATACGCAGTGGGGCGCAGTTACCCCAAAACGCACAAGGTGAGTAGATTATGCGAAAAACCGCTGTCTACCTCACCATGCACCCCGCCAGCCGCCCGGCAGCGGGATGCAGAAGGGGAGCCGCACCTTTCCTTTATGGAGGCGGGGCCCCCCGGCCATGGCCACGAGACAGAACCCCCCCGAAGTTCCCGATGAGGACCAAAGGACCTCACCCGGATTTACAGCGCCCTACCCCCACCCCCCCCAGGGGCCACCGTGCTCCTTAACGAGCCGAGTGCCGAGAGAGGGAGTGCGCACATGCTTGACCGACGAGCCACAGAGGGTCGACGGAAAGCCTGCCCCACCCATCCCCACACCGGAAGCTCCGAGCCAGGCCTGCCGAGGCAGCCGCCAGTGAGCCTCCTGGAATGCTGGGGCCTACATGTGACCAGTACAGCAGAGCATGGCTGATACCTGGTGGACACTAGGTCAAGACCGACCCTGCCCGGCGCGGCCAGGATGAGTCCTGTGTCCCCTAACGCAGCCGCCACCTGTAAAACAGACAGGGGGTGTGCGTTTTGGCCATAAGTCACAGAGGCGCTAGAGGGACTGACCGCCCGAGAGCAGCATTCCACTGGCCCACCACAGATGGGGGCCCCCCCCTGTGACCACAGGCCTGCCCCGTCACCCTCTCTTGGGGGTCTCTGGCTGCATCTAACTAGATGAGCCCTCTCACCGAGCCCCCCATGGGTTACAGGGACCCACAGGCTGACCAACACCTTAGTACTGTCAGCCTGGACGAGGGAAACCTACATAAAAAACCCTCCTTCCCATCTGTACACATAGAAAATGCAGATTCTATGCTGTTCCGACAGATCCGGGGGCGTGCCCGGTTCCTAACGGCAGTGTTGAAAAACACCCGGAACCCGGGAGCACTGAGCTCTAATTACCAATACGTTAGGCCGTAGGGAGGCAGAATAGGCCCACTACCTCCCCACTGTATTGGGCCAGCACCCCACGTTAGAGAGGGTCGGCGAAGTCCGCCACGTGAGATGTGACACAGCCCAGTGGCTGAGGTCCCACATCAATGATTGACCAACCAATTGAAAACTACCTTTTCATTTCAACTTAACAGCTTGGAGAACGGGTACTCCACCGCACGCTCAATACACACAGCTGTAAAAAAAAACGATCAAAGATGTGGAACTCAGTCTAAACCTCTACTCGTCATCCACTCACATACGAGTCGGGGGGAAAAACACAGCACAGTACCACTGTGCGTTCTTCAACCCCATATTCGAATGACAAGTAGGGCCACTCTGTGTGGGCAGACATCATCCCCATTTGCAGCAGTAGGGGGGGCTGCCCATACCGAGGATGGAAACCTTCACCATGCCTCCTCCTAAAATCAACCGATCGGGAGATATGTGTGTCATGGATCTGAATCAGTCCCCCCGTTTTAAACCCTCAAACTAGTTCCCATTGCTGGGACCGGAAAATCGACCTATGTTGCCAACAAAATCAGAATGAACACGATTTTGTCTGGTCTTCGTGGCTGTGGCACCTGCTTTATCACAGCAGAGCCAAAAACAGCGCGAGACGAAAAGAGCCTTGAATAAGAAACTCGAACCGGGAAAGTGCGCACGCAACTCCCCTGGTCGCTAACGCCAGAGCTAGCAAGGGTCCCCATATATCCGCCGACGGATAGCGGGGAACCCCTCTTATGCAAAGGACAGATATGTAAATACAATACGTCACCGCTTACCTTCTCCCAGTGGGAGCGCAAAATGCGGCGTGCCGCTCGCGCTCATGGTTGACCAGAGGAGCTGGATGTAAGATATTTAATGAATAAATATAGTACAGCCCCTCACATCAGGCCTTCTCCCGAGGGAGAAGACCGAAACGTCATATACACATATGAATAGATTGTAAAGTGAAAGGGGTAACCTGTCCCTCGTGAGTCCTTGAATTGATATGGTTAGTGGACCAGTCGACCAAAAGATTCGCGGAACACAGAGTATTTCAAACGGAGCTTTTATTTGTTGGTCACACAGAGAAGAGAACTCTCCTGCAGCCCGTGTGGGCTCAGCTCCTCGCCACCAGTAGAAGAAGGGCGAGTACACCACATTACATGTCATTTATACAGAGGAGGAGGGGAGGGGTGTATGTGTGTATGTATTTGTGTGTGTAGTATGTGTGTGTGTGTGTGGTGTGTGTGTGTGCTAGTCGGTGTGTGTGCTTGTTTCAGAAGGGGGGCTAATGGGTTCCAGATGTAGAAGACCCCTATTCTCGAACAACACCTCCACAAATCATGGCCGTGACAGCTGGGTGGGGGAGATGTGTGCGCGTGTGTATGTGAGTGTGTGTGCGTGTGCGCGTCAGAAGAGGAGTGTGCGTGAGGCGCGTGATCAGGATGTACAGGGGGCCCTGTGTGTGTGTGGGTGTGTGTGGAAGGAGACAGCCATGAGGTCGGCAGGTCACGCCACATGCAGGGAGGGAGACACAGACAGAGAGCAGGGTGCAGCCTGCACAAGCACAGATATAAGATATCAGACATTTTACATCAAATTTTACTAGATCAATGAACTAAAAACCCATCAATCCCCCTTTTTGACATTAAATCCATATGTCAAACACAACAGTTCATTGATGGATCTGTACCCGTCGATTGTCACCTCATTACATGCATCACATCTAATACCAGACGGGATATCAACACCAGGAGAGGAGAGAGAGAGATAGAGGGAGGGGGGGGGAGCGGGAGAGAGAGAGAGAAGAAAGAGAGAAACACAGATTCTTGCAACTTCACCAGACGATACACGTAACCCCGTTGGACCCCCCCTTACTCAGGCACACACAACGTCCATCAGGGCGCTACCTTCCCTCTGTTACAGTACACCGCCCATCTGGGTCGGCCCCGTCTCCTAGAGGGCAAGGGCCTCCTCCTGAGGTTGGTCCCCGTTCCAGGTGTGGGTCCCCTAGTCGGGCGCCGCACTGAGTGGCAGCAAGTCTAGTGAGCTCCTGCAGTATGTTGTGTTTTTCTGTGTTTCGTTAGTGTTCTCGTTATGTCAATTCAATCGATCATGGCCACAACTTCAAGTAGAGTTGTATACACGAAGCAAGCTCTCCTTGCACTGCGAGCGGCTGCTAAGGATGGAATTAAACACACTATACCGGCGACGCTAAGGGTAATGTACCGTGGATGTAGGGCTGGGGCTAAGCTAAAAGCTAAGCTATCAACTAAGAAGATGCAATATAAGCCGTCTATACCGTCAATCGTGATGGGCAACGTCAACTCCCTATCTAATAAATGTGACGAGCTGGAGGCATTGGTGAAACACCAAAGAACTTACCGGGAATGTAGTTTGATGTGTTTCTCTGAGAGCTGGCTGAATGATAACATCTGTGTTGATATACCAGGCTTCACTGCAGTCCGTGCAGACAGAGATGCCAGAACGAGCGGTAAAAGCAAAGGAGGGGGTCTAATCCTCTATGTGAATAATCGATGGTGCAACCCGGGTCACATAACAGTTAAGGAAAAGATATGCTGCCAGGATGTCGAACTTCTAGCAGCTAGTATCAGGCCCTACTATGTTCCCCGGGAGTACTCTCACATAGACGCCATTGTTGTTTACATCCCCCCTCGTGCTGTCCCGGCAGGGGCGTGTGACGTCATCCACGACACTGTCGCGAGATTTCAGACTCAGCATCCTGATGCATTCATCCTGATCTCAGGTGACTTTAACCATGTCAGCCTTGCCTCCCATCTAACTGGCTTTGTACAATATGTTAACTGCCCCACAAGAGAGAACAACACACTAGATCTACTGTATGCAAATGCCAGGGAAGCATATACTGCCACAGCACTCCCACCAATTGGCAGATCAGATCACAATTTGGTTCACCTTCAGCCCTGCTACAAACCCCCACTCGGACATTTAGAAAATGGACACCAGAGGCCAGTGAGTCCCTGAGAGCCCGCTATGTGTACAGATTGGGATGTATTGCAGGACACAGACGGGAATATGGGGACCTTGGACACTGACAGGAAGGCTGACTGTATCACCAGTTACCTGACCTTCTGCAGGGACATGTTTGTACCAGCAAGGACTGTGCGCTGTTTTTCAAACAACAAGCCCTGGATCACCGCTGACCTTAAGAGGCTTGTTAATGAGAAAAAGGCGGCATTCAGGAAGGATGACATAGAGAGGCGCAAGCAGGTGCAACAGGAATTAAAGAGGAGTCTGAAGCAGGCCAAGGAGGACTATAAGAGGAAGGTGGAGAGGAAGCTGCAGCACAACAACACCAGAGAGGTGTGGAGGGGAATGAAAACCATCACCGGCTATAAGCAGGTAAACTGCCAGGCAGAGGGTGATGTGGACAAGGCCAACGAGTTTAACCAATTCTACAACCGGTTTGACACGGCAGCCAGGGCTCGCTCTGCCCCTGTTGACCAGGCCACACCAACACCCCCTCCCACCTCTCCAGCTGCAGCTCCTCCCCCTGCACCATCTCCTCCTCACTGCTGCAACCACAACTCTGCAGTTCCGCTCCCTGGCCCCACCCCCTGTCACCTAGCCCCCCCCAGTGACCTAGTCCCCCCCCCCTGTCACCTGCCCCCCCCCCCTGTGTCACCCAGCCCCCCCCCCCCCTTGTCCCTTACAGTAGATGAGGTGAGGGCGGAACTTAGGAAACTGCGTCCAGGAAAGGCGGCTGGCCCGGATGGCGTGTGTTCGAGGCTGCTGAAGCTCTGTGCAGACCAACTGGCTGAGCCGCTCCAGAAGCTCTTCAATATGAGCCTGCGGGACATGAGGGTGCCGGTCCTGTGGAAAACATCATGTCTTGTGCCGGTACCCAAAGCTGGGCGCCCGGCCAAGCTCAACGACTACAGACCGGTGGCCCTCACGTCACACATCATGAAGACACTGGAGAGGCTGCTTCTACACCATCTGAGGCCACAGACTGAACACGCCCTTGACCCCCTGCAGTTTGGGAGAACATCGGGGTGGACGACGCGGTCCTCTACATGCTCCATCGGGCCTACTCCTACCTGGATGAGCCAGGGAGTTATGTGAGGATTATGTTTTTAGATTTTTCGAGCGCTTTTAATACTATTCAACCTCCCATACTTAAAGGCAAGCTCAGGAAGATGGGGGTGGATCCCTCCTTCACTTCCTGGATCACAGATTACCTGACAGACCGACCACAGTTTGTCAGAATGGGCAACTGTGTCTCGGAGACAGTGGTCAGCAGCACTGGGGCTCCACAGGGGACTGTTCTCGCCCCGTTCCTGTTCACCCTCTACACGGCAGACTTCAACTACAACTCTGAGTCTTGCCACGTCCAAAAATACTCGGACGACACAGCGATTGTGGCGTGTGTGAGGAAGGGACAGGAGGGAGAGTACAGGGACCAGGTGGGAGCCTTCAGCGACTGGAGCGAACGGAACGGCCTTCTCCTGAACGCAAAAAAGACCAAGGAGATGGTACTGGATTTCCGCAGGTCGAAACCACCTCTGCAACCAGTCAGCATACGGGGAAACAACATTGAGACGGTGCAGACATACAAATATTTAGGCGTGCACCTAGACGATAAGCTGGCCTGGGCTGCTAACGCGGAAGCGCTCTATAAGAAAGGACAGAGCAGGCTGTTCTTCCTTAGGAGGCTCAGGTCTTTTAATGTGTGTGGGGAAATGTTGTTCATGTTTTATCAGGCAGTGGTGTCAAGTGTGCTCCTCTACGCCGCTGTCTGTTGGGGTGGTAATACCACGGCCAGGGATACCAGACGGCTGGATAAGCTGGTCAAGAAGGCTGGCTCAGTGGTGGGGAGGAGACTGGACCCACTGGGGACCGTGGTGGAGAGCTGCACGCAGATAAACAACGTTATTTGGGCGTATATAGTATTATACAACCTGGAAATGGTTCATCAGGATCAACATCCCATAATCGAAAACTGTCTACTCCACGCTGATCGTCCAACGGCGCGAGGAAGATACGGTGAGTTTCAACGTTATTTTCTAACGTATTCTATACTAACTGATCTGATGATCATATGACCCACACTAGATGAATGGTATAACGTTGCCCACGGAATTATAAACGCCCCCTCGCCCATCCGGTCAATATCAGATGATACGTAGTAACTTCTAGAAGTACCTCCAGTTGAAATTTTTCATCTGGCACCAATCGCTACCAAACTGTATTTGATCATCAATATAATGCATTTGGGGCTATAAATCAAGTTCTGAAGAAAGCTGCAGAAAACGATAAAAACATACTTATACTTTAGACCATATTTTAGTATGAATATGTGAATGAAAAAGTATATCGTTGCTACACCCTGAACAATGGATATAGGACATTGAATGGGCCATAATAATGTCAATTTAGCAATATCATTTAAAAAGTTATAGCCCTGCAAAGAAGGGGAACTTCTCCATAGACAAATAGAGCTGGCTAGGGATGGTAAATTATGAATTTAACCATGGCGATCAAAGTGTTAATCTCCGGATAGGAGAAGTTATAGTAGTGGGGGGGAGGGAATGGGGGATTGTGTTGTTTTTTGTTTTTCTTTTCAGTCGACTCGCTCTGTTTTATTTTTGTTTTCACGCTCACGCTCGGTACTCAATGGAACCTTAACAAGTGAATATGTATCTATTATAGTTTTCTACTCCAAACGAATTCCATTCAATCAGACTGCATCCTTTTTAGACTATGGCTAATTTGAATATCCTGATCTGGAATACAGGGGGCTCAATATACCACATAAACGCACAAGTGTACTAACGTGGCTAAAAAGGAAGCAAGTGGATCTGGCTTTACTGAGCGAAACGCATCTTTTATTGGCGGATAACGCAAAATTGGCAAATACATTTTATCATAACATAAGTTCTTCTTCTTTTAGCACCAAGGCCCGAGGGGTAGCCATAATAGTGAAGAAAAATTTGAATATTAAACTGTTAGATGTGTGGTCTGATGCAAATGGTCGAATCACTATTGCTAAAATAGAATGCTCTAACCGAAAAATTGCGCTGATTTCTGCCCCTAATTTGTATGATGCTAACTTTTATGCTGTACTAACTTCAGCTATGTTGAAACTACCTGATTACTCTTTAATAGTAGGAGCTGATTTTAATGCAGTTTGGGATCCATCGATTGATAGATCCAATCACATGGAAAACTGATCAGAAGCAAGCTACCACAGCCCTACAGGCCTGGTCTAAGGACACAGGGGTAATTGATATGTGGCGGTCGCTCAACCCATCCGCAAGGGATTACTCCTTCTTCTCGTCGAGACATAAGACCTCTTCCAGAATTGATTATGTTTTTTCTTCCCCACATCTCTTTGATAGCTTTGATGTTGACTTATTGCCCATAGCACTTTCAGACCACAAAGGTATCCTCCTCAAAGGTTCACTCAGTAAAATGACATCCCGTGCCCCTAGATGGCGTTTTAACTCAACACTTCTGAAAAACGGAGAGTTTAACTTGCAATTTAAAGAGAAGCTCACTGAGTTCCTGCAGTTTAATGTTGGCTCTATACAGGACTCCAGAATTCTATGGAATTCGGTTAAGGGTTTTATCAGAAGTAACACTACTCTCTTTGCATCCAATCTTCGCAAGGGACGTCTCTCCAAGCTGGAGGAACTGGAAAAGCTTCAAGCCATGTTGATCTCTTCCTTGCAGCACAACTACTCTAGTCGACTGGAGCTTCAAATTAAGGTAGTGAAAAAGGAGATTAACTCCATTTTAAGACAACAATCTGAATTTCAGATGCACAGAACAAGACAGCACTACTACTTTCACGGCTCCAGGCCTAGTCACCTACTAGCTATGAAGATACGTGCCAGTGAGCAATTTGCGGATATCCCTTCCATTAAGAACCAACAGGGGGAGGTAACCACCAACCCCAAAAAGATTAATGATACATTTCGCTCTTTTTATTCCAACTTGTACAAGTCAGAGGTGGTCTTTGATCATACCAAGCTGGAGGATTTTCTTGATCAAATCAACCTACCACAGATCTCAGAAGAAAGTGCTAGGTTGCTAGCCGCACCAATCACGCTGGTTGAACTTAGAGAGGCGATTGCGAATATGCAACGGGGCAAGGCTCCCGGATGGGACGGCATTCCACCGGAACTCTATCTTGCATTTTGGGATGTACTCGGTCCCTTATTACTCTCAATGATTTTACACTCAATCAAAGAGGGCAATTTTTCTAGAGATGTCAATATGGCGCTTATATCTGTTTTACTTAAGAAGGATAAGGACCCCATCGAATGTGGCAGCTACAGGCCCCTAAGTCTCCTCTGAGCCGATCTTAAGCTATATGCCAAGGTTCTAGCCACCCGTCTTCAAAAGCACATGACATCTCTAGTTCACCCTGATCAGACCGGCTTCATAAGAGGCCGCCTGGTTACTGACAACATCAGACGGTTACTGCACGTGATTAATGCCAGCAAGGATATTGCAATCCCTACAGCGGTCATGTCCTTGGACGCAATGAAGGCATTTGACAGATTGGAGTGGTCTTATTTATGGGCAGTTCTCAGAAGGATGGGGTTGGGTGAGGGCTTCATTCATATGATCAAAATTCTATACACTGGGCCTTCGGCCATGATCTTAACAGGAAAGTTATGTTCACCACTCTTCTCTGTCTCGCGCTCTTCTAGACAGGGTTGTCCTCTTAGTCCCGGACTCTTCGCTTTATCCCTCGAACCTCTAGCTCAATACATAAGACAATCCCAAATTATATCTCCTATTTCAATTCAGGGCACACATCACCATATTAGCTTATACGCAGATGATGTACTCCTGTTTATGCAGAATCCCTCCGTCTCTCTACCTCATCTGCTTGGCGTGATAGATGAATTTGGCAGCCTGTCCGGCTTTAAGATCAACTGGCCAAAATCTGCCTTTCTTCCACTTAATGAGCCTGCGAAGGCTACCATCCTACCGGCAAACATACTTATGGTGGAGCACTTTAAATGTCTCGGGATTGAAATATTCCCCACTATTAGCCAGACGGTAAGGTATAATTACTCCAGCTTGGGTGACAGGATCACGAATGACTTTAACAGATGGTCCAAATTAAAAAATTCATTACAGGCCTGTGCGTCAATAGTTAAAATGAATATTTTACCCAGAATTAACTTTATCAGCTCCATGCTCCCGTTACCTCCTCCTGCTGGTTACTGGCAGAAATTGCACTCTGCCTCATATAAATTTGTTTGGAACAATAAACGCCTGCGCTTGAAGAGATCAACTGCCCAAAGGAGTAAACTCGATGGGGGCTTAGCATTTCCAGACTTTAAATATTATTTTCAAGCTTTCTCTCTGAGACCTTTGATCACTTGGTTTGACGCTCAAGCAGCTGTATCTTGGCGACCATTGGAGGAGAAGTTGGTGTCCCCATATAGACTTCAGGATATTGTGTATACCAACATATCAATTAAACAATGTAAATTACGATTTTGGCCCTCTTATCACACATGTGATCCAGACTTGGCGTGACACTCAGAAAGGGGGTAAAAAACGCCAACAATGGCACACGCATTCCCCTCTATTTAATAACAATCTTCTACTTATTGGGGCGGCTAGGTGGTGTAGTGGGCAAGGCACTCGCCACCAGTGTGGAGATGCTAGGATTCGCGTGTTCTAATCCAGCTCTCCACATTGTTTTCAGTTTAGCTGGTCGTCCGCAGTAATACACATTGGCCGTATTACGGGGAGGGAAACTGAAGGGTGGGGATCGGGCGTTGTGAACAAGCGACTCCTACAAGTCGGTTGGTGCGCCTGCGCAGTAGAATCAGGAAGTGTCGGGGGCAGCGTGAGCCTCCCACGCGTTACTCCTCGACACTGAGAGATCGAGCTGCGCAGGTGAAAAGATGCGACTGCTGTTACCTCAAGTACCGGAGGGGACTTGTGCTATGTATGACTTAGTCCACATTGCAGCCGGCTTGTGGGAGGCAAGAAACAGCGTTCGTGACAGGGGAGGGTTGAATTGGATGATACGAAATTGGGATGGGAGAAAATATAGAAAAATGGGAGAAAAAGTGGATAAAAAAAAAAAAACAATCTTCTACTTATTGGACAACAAGCTATTAGATACCCTAGATGGGAAAAGAAAGGCATACACACATTGGGGGATATCTTCGACAACTCTGGTCTCCGCTCTTTTCAGGATATATCCAACGGATATGATCTCCCCGGAACCTCCTTTTTCTTTTATTTACAAATAAGAGCAGCTCTGAAGGCTCATGGAGTGCCATGGGACGCTCCACTAGTGCATTACCGCTTTCACAAATTCTTTTATGACAAAGAGACATCGAGAGGCTTCGTTTCTGACTTTTATCGCCATTTACTCATGTCCTCGTATAAAGACCTTCCTCTGGATACGATTTGGAGAAAGGAGGTCCCGGAGTTGGATGTAGATTTTGATTGGGATGCAGTCTGGGAAAATGTTCAGTTATCCTCACACAACCCAGATCACCAACATATTCACCTAAATTGTATTCACAGGACTTATTTAACCCCTAGACCAGTGGTCGGCAACCTGCAGCCTCGAGGCCGCATGCGGCTCTTTAGCCAATCAGCTGCGACTCCCTGGCCCAAAAAAATATATATATATATCGATGTCATACTGTGACACTGAAATGAAAAAATATTTCATCAACTAAGATATTTAGTCAACAAAAGGCTTACCTGTATGCCTGATATGTGGTGCGAAATTTGCGAACAACGAAAAATGTACTTTTTATTTTATAGATTTTCCACGAATAAGGGAAGGACTCTAATAGAGCTGCATAGTTCAGGGTTTTATTTCAAAGTAGGTTTACAGATGCAAGTGTTTTTTCTCCTTTTCTGTGTTTTATTTCAAAGTAGGTCTACAGTACACATGGTAGTCTTTTTTCAAAGTGGACTACTTTTATTTTATAAATGTTCCACAAATAAGGGAAGGACTCAAATATACCTGAATAGTTCAGGGTTTTATTTCAAAGTCGGTCTACAGACACCAGTGTTTTGTCTCCTCTTCTGTTTTTTATTAAAAAAAAATATGTCTACACAGCCAGTATTTTTTCTCCACTTCATAAGAGTTTGAGGTTTTCCTTTGTTATAACAGGTAAAAACAGCAATTAAAAAGTCAAAATTTTTCTTTTTGTTGCTTTATAATCCCATTTATGCAACAAACTGTGCTATAAGTATAAAGTATAATAAATCGCAAATTACTTTGGGTATGCAATTGTCAGGCATTTTATGCTAAATGTGGGGTATGCTTGGGGATATATAAAATGTTATACACTGTGTTATCTTCATTTTAAGGGTAAATAGGTTGTGCGGCTCCCTGAGCATTTTATTTTGTGGGACGGGGGAAAAGTGGCTCTTTTGATAGTAAAGGTTGCTGACCCCTGCCCTAGACCAGTGGTTCCCAACCTTTTTCCCCCCAGGGACCCCCAAACATCTCTGATGAAATTCGCGGACCCCCTCCTAATAAGATACCATAAAATACTTTTTTTTTTCATTTTAATAACAAACTGCTTATACACAGGCATATGCATCACAATTAGACCCACTATGCTTCTTTGACTTGTGCCTTCAATCAACAAATCTCATCTTGCACCATATGCATTTCAAAATGTTTGGCCAATATTCAAATGCTGTATTCATCCTCTCAAATCAGGCCCTAATGGTGAACGGTTTGCATTTATGGAACAAATCAATGCAACAAATTAAACTAAATATGAGACAGGAAATTCCAATCAGTAGCAGAGAGAATCTGTCCTAGCTGGGTTTAATACCTTTTTTTTGTCATTTTAATAACAAACTGCTTATACACAGGCATATGCATCACAATTAGACCCACTATGCTTCTTTAACTTGTGCCTTCAATCAACAAATCTCATCTTGCACCATATGCATTTCAAAATGTTTGGCCAATATTCAAATCCTGTATTCATCCTCTCAAATCAGTCCCTAATGGTGAACGGTTTGCATTTATGGAACAAATCAATGCAACAAATTAAACTAAATATGAGACAGGAAATTCCAATCAGTAGCAGAGAGAATCTGTCCTAGCTGGGTTTAATACCTTTTTTTTGTCATTTTAATAACAAACTGCTTATACACAGGCATATGCATCATAATTAGACCCACTATGCTTCTTTGACTTGTGCCTTCAATCAACAAATCTAATCTTGCACCATATGTATTTCAAAATTTTGGCCAATATTCAAATCCTGTATTCATCCTCTCAAATCAGGCCCTAATGGTGAACGGTTTGCATTTATGTTGAATGAAGTAAGAATCCACTGCAGTAAAAATATCCTGGTAGTAAGGTTGACTGACATGAGAATGTCCTGCTTCAGATCCTCATTTTCAATATATTGCACATAAACGATGAGCACAGCCTCGTCTGCGACAGTTGTAGTTTCATCAAGTTGTATGGCAAATGGACCCTTTCTAAGCTTTTCTGACAGCTGCTGCTCGCAATCACTTGACATCTTATCAATTCGGTCTTTCACTACATTGTTCGAGAGTGGTACTGATTTTAGTTTATCCGCCACCTGTGGGCCGCACAGTTTCTAAACCATTTTGATGCAGGCTGGTTTGATGAGCTGCTCGCCAATATTGTGCGGTTTCTTTGCTTTTGCAATTAAAAGCGAACACTCAAAGAGGCTTCGGTAGCATTCTGTAAATCACTGCCACCCCTGCTCCACGCTACTCTAACATCAACAGGCTTGTTCGCCTTGAGAGACTGTTCTTTCCTCCGAAAAAAGTCTGGATCCTTCCCAACGGTTTCTGGGTGCTTAGACGCCTGATGTCTCTTCAGCTTGCTGGGCTTCAGGCTCGAGTTTGCCAACTTTTCTCCACAAATCACACACTCAGGTCGTTTGTCTGGTCCCTCAGTGAAGCCCATGGTGATGTAATTTTCGCGATTGCTGTAGGTCCTAACTTTTTTTGCAGATGAGCTGCCGTCATCTCCTTTTCGTTTGTCACACATTTTCGCCTCTGGCGGCTGACTGCAGACGAGCCGAGAAAGTTAACTAGCGTGCTAGGCTAGCTACAGAAAGTGATACAGTCAACTGATTCGCGTTTTAGCGGCTACCCGGTAGCCTACTGTTAACGTTCAAAAATCATGTCTAGATGTTTATTTATTTATCTTTATTTTTTATTGTAGTGGAGAGACTATTCAGGAAGTGATGTCACAAGTCTTTGGATTTGTTCAGAATAGGGATTTTTGTTAAGCAGTGACACCAGGGGACAGCTATCTCCATTATATTATTTATAATATTTAGTTGGTATTTAATTTTTTTATGTTAGCCACTTCATACATGTGATAGTGGTGTATACATTCTTGCATTTAAAATGGGAGAGAAATATATTTGTAAACTCTAAATATGCCCCTAAACCTCAATACATGACATTGGGGACAAGCACTTTTCTTGTACTTGGAATTTCATATAATTGATAAAAAAAAAATCTAAAAAAAAAAAAAAAAATACAAAAAAAAATACCTCAAATCATCTGTGGTCTGGCGGACCCCCTTCGCCCCCTGGCGGACCCCAGGGGGTCCGCGGACCCCAGGTTGGGAATCACTGCCCTAGACGATTGAATTCAATGGGTCTCAGACCTGACTCTTTATGTACCTTGTGTCCAAACGGCGCCACAGGTACATATATGCATATGTACTGGGAATGCCCCCCTGTTGTGAGTTTCTGGGAAAATGTTACATATCAGCTCTCGGACATTTTCTCTTTAACCATACCTGTATCTCCTTCTGTATTGTTATTGAATGATCTCTCTCAATTACCGACCTCTATACAGGTGAAAAGACTCATTTTGGCCGGCCTCACAGCCGCAAAAAAATTCTCACGTTGGTTTCACCCAGACAAACTGCCCGAAGGTATGGTTTCTCACCTACCTTGATGTGATCTATTTGGAGATATCCACGGCACGTGTTGTAGGGGTTAAGGAATCTAATATCGCAATTTGGTTGGCTGCAGTGGCAAAGTTAAAAGAATGCATATACGTTTTTTTTTTTTTTTGTTTTGATTTGTTTTGATTTTAGTTTTTTTCTTTTACTGAATAATGTAATGTGAGTGTGACTCATGTTGAGGTCCTTGGGTGAGCGGGGGGGGGGGGGAAACGAGCGAGTGTCCATGTAGGATGATCACTGTACAGTCTGTATCAGTTATTGTCTTGTCATGTGGTGTTAAGTTATTGTCTTGGGAAGTCTTTTTATGTATTATTATTGTATTGTTTGTGATATATGTTCTGTTTCATGTTGGAAAAGAAAAAAAATTTGATAAAAAAAAAAAAACATTGTCGAAGCGGATTGTTTTTTTATTGGTTCATTTCCGTTTTATAGCATTTGGAAAAGCCCTCGTTTTCAAGGAAAATAAAAAGATTCCATGATAAACGCCCTGTACTGGAATATTCTAGAATACACAAAAACTTTGTAATTTTTCGGCCTATTTATTAATCGTTTTCAAATAAACGCTAGATCATCGATAGTATATGTGTACGTATGCACGCTATATAGGCGATCTGAAAAATCTATTCTCTGATTTCCTCAAAGCGATCGCGCACATACAGACCCATCACACATGTTCTCCAAAAAGATCATTCCAATTCCTGATCGCCATTCCAAAAATCTATCGCTTTTATTGATCCAACGCTACATACTGTAAACACATATTCCACGCTGTTCTGAGGGTCCACAATGAATCCGATCGGCTCATGCCTGAGAAGTAAAATGTGGATTCCGGATTTTTCTTTTCTCATCCATTTTCATTTAGTCCATTCCAAAAGGGTGCATTACCATCTGGGAGACGATAGGGGCGGTTTTTTTCACATCTGAGCTCCTGATGGGGCTGGTTTACCAACGGGAGACTCGGTTGATGAAATATGAATTCAGATCGCTAATAAAAAAATAACACGCTAATTGTCGTGGTGGGCATTCAGGCATTGGGCTGATAACACGTGTTATCACGTGGTGGGCATTGAAAGTGTTAAAGGGGCAAACTTATGGAACTCTCCGCCTACTGGCTTAAAACTGGAGTCCAATGTCAACGTCTTCAACAGAGGACTCAAAGTATGGGTGAAATCAAAGCAGCAGTGCTCACATGTGTAGATGTGGACTGGTTTTGTTGTTTTGATCATGGACTCTTGGTTCTGGTAACTAATTGTTCTGATTTTAATTCTGTATTATACTGTTCATTTTACTCTATCTTTTAGAAAAGCCTCAATGGACTGGTGTTGAAAACTAGCACTCGTGCTATAAACACGCAAACAACACATCTGGTCTGTCCACCACTGTGACTGATCCAATGTAGCTGTGGTGTAAATTTTAAATACAAGTTTTCATTCATTCATGCTTAGAGAACGAGACAGAGATAGAGACATATATGCTTAGAGACAGACAGAGAAATATAAACAGATATGTAGAGAGATAGAGTCAGAGATACCTAGAGAAAGAGAGATAGAAAGAGAAAAACAGTGAAGGAGTGAAGTGAAGGGGAAGAGGAGACAAGAGAAGACACAGTAGGAGTGGAGAGGAAAAAAGAAGAATAGAGAAGAGAGGGCGTAGAGTGTCTTTTTACAAGAAGAGATATATATATTGAGAGAGTTCACACAGAGATATTCAGTTCATCAATGACATGATTGTAAAGCTGCACACATTCCATGATGCTCACTTTAGTCCAAAAACATAAATCAGACCTCTTTCATTGTCACTCATGTCCTGTCTTGGGTTGACCTGTGTCGTCTCTGTGAGGGCAGTAACATCTCCAGCACACCTCATTCTGTAAAGAAAACACAAAAAGCTGAGTATTAGCTAAGCATAGACATATAATAATAATAATAATAGTTCATTTATGGAGCATCTTTCATACATAAAATGCAGCTCAAAGTGGATTTTATTGACAAGAAACATAACAACTTTGACAGATCAACATTTGTATTTGCCTTGTCAGGGATAAAACGAAAAGTCCAGGACTTATTTACATCGTTGTCCCTGTTGTTACTGGTTTCAAGTGGCACTATGGCATCTGAAGTGCATCGAGCATTCTTAGTGCATAATCTAAAGTTCATGTAGTGGTATTCATGTTTCAGTTTTTTTTAATTATAAAAAAGCATCATTCATGCTCATTGGTGCATTAAAAACAATTATTTTCATCAACAAAGTGCATAGAGACATTACTCATCGTTCACCAGAGGTTCCTCCGGTGGTTATAACAAGTTTGTCCTCCCTGCTTAGCCTTATTTTTGAAACCATTAATATGGATTCTGTCTTGTTGCCTAGATGCAGTGACAACCTGTTGTCTGTTAGCCAGTTCTTTATACTATCAATGGTGGTCACTACATTAAATCTATAACTATAACTGTCCTTGTTGGTCATAATTTTCACTGTTATGCACCTGGCTGACTGTAACGTTACCTTTTTTTGGGTGATGGTCTGTGTCTTTTCAGAGCAGACACGAGAGCCCGGATGGGATCTGGATTTTCCAGAGTTGGCTTCCCATCTCTGAAGTGCTTTGGGGTGAAAAGACAGTTAGCAAAAGTTAGCTAAAAACACCAGCTAACTAGCAGCTAAGTTGGCAGCTAACGTTAGCTAGCTGGGCTGGATATACGCTAGCTAGTTGGCAGTCAAAGTCAAACGTTAGCAAACTAATAGTTTGGTCTACGTTTCTATGCCGTCAAATATTATGTCTTTATGAATTGACCTTACCTTTGAGCAAACATAAGTGTCCTTGGTAATGGTCTTCACATTCAGTTGTGTATGTGGTCGACGACACAGCAGAATCCACCGCTTGCATTTGTTGAGTTTTCTTTTGGGCTTCGGAAAAGGTATGAAATATACTCCTCCATCCAGTCTTTCAGGGTACCTGGTGTCCGAATTACAGGTACCCCACACACAGCATTTCACCATCAGATATTAGGTAGATGAGTCATTCTACAGAAACGCACACTTTTGGAATAGCAACATGTCTTAAAATGTAGTTAATTTTCCTACATTTAAACTTAAGTTACAATATTGGTTAACCCTTTGACTTTATGAATCCACATAAATGAGAGCTTAATGATAATTTTTTTTTTTACTTTGACTTAAAGAATGCTTGTGCCATCTTTTTGTCACTGGTGTTACCTCATACCTTTAACAATATTCAAGTCTTTTTAGAAATGTTTTTTTCACAATCTATTCTGCACATATAGTCAGAGGAACAGTAGGATAATGATAATGCAAACAATTTGGAGATTATGTATTTATTTATTTTAATCAGGTTTGTGAAAAGTGTAATTTGCTTATTAAGACCATCATATCTTTGCTATAATAATAACAATATTTGAAGGACAGTCATACAAATGTAATGATAGTATCCTTAACATCCTAACTCTTTAATGAAGCAAAGGTCAATTGATATAAAATCAATGTAACACTTTTGATTTCATATGACCCAAAAAAACACAGTAACACCAGTGACACAATAAAACACCAGTGACACAGATTGTTTTATTCAATATCAATTACTTATTTGAGATAGAAAATGGTGTATTTAGTACAAAACCAAAGATTATCACTGACATTAAGTCAAATAACTTTAGTTATTTATATATTTATTTTATATATATTATATATATTTATTTATATAATTTATATTTAGTTGTGATCATGAATGGGTACTAATGAGTTATATTGTATGCATAACAACTTCTTTAAAAGCTTTTACTAAAGCTTATTTACATAGTCACTGGTGTTACTGGTCGTCACTGGTGTTACCATGAAGAGCAGTAACACCAGTGACGGTAACACCAGTGACCATTTTCATGAAATCTGTATTTTACAAAATGGCAGCTACAGTACCTCAAACCACATGTTGCTAATCATGCTAAACTCACTCAAATATGTATTTTAATCAATTTGTATTGATTATTGAGTATTGATATCTTATAGGCCATACCAATGACTAGCTAAATGTCTCGTATGAAATTATGAGATAAATGAGAACATTTCCAACATTTGAAAAAAGACAGCAGACTGACAATGTACCTTTCTTCACAGTTCTTCAGGAAGTAGGACGTAGGAAGTGATGTCACAAGTCTTTGGATTTGTTCAGAATAGGGATTTTTGTTAAGCAGTGACACCAGGGGACAGCTATCTCCATTATATTATTTATAATATTTAGTTGGTATTTAATTTTTTTATGTTAGCCACTTCATACATGTGATAGTGGTGTATACATTCTTGCATTTAAAATGGGAGAGAAATATATTTGTAAACTCTAAATATGCCCCTAAACCTCAATACATGACATTGGGGACAAGCACTTTTCTTGTACTTGGAATTTCATATAATTGATTAAAAACAAATATTGCCCAATTCTTGCCTCAAATAGGTATAATTGTTCAAAGAACATTTTACATTATTCAAATATATAAATTAAATGTCACTACAAAGTCTGTTTAAAGTGTATGCTTTCTGCAAAGGCTGGGGACAGAAAAGTGTGCGTTTCTGTAGAATGACTCAGATAATAACATATAAACTGAACTCTTCACAGTGGTTTAGATCACAGACGTTTGGTTTGATGCACCCCACAAATGGCTTTTCTGGTGATGTCCGACTTTTCTGCCAGCGGGGATTTTCGCTGTGATATGATTGGACAAATTCTTTGATGGCTGGACGTCTCGCGCCACTGACTCATATGTCACGTCCACGGCACACTATATTGATGGCGAGTGGGTATTGCAAAACCATGTTCTGCAGACCAGAGTGTTCAACGAGGCCCACACAGGAAATAATCTAGCAGTTTTACTGCAAGACCAGGGGAGGAAATTAGGCCACTTTACTCGCCAAATGCGAGTATTTTTTACGTTTGGCGAGTGATTCATGAAGAGCACTCGCCAGTCTGGCGAGTACTAGTAATTACAATAATAATTACAAAACAAAAAAATCATTCTGCAATCTGCTGATTCGCTCACTGGCACAAGCCGAACTCTGACTCCCCCCTTGATTCTTCCCATTTGCGCCTCATAATAATCCGACCATAACCAATGAACATCATCGTTGTACAGATGCGCTCTAAGATCCTCCAATGAACACTCGTTTTCTAGAAGATGTCGCGCATCTAGGGGAAGTGGACAGACCACTGCGCGCAGACCTACAAACTCCTGTCACCGGCTTGACAACGTAGACACACTTAGACAAAAACACATTGTGGATGAAAATAATTGCATGTAGAGTCGTCGCTTTCGGATATCAGTGCGGTCTGACATGGGGACGAACAACAGCACACGACGTTCTCCTTCGAGTCGGATGAGAATGACAAGTGGACGTGAGGCTAACCAGCATTAGCCGGCTAGCTACCTAGCATCAAGCTACCATAACGCGCATTCAACATAGTGGACTATACTGAGCGGCTTTGCTTAAATGCAGCCGAGTGACATTTTATTATTACCGGTGTAACTGAGGGGTACAATTCCCTGACTGTATTGTTAGATATGATACTTACTACCACTACCTCTTGTACTTTAGACTCTGGCCACCCAGTACTAGGTATAAATAATTATGATAAACACTCCCACCTGATGAAACGGATCCAACACAAATGTACCAAGTCGAAAGTCTGCGTTTAATAATAATACATAGCAAAAGGTATGTACAACGATCACTTAATTACATTTATGATTTGAAATAGTATGCACTTTTATGGCAAATGAGTATTCGTAGGTAGATCAATATCGAATGTCCAATCTCTGATTGCGCAGGAAGCAAATATACAACCTGGAATATTTAGGGAACAATAGCAATGATACTTGAATGATTATATAGCTGGATACACTAGGGGAAGGTTCCGACTGCTTGTAGGACAGCTGGAGGGGGGGGGGGTAGAGTCTGGCTGTATCCCGTCTGGCCGAGGGTATCCTGGGAGAGCCCACAGTCGTGCGACCCGGTGCCCAGCGATCCTCGATCCACAGATGAAAGCAGTTGGACTCTCTGTGGCCGGCGTCCTCCGGTCCACGATGGAGAGACGTGAGGCGACCTCGTCGTGTAGAGCGTCTTCTCACCTGTCGTCCTCTCCGGGGGGGGTATTTCCAACACACCGCAGTGTTGGCCTTTATCCATAGAATAATCAAAGTACTCAAAGCATAATCCAAGCCGGGGAAGGCTAGCCGTCGTCGGTAGAATAATCCAAAATACAGGTCCACTCGCTCTTTGGCCTGGAGCTCCTCGGGTGCAGCTTCACGTGGGGTCAACCACCCTGGATAAGCGTCCAGCTGATGCCCGAAACGATGGGGGTGCTGATTACTATAGAACTCTTACCGCACGAGGCACTACATATGAATAGACTATTATTAGCTTAATAGAATACGTCCAACTCGACGATATAGTGCCAAATATGACTATTCAAATATTAATATACACGATGTCTCAATGCCGATACTGGGCCGAATTGGCCTTACTGCCCACACGTGGTTCGCGGGGAGGCTTTTGCGTCTGTCACTCTGTTGGAGGGTAATGAACTGGACTAAAAGAAAGCTCTACTTTAATAGCGCAGTATATATACGCACTATGAACAAATAGTACCATTAGTGGTGCGGTAGACATATTCCTACGCGGAACTAGGACTTGTCCATACATGTTGAGCGGTACGATTGAACCTGGTCTGAGGGGTATGGCGACCTGGCACCAAGGTCTCGTCCAATGGTAGAATGGAGACTATTATGGGATGTTCAGTAGACTAGAAGGGATATTCAATGCATATTGTACAAGGAATATACAAGGGATATCAGGGGATATACAAATACAATTAAATATATATATATAAATAAATATATATATTCGGTTTAATCTGATCCTTCAGAACAACCGGGTTTCCCCCCATATCACCACTCGCCCATATGCCCTTCACAACGGTGATGTTGTCACACTTGGCATTCAGAATACACCTGCTGAACCCCTAGCGTTGTCATGAGATTCGGTTCCAATGTATTGTCATCATACAGCACAAGTAGAGTACAACCAGAATACGTTTGGTATCCAACCAGAGTGCAAATGTAACAAGTCAAGTTCAAGTTGTTTTATTTAGCTATTACATTACAGTGAAATGCTTGGTTCTTTCACTGCCAAGCCCAGTCCAACCTAGACCAGCCCAACCCAGTCCAACCTAGACCAGCACAACCCAGTCCAACCTAGACCAGCCCAACCTAGACCAGCCCAACCCAACCTAGACCAGCCCAACCCAGTCCAACCTAGACCAACCCAACCTAGACCAGCCCAACCCAGTCCAACCCAGTCTAACCTAGACCAGCCCAACCCAGTCCAACCTAGACCAGCCCAGTATCTTTCACTGCCTAGTTCAGCCCAACCCAGTCCAGCCCAGCATCTTTCACGGCCCAGTTCAGCCCAACCCAGTCCAGAATAGTTCCCTCTTTCATGTTAATATGTGATATCCTAATATTTTGAAGAGTAGAGACAGTGTGATTAATACATGTATGCTAATATTGTGGAGAGTAGAGACACTTATTAATTAAAGAGTAGAGACACGGTGTGATTATTATTACTATGATTGAAAATCAATTTAGATGAAGACATACAAAGAAGTAATTATCACAATTAGCGATTTATTTTTGGCTGGTAAAAAAATCAGTTTGGCTGGTAAAAAAAATCATCTACTCGCCAGTTGGCTGGTAAGCCAAAAAGTTAGTTTCCTCCCCTGTGCAAGACGTTTGCCGCAAGTGGGAAATTGAAGACAAGAATCCAGCGTTGGTCACGGATAATGCAAGAAACATGATACTGGCTGGAGTTGGTGCAGAGATGGAGCCACATGTGCAATGCATCACGCACACACTAAACCTGGCCTCGCAAAAAACCCTGAAGGTGGACAGGGTTTCAGAGCTTTCACAAAAGCCAAAAAGCAACCGAAGCTCTCCGTGAAATGCAGACCCAATTACACCTGCCTCACCACAAGCTAGTACATGATGTTTCCACACGGTGGAACAGTTCACTGGACATGTTGGCACGTTTTTGGGAACAGCAGCCTGCTGTGTTGAACACCCTTCTGACAAGGAAGATAAGGAGGGGAGAAGGCATGGCCAGCCTGACACTCTACATGATACTGATCCCAGAGGTCATCAAATTGATGTCCCCCCTGAAAGTAGCAACCACACTCCTCAGTGAGGGGAAAAAAAACACCATCTCAATGATCTCCCCAATCCAGGCCAAACTGCAGAGGCATTTCCAGCCATATAAGTGTGAGGATTGGCTCGTTCCCCGCCACACGCTTCTTCAAGGTACTGTGTTGATTGGTGCATTCCCCGCCACACGCTTCAGGAGCGATTACCAATTCCATCACGCACATGTCGTAGTTTGTGATTAGCGCTCCAGAGGCTTCATATACTGGGACCTTCTTTCAATCGTTGTCGGGTCGTTTTGAATACTACTGCTACTGCCTGCCTTCCCCCCGTTGTTGTGCCTCGTCTACTTTCCCTCCAGGACATCTTTGGATCGCCGCTGGTGAATATCTTGATCATCCGTTTGGAGTTGCCCGCTTTACGCGTTTGCGCTTTGGTGAGTTTTGGAAACAAACCTTTTTGGATTATCTGTTTTTGTGTGTTTGGATAACACTGAAGAAGTACCGTTTTTGTTTTGTACTGGACTCAGCTAAATTGTGTGTTTGGATAACACTGAAGAAGTACCGTTTTTGTTTTGTACTGGACTCAGCTAACTTGTGTGTAGTTTACACCGAAGATCAAGTCACTTGTAATTCATACTGGACTCAGCTAAGGGAGGACTGAACTGCACTGCCTCTGTGTACTGTTGGACTGTTGTTGATCTCTCTCTCTCTCTCCGTTTCCACTCCGAGTTGGAGCTGGGAGGATCTGCAGAGCCGCAGCGGCGCCTACGCCGATTCCCCACCTCTAAACACCAGGAGGATCTGCAGAGCCGCAGACAACTCTGCCGAAGGCATTCTCCTTTTTTGTTGATTCAGAATTGTTATTTGGCTCTTTTTGATTCTGTAATAAATACGCCCTAGTGTTTGGCTAACTCTGAACTACCTGTCTGTGCCGTGCTGTTGAGGTCGGTTTCAAACCCTAACAATAAGAGCGATCTACCGGTCATTTCCCAGATGAAGGAACGATTCAGACAGGACTTTGATGGTCGCTACACATATCTCCAAGACCTCCTCCACTCAGCACTTGATCCCCGCTTCAAAGACCTGGCTTTCCTGGATGGCGACGACACTAAGGACATGATATTCATGGGGATAATAGCAGAGGTGGTGAAGATGGATGGACAGGTAAGAATAGAATATACTACGTTTTAAAGAGTTATTTGGTAACATGATGGTAATGACAATGTTCTCTGACATTCTAGGAAAAGTGTTAAATATATTAAATTCCATAAAGTGATGTTTACAACAATGTTCATATTAGGATTCCTGACAAAATGACTATAAAGCTTAATTGATAATTGAAGGTTTTATGCAATTTCATTTTTGATAAATTCATGTTCCCAAAATCAAATAAACGCCCATATATTGTAGCTAGTGTCTGTCTCACTCTTATTTACCTGTGTCTTACTTAACACTTTGGAGGCCAAACCCAAGATAGTCCGGGTTAACTCACCATGCTCTGGGCGCCAATAGATATTTATTTTATTAGCGATATCCATAAATTTTTCATCCATCCAGCCTGACGTTATCATTGGGAATGGGTCTGAGCTTGCAAAGGGCAAATACAGCCGCCTATCATCTCCTGGGTGGTATTGCACATCATTGGATTGGATTGGCTGGGACTGTGCATCAAAATAAGTCCGGTCCAGGTTTTACTTCTCGGGCATGCAGTATCGTTATAACAGATGGACTGAGGACACTCAGAGCAGCGTGGATTATGTGTTTTGGATATATAACGTTGGATCAATAAACGCAATCAATATTTGGATATCCCTAACAAGTGGAGGTTCCAGTGAGAATTGATGTGGGCCAGCTGCAACCAAGGACGGAACGAGGATGAATGGAGACACGGAGGAGAAGACGGTACAGAAGATCCAGACACTCACACCAGCTGTCTGCAGCGCGTCTGAACCAGGAGTGAGATACCAGCAGCAGCCCCTCAGACGTCCGTGACGAGACCACCAGACGACCCTCGACCAGGTGACAGGCAGGAGGAGACGAAGGACAGGCGGGCCAGGATGAAGAGAGGCAGACTGGAGGAGATGGCAGCTGAGCAGCAGAGGCCAGGCACCGCAGATCATCGACGACAGGCAGATCATCCACGACGAGAACGGGAGGAGCAGCGGTAGGAGAGACACTGAGGCTGAGCTGGAGAGATGGTGGGCTAGCTGCCGAGAGGTGGAGGGGACAGTCCAGAGACACTGAGGAGCAGCAGACCAGAGGAGACACTTTTGCCTAAGTGGACCGCACCCTGGAACGGGAACCAGCTCAGGAAGTTGACCCACGCCCTAGAAGACGGGACCAAGGAGTGCACTGTAATAGAGGGGTGGGTTCCTCTGGGTTAGGTGAATGAGTAAGGGGGGTCCAACAGGGGTTGAAGTGTATTGTCTGAAAAATTGCAAATCTGTGTCTCTCTCTTTCTTCTCTCTCTCTCTCCCGCTCTCCCCTCCCTCTATCTCTCTCTCTTCTCTTGGCGTTGTTCGTCCCGTCTGGTATTAGGTGGGATGCGTGTAATGGTTGACAATCGACGGGTACAGATCCATCAATGAACTGTTGTCATCAACATCATGTGTTTCACGGAAACATGGCTCAAGTCAGCGACTCCGGACAACAGCGTCTCTCCCTCGGACGCCTTTACCGTATTACGTGCGGACCGAACGGCAGCCTCTGGAAAGAGCGTCGGAGGTGGGGTCTGCCTCTTCACGAACAATGTCTGGGTTAACCCCAAAGAAGTGCATGTTCTCTCGAGCTCATGCTCCCCAGACATGGAACATCTTTCAATCCTGTGCCGCCCGTTCCACCTCCCCCGGGAGTTTACCGCGGTCATCATGACCGCCGTTTTTATATACCCCCACAGGCGAATACTGGCAAAGCGCTGGGGGAACTACATGATCACCTAAACAGTCACCAGATCAAACACCCGGACGCGGCGATGATAGTGGCTGGCGATTTCAACCAGGCGAACCTGAAGAAAGTGATGCCGTCCTTTTTTCAGCACATCGCCTGCTCCACCAGAGGGAGGAACACACTCGACCACTGTTATTCCCCGTTCAGAGCCGGCTACAAAGCGGTAGCAGCTCCGCCATTCCCCGCCTACAAACAAAGATCACGTGACGCCGTCGTGTCACGTGAGACAAAGAAGTGGACTAACGAATCAGAGGCCACGCTCCAGGACGTGTTAGCAGACAGGGATTGGGATATGTTCCAAGGCAGCGCCAGTGACGTCAGCGAGCTCGCAGACACAGTGGTGAGCTATATAACAACAATAGCTGATGGTATTGTCCCCACGAAAAAGGTGCGGGTTTTCCCAAACCAGAAACCGTGGGTGGACAGTACTATTAGAGCAGCTCTGAACTCTCGCACCACCGCTTACAACCTGGGCAGAGTCAGGAAACATGGAGGAGTATAAGGCTTCAGTCTATACTCTACGCAAGGCTGTTAAACTTGCTAAGAGGACATATGCTGACAAACTGGAGACACAAATGGCACAAAACGACACAAGAGGCTTATGGCGGGGACTGAAGACAATAACTGACTACAAAGTCAGCGCCCCCTCAATGGGGAGCGACGACGCCTCCCTCGCGGACAAGCTCAACTCTTTCTACGCTCGGTTTGGTGTAGACAGTGGCGCTGCTAGCTCTCCGGCTAGTGACATCACTGGCGCGCCGGCTGTTGTGGAGGGGGGGGGGGCAACCGCGGGGGGGGCGGGGACGCTCTCTCGTTGTCAGAACACAGTGTGAGAAGAGCATTTATGCAGGTGAACACCAGGAAGGCTGCTGGCCCAGATGGTATAACAGGACGCATACTTAAGTCCTGTGCCAACCAGCTAGCCCCGGTGTTCACCGCCATATTTAATCAATCCCTGGCGGAGTCAGTGGTCCCTGCCTGCTTCAAGATGTCTACCATCATCCCTGTACCGAAGAAACCCTCCCCAACATGTCCAAATGACTACAGACCGGTGGCACTCACCTCTGTGGTCATGAAATGTTTCGAGAGGCTGGTCAAGGACCACATTTGTGCCTCCCTCCCCAGTGATATGGACCCTATGCAATTTGCATACAGGACAAACAGGTCCACTGACGACGCAGTCTCCCAGGTACTGCACAGCACCCTCTCTCACCTTGACCGTCAGAAGGGGGGCTAAGGGGGGCTATTCAACACCATAGTCCCCACCAGACTGGTGGACAAGCTGATCGAGCTGGGTCTGAGCTCCGCCCTGAGCGCCTGGGTACTGGACTTTCTGAGCGAAAGACCCCAGGCGGTCAGGGTGGGGGGTCAGACCTCCAACACCATCACCCTGAGCATCGGGTCCCCCCAGGGCTGTGTTCTGAGCCCCCTGCTGTACTCACTCTACACACACGATTGTGTGGCCAAGTTCAGCTCCAACTCCATAGTGAAGTTCGCAGACGACACGGTGGTGGTGAGGCTGATCTCGGACAACGATGAGAAGGCCTACCGGGAGGAGGTTGAGGTACTGGAACGCTGGTGCCAGGACAACAGCCTGCTCCTGAACATTGGTAAAACCAAGGAGCTGATCGTGGATTATAGGAGAGGACAGCAGGAGACACACACACCACTGAGGATTAACAGGGCTACCGTGGACAGGGTGAGCAGCTTTAAGTACCTGGGGGTCCACATCTCAGAGGATCTGACATGGTCAACACACAGACACAGTAGTAAAGAAGGCGAAGCAGCGCCTCTACCACCTGAGACAGTTAAGGAAGTTCAGAGTATCGGGGAAGATACTCCAGTCCTTCTACTCATGAGCTGTAGAGAGCATCTTGACCGGAAACATCACTGCCTGGTATGGAAACAGCACGGCACAGGACAAGAAGGCCCTACAGAGAGTGGTGCGCTCAGCCGAGCGTACCACGGGTATTGCACTACCTCCCCTGCAGGTTCTATACAACAAGAGGTGCAAATCCAGAGCCTGCAGAATAATGAAAGACCCCCACCACCCCAATAACAGCCTGTTCCGGTGCGCTCAGCCGAGCGTACCACGGGTATTGCACTACCTCCCCTGCAGGTTCTATACAACAAGAGGTGCAAATCCAGAGCCTGCAGAATAATGAAAGACCCCCACCACCCCAATAACAGCCTGTTCCAGCTGCTGAGGTCAGGCAGACGCCTGCGAACCCCAGCTACTAGGACAGAGAGGCTCAGCTTCTTACCCCAGGCCATCAGAGCCTTGAACAATGAACATTGAGTGCCACAGAACACTGAACTAGCCACACACAAGCACACATGAGCACACACACGACACGCACGCTGTGCACTAGCAGCCACTTAACACTTTAACATGAGCGGGCACACACTCATGCCGCACTCACCCACACTTATTGCCAAAAGGAAAGGCCACTTTAAATTAGTATAGCAACAGTAACAGTGTATTGCACTACCAAAGCTACCTAGCATGTCCTATATGCTCTGTAAATAACTATGTACAGATACCGAGATGTCACACCATGTTACCTGTTATTGCACAATGTTGTTTTTATTGGATTCTATTATATGTTGTACCACTGTATTGCACATCGTTGTGGGCAAGGCCACCCGCATTTCATTGTATACTTGTATGCCGTGACAAATAAAACTCTTGACTTGACTTGACTTGTGTTGACGTATTGATTTAACGTCAAAAGGGGGATTGATTGTTTTTTCTCAGTCTGTGTCTCTCTCTAGCTTGAGTGACCTGATGATCCCGTTGCTGCATCCATCCTGATTTGGGGCTGTAGCCCCCTCTCACACACACACGCGCCTCACACACACACACATCCTCCTCTTCCGACGCGCACACGCACACACTCACGTACACACACACATCGCTCACCCACACTTACAAACACATACACACAGTTACACACCAACTGTTATGAGAACTGTCATGAATATCATGAACCATTAGATGGATGTTAACCAGATGGCCCCCTTAGAAAACATCCATTAACTCTTGCACTTAGACACACACACCACACAGACTAGCACACACACACCACACACACATACACACACACACACAGATACATACACACACACACACCCCTCCTCTTCTGTCCAAGAGGGTATATAACGCTGTCATGTCATGTATTCTTCTACTGGTGCGAGAGGATGAGCCCGTGCGGGGTGACTGTTCTTCTTCTCTGTGCAATAAAGACTCCGTTTGAAATAGGACTTTGTCGTTCTGTGAATCTTTTGTCAGATGGTCCATAACTATATCAATTCTAGGACTTACGATAAGATAAGATATCATAAGATATCTGATAAGATATTATAAGATATCCCTAACACGATCAGGAATTGGATTAATCTTTTTGCATGACATCAGATGTGAGGTAAGGCCTTTATGTTACGAATCTTGGGGTAATCAGATGTTTCTTTCACCGTCATCGGAGCGTGCGTGTGTGTGAGGTTTGCGCCGACCAAAGTACGGAGAAGCGATTTTTCAGACCCCGCTTCTCTTCGTGCATGAGGACAAATATACTATCGATAATCTAGCGTTTATTTGAAAACGATTAATAAATCAAGCGACAAATGGCACGATTTCTAAGGAAATACATTTAAGCTTGATTTGCTAGAGTTTATTGAGATGAGACAGAACGCCCTAGAAATATATTGATATTCATCATGGTATAAAATGGAAATGTATGTATGAACAAATGATCTGTTTCGTGCATGTTGACTGGAAACAACTCATTGACGATCACTGTGTTATTTAGATCTATTGCTATTATATTGTATATGTTTTAAGCACTCGCAAATAAGTCCTATCCTGACCTCCATTGGATAAAGCACTGGCACCGAAGGGTTGGCCCTGAATGAGTTAACTGATGCGTATTTGTTTAGTTTAAGGAAATCGAATAGCTAATCTGTGCTGATTATTGTCAGGCAGGGGACGGTGACACACTTAATGAGGACCAGGCACCTGAAACAGAAGGTGACCACGGAGCTGAAGGTGGTGAGTTGTTAACTTGTTCCGTGTGCCGCAAGTATGTCAAAAAGAAAAACAGAAACAACACGTTTGTCATTGTCGTGTTACTTCACAGTACAAATATGTGAATCCTCTGCTGTGGTTGTAAGTATCCTTTATTAGCTTTACTCTGTAGCAACATCACACAGGTACCTCTCTCGCCCCTCCCGTACCTGCCCCTTGACCCTGAGTAACACCACAGTCATCGGTAGTAAATCAATGAGATTGTGGACTCTGATGTGGACAGGTTTAAGTTAGGTTTACAAAACATTCACATTTTATTATGTTCTGTTAAATCCTGCAAAGAGGCTAGAGTGAGGAGTCTGATGATTAGGTTAGGTTAGAATTTAAGCTTAACACTTTCGCGGCCACTGGGATGCGTCTAATTAATCTCAAGAGGACCGGGATATGTAAACAGACGTGGGGCTGTTTGTAGAGCTAAATCTATACTTTATAGTATCGCTATCTGTCCATTCTCATTGTCGATTGAGACCATAAACCGTCCCTTCAAAATGGCTGTGCAAGTCTGTTTATGCTGGCCGTCTACAGTGATTTTAGACGCATCCAAATGGCCGCCAATGTGTTAATTTTTTATTTATTTTTATTTCTAACCCTGCCGTGGAGTCACTTCGCTGTGTTGTAACGTGTATTTTCAATGATTCTATGTAGCTAAAGTCTCAAGTTCGTATAGTGGATCGCTACTGTACTCTGCTGGTTGTACTCACACGTTTTTGTAACAAGTTCATTCAAAGGATGGGAGGCGGAGTCAGCGCTACGGGTGAAAACAGTCTGACTGTTGCTTTATTGGAAAAACAACAGCATAAATTATCTGGTTCACAGCTTCAATTATTTCTATCTCTAAGCAGCTTGTCAGGAGAGTTTCCTCGTTATAGCATCTCTTTTCTCGTTCAGTGTTGGAGCTTTCCAGGTTCGAGTCTCAAGCTGTTTCGTCTCCGTCTCCTCTGTCTCAGTTTCGTCTGAGCGCCCTTTCTCCGTTTCTGCATCTCTGGTTATAAAGAGGAGAAAAGACCCTTCCCCCCTTTTTCGAGCCCTTGAGACGTGATGTCACGATCTCGAGGGCTCCGGCGTTTCCCCATTGGCTAACGCCCTGTTCTGCTGTCTGTCCCTCCATGTAAGGAGGTGGTAGACTAGGTTTTTCTGGCCGTTCTCTTGATGATACGGATTAAATCGAATTGTTTGATTAAACACTTTTACCAGCACAGCTCAACACACACAACTTTCAAGAAGATGAAGCAATTCATACATAGATATTCAGTACTGCTACATCTATACATTTATGACATGCCCGATTTGCAAATACAGTATTGTTACATCTATACATTTATGACATACCAGCTTTGCAAATACAGTACTGCTGTTGATACAGAATGAGTCAAGAGAAGGGAATACTCATTTAATATACCAACTAATTAAGTAGTTTGTTGAGTTTACTTTGTTTAGATAATATGGTTTAATCTAACTTAGCTTTTTTACCAGTTGTTTTTAACACCCTTTTATGAATCCTTATATAAGTTCACAATGGTACATTTTAGCTTTCTCAGTGGCCAATTTGTCTCATTCATGGTATCAAAATGTTTGCTTCTACTTGCTGCTTCTCCTATACTATCTTTTAATCGATGACTATGTTTGGTTTTGGATTTAGCTTTTGCCCAGTTTGGTAATGCATAATCTATCTTGCCAGCTGCCTTTTTATTTCCTGAAGGGCCCAGTTGGTCTGGCTAAATCAACAGCACTCTGACCTCAACTGTATTTTAAGTTTTATGATGTGAAGCTAGTTCCTGTTTCTTTAAAGATCCTACAGAAGGTTGACAAGGGGGGGTTTTCTCACAGTGGTTGGTTGCTCTCTTACCCTAAAAATAAACAAGACCTCCTGCCTGATTACCTCAATATAGTCTGGAGGGGTCAGTTTATGACCTTAATTCAATCTACTTTGTTGGGTGAGGGGAGATTGTCAACTAAATCATCAAAAGGTCTATTCCCTACAGGCTGACCCCTGCCCTTACTTGTAAACCTATTTTTGACGAGCGAGGGTATTTCTGCTTAACAGCTGTGACTTATTTTCTTTGAGATCCTGATCTTAAATTCATTATTTAGTACTGGATCATACATTTTGATTCAATTAATTTAAGACAGTTGCATTAGTTCCATTCGTGGGGAAGGGGGGGTATATTGACGAGGCTTGACAAGAGGTTCAAAGATAACTTCACATTTATTGGCTGTTGGTTTATATTATATCAGGTCTTCTCCTTCCAACGCTGTGTTACTGTTGACTATTTACTTCCTCGTGTGACGTCACTTCAAATACGGCACGCAGGACACGTGAGGACACTCAAATAGCAAAAGCGAGTCGAGTCAATTAGGTACCATGCAGCATAAGAGAATACCTCATAATGTTTCATGCAATTAAAAAGTTAATATATATTTAGTACACATGATTTATTTATTATAAATAACAGTGACTTTTCCTTTTTGATAAGAAAGTCTAGTGCTGGTTGAGCATATTCATACTTTATGTTGAAGGCCTTTGTCTATAATGTGGCCACAAAAATAGAAAAGGTTTAATTATTTTGTTTGCACTAGGTTAATACTTTGACAAATGTTGCCTATATTTTTCAGTCAGTTCGGTCTTTGTGTGCCAAACATTATTAACACATTGTCCGCCATGCATTGTACCCATCCTTGGGCCCAGTCTGCCAGTGCTGTAACCCTATGGAGATGTTTACTTCTTTGCAGGGCTATAACTTTTTAAATATTATAGCTATATCGACATTACTATGGCCCATTCAACATCGGGTATCTCGTTCCGGATTTTTTCATTCATACATTGTCGTGTAAATACCGTCGTGAATATAAGTATGTTTTTAAGGTTTTCTGCAGTAATTCCTAAACGCGAGTTATATGACGCATATGATTATCGGTTGGCGTTTCTTTCCTATACACTATATAAATTTTTTTTAATTTATATGATCGGTATACATTATGCTTCATCATGCGTGAAGGAATGGGGGGGGGGTCGTTTATAATTCCTTGATCGTCAGTAGCGTCTTTTTTTTTTTTTTACTATGGGTTGATACGTTGATCAGATGGATTTCCGTGAAATGAATATCGGGCTGAAAATAACGTTACATTCCTCTTACCGTTCGCCGATGACACTGGAGGAAAAATATTCTGTTAGTTTGTATGACGCAATAAACGGCAAAATCAGATTGATTATTGCATTTCTAAAGCGATCCCAATGCACTCAAGTGTGTATCTAGATCCACGCTACAAGATATTACTGCCGGAGGAATTTCCTCGATGCCACTTCCGGTTTGGCTTGGAGTGTAACTCGCCCGACATCCACCAGGCGGCGGTATTGAGGCATTGCAATATCAGACAGGGTCCAGCTGCAGCAGCGGAGGGAGGCTGGATGAATTATGAATGCCATGGCGAAAAAATGAAATATTGATCCCAAAAACAAGTTAACTAGTTTCTGGCGCACAACGCATGGCGGGCAATGTGTTAAAGGTAAACCTTTTTTTTTTACCAAATAAATGAGAAGCATGTTTAAATCAGCAATGCCTCCCCTCTCTCTCCTAGCTCTAACCGTCACTGTCAAAATAATGTGCCTGTCAAACTGCCTCATTCTTTTAGTTTTTGCATGACTACGTCCTTGAGAATAACTGAAAAGTTGGATTATCTTTAGGCTATATATCTTATGCTGATGTATATGGTATTTTGAGTGTTAAATTATTTTTAAATAAAAAACAACGTATTGAACCGAAAACCGTGAAACCAAAACCGTGATACGAACCGAACCGTAGATTTTGTGAACCGTTCCACCCCTAATTCATTGTCATGCCCACAGACTGAACCTGGTACTAGTGAATACTATTAGCGACATGCCTCAGATGTCTGAGTTTTTTAATATTGTACAAACACTGTACAATGTGATTGCAAACAGCAATTCAAGGCACACCCTTTTTGTTGAAGCGCAAACCCATCTTGCCCAAAGACTGCTACGACTGGAGCGCACCTGTACCACCCGGTGGCTCTACTGGTACAGAGCTGTCCAAAAGATCAAGCTGCAGTATGAAGCTATAGTAGCAGTGCTGGATGCAACAATGGAGGCTCATGCAGAAGGCTCACTAGAAGCATCTGGGCTGAAGTTGAAAGTGATCTGTGACGTATGGGTTGTCTGAGCAGCTTCAGACCAGAGGTCTGGTCATCTCCAGAGCTGCAACTCAAATAAAGAGTACAAAAGCCCTACAAGAGAAGATGAGGTCAGAGTGTGAGTGGCAGGCCACACTGCATAATGCCAAGGCATTTGCCTCAAAAGTAGGCCTACAGACTGACGCCCCCATTCCCGACTATGGAGAGTCAGTAAAGCACTAGGCTGGACAAGATATGCCCCCTAAAGTGTCTAAATAATTTACTACATGACCGCGACGTTCTAGCTTGTTTGCCGAAAAGTTTTGTCTGTTCGGAGGCAGCTTCCAGGGGAAGTACATACACCGGAAATGCAACAGCAAGAGAATGCCTGGATGAAGTAAAAAAAAAAATTAAAAATGGAGGTATTGTATTTAATATTTTTGGAAAGGCTGATTAGTCACCTTTACAACGAGGTACAACTTGTAAGGATTGTGCATTCGTGGAATGAGCAACACAACTAACCGTGTGGGTAGGGCTGGGCGATAAAACGATAACTATCGCGATAAATTATTTCCTTGAAATAAACATGAAACGTGGTCGCAAAGTTTAGATATATCGATTTTCCAAGCTTGGATATGAGCACACGCACTAACAACCAATCAGTGAAGGAGATGGCCGACAGCGGAAGGAGACCCGCGGTGCACCTCTGGGTAGAGAGGTAGGATTCAAGTAGTAAACAAGGCTGGCTAGGATAATTAGCATGCGCTATTTTATAGTTTATAGTGCCGAGTGGGTGTGTGGCGTGAATTCTGAGGCCACGGTTATAGTAGTGTGGGGTATACGGTGGACGTCGTTGCAATGTATTGGGGCGGAACAGAGTATTTTAGGGTGATATTTAGTACATTGAAAACAAGGCTGGCTAGGATAATTAGCTTGCACAGCGATATTTTATAGTTTACGTGCCGAGTGGGTGTGTGGCGTGAATTCTGAGGCCACGGTTAGAGTAGTGTGGGGTATGCGGTGGACGTCGTTGCAATGTATTGGGGCGGAACGGAGTATTGTAGGGTCATATTTAGTACATTTTCATGGGATACACCGCTTGCTCTGGCTAACTGCTAACGTGCGCTGACTGATGACGACATCAACTCGAGACATTGGCAGCAGCAAAACAAGTATATTAACACTTTGGTCGCCAAGGACGCCTTAACTCGTCATTCCCCGCCATGCTAATTCTGCCAATGACGCCGTAACACGTCATTGAGATCAATATTTTAAAAATCTGTGATCGCAATCATATTTCTCCCCCGGAGACTTGAGATCTACTGTTGATCCCCTCTCAACTCTCCAACGGTTCAAGAGCGCCATCTGGTGGCCGATCAGCGGATCGCCCAAACCGGAAACTGGTGCTCATCCAAATTCGGTCTGATCACTCGCTATAGGTCCCGGGACTCGAGCGTGACACAATGGATAGCGATCCGTTACCAATAACTCGATAAACAACATGATTTGGACGTATATACTATTATACAACCTGGAGATGGATCGCATATTTCAACATCCCATAATAGGAATATTTTTGCTCCATGCTCATCGCCCAACGGCCCGAGGAGACTGGGGTGAGTTTCAGCGTTTTTTTTTTACCGTTGTTGTGAAGGGCCAGATTAAACCGAATATATATATTTATTTATATATATATATTTAATTGTATTTGTATATTCTCTAATATTCCCTGATATCCCTTGTATATTCCTTGTACAATATGCATTGAATATCCATTCTAGCCTACTGAACATCCCATAATAGTCTCCATTCTACTATTGGTCGAGACCTTGGTGCCAGGCTGCCATACCCCTCAGACCCAGTTCAAACGTACCGCTCGACATGTACGAACAAGTCCTAGTTCCGCGTAGGAATTTGGCTACCGCACCACTAATGGGACTATTTGTTCATAGTGCGTATATATACTGCGCTACTAAAGTAGGACTTTCTTTTCAGTCCAGTTTCTTACCCTCCAATAGAGTCACAGACGTAAAGCCTCCCCGCGATGCCACGTGTGGGAGTAAGGCCAAGTTCGGCCTACCATCGGTATTGAGACATCGTGTATATTAATATTTGAATAGTCATATTTGGCACTATATCGTCGAGTTGGACGTAGTCTATTAAGCTAATAATAGTCTGTTAATATATAGTGCTTCGTGCGGTGAGAATACTACCGTAGTCAGTACCCCATCGTTTCGGGCAGAGAACTGGCTGCTTACCCAGGGTGGTTGACCCTATGTGAAGCTGCACCCGAGGAGCCCCAGAGCCGACGAGCGAGTGGACCTGTATACCGGATTATTCTACCGACGACAGCCCGCCTTCCCAGGCACGGATTATGCTTTGGATACTTTGATTATTCTATGGATAAAGACCCCCGACACTACCGTGTGTTGGAACCCCCCCCCCTGGAGAGGACGCAAGGTGAGGAGACGCTCTGCAAGACGAGGTCTCTCCACATCTCTCCCCCGTGGACCGGAGAGAGCCGGCCCACAAAGAGTCCACCTGCTTTCATCTGTGGTCCAAGGATCGCCGGCGCATTGAACGGCACTACAGTGGGTTCTCCTGGGATACCCTTGGCCGGACGAGGCAGCTGGATTCTACCCCCCCCCCCCCCTCCTACTCCTGTCGGCTTACAAGCGACCGGATTAACCCCCTCTAGTGTATCCAGCCTATAATCATTAAAGTATCATTGCTGTTATTCCTTAACTATTCCAGGTCGTATATTTACCACCTGCGCCTTCAGAGATTGGACATTATCTATTGATATACCGACGAATACTCCTTGCCATAAAAGTGCATACTATTTCAATTCATAAATGTAATTAAGTGATTAAGTTCTTATTCTACACACCATCGCTGTGTAGGAAATAAAGACCTGTTTCTAATTCGTACATTTGTGTTGGATCCGTTTCATCTACGTGAGAGTGTTCATGATAATATATTTATGCCGTGTACTGGGTGGCCGAATATTAAGTACAAAGGTAGTGGTAGTAAGTATCATATCTAGTAATACAGTCAGGGAATTGTACCCCTCAGTTACAATTGGTCCTTCGAGCCGGATGGTAATTAGTGTAATATTAATATAGTGTTATTAATATTGAAATGGCCTATGATGAACACTCCACGAAACGATCCTCCTAACCAACGCCCGCAGCGCGAACGACGGCTCCCTCAGTACTTAGAGGCTTACGCTGTCAGTCAACAACCTAGTCTTCTACTAACAGTAAACGCGGTAAAACTAGAAAGTAAAAGTATGTCTAACCCCAACGCCCAGACTACCCCGACCATAGAGGCCCCTACGGGCTCTAATGTAACTGACCAAGTTCACGGTGGGGACCAGTGGGAACCAGACATGACTTCACACCCCGCCAGTACTGAAGAAGTAGTCCCCGATGAGTCCCGGGAGGAATACAACGCTACCGAGAGAGAACTCGGCACGGAAGAAGACGGGGAGAGCACCGTGGAGATAGAGCTCCAAGGCTCCGCAAGGAGTACCCCGAGGGAAGGCTCCCCTATACAACCGCCTTCTCCCAGCGAGGCAGAGAGGACCCTACAGCAGGCATTCCTCGTCAGCCTGAACGCCTCTACTGAACGCGATAGACTCCAGGGTGAACGCGATAGACTCCAGGGTGAACGCGATCGATTGCAGCTACAGCAACGGAGCGAAGAAGAGCACATACGCCTGGAAATAAGACGCATTCAGATGGAAGAGAATGTGGCCCGAGACCGAGCAGACAGCCAGCGAGCAGCTGCTGGTGCTCTACGGGACGCAGAGCGCGACAGACAGCAAGCGCAACTAATAGAACAGCTGATCAGACGGACAACACCCTCTCCTTCCGCCAGAGGCTCCAGGAACTCGTCTAGACACACCTCCAGGGCGGCATCCCCTAGCCGAGTAAACAACCCTGAACTTGACCAACAGACGAGGTCTATACCCCCCACAGACCACCTCCCCCCACCGGTCCAAGCGAGACCTAGCAACCGGGAAGGAGCAGCATATCCTGTGGAGAGGCTAAACCAGAGACTACAAGCACTGGATGACCTAACTGAAGACGAAGAGGAAGAGGAGGAGAACCGCGCCCGAAGACAGCACAGTACTCTACCGGACCAGGAGGTCCGGTACAGCCCAGGCTATACTCCCGCGGAGCTGCGCTACAGACCCCCGACTCTATACACGGGTGAGCACGACGCACGACCCGCACCGAGGAACAGCACCTGGACAAGCGGGCCATGGTACACTGCCGGTACCAGCCCATACCAAGGAGCGGGAGGAGACTCGCCTAGGAGGCCTCTCCCCCAACGCTCGCCGATGTATCCACAGTCAGCGTCATACATTGGCATGCCTATGGTACCCGACTTCACCCAAGAGAACCGGGCCCAGTATACAGAACTCCGCATGTGTCTGGAGACCATGTTGGTGGATGTATTGGATGAACGCCACAAATACGCCATCCTACTGCAGCACTTAAAGGTGCCCCGCGCACATAATATAGCGCTCGCCTACGCGACTTCCACCACCCCATACACAGCAGCGCTGGTAGCATTGGACCAGAGGTATGGGCGCATATGGGATTACGTGATCCAGGAGATCCGACACATCGACCGCTTACCCCCAGCAATAGACAATCGAGCACTGGACGACCTGTCCATCAGAGTGCAGTCCCTGGTAGGGATGTTGGGAGCGCAAAGAGAGAAGGGGAAGCATGAACTTTACGCCAACTCAAATGTGGAAAGGATTCTGGAGAAGCTGCCGCCCGCTCGTCAGGAGCGCTTTAGGCGGCAGAGGGACCACAGAGACCCGAATGGCCCCGAACCAAACCTCCTCGATCTAGCAGACTTCCTGGCGAGAGAAGTCAGCAGCCTACGGCTAGATACATTCGGACGGAGCACCCCTGGCTCCAGAGAAGGAACCAGACGACTAAATGATGGAAGAAGATCGGTGACTGTGATGCACCAATCGGAGTCAGTACCGAGCAGCAGGAGCCACAGTACCCCCTCCAGAACGGAGAAGTGGAAGATAGTGTGCCCCTACTGTGAGAAAGAACACTGGCTAGCGCAATGTGACTCCTTCCCCAAGCTGAACGCGGAGGAAGCAGGTCAATGGATAAAGTCCAACAAGCGCTGTTTTCGCTGTGCGCGCTCACACATGGCAGCCGAATGCCGCTTAAAGAAAAGGTGCACCAAGTGCGATGGAGCCCATCTGGACATACTTCACGACAGTAACAGACGGCGCCCTTCACCTGCACCATCCAGCCGCAAAGCGAGCGTCATGTACATCGATCCCGCCAGCAGCAGTGGAGCCCGAGTACTCCTAAAAGTAGTGCGTGTGACACTAAGCTACCAGACTAAAGTCCTGGACACTTACGCCGTCCTCGATGGCAGGTCAGAGAAGACCCTGCTGCTCGCCTCCGCTGCGGCCCAGCTAGGGCTGCGGGGAAGCGAAACCCAAATGACAATTCGGACAATAAGACGAGATTTGAAGACGATAAAGGGCGAGAATGTCTCATTCTCTATCGCAGCAAGCGGCCAGCCTGAGCGACGGTACCAGATTGCAGACGCTTTCACCAGCCAAGAAATAGGACTGTCGCGGTACACATACCCCGTCGCCAAGCTGATGGAGAAATATGCACATCTGCGCAAGTTACCGATCCCGCTCATAGACAATGCTATGCCGACCCTGTTGATAGGCTCCGACCATGCAGACCTCATTGTCCCGATAGACCGGGTTCATACCGGACCCCGAGGCTGTCCTGCAGCAGTCGAGACCCGTTTGGGATGGACTCTCCAAGGCCCGCTCGCCAAATCTCTCAACTGAAGTACAGCCACTAGATGTCTCCACTCCCGAGTCACAGAGGGAGAAACCGCACTCCTGCAACACGTAGAGCGGCTATGGAGCTTGGAACAAATGCCCTTTAAGAATGGAAAGAAAGACATTCGCTCTAAAGATGACATTTACGCCATTCACCTCCTCGAGACAGGGACCAAGAGAGTCCCGGTCAACGGCGTGTTGAGATACGCCACGCCACTCCTGCGGCGAGAAGGAATGCCTACTTTCCACGCCAAGACAGACGCCATAGAACGGTACCTGCTGAACACGGAGCGGCGCTTAGCCAAGAACCCCGCCCAAGAGAGTGTATACCGCGCTGAGATTGAGAAGCTCATCACAGCGGGACACGTCACAAAGATGGACATTAAAGAGGCTGACCAGACCACTGAATCGTGGTACGTGCCCCACCACAAGGTCCATCACAACGGTAAAGACCGCATAGTATTTAACTGCAGCTACCAGATCGGATCCCAAAATCTGAATAAAGAGTTACTGCCCGGTCCCACACTCGGCCCCTCCCTACTCGGCGTTCTACTCCGCTTCCGCCAGGAAAAGGTGGCCATCAGCGGGGACATTAAAGGAATGTTCCTGCAGGTGAGATTATTAACCTGTTACGGTTCCTATGGAGAGAGAAGCCAGGAGATGAGCACCCAGCCATCTACCAATGGGAAGTGCTCCCCTTCGGAACGACGTGCAGCCCCTGCTGTGCGACATTTGCACTACAGAAACATGTAGCAGAGGACCCAGCAGCGGACGAAGAGGTCCGACACAGCGTAAAGAACAGCTTCTACGTAGACAACTGTCTACAAAGCCTTTCAACCCAGGAAGAAGCCGAGGCTCTCCTGATTAAACTCCGCGCCTCATTGATCAAAGGCGGCTTTGATCTCAGGCAGTGGGCCAGCAGCGATCCGCAAGTACTGCACAGCCTCTCCTCCGAGGACAAGGCAGCCAGCAGCGAGACCTGGATGGCTACAATCCCGGGAGAAGCCCAGGAGATGACCCTGGGATTGGTGTGGCGATTCAAAACAGATTCGCTTCACTACAGACACAAGCCCCTGACTACGGAGCAGGGAAGGCCGGCGGCGGCGCCGACCACCAGACGGAGTGTGTACACAACACTCGCCCGACAATATGACCCGCTAGGATGTATTCTACCGTACACCACCAGGGCAAAAATGATTGTACGAGCATTGTGGGACAAGGACCAGGGCTGGGACGACCCCATTCCCGCACACCTTGCATCCACCTGGAGAGAGTGGGAGATGGAGCTCCACTCACTCCCAGGCGTTAATATGCGCCGAAGCTACTTCCCACCCACGGTGAGGCCAGAGACATGTAAAATGGACTTACACGTCTTCAGTGACGCCTCAGAGGTCGCATACGGATCAGTAGCCTACTTGCGGGCCCAAGACCAAGGGGGAGAGATCTACACAGCATTTGTCCTCGCCCGCTCGAGAATAGCCCCACGCAAGCAACAATCTATCCCACGTCTAGAGCTCTGCGCAGCCCTAGCCGGAGCGCACCTAGCCACGCTCATCCAACGTGAGCTCACCATACCGGTGTCTAGAACAATCCTGTGGTCAGATTCCACGACAGTACTCGCCTGGATCAAATCGGACTCATGCAAGTACAAAGTCTTCGTGGGAATCAGAGTCACCGAGATTCAAGACTTAACCGAAGAGTTAACCGGAGAAACAGAGTGGCGCTACGTTGATACAAAACAGAACCCAGCTGACGTCATCACCCGGGGGATGCCCCTGGATGACCTCACCCGTCGCAATGTCTACAGTGACGGCCCCGCATTCCTAAGACTCCCGGAAGGACAGTGGCCCATGCCTATCCCGAGGGAAGCAAGTCCAGAGGAGGTGGAAATTAAGAAGTCTGTGTTCTGTGGATTGAGCACCGTAGCCTCCACCGACCCTAACATAAACGATTGCACGTCCATAGAGAGTGCACAACAAAGAACATTCCTGCGGTACCACCCGGAGTGCAAGTCCCCCGCTGATATGTCAGCGGCTAACTACGAGGAAGCAGAATTGCTTCTACTGCAGCGAGCCCAGAGAGACTCGTTCCCCGATGAATTGGCCTGTCTACAGGGAGGAAAGCCCGTCCCATCCGACAGCAGATTAATTCACCTGGCCCCCGAGAGCGACGCTCACACCCTCATCAGAGTGGGTGGTCGCCTACGCAGAGCCCCCAATCTACCGGATGACATTAAATACCCGATCGTATTGAACAGCCGACACAAGGTCACAGAGCTGATTATAAAGAAATACGATGAGGATGTACATCACGCAGGAGCAATGACAGTCCTCACGGAGATTGAGGGAGTACTTAACTCGAAGCCCCTCGGATATGTCTCCAGTGATGTGGCGGATATCGACCCAGTTACCCCCAACACACTCCTGATGGGGCGGCTAGATCCTGCATTACCACAGACAATGTACCGGCCTGAAGAAGCGAACGGCCGACGAATGTGGAGGTACAGCCAAGTATTAGCCGACAAGTTTTGGAACAGTTTCCTACTGCACTACCTACCGTCTCTACAGACCCGCCAGAAGTGGGTAAAGGAGAGAGACAATTTGACAGAAGGAACAGTCGTCATGATTATTGATCAATCACTGCCCAGAGCTATGTGGCCGGCCGGCCGCGTAAGCAAAGTGATCACCGGTGCCGACGGCAAGGTCCGAGCAGCTGAAGTGCTCGTCCAGGGTCGCACTTACACCCGTCCCGTGGCAAGGCTCATAGAACTGCCTCGACTCCCAGACACAATCGATGATGACCATGACCCTACAACCCTATGACTTTGTGAAGTTGACTGACCCCTACAGCAAACCCTTATGTGTAAATAGACAACGCGATTAATCTGTCTCCGTTTAACTGATTAGGTCTGGGACCTATTCAGGGGGTGGCTGTTGTGAAGGGCCAGATTAAACCGAATATATATATTTATTTATATATATATATTTAATTGTATTTGTATATTCTCTAATATTCCCTGATATCCCTTGTATATTCCTTGTACAATATGCATTGAATATCCATTCTAGCCTACTGAACATCCCATAATAGTCTCCATTCTACTATTGGTCGAGACCTTGGTGCCAGGCTGCCATACCCCTCAGACCCAGTTCAAACGTACCGCTCGACATGTACGAACAAGTCCTAGTTCCGCGTAGGAATTTGGCTACCGCACCACTAATGGGACTATTTGTTCATAGTGCGTATATATACTGCGCTACTAAAGTAGGACTTTCTTTTCAGTCCAGTTTCTTACCCTCCAATAGAGTCACAGACGTAAAGCCTCCCCGCGATGCCACGTGTGGGAGTAAGGCCAAGTTCGGCCTACCATCGGTATTGAGACATCGTGTATATTAATATTTGAATAGTCATATTTGGCACTATATCGTCGAGTTGGACGTAGTCTATTAAGCTAATAATAGTCTGTTAATATATAGTGCTTCGTGCGGTGAGAATACTACCGTAGTCAGTACCCCATCGTTTCGGGCAGAGAACTGGCTGCTTACCCAGGGTGGTTGACCCTATGTGAAGCTGCACCCGAGGAGCCCCAGAGCCGACGAGCGAGTGGACCTGTATACCGGATTATTCTACCGACGACAGCCCGCCTTCCCAGGCACGGATTATGCTTTGGATACTTTGATTATTCTATGGATAAAGACCCCCGACACTACCGTGTGTTGGAACCCCCCCCCCTGGAGAGGACGCAAGGTGAGGAGACGCTCTGCAAGACGAGGTCTCTCCACATCTCTCCCCCGTGGACCGGAGAGAGCCGGCCCACAAAGAGTCCACCTGCTTTCATCTGTGGTCCAAGGATCGCCGGCGCATTGAACGGCACTACAGTGGGTTCTCCTGGGATACCCTTGGCCGGACGAGGCAGCTGGATTCTACCCCCCCCCCCCCCTCCTACTCCTGTCGGCTTACAAGCGACCGGATTAACCCCCTCTAGTGTATCCAGCCTATAATCATTAAAGTATCATTGCTGTTATTCCTTAACTATTCCAGGTCGTATATTTACCACCTGCGCCTTCAGAGATTGGACATTATCTATTGATATACCGACGAATACTCCTTGCCATAAAAGTGCATACTATTTCAATTCATAAATGTAATTAAGTGATTAAGTTCTTATTCTACACACCATCGCTGTGTAGGAAATAAAGACCTGTTTCTAATTCGTACATTTGTGTTGGATCCGTTTCATCTACGTGAGAGTGTTCATGATAATATATTTATGCCGTGTACTGGGTGGCCGAATATTAAGTACAAAGGTAGTGGTAGTAAGTATCATATCTAGTAATACAGTCAGGGAATTGTACCCCTCAGTTACAACCGTGTTCGATACAAACTGCGCTAATGATCATATCACCCACACTAGATGAATCATCTAACGTTGGCCACGGAATTATAAACGACCCCCCCCCCCCATCCGGTCAACATCAGATGATAAGTAGTAACTTCTAGAAGCACGTCCATTTGAATTTTTTTATCTTGCGCCGATCGCTATCAAACTGTATTTGATCATCAATATAATGCATTTAGGGCTATAAATCACGTTCTGCAGAATGCTGCAGAAAACGATAAAAACATTTATACTTTAGACCGTATTTTAGTATGAATATGTGAATGAAAAAGTATAACGTTCCCACATCATGAACGATAGATAATTGACGTTGAATGGGCCATAGTAATGTCAATTTAGCAATACAATTAAAAAAGTTATAGCCCTGCAAAGAAGGGGAACTTCTCCATAGACAAAAAGAGCTGGCAGAGGATGGTATAATGATGTACATAAGCCTGGCAAAGAAAGTGTTAATAGCCTGTCCATCGGCGCCGGGCATAAGAAGTTAATTAAACTTGACAGACATATCGACGATAATTATCGATATCGAGTTATATGAAAATAATTTAATCACGATAACGTTTTTGGCCATATCGCCCAGCCCTACGTGTGGGTAGTTTTTGCCAAAATCCCCTGCAATATTCTTCTCACGTATTCACTCTTGTTTTGAGCTTCAAGTGCTGGCAGGTGTATGCCAATCACAGGTGTGTGACTGGAACCTGATTGGCACCTAGAACAGCACTTGTGTGCATGGGTCCTGCAACTTTGTTGAGTTTGTGTGTGCTCCAAGCATAATAGGGCAACTGGAAGCTGGTGTTCCGTTACGCAAGAAGAACCGTAGGCTTTCTTCCAGAGATTTACAGGCAAGATTTGCACAACGGTACCACAGACTGAGGAACAGACTGCACATGGCCGGTCTTCATGCATATATCGGCGCAAACCCACCGAATGCGGGCATGAGGGCGATCAGTGCTTCACTTTCGCTTCCATGTTAACGGGCGTCGCTGTTCACGCTGGCTGACTTGCGACAATTCCTGGTTGAGGAATGGGATGCCATCCCACAGCAGTGTGTGACCAGGCTGGTGACCAGCATGAGGAGGTGCCGCCAAGCTGTTGTGGCTGTGTATGGATTTTCCACACGCTACTGAGGTCCCTGACAGTGTACAATTAATAAAGTGTAAAAATTGCCAATATGTGTTATTTTTTCCTTTACTGTGGGAGAGTGCAATCATCCAATCCACCAAGCAACTCAAAACAAGAGTGAATACCAACAGTGCGTGCACGCGCTTCTGCTCACAAAAGCTTGGTTGTTGTGCAACCCCGTCCCATGAGCAACGCACCTCTGGCGAGTTGGCGCATCAGTCGAGTGCAGCGCATTCCTCAGGTTTGGTGTGAACATGGTCTGACTCAGGCAGAGCACCGTTCACACCAAACCTGTGAATGTGATTGCCATGAATTGTTATGCTTATGCGAGGTAGCACTGAAAGCGTGGCTTCTCTTGGTAACGTCACACGCAACAGGGTACCGTAGTATTCGGTGCAACGCGCCAGTCAATTTAACCACATGCATATGTTACACAAACGTTTCTGTGCGCGACAGATTTCAGATGTGCGCGGGAGCGTGTTGCCATGTGATAAGGTATTCTAGTATGTCTGTTTCATCCTTCTCTCTTGATTTCTCTCTTTCTCGCTATTTCTCTCTCTCTCCCACATTCCGTCCAAGACCTCTACTAATTGTCAATAGGGTGGAAAGGACAACGGTCTCATGCTGAACGCTTTAAAGAATTGTTTGAATTGTAAAGTGGAACTGAGTCCAGCGTGTCCATCGCGTCCTCAACGTGGACCGCAACAGGGATGTGTCTCCAGCGCTGCCGTGGAGATTCACTGTGTCCTTCACCCCAGCGAGAACAACATGCGTTGGTGATTTCAACTCTGGTTGCACGCGTTTTATTGACGTTACGCGCGCATGCGCATAAATGTTCCCTCGCGTGCGCACAGGATGTAGCCTTCAATATATAAAGAAATTATATTGTCAATAGATATGGTGGAAAAACAAACAATGTTTTAAATGTAATTGTAGTTACATTGTTAATTTAGTTTGTATTTACTTTTGTAGTTTAAGTTAATTCAATGCAATAAATTGTTTTACACACAAAGACAAAAGCAAACTTAAAATAATCAGACAACTTGTGTTTACTTGAAAATGATTGGTGATAATTTGATTCATGGCGCTGAATCCCCTTTCACATTCTGCAGTGCTGCATGGAATTACTTTTGTGCATAAGTATTTTACTGTAGTGTAGTGGTTGGATAGGATTGGATGGAATAGACACAGAGCTCCCTGCCCCCTCAGGTTTGGTGTGAACGGGATCACGGGGAACATAGACATGCTCCCGTGTGAACGATGGTCTGAGCACTGTTCACACCAAACCTGTGAATGTGAATACCATGAAATGGGTTGCATTCCATGCGCTATTGTTATGCTTATGCAAGGTAGTCAGGTACACGCGACGAGTCGAGTGCAGCGCGTTCTTGAGCACATGCGTGTGCACAAGCTTCTGCTCACAAAAGCTTTGTGCAACCCCGTCCCATGAGCAACGCACCTCTGGCGAGTTGGCGCATCAGTCAAGTGCAGCGCATTCCTCAGGTTTGGTGTGAACATGGTCTGACTCAGGCAGAGCACCGTTCACACCAAACCTGTGAATGTGATTGCCATGAATTGTTATGCTTATGTGAGGTAGCCAGGTACACGCGACAAGTCGAGTGCAGCGCGTTCTTGAGTGCACGCGCATGCGCGCGCACATCCGTGCATGTGCGTGCATGGGCTTCTGCTCACAAAAGCTTGGTTACACGTCATGCAGCCCCGTCCCATGAGCAACGCACCTCTGTTTGTTTGTAATGTTTTTCTGTGTCCATGTGAGCTTTGAGATCGCCAGCACCTTTACTAGACACAAACATAATATGGTCAAGCTTTGTACGCGTTGCACTCCGCTTACAATTAGTCTCGACCGGGACGATACATTGGGAATTTTCTCTGCAGTTCATCTGTAATGTAAATTTTTGCGTTGGCATTGTGAGCCAGCAATGCTGGTCGGATCTGTGCTTCCTGCTCTGTTGTGTGTGTGTCTGTGTGAGCGCAGTAGCGACGCTCACAAGGCACTGAAAGCGGGGCTTCTCTTGGTAACGTCACACGCAACAGGGTACCATAGTATTCGGTACAACGCGCCAGTCAATTTAACTACATGCATATTTTACACAAAAAACTTTTCTGTGCGCAACAGATTTCAGATGTGCGTGGGAGCGTTTTGCCATGTGCGCGCACGCACGGGCGCACGTTAGAGGGAACATTGGTGATAAGGTATTCTAGTATGTCTGTTTCATCTCTCTCTCTCTCTCTCTCTCTCTCTCTCTCTCTCTCTCTCTCTCTCGAGATTTCTCTCTTTCTCACGTTCCGTCCAAGACCTCTACTAATTGTCAATAGGGTGGAAAGGACAGCGGTCTCATGCTGAACGCTTTAAAGAATTGTTTGAATTGTAAAGTGGAACTGAGTCCAGCGTGTCCATCGCGTCCTCTAGGTTCTGAGGCATGTGGAAGTGGTCCAGATTCCGTCTCTGGTTTTCAACGTGGTCTGCAACAGGGATGTGTCTCCAGCGCTGCCGTGGAGATTCACTGTGTCCTTCACCCCAGCGAGAACAACGTGCGTTGTTGATTTCAACTCTTATTGACGTAACGCTCCATGCGCTATTGTTATGCTTATGCGAGGTAGCCAGGTATGCGCGATGAGTCGAGTGCAGCACGTTCTTGAGCGCACGCGTGCGCGCACATCCGTGCATGTGCGTGCACGTGCTTCTGCTCACAAAAGCTTGGCAACCCCGTCCCATGAGCAACGCACCTCTGGCGAGTTGGCGCATCAGTCAAGTGCAGCACATTCCTCAGGTTTGGTGTGAACATGGTCTGACTCAGGCAGAGCACCGTTCACACTAAACCTGTGAATGTGATTGCCATGAATTGTTATGCTTATGCGAGGTAGCCAGGTACACGCCAGCAGGCCATGTGAGCGGATCGGAGCGTGAGCGGCGCGGGGAGCGGAGCGGGCGGTTTTGACGTGAGCGAGGAGTGGGTTTTAAAATGGGTCGGCGCGACGTCCGGAGCGAGAGTTCTCCTCCGCTCCAATCCACTCCGGATCGCTCACACAGTGGTTTAACACTGATGTAATAATATACATGTAGTACAATGCCAAAGCAACAGATGGCGATGTACAAACATGAAGGCCGTTTTCAACCAATGAGAATTGAGAAGGGTGAACCTGTGATATCCTGTTCAGGCTTCACTCCTCCTCCTTCACTCACAGGATGTTAGAAAAGTATCGACGCCATTGCTAACGTTAATGGCAGCGACCATAGCATTGTGGCTCGGCTAACTATCATCGCTTAATAGAGCTAGTGAATGGATAAACAACGTTATTTAACATTGCAGAATGGGTACAATTACAATGCGGCTCAATACAAACAATTGTTAAGGGGCCCAGGGGGTGTAGACTGTTGTAGTTTGAGCTAATTTACACCATGCTCCAAAAAAAAAAAAAAAAAAAAGCCGAGCGATCTGGCGCGGGGAGCGCTCGATTCAAGGTGAGCGGTGAGGGAGCGGAGAGCGACTTGGGGGCGGGGTCAACATGAGCGATTAGCGGAGCGGACCAAGCTTTAAAGAGCGAAGAGCGGATTTCTCGGCCGCGCCGATCCGCTCACGTGGCCTGGTGGGGAGATTCAGCTTCTCTACCTTAAACAGGGCTAGAGTGGAGAAAAAGCCCTGGGTGCAGAATGTCTACAGCTCTCAGAGAAGGCTACATTAATGCAGCAACATTCCTCCTGAAAAACCTTCCCCTCAACAACAACCACATCATCACCTCTTTGTCTGCACTGACACCATCATTGATTCTCCACAAATCGGTCCAACACCTTAGCCAAGTCCTTGCCAAATGCAGTGAAATCTGAGGAGCTTGGTCAACTGAATTAAGAGGTGCAAGCCTACCAGATTGATGCAGATTCAGGAGCACAGGCCAAACACTTTGAGGAGAATACTGAACGAATCGATGTTGACTGGTGGAGTAAGATCTTGGCCATGAAGATGCCAGAAGGAGGGATGATATTCCCCATTTTAGGGAAGTTGGTAAAGGCCCTTCTGTCATTGTTCACTGGCCCTCTTGTCGAAGGATAATTTAACATCATGGATGACATCATTGAAAAAGACAGGGCCAGGCTGAAGATTGAGACATATGAAGGCTTAGCCATGATCAAGTCCCACATGAAGGCAACAGGGAAAAACTGTTACGGTCCACCGTTCCCTGCCCAGAATCCTCTCCCTTCTCCTCACTTTCCCCCACCTTGTGTTGTTGTATGTTGTTGTTATGTTACTCTTGTCTTGTGTTCAGTCTTTTCTTGTGTTTGTTTCCTGTCAGGTTGTTTCTCTCCCCATGTGTTTCTCGTTTTGCTAATTAGCCCTGCTGTGTCCCATGTGTTAATTGTTCTCCCTGTATCTTCTGTGTTTCCTGTACTCCATTGTCGGTTAGTTGTTTGTGTTGATGTTTAGTGTTCCATGTTGATGTTCCTCGTGCTTGCTCATGCTCTCTGTATCCTGTGCCTTGTCAGTAAGTGTTTCTAGTGTTAGTGTGATGTTGTTTCCACCATCTTTGTTTTTCGTGTACAGTTTGTCTCGGCCTAGCAAGGTGGGTTTCGGCTGTGACTATTGCTTATTTAAGGACGGCCGCCCTGCTCAACCAACATTTTAAGTGTTCTCTCCTGAAAGCTTTGATGAGTTCAGAAATGAAGAGTCCAGGGCTGGACCAAGCCGGCGCAGGGCGTACCGGGACTAGGGCAACAGGGCGCACGAGCTGGATTTGCACCTTCCGGGTCATTTATTTGAATCCAGGGGTTCAACGCTACACCAACCACAGGGGTATGTATTTTAGTTGCATATGCTACAGCTTTTGATCTTTACACAATCTTTGTTTTGATCATATAATTATAGCCGATACACTAACTCATACATTTTTTAATGCTCATTTGTTTTTCAGATGGTACACCAGTACAAAGTTTGGCGTTTGACAGGGGGCTGTCAGAAACGCAATTTGCAGCTTCCCTGCGAACAAACTTCCCTGACCTTGGGGAGAGATTGCAGTTATGCCGGGTGGACGCCAGACAGACAGTCATACCGTCCTTGAAGAAAGGACCCCATCTGCTGTTAGCAGCAGCCAGCAGCTGGGTCGATCTGCCCTATATGTCCGAAACGAGGTACTATTACTGTACAATACCGTACAAGTCAAGTGTTCTTCTTGTGGCTGCCTGTGGTAGTTCTCAGGGCTGGGTGATATGGGTAAAAAAATTATATGTCTGTATCTTTAGGCTGAATGGCGATACACTATATATTTTACTAGTTCAGCCTGCACCACTGACAACACAAGACATGAATGAGGAACAAGGTATTTAGCATGTATGTAAGGCAGAGGGATCGATAGACATGGCTGCTTGACAGTGCCTTCAACACTACCCCTACACCCCCTCAACACCACCCTTATGAAAAAGAAAAAAGTACAATAAAAACGTAGAACTAGATGAAAAGTACAGATACAGGTAGAGAAATCTGCAGCAGCGGCCATCTTCGGCGACGCATGCGCACTGCACTAATGAATATGAATCATTGACGGTTGTAGTTAAGTCAGTTGCCAGTTGTCATTTAGTGATCTGTTAACACTTTGGCGACCGCTGGGATGCGTCTAATATAGTGCTTGAGGACCAGGGTTTGTCAACAGACCGGTGTCTTTTTGTACAGCTATATCTATACTTTATAGTATTGCTATCTGTCCATTCTCATTGTCAATTGAGTTCATAAACCGTCCCTTCAAAATGGCTTAAAGAAAAAAAAAATGCATCAATAGGTTGTCATTTTATAGCGCTGTGAATATAAGCATTATCGCAGATTTTGTCTCATATTTTCTGGAAAGCTAGTTATGGAGCTAATAACTGCTAACGTTATATTTAACGGCATTTCCGTTTTATATATGCTAAAGAAATAACTCAAACTGAATATGATCCGGGCTGTCCCAGAGCATGTATGCATGAAAGGGGGGCGGGGGACGTTGTTTAGTATTATTGATTACCAATAACAGTGTCCGTGTAACTAGCCACATTCACTGATCTGCTGCTTGCGTTTCACAGCAAGCTCCGATCCGGCTGTAATTTAGGTGAAAAAGGTCTTACCGTGAGCCCGTGGGATACCACCCAGCATTTCCCCGTTATCGATCGGCATCTAGTAGATCGATATGTCCATTGGCTGATGATAAATCCCATTATTCCATGGTGAAATCTGCGATTCGAAACGTGATCCACAGTACATTGTGCGGGTTCAGGATCCGGCTACAATGATACTCCATTGGAAGAAGAAAAAAAACGTTTTACATTCGCTCACAGGGCATACTGCAGTGGATCGATGGCGCCCCTAAGAGGATCTGGCCGGTATTGCATGTTCTCGATTCCACAGACAAGGGTAGATCTGCAGAGCCGGTCGGGGATCTTGACCCGGTTATTAACACTTTGAGTGCCGTGGGTTAATTCACATTTAGTCCCTTGAATGCCACCATCGGCGTCAATGTTAACGTTAATATCGCCTAATCTATGTTTTAAATTATGGCTATGTGTCTAATCTGCCCGTCGCTTATCAAAGAATCATTTTCCAGTCAGTGTTGTCAAGGCAGATTGGTTTTTTATCGCTTCATTTCCGTTTGAGAGCATTTTGAAAAGCACCCGTTTTCAGGTGAAAAACAACCTGTTCTATGATAATCTCCTTTTACTGGAATATTCCAGAACGTTGATATTTGTCGGCCTATTTATGAATCCTTTTCAAATAAACGCTAGATGATCAATAGTATATGTGCACGCACGTTCGAGCCGCACGCTGATAATAGCTGCTTTCATTTCCTCATGGATTTTACAGTGAAACAGCTAGAGCACATATCACAAAAAAGCTTATATCTCTGTGAAAACGAGTCTGATTATCCTAACACTGATAACATAGATGCCTTACCTGACATCAGATGGTATCCAAATGGTATATTCCAATTCCTGATCACCATTCGAAAAAATCGATAAGTATATTGATCCAACGTGTGTACAGTATAACCCATGCTCGCCGCGGCTCAGAAGCTCCAGAATGAACTCTGGTAACTCCGGCTGCATCAGTGGACTGGAAAATGTGGACTGGAATATTTCTTTTCCCCCATCCATTTTCATTGAGTCCATTCCAAAAGGGTGATTTACCATCTGGGAGACGATAGGGGGCGCTTTTTTCACATCTGATCGCCGGCGGACCCTGGATTTCCAACGGTAGGCTCGGGTGATGCAATATGATTTCAGATCGCTAAAAAATAAATAAAAAAAAAATTCCGAGAAAAGCCATGACGTGGCTTTCAACGTCACAATCGTAAACCCGAGATTAGCCGTGAGTGGCGCTCAAAGTGTTAATATGGAATAAAACAATAACAACTTACATTTACATTTAGTCATTTAGCTGACGCTTTTATCCAAAGCGACTTACAAGTTCTGTACGACAAGCCATCAGGAAGGGCACAACTCTATCAGCTGAGCAACAATGTTCATCAAAGTGTTGAGTGCTACAGTGTAGGTTAGTTTATTAGGACAAGTGCATGACAGTACGGTTAGTTAGGGTTAGATTTTTTTAAATTTTTTTATTGTTTTTTTTTTTTATTCAGATAATGGTTGAAGAAGTGCGTCTTTAGTCGACGGCGAAAGATTGGACGTGATTCGGCTGTCCTAACTGGGGTGGGTTGCCACGGCTATATACGTGCCGCTGGTCCACAACGCATGCCACCGAAACCCGTATGCCTTTTTTCGTTACGTTCTTTTAAAGTTCGATTGATACCCTGCATGCACGGTAAACTGAGTGTCATCTGGTCACTTTTAAACTGTCAGCTACTTTTATTCAACTAAAACTGTAAAATGCAATTCAAAAATTGTTCCAATTCATTGAATTCAGCTCAATTAAATTTCAAACAGCAATCTTTTTTTTATTATGTATAGGTTACTAATGATGAATGATGAATTAACCCCAATCTCAGTTCTTACAGTGCATGGGGTAGACTTACTTAAAAACTGCTCGATGATCCTAGCTCTTGTCTGCATTCCAGTGGCGTTTGGAGGTGGCTGTTCCATGTCTGGCATGGGGTCGTCAGGTATTTCTGGGTCTAGCAGCGGGATGCCATGATGGCCATATTATGGAGCACACTGCAGGCCACGATGATGTTGCAAACCTTTTCAGGCCGGTACTGCAGTGTGCCCCCCGTGCCGAGATGCTTCCAGCTGCAGCCGAACAGACCGCAGCGCTTACAAGCCCCGCACATAGCAACCCCTCGCTTCCATTGGCTGATTTTGGTCACGTGATTTGGGTCCCACCCAATGGCTGAGGTCTTCCGCGCTTAGATACCCCTCGCTTCCATTGGCTGATTTGGGTGGGTCACGTGATTTGTGCAACCAAAACATTACGTGAAACTAAGTGAAGAAGAACACTAACAGATATAAAGTTTATAAACAAAATGGGCGCATCTTTCAACACCCCTGCGGCGGCGTGTCCTTTGTGTAAGTCTTCATATCGCGACCCGATCACATTGAAGTGCGACCATCGGTTCTGCAAGCACTGTATTGGAGACTTGTGGAGTGACTCCACGACCGGACCGTATTATTGTCCCGAGTGGCAGTGCCACACAGAGTACAAGACGCTTCCCTTTGAGACAATAGTAACACGGCCGTCCGCATCTGGATCCCTCGCCCTCGCCCCTTGCTGCACCGCAGGTATGTCAGAGCTTCAATTGGTCATTCAAAACTAAATTAAAAGATAAACATGTTTACCACATGCCCCCCCACTGTCAGGATCTAGGGGTAACAGTACTGTATATTTGAATACCGTTATGTCACAAATGTATCAGTACTAAATACCTATATGTCCCTATGCCATAAATGTCATGTATGTTGTGTATGTCATAAATGTCTATATGAATTGAAAATGGGGGACCCTGATGGAAACAAGACAAACGTCTTTCTCAGGTCTGCATCTGAAAATGGGGGACCCTGATGGAAACAAGACAAACGTCTTTCTCAGGTCTGCATCCCCTTAACAATTGTATGTATTGAGCCGTACTGTATTGTACCCATTCTGCAATCTGTTAAATAAAGTTTTCATTCATTCATTCATTCATCCTCCAATGTACAGTTTCCCCATCCCACCTACCCAACCTCCTCCAATGTACAGTTTCTTCCCCCTCAAATGTATACTCTCTTTTTTAGACCCTTTTTGTATCACAAACAGTACTGTATTTGTAGATCTGGTATGTCATAAATGTATAGATGTAGCAGTACTGTCTATCTGTATGTCATGTATGTCATATGATGAATTGAAAATGGGGGACCCTGATGTGAATGAATGAATGAATGAAAACTTTATTTAACAGATTGCAGAATGGGTACAATACAGTACGGCTCAATACATACAATTGTTAAGGGGATGCAGACCTGAGAAAGACGTTTGTCCTGTTTCCATCAGGGTCCCCCCCATTTTCAATTCATATAGACATTTATGACATACACAACATACATGACATTTATGGCATAGGGACATATAGGTATTTAGTACTGATACATTTGTGACATAAGCGGTATTCAAATATACAGTACTGTTACCCCTAGATCCTGACAGAGTATATACATATGATGGGGAGGGGACTGTACATTAGGAGGGGGTGGGAGGGAAATATACATACGGCGGGGAGGGAATATATACATGCGGTGGGGAGGAGACTGTCTATTAGGAGGTGGTGGGGGTTTTGGGCATTTACGGTGGCCAGTTTTGAATTGCAGCCTCCCGTAGGTGCTCTTTAAGAGCGGTTTTGAATGTGGGCAGGGATTCACTTTCCTTTACAGCTTTGGGTAGGGCGTTCCACATTGTTGTGGCATAATTGCGAAACGTGTTTAGTCCCTTGTTTGAGCCGAATCTGGGTTTAACATGATTTGTTGAGCTTCCTCTGGTGTAGTGGTTGTGGTATTCACTGACCTTTGGGAAGTATTTTGACATGTACATGGGCACCCCGGTCGTATAGTGTATCTTGTAGACCAGGCCCATTGCAAGTTGCTGTACTCTGTCGTCTACTCTAAGCCATCCTAGGTTGTCAAAGTGGGCAGGGGTGAGGTGGGTTCTGGGGTTCAGGTCAAGAAGTAGTCTGACCAGTTTGTTTTGTGATGTTTGTAATTTTGTTTTAAGCGCCTTTGAGGTGCTTTGGTACCATGAGGTGCACGCATAGTCATAGTACCCTTGAATGAGTGCTCCTGCCAGAGTCTTCAGGGTATTCTTGTTTACCAGAGAGGAGATCCGGTACAAGAATCTAGTTCGTTGGTTGACTTTTTTTATTACATTGGATGCCATTTTGTCACAGGAAAGATTTTCCTCTAGGATGGAACCCAGGTAGGTAATTTCGTCTTTCCTTGTGACAATATTGTCACCCACTGTAACTCAGAAGCCGTCGGTCTTGCTGAGTTTGTTATTTGAACCGAAGAGAATGGACTCTGTTTTGCCCATGTGTAATGATAGTTTGTTATCAGCGAGCCATATGCAGATTTGTAAACAAGACGAAAGTCTTTCTCTGGTCTGCATCCCCTTAACAATTGTGTATTGAGCTGTACTGTACCCATTGATTGATTGATTGAAACGTTTATTAACAGATTGCAGAATGGGTACTGTGGAATAATATAATGATTCATTCCCCAACTATCTCATTTAGACATTCCCCTCCCCCTTCTCCCCAATCCTGTGCCCCCCCCCCCTCTCCCCAATCCTGTATCCCCCCCCCTGTGAACTATATGACTCTAAGACTCCTCCCAACAACATTCCAGTTCACAGGGGGGGGGGTACAGGATTGGGGAGAGGGGGAGGGGTCACAGGATTTGGGAGAAGGGGGAGGGGAATGTCTAAATGAGATAGTTGGGTAATCATTATATTATTCCACAGTACAGTACAGCTCAACAATACATACAATTGTTAAGGGGATGCAGGCCCCTACAAATGTCCTAACCCAGTTGTACAATAAAGACCAAGCATGGCTTTGTCAGTATTCCAATGTACAGTGCCCCCCTACCCAACCCCCCCCCCCCCCCACCTCCAATGTACAGCCCCACCCAACCCCACCTCCTCCAATGTACAGTTTCTATGTCAAATGTATGTCAGTATTCCAATGTACAGTGTCGTCCCCCTACCCAACCCCCCCCCCCCCCACCTCCAATGTACAGCCCCACCCCACCTACCCAACCTCCTCCAATGCACAGTTTCTATGTCAAATGTATATACACTCTTGTATGTCTGTATGTCTCTGTATGTCATGTATGTCATATATGTTATGATTAATTGAAAATGGGGGACCCTGATGGAAACAAGATGAAAGTCTTTCTCTGGTCTGCATCCCCTTAACAATTGTGTGTATTGAGCTGTACTGTACTGTACCCATTCTGCAATTAATAATGTTTTCAATCAATCAATCAATCAATCAATCAGGTGGGACGATGGATCTGTGCCAGTGCCTGTGGTGCCAGCAGAGCCACTCCTTGGTGCCCAGGCCCTCAGAAGGATGGGAAGCAACAACGCCACCAGAGAGGCCATTACTGTCAGGGAAACCTTCACTGGGTACTTCTCAGCTGCTCAGCTGCAGGATAGGTGCCATGGCAGAATGGGATCATCTGAGGACCTCCTACTCCTACCTCCCGTATTCACCCAAAGGCTCTTTTCAGAGCCACCCAAAGGCTCTTTTCAGAGCCACCTACTTTGTGTTGAGAGAGTTGTTCCCATGCTCAACCAAGATTGTCCTTGTACAATAACTATTTATTACCAACAATTTTGTATAAATGTTATTCATAACTAGCATAATGTTTTGGCTATTACGATGCAAATCAAGATTAAACTTTGACCAATGCATATATACATATTACAATTATGGGCACAGATACATTTAGACATTGAATTGATTATTAGAACAGTGCATATTTATTTTATTTACAGATCATCAAAGGCACAGGTAAATTAAACTGATTACAATTAAATTAAATCATTAAAAACAAGTAAACCTAAAAACAATTGAACTGATTACAATAAAACAAAGAACCTACAACTCAACTGGAAACTGAGCCTCATGCAAAACCTGCTGGATTTTCATTCTGACAAGTGAATTCTTTTCAAAAAAGGAGGTAGGGACCGCACTCAGAATATCGTTGTTTTTATTTTCAAGTTGTTATAGCGCACTGCTGTGCACACTGATGAAGGCCGGATGGCTGAAAACGTTTTGTGCGCTATAACAACTTGAAAATAAAAACAACGATATTCTGAGTGCGGTCCCTACCTCCTTTTTTGCAACTTAATTAATGTTGGACTACGCACCTGTCTGAGCGCAGTGGTTACCCCCTTTTTCTACTAAAAGTGAATTATTTTCACCATCAAGTGTGTCCAAAGCTGGCAGCAGGCTCAATAAAAAATGTTCATTGCTGTTTCCTGCTGGTAGGTAGTCAGGCGGGTGGTGGTGGTGGAGGAGGAGCCCTGCCCTGCAGTTATGTCCCTGTGTGCAGCAGGTGGTGGAGCAGCTATCTCCGCTGGTGGTGCAGAGCTGTTATGTCCCCGACGGACGATGGAGGTGCCAGGGACCTCCCTCTGTGGAGCAGGTGGTGGAGCAGCTATCTCCGCTGGTGGTGCAGAGCTGTTATGTCCCCGACGGACGATGGAGGTGCCAGGGACCTCCCTCTGTGGAGCAGGTGGTGGAGCAGCTATCTCCGCTGGTGGTGCAGAGCTGTTATGTCCCCGACGGACGATGGAGGTGCCAGGGACCTCCCTCTGTGCAGCAGGTGGTGGAGCAGCTATCTCCGCTGGTGGTGCAGAGCGGGGCAGTGTTGTGGATGGACCAGGGCCCTCCTCCTCACTGCTCAAACCTTGGGTCGTCTGGGTGACAGACGACAGAATATTTCAGTTTTGGAGATAAAACTAGAATAATTAAATTAAGTTTCCACTTTTTCCAGTTTTCCACAAAATGCCAAAGCTATATATATATATATATAGTTTGCCATTTATGTAAACAAACCTGATTACATCAGTGGTATCTCACACACATTCTGTGAATGTTTAACAATAAAAACCTTGTGACTGGAAATGTTATCTATGTCCATCTGTGTTAAATCTCTGTACAGCTTTTGACTAGTTAATATATGATCAACTAGTATACTAGGCAAAGACACTAGGTTACAGTCTGACGGCCTTCTTATAAACAACAGCCAAGGTTGAGGAAGGAGATATGACATTCTGGTCTCTGATGATGAACTGAGCACTTTTCTGTGGGCATGGAAACAGAAATAAACTGTTCTATATTTTTATACAAATTGACTCGATCTGAATTCCTACAGCTTCACTGTTTGGCTCATTGGAATATTCCACAACAACCTTCATCTCCTACTCCCTGCTTGCACTGAAGTGATCAGGCCCTAAAGTCAATTATTACCTCTGACATATATGATGGAGGCAAGCAAGGAGTCCACAGTCTGCTGGCTCTCCATCTCCCTGAAATAGCTGCTGGTCTCCCTGTCTTGCAAGTGTGGCTCTAAAAAACTGAGAATGCTCAAATATTTCCATCTTTTTCTTTCTCCAGCTTCTGCTCCACTCTTCTTCTCTTTGTCAGCCTTTCTATCTTTTCTATATTATGTCTGGAGTTGCCCTCATTAAAAACTGATTTGGAGTCTTTGGGTAAAGGAGTAACCTTAGCCTCCTTCCATCTCTTTGGACATAGTCCCACTTGTATACATCTATTAATAATATGACACTGGACTTGCTATGATCGTAGCAGTAATTCTCAATAATTTACTATCCAAGTTGTCTGTGCCAGCTAACTTGCTGTCAGGTAGAGCCTGGAGTAACCTTTCAATATCACTAACCTCAACCTGTTGAAAATCAAATGTACACCCTTTATCTTTCATTATGATATTCTTAATTATGTCATTTGATTTTGTATTGTTTGAGATGTGCATTCCCTGCCTGAGCTGAGATATCTTACTTGCATAAAAATCATTAAAATGGTTGGCAATATCACATGGTTTGGTTAGGACAATTCCATATGACTCAACAAAAGGTGTACAGACATTGGATTTTCTACCCATAATTTGATTTAAAACATTCCATAGATTTTTACCATCATTTCTCACATCATATAACCATGGTTTAAAATATTCCCCTTTTCTCACCTTATTTAACTTTGTGACTTGATTACGTAAGGAACGGTACTTTTGTCTGTCATCTGCAGAACTGGAACACACTGATGCTTTTTTGGCTACAGTATGTCTCTCTCATTCATTAAAATTCATTAAAAGCTACTATATCCATGGGGCTGATTTGTTTCTGACATAAATAAGTCCAGTGCAACCTCTGGGTCATCCTCACAACATACCTCCTCCCAGTTTATACCCAACATTTCATTAATAAAACCTTCTACATTAAAACTCTTATATGACCGTGAGTGAAATTTCAGGGGAGCTCCCACAGACTGTAGTACAATATATACATACATGAAACACATATAACACTGTACATAACAGAATATTTTAAATAAAGTGCATGATGAGTGGTAACAGTGATTATCAAGTCCAGGTAAGTGCATGGTGCACGTGAGGGGACAGTCAATGAGCGTTTAACAGTCTGACTGCTTGGGGGAAAAAGCTGTTCTTAAATCTTTAACTCTTGGCATGTATGGACCGGTATCTCCTCCCTGAGGGAAGGAGCTGAAAGAGGTGATGTGCTGGGTGAGACTGGTCCTTGATGATACACTTGGAGCGGTGGAGGCAGCGGGAGGTGAAGACGGAGGTGATGTTTGATAGAGGAGTCCCGACAATCCTGCCTGCCGCCTTCACCACCCTCTGTAGAGCCTCTTGCTCTGCCTTTGTGCAGCTGGATAACCACACAGACTTCACACAGACTGTCTGTACAATACTGCTGTAGGCCTATAATACTTATGTAAATAAGTAAGGCAATTGAAATATATCTGCAGTACAGCTCAATACACACAATTGTTAAGGGGATGCAGACCAGAGAAAGACTTCCATTTTCAATTCATCATAAATGTACAGTTCCCTCCCCCTTGTATATATTTACTGTATGTCACAAATGTAACAGTACTGCATGGTCTGCATCCCCTTAACAATTGTGTGTATTGAGCTGTACTGCATTCTGCAATCTGTTAATAAAGTTTTCAATCAATCAATCAATAAATCAATCAATCGGTCACTGTACCCATTATACAATCTGTTAATAAAGTTTTCAATAAATCAATCAATCAATCGGTCACTGTACCCATTCTGCAATCTGTTAATAAAGTTTTCAATCAATCAATCAATCGGTCAGGTCACGTGTACCCATTCTACAATCTGTTCATAAAGTTTTCAATCAATCAATCAATCGGTCAGGTCACGTGTACCCATTCTACAATCTGTTAATAAAGTTTTCAATCAATCAATCAGGGCCTGTGGTGGTCACGTGTACCCATTCGGCAATCTGTTAATAAAGTTTTCAATCAATCAATCAATCAATCAATCGGTCACTGTACCCATTATACAATCTGTTAATAAAGTTTTCAATAAATCAATAAATCAATCAATCGGTCACTGTACCCATTCTGCAATCTGTTAATAAAGTTTTCAATCAATCAATCAATCAATCGGTCAGGTCACGTGTACCCATTCTACAATCTGTTAATAAAGTTTTCAATCAATCAATCAGGGCCTGTGGTCACGTGTACCCATTCGGCAATCTGTTAATAAAGTTTTCAATCAATGAATCAATCAATCAATGAATCAATGAATCAATGAATCAATCCCGCAGTGCAACGTGACCCAAATCATACGGCAATCTGTTAATAAAGTTTTCAATCAATCAATCAATCAATCCCGCAGTGCAACGTGCAACGTGACCCAAAATCACGTGACCAAAATCAGCCAATGGAAGCGAGGGGTTGCTATGTGCGGGGCTTGTATGTGCGGGGCTTGTAAGCGCTGCGGTCTGTTCGGCTGCAGCTGGATACTATTGCCCGTGCCAGACAGGCAGAGCCATCCATAGATATATATAGATATCTATGCATCCATAGATATATATAGATATCTATGGAGCCATCGACCCATCAGGAGACCAATTGCACGCTCCACGGTGACTTGTGTGTGCGTGCGCCCGGTTATAGCCATGGCTTCAGTGGATAGCCACGATCCCCTGCATTCAAGAGATATAATTTAATTACAGATACCAGTAATATTACAATTTAATAAAATATAGGCCTAAATGTGTAACAAATGTGTTATGTTACGTACCCCAGTGGGGAGACGCAACACAAGGCCACAGACAGGGTAGGTGAGGGTGCAGTGACAGAGAGGGACTGTCCTCAATGTCCCTGTGTGCGAAACAAAAGATTAATAAACAAAGAAAAACAATCACCATAGGCTGGGTGATACAAGAGAACAAATGTTAACAGAAATGTGCAATAAACTAATGACCTAAATACAATACAATAAACCAGAGCTTCAGGTACCAGCTCTACACCAAATACACAACACTGACAATAATTCATATGCTAACAAACAATGAACCAGAGCTTTCACCAGCTCTCACACACAATGAGCTCACACAGCTTTGACCAGCTCTCACACCAAAACTAGCTAAGAGCCTCAGCTCTATACCAAAACACATCAAAGAGCTCTCCCAAACAGACACAGCATAGTTACCACAACCAAACGAACCAGGGAGCTAACTAACACTGCACACAAATGGGTACATGAAGGAGTGTGGAGCCTGATTGCCTGACGAGCCTCAGCTGCTGCTGTTGCTGGAACTGAGGCTACGTTTAGACGGAGAGTCTGAACAGAAACCGCAAAAGTCGTCTTACGGTCTCACTTTTAATTTTGCGTTTAGACTAGCGTTTTGGGATGGAATTCTGCGTGCAGACGACGCTGTAACGACTCGAGACGACGGAGCCCCACTGTCACACGATTGGCGCATATGTCACATGACGTGCTGTGAAGACCCGCCCTACTCTGCCTCTGATTACAGTGGGTCCAGTACTAATAGTTGTGATAGCCGCGGGACAGATTCTTGTGTATTTAAAAGTACTGCCAATGTAGCCTTCAGGTGATCGCCATGGATAGAATCAGACATGCTTTGTTTACGCTTCTAGGCTACTGGCGCATGCCTGTGATGTAAGCAGTACGCGCGACGAGAGCCTTGACAACCCTTTCGTCATCGTTTTATGCGGTTTGACATGATAGCGCAAAGGTTTATCGTTTCTAGGAATTCCACCCTGGAAGGTGGTCTCACTTTTTTACGGTTTCACCCCGTAAAAACGCTGTTTCCATATAAACGAAAGGCACATCCGAAAAAATACGGGCATCGCAGATCACTTGGACATTTACAGAGTGAAACCCCTTCCTGTTTACATAATTGAATTTGTTTTGTGATGGTGTTATGGGAATTTGATGTAGTCGGGGATTAGGGACATGATGGCATCCAACACTGTGGGCATGATCCTGCTGAGTGAGAGTTGGGAGATGCCCGAGCGATCTGCGATCTCCTGCTGAAACGTCCCAGTGGCCAAGAATCCCAGGGTGGAGGTGGACGGGGATGGCATGTGTGCGCCTTGTTTGGCGCTCCAAAACGGGTCCCAGATTCTGGCACAGGTCGAGCAGGATTTCCCTGGGAAAGCGGAATCTGCTCATGAGCCACTCTGTGCTCTCGGCAAACAGGTCTGCCCTCTCCCTGAAGACGCGCTCCCTGGAAAAGTGGTATCTTGCATCCCTATGTACATGTTGTCAAAGTAATGTTTGTTTTGTCTTAGCACTGCATGATGGCATATATAAATGCACAGGGAGCATGGTTGCCGTCAGCCTGGTGCAGGGGGGTGATTGATTGATTGATTGAAAACTTTATTAACAGATTGCAGAATGGGTACAGTACAGTACAGCTCAATACATACAATTGTTAAGGGGATGCAGACCAGAGAAAGACTTTCGTCTTGTTTACATCAGGGTCCCCCATTTTCAATTCATCGTAACATATATGACATACATGACATACAGATAGACAGTACTGCTACATCTATACATTTATGACATACCAGATTTGTAGGGCATACCAGGTGTGTAGAGCCACAGTTTTCCCCCCAGCGGCTCTACAACCGGTGGTGTGGCCTACACACCTCTGCACCAACCCTGGAGGACATCGTGGACATGGACTTCAGGGGGAAGCTGGAGAATGTAAGTTACAGTTTTTTTTCAACCCAAAAGTTATTATGCATTATCAGTAAACAAAATCTAGCAAGTAAACAGGTTTTATTAGTTTAACTGAAGGCAATTATATGCATTATTAATATTGACATAGTCCTTAGATGCATATAAAGGAAAACTGCATTTATTCAGATCCAGGCTGCCAGCACAGTACAGTTGGCCAGGGAGGCCATGACGGAGGCGATTGACCAACTCTCCATGGTTGGTGCGGTCAGGACCATCAGGACCTTATTTTTTTTATCTTTAGATTCAAAGAGGGTCTGGGCTTCTGCAGAACAGGCAGCAACACCCATACCTCCTCCAGGAGGTGTTCATTCATGTGGACCAGCCTCTCGAGGCTTCACAGGTCCAGGACCTGTTTGTGCCACAACTGTCCCCGAGTGGGACAAACCGCCGGACACTAGAGAACCGGACACTAGGTTTTTGGCGGGACTGGCTTCTGGAAGTGGAAGGTTAGCTGAACATAATATAAGGCACTGTCAATATCACTGTGAAAATGCATATAGTTTAAGTTTTTCTTTTTAATCTAGAAATAAATAGTTTTATTATTATTACTTTAGACAAGCACCACCTAGTTTGTTGTCTCATACAAATTCTTGAAATGTGTGCTTCTCTATGTTATTGAATCTGCTTATAGTCCAGGGCCCTCATTTATCAACGTGGCGTACGCACAGATATGTGCGTAACCCATGCGTACGATCATTTCTAAGCAAAGTGTGGGATTTATCAATTTGAACTTGTGCTTGACTTTGTGCGTATATTTAAGCACAGGTCGGACCATGCGTAGCTGGCGCCCGTTGGTAGAATATATTATTACAACAAGGAAATAAGCTTCTGTGCATTAGTTTCAACACTGGCATGTTCTGTATGAACCGTAATTCATTATAGTTCATTGTAAAATAGCAACAGTAGTGTAATTATGGTCAAAACCCTATAAATAGCACTTGGAATAATGAATGCAGCATGGTTTATATAGCGTTATGGGAATATACGGGGTGTAGGTGTACTGACTGACTGAGCTCGTTATTATTTTGCGCAGACCGCAGAAACACGGGAACGTTTTGATTATATTTAAAAGGCTTTACGTTAAACGAAACAAGTGGAATTTCGAAGCTGTAAGCAGAATACAAGTCATATGAACACCCACGATATAGTGTTCTTCCCCCTTCCTACTGTATAAGAAAGAATAAAAAACGCATTGCAATGAGACCAGGGTGTATGTGTATTACAAAACCCTTGCAATAATGTGTCTTAAATGAATGAAAAGCATACATGCTCTGGACACAGAGCATATATCGTGTGGGTGATATGACTTGTATTATGCTTACAGAATTCCACGTATTTAGTTTTACAATGTCAAAGCCTTTTAATATAAATCAAAACGTTCCCGTATTTCTGCAATCTATGTGCAAAATAATAAGGAGTTGAGGTAGATACACACTCAGAACGTATTACATGCTGGGGGTTCATCCCTATGTTCCCCGGGTCCTATGTTCCCCGCTTGATTGATTAATAGATTGAACATTTTATAAATTTTTATTATTTTATTAATTATTAATGTCTGCCTTGTTTCGAACTGGTTAAGCTTAGGCCCTCTTTCGAACTGGTTAAGGTTAGAGTTTGGAATCAGGGTTGGTGGTCTAAAATGTTCAATCAATCAATCAAAGCGGGGAACATAGAACCCGGGGAACATAGGACCCGGGGAACATAGACATGCTCCCCATGCTGGTATGCTGATAGAGTAAACTATTATATGAATATGGATATGATATAAGGTATACACTGGTCCGTCGCATACACTGGTATGCGCAAGTTACTGTTGCATAATGTAGGCTATGGCTGCTATTATATGTAATTCATATAGGCTACCTAATAGTATATGATTTTTAGAGGCATCTATTTTGTTGTCGGTATTAGGCTAATACCGACAACAACATGGGGGGGACCCTGATGTAAACAAGACAAACGTCTTTCTCTGGTCTGCATCCCCTTAACAATTGTGTGTATTGAGCCGTACTGTATTGTACCCATTCTGCAATCTGTTAAATAAACTTTTCAATCAATCAATCAAACCACCAACGCCAAACAGTGGTCAACGAACGGTCTTTATTAGTATTTTGAGCTGTCCAGGCAGAATTGCAGCAATGGTCTTAGGGAGCCGTTGATATCTGACATCACCTTTTACAAGTCAGCCTTTTATTTATCCCATAACACGTTGTGTCTTCTTGGTTCGGCAGCGCCTCAGTGAACAATCTCCCGTGAAGTTTCTCAGAGTTCCGCTCAGGTCAGTCCATTATTTCACATCCCATGGGGGGTGGTTCATCACTTTCATGACCATATATGGATAATCATGCACAAGCATTGACGGTAGAACAAAGAGGTATTTATCAACACGGAGGAGCGTAGGACCTGTGTACGCACGGTTGATAAATCCTGTTTTTTTTGTGCGTGCACACATTCTAAATGCTGTGCTTACGTATGAAAATAGAATACTTTCTAAGAAAAATTGATAAATGAGGGCCCAGGCATTCTGTGAGATTTTCTTAAAGGTCCCATACATTATAAATGTCATTTTTCAGTCTCTAGCATTGTATTATAGTAATAGGAGTTCGTATCAATGTGTTTTTGGGCCTAAATACTATATACTATAGTAAAGACTGTACTTCACTCTTTCCACCGAAATGTGAAATGTGCCACCAGAGGGAGAAACACACTTGATCAGGTTTATACCAACATAGCCCATGCTTATAGAGCCACGGTGTACCCCCACCTAGTTCTATCAGATCATGTGTCGCTCCTCCTGCACCCTTGGTACACACCAAAAATCAGATCCAGCAGACCCGAAGCCAGGTCTGTCAGGATCTGGCCTGAGGACGCCATCCCTAAACTCCAGGACTGTTTCAGCATCACAGACTGGGACATTTTCGGTAGCCTGGGAGTGTTGACACGTAAGTCTCTGGACATTTTCTCTCTCTCAGTGCTCGATTACATCACTTTCTGTGTAGACATTGTTACAACTTGGAAGCAGATCCGTGTCTTTCCAAATGTCAAACCCTGGATGACACAGAACATAAAATCATTATTACGAGCTAGAAATGCAGCACATAGATCAGGTGACACCAACGCATACAGTGCAGCGAGATCAGACCTGAAAAAGGGAGTCAGATCTGCTAAGCTGTCATACAAAAACCGCATTGAAGCCCACTTCAACAGCGCCTCAAACCCCCGTCAGGTGTGGGAGGGTGTTAGGGCTATATCAGACTACAAGGGCAGATCATCCCCCCCCGTCAACGGCAGCGCCCCCCTAGCGGAGGAGTTAAACATCTTTTATGCACGTTTTGACAGGGACAATAAGGACCCGGTGTCGCCCCCTCTCCCCTCTGACGGCTCCACCATAGTCCTGAGCACTCATGAGGTTAGACTCAGTCTACAAAACATCAACACAAGGAAGGCGGCGGGGCCTGATGGAGTCCTGGGACGGGTGCTCAAGGACTGTGCGGCTGAACTAGCCCCAGTTCTCACCACCATCTTCAACCTGTCTCTGGGCTCATCCTGGGTTCCCGCATGTCTTAAAGCAGCCACAATAGTCCCGGTTCCAAAGAAACCTAAAGTCACAGGCCTGAACGACTACAGACCTGAGGCACTCACCCCCATCGTCGCAAAATGCTTTGAGAGACTGGTCATGAAACATATAAAAGCCTCCATACCGCCATCATTAGACCACAACCAGTTTGCCTACCGGAAGAACAGGTCAACAGAGGATGCTATTGCCATTGTGTTGCACACTCTACTGGAACACCTAGAGCACAGGCACACATATGGTAGACTCCTTTTTGTTGACTTCAGTTCAGCTTTCAACACCATTCTACCCAACAAGCTCCACAGTAAACTGCACAAACTCGGACTGAACACCACACTATGCAACTGGATCTTGGACTTTCTCACAAATCGCACACAACATGTCAGGATTGGCAAGCACACATCCCCCACCCTGCCCATTAGCACCGGGGCCCCTCAGGGGTGTGTACTCAGCCCACTTCTCTACACACTTTTCACACACGACTGTTGTTCCTCCTCTCCATCTAACCTCATAGTAAAATTTGCAGACGACACAACAGTGCTTGGCCTCATCAGAGGGAATGATGAGACCTCATACAGGAGGGAGGTTGAGCAACTAGTGGAGTGGTGCGATGGTCATAACCTTGCTCTCAACCCCACGAAGACCAAGGAGATGATCATCGATTTCCGCAGGACTGGTGACCTCAGCCACTCTCCACTCCTCATTGGGAATGAGGAGGTGGAGAGGGTTTCAAAATTTAAGTTTCTGGGCGTGACAATGTCTGATGACCTGTCCTGGGGGGTCAGCATTGCCTCTGCTGTGGGCAAAGCACAGCAGCGCCTTTTCTATCTTAGGAAGCTTAAATGGGCTAAACTCCCACAGGGACTGATGGCCAACTTCTACCACTGCGCAGTAGAGAGTGTACTCACGTACGGACTACTGGTGTGGTTTACTGGCTGCACCAGGGCAGAGAAGGAGGCCCTCCACAGAGTGGTCAAGGCTGCGAGGAGGATCACTGGAGCTAGCCTCCCAGATATCTCCACAGTCTTTACCTCCCGCTGCCTACGGCGTATAAATAACATCTTACTAGACCAGTACCACCCAGCAAACCATTTCTTTCAACTGCTGCCCTCTGGTCGAAGGTACAGATCCATCCAGTCCGGAACCAGCAGACTGACCAACAGCCTCTACCCACGGGCTGTCAGGCTGCTCAACGACGAACATCAACTTGCCCCCCCCCGCATCCCACCCCCGGTGACATAACTCCCACTCCCACATTACAACAATAACTGTGAACCGGACTTGCATTGCTGCACTATACAATACTTCATCCTTTGCAAGTCAACGCCCCCCCCCCCCCCCCCTCCTTCCATCAACTCACTGGACTGAAATATTTATATTTATTAATTTATTTGCACAAGCACTAGATGCACTTGGGACAATGCTGGTATGTTATATATTGGGACATTGGGACATTGATACTCTATTACTTTATTACTATATTACTATTATTATTGACATTATTATTTTGCACATGTTATATCTTATGTTGTATGCCAGTGGTGATGTTCCTAACAAATTTCGTTGTACCAACAATGACAAATAAAGATCTATTCTATTCTATTCTATTCTTAGGGAGCCGTTGATATCTGACATCACCTTTTACAAGTCAGCCTTTTATTTATCCCATAACACGTTGTGTCTTCTTGGTTCGGCAGCGCCTCAGTGAACAATCTCCCGTGAAGTTTCTCAGAGTTCCGCTCAGGTCAGTCCATTATTTCACATCCCATGGGGGGTGGTTCATCACTTTCATGACCATATATGGATAATCATGCACAAGCATTGACGGTAGAACAAAGAGGTATTTATCAACACGGAGGAGCGTAGGACCTGTGTACGCACGGTTGATAAATCCTGTTTTTTTTGTGCGTGCACACATTCTAAATGCTGTGCTTACGTATGAAAATAGAATACTTTCTAAGAAAAATTGATAAATGAGGGCCCAGGCATTCTGTGAGATTTTCTTAAAGGTCCCATGCATTATAAATGTCATTTTTCAGTCTCTAGCATTGTATTATAGTAATAGGAGTTCGTATCAATGTGTTTTTGGGCCTAAATACTATATTGGCGAATTGCTCAGTTACAGCCCAACCCCTCTGTGCCTCTAGTAAATCGGGTCATTTTGATTTGACGTCCCTGAGCACGTCACTGGGCGCTGTGGATAGCGCACGGTGATGCGATTGGCTCTGTGGTTGGAGCTAATGCCCGCCCCCATTCTTGCTACCTACAACCTACACCTACTACCTAGAAACAGGAATGCCGTCACTCGCCTATCTTCCACGATGAGCAAACCCAGCAGAACATGTTCCGTTCCTGGCTGTAAAGCTACTAATACGTCTTTGCACGGTTTTCCCGTTGATGCCGAACTTCGCCAACAATGGAACAAGTTCGTTTTTGGCGACCCTCCAAGTTCTGTCGCAACGTCTAATACTCGGGTTTGTACTGCACATTTTTCCACCGAGGACGTTACCAATCAAGGTATTTTTGATGCTGGCGTGGTATCCATGTTGGTGCTAAACAAAGGAGTTGTACCGACAATACGCGACCCGACACAAATAGTAAGTAGATATGTCGTAATTAGCCAGCTAACTTACTGACTGTTGCTAGCTACGTTCACTGTTTGTATGTGTGAGGGAACCTTGGGGGGTGGGTGAGATATGTTATCATAAATACAATCTAACGTTATAGTATATAACTGCTGCTCTTTATAAAGTAACGTTATAGAAAACTATTGAAGCAAGCTAGTCATAACTGCTAAATAAAAAAACACAACTAGTGAGAGGTAAACAAGGTAACGTTATATTTTGTGGCTTGGATTATATTGTAATTGTTTTACTATTTGGTCATTCTTAGGCCACAAGTTCCAGCGCCAATGTACGCCTGCCTCCTGCTTCAAGGGACTTCAGTTGCCAGACAGACAACCCAAAGATACGTTCTGTTGGTACACAGCTTTCTATGAAAACACTACGGTCACATGTCAAGAGTCAAGGTAGGTTTGTAACTCAGTGTGATGTAATGTAATAATGTGACCCAGGATTGTTTAGATTGGCCCTTTCACCGCTTTCACCCAAAGCTGTAAAGGAATGTGGATCACCCACTTTCAAAACATCTCTCAAGGGACACCTACGGGAGACTGCAATTCAACACTGGCCCCTGTAAATATCCTAACCCAACCCCCTCCAATGTACAGTCATTTACCTAGTATGGTTTTGTCAATAGTCCAATGTACAATTTTGTTTGTTTGTATAGTGTCTCCCCCCCCCCTCAATGTACAGTTTTACTTGTTTATACAGTGTGCCCCCCCCCCACCTCCAATGTAAATTACCCAGTATGGTTGTCAATATACAGTATATATACAGTATATACAGTCAAATGTATATACTCCCTTTTCTTGACTCCTTCTGTATCACAAACAGTACTGTATTTGCAAATCAAATCTGGTATGTCATAAATGTATAGATGTAGCAGTACTGACTATCTGTATGTCATATATGTCCTGATGAATTGAAAATGGGGGACCCTGATGTAAACAAGACGAAAGATTATTCATCTGTGTGTGTGTGCGTGTGAGTGTGTGAGTGTGTGAGTGAGTGTGTGAGTGAGTGAGTGAGTGAATCAGTGAGTGGGTGGGTGAGTGAGTGAGTGAGTGAGTGAGTGAGTGAGTGAGTGAGTGAGTGAGTGAGTGAGTGAGTGAGCAAAGTTATCAATCAATCCCTTGTTTGACTAAACTATGTTTTGTAAATAGGTGTTCAGGCGAAAGTCGTGTCTGTATCTGTTGGGGTGGGGACCCCAAATACTGGATACTGGTCTAATCAACAGGGACCATCCACGTCAACACCTGTGAAGGCGTTTAGACCCAGTAAAAGACCACGACTGGAGTCTGATGACGATGAAGTGACCTACAGCTCGATAGACGTTCCAGAGCCTCAGGATTCCACTTTCAACATTGACTCTTTGATGAGCGAGCCCTCAATTGTAGCGTAAGTTGTTACAAAGATCTCCATGGCCCGTAAAAATAGAAAAGCTGTATAGTTGTGCCGTGTTATTTATTTGTGTTTTTCTCGAGCAGGGAACCGTCAAAACCAATCTATGAGGTCCAGAAATACATCGTTTACAAAGACAGTCTACTGGAATTATTCCAACAGTGTCCGGTGTGCGATGCTCGATGTCATATCAACAAAACTACGCGAGGGACCTTCTTGGCTGTCTCCCAAGTTTGCCCCGGTTGTAAATATAGCCGTAAGTGGGCCAGTCAGCCTCTCATCGGGAGCACACCAGCTGGAAATATTCAGCTGTCTGCAGCAGTTTTTTTCACTGGCTCATCTTTCACCCAAATGGAGAAGGTATTTGATTTGATTGATTTGATTGACAAGTCAGATATACATTATGTTTTTGTTTGTGATTCACACGTGCATATTAACAAAGCGTTATTCATTTATTCTTTTAGGTTCTCAATGCGTTACATGTCTCCACAATAAAGTACAGAGCGTTTCGGGAACACGCCAAGAAGTTCTTGGAACCGGCAGTTCTCAGCATGTGGTCTAAGGACCAAGAGCTTACCCTCGCCAGATTAAGCCAGAAAGAGACGGTGATAATCGGTGGTGACATGAGAGCCGATTCTCCAGGTTAGAAAAAGCTCCCCAATGTCAAATTTCTACTTTATGAATACATTTTTAATATTGCACTACATTGATTGAAATTGTTATTATTATTTTCAACAGGCCACAGTGCTAAGTACGGTAGTTACTCTGTGATGGAACTCGCCACCAATCATGTCATAGACGTCCAACTAATTCAGGTAATTAACAAGTCTGAAGACACCGCACCCTTCATTGTGCTCAAACGAACACAAAGCTCTCGGTCTTGAATCTTGAATCGCTGTAGGTGTGAAGTGGTCTGGCTGGCTGTGTGTGTGAGCGGGGGTTAGGAAATGGAAATTGTGGGATGGTGGAATAGTTATTTTTAACGCTGGTGACTATTTTGAAAAGGCTATTTCATTGCTCTTCCCTTCCTTGCTTGTACCTCAACAGAGCAATGAGGTGGGGGGCAGCTACCACATGGAATTAGAAGGCTTGAGGAGAAGCCTCGCTCTTCTGAAGGACCGATCGGTGACCTTGGACTGTATTGTCACAGATCGTCACCCGCAGATTCAAAAGTACCTGAGAGATCTGGGCATCAAACACTTCTACGATGTGTGGCACGTGGCCAAAGGTATGTCGAAAGGCATCCCACATTCAATCCCACCCTCCTACCCAACCCCCCCCCCCCCCCCCCCCCCATTATTTCCGGCATTGGCTGCCTGGTGTGATCACAGCGCATGCGCATCATGCACACAACGCCGGAAATAATGCAGTGTTGACCAGTTTATAAAAAATATTTAAAATGTTTATTAGCAACGCCGAGCTTTCATACCATCCCGTATCTCTGTCCGAAACCCTCCTGCAACTGTGAGTACCTTTGAAACGTCTCTGTGATAATTGTGATTCTTGTATAACGAACGGTTCGGTCAGAACCAGTCATTCAGGGTAAATCTAGGTTGGTTTCCTATTGAGGAGCAAGTGACTGTGGATTCACTCGGTGCATCACAGTCACGAAAGGGGCTAGGTGGTTGATGGTGGTTGAGAAGTGAGAGAGAGAACCCTTGTAAGTTCTCTCTATTTATACACTGTGGAGCGCAGTTCTGGAAGGTTCTAGCCTGTTCTAACCGGTTCTACTATATGACATCATACTTAAGCTTAACTTGAATTACACTATTGACACGGCGGGAGTTACACTAGGTGTTCTGCGTCTTCCCCCCCTGCCAAACAAGCAAGCCAACCTCTTGTTCGCGCATGAGCCCATTATAATTACACTACTGTCGCTATTTCACAATGAACTATAATGAATTACGGTTCATACAGAACACGCGCCAGTGTCAGGAGTAATGCACGAAAGCTTATTTCCGCATTGAAACTAATTCATGAACTGAGGAGCGCATATGCCGTAGTAACGATATTCTACCACTGGGCGTCAGCTAAGCATGCTCAGAGCTGTGCGTAGACATAAGCACAAAGTCAAGTTCACGTTCAAATTGATAAATCCCACACTTTGCTTAGAAATGGTCGTACGCACGGGTTAAGCACATATCTGTGCGTACGCCACGTTGATAAATGAGGGCCCAGATCTGCCTATGGCGACCTTTCTCGATGGCTAGGCTGTGCTCGCTGAGTCTGTACCTAGACAAGGATCTTCTTAGTTTCTTCTTAGTCTCTATCTCTCTCTCTCATTCATCACAGTGGTGAAAAAAGGAGTCTGGAGCCCATTTTCACATGATCATTTTGTTATGATCGGCGTGTGTGGGGATTTTTGGCTGGTGAAAATGCTGAGTGGCTAGTGACTTTGGAAAACCACTAGCCAAAGTGGCTAGTGAGCCAAAAAGTTAACGTCAAGCCCTAGTCGGGGCCTATAACTCGCGTTATAGGAATTACTGCTCTACACTCTAAAAACATACTTATATTCGCAACGGTACTAACACGACAATGTATGAATGGAAAAATATAACGTTCCCACATCCGGAACGATAGATACCCGATGTTGAATGGGCCATAGTAATGTCGATATAGCTATAATATTTTAAAAGTTATAGCCCTGCAAAGAAGGTGAACGATACCATAGGCTTACAGCACTGGCAGAGTGGTATACGATGGGCAAACTGCGTGGCAGACGATGTGTTAAGAGTGATGCGTTGTGGGATATATACCCTTCTCCAACTTAAAACTAACGTTATTTGAGCGAACATTTAATGTTATTATAACACTATTTTAACATTAGTGAATTTGAATGCACATACATAGCTAACTAAGTGCTGCCTCTCTCCGCCACACTCGGGACCACACCAATGTTATAGATAGCTAGCCTATAGCTCAGGGCTCCAGACTAACTTTTTCACCACCGTCCCAGAACTGTCCTGAAATACAATTTTAACCGTCCCAAAGTGAATGTAAATGTCATTTCTTTACTTGGTTTTGTCGTCTAAAGTTGTTATTGCCATACGAAACACCATTAAAATGATTAGGAAATAAATAATTGTATTTATTTGAAATAATTATTTATTTGAACAATAGACCAACAGGTAACAACGGGTAACAACAAAACAACCAATTGAAAGATTAAACACCTTTCTTATTTTAATACTGTGAGTGAGAGAGAGAGAGAGAGAATCAAGTCTCAGTTGCCTCAGTCTTTGTACTAAATAAATAATTGTATTTATTTGAAATAATTATTTATTTGAACAATAGACCAACAGGTAACAACGGGTAACAACAAAACAACCAATTGAAAGATTAAACACCTTTCTTATTTTAATACTGTGAGTGAGAGAGAGAGAGAGAGAGAGAGAGAATCAAGTCTCAGTTGCCTCAGTCTTTGTACTGAGGTCTTCGTGGCTGGGAATCATTGTGCTGTGCAGGAGGGCCATGAACCGATATCTGCAGGAGGCAGTTGAGCATCTCGTTGGAGAGGCAGGACCTCCAGTCTGATTTGATCCTCTTCATGCTGGATAAGCCACGCTCGCAACAAGAGGAGCTCATGGGGAGGACGAGGCTGATCTCTGCAAGCACCTGACCATCCCTTCCGATGGCACCCTGAATCAGCTGCTGCCACAGCACCTGGGAATCAAGGTGCCTGTAGCAGCGGGCAATGAGCACCTTGAGGTCAAGCCACTCTCGCCTAGCTGCCTCCACCGATTCAAAGTCCTCACATGGATGGAAATGCTCCATGAAGGCATTCAGCTCAGCTGTGCCAAATGTTGCCAGATTGGTGGTGTCTTCTGGCCAGTTGGTTATGTCAAATAGTGTGGAGGTTGCCTTCAGAACGCCGGTCTCCAGACTCTTGAAGCGCTCTGAGACAAACTCACAGAAGCTGTTGGTGAGGCGAAGCTTCAGTGTGTTGAAGATGTCATCATCAGCATTGGTCCTGCTGAGCTGGACACCCTGCCAGATGCTTCCTGGCCCAACCTTTTCCATAAACTGGTGTAGCATTGGGCCTGGGTTTGTCTAGTTCAAAAAATAAAAATATAGAAGAATGTTAAGAATATTTTAGTAATTTGTATTACAAAAAAAAGCCCTTTCTTTTAGTTGGCCTATGTTGAGCTGTGACTATATTAAATACAATTATGTAACTATCAAATATTATTTTAAATATGTATGTATCATGTAAAAAGGTCAGTTGGTGTAAACATGCCTATTTTAAAATTAACGTTTTCTATGTATTTCCCATCACTAGAATCAGCTAAATATATCTGCCTGCTGGAACAAGAGGCTGAGCTGCTTCAGTTCTTGCAAGACATCCAGCATGAGGTGGATGAATAGCAGCATTTTGTACTGCTTCAGGGACTGCTGCACAAGCTTTGCCCTCCCTTTCATGGCTGCACTTGCCTCCTTGTCATTGGGGTCACTGGCATGGTTTTCAAAATGCACCAAGATGGGCCTGTAGTTCCTCATCAAGGCCTCCAATGCATGTGACATGTGTGGCAGCCAGCGAGTGCCTTCAGTGTTCCCTGGCCTCACAATGGAGATCTCCATCGCCTTGCTGATCTCCTCAAGCTCCCGTGAGGCCTTCGCGGAACAGGTGTAATGTTTGTGGATGGCGCCTAGCGTTTGCTTGATGTCTTGTAGTGGGTGAACAGTTTGACATTGTCTAGAGCAAAACACCCAGCATAACGGAGGCGCCATCACACCCGAAGCCAACCAGCCGCTTTTTCAGGTCCCCCTCTCCCACCCCAACCTTCAACAGTCCAGCCATGTCCAGCCAGACTGTCCAGGCTATGGGCATGGTCCAGGGCAACAATCTGGATGAGCTGGTTCACAGGTTTACCATTCTGGAGGTAAGTGCAGTAGATCAGCTCCTGGTCCTTCACTGATCGGTCCACTGAGTCAGACATTATTGAAAAGAACCTGGCTGATTTCAGGGATTGTTGAAGCTCCTCAAAAAAGCAGGGCCGTAATGAACATGCGGCATGCCTGGTCATTGGTGTATGTCGAGCCAAGATCCAGGCCGTTTGTCTGGTGGAGAGCCACAAGCTTAGGGCACCTTTTGATGATTTTCTTTTCCTTTTGGCTTCATAGCCAGAGCTTTGTTTCTGTAGAGAAAGGGAGAATAAATGATTTAGTCAAAAGGCTCCCAGGTGGAAAGATTTCACAAGAATCATTATGATAAAAAAAAAATATATATATATATAAATAAAAGTGTTTAACAAGGTGCTAGGATAGGGATATTTGGTCACGGTGCTGTTATAGTCAACCTATTGGCGCGACCAACGTCACTTAAAAATAAAAAAAAATATATATATATAATCTATCAACATCGATTTGATCATATGGGGACATATTTTGTGCTGATAATGGCACAGAGGGTGAGACCAACTGTGTACCGTACCTTTTGATTATTGTAAGCACAAAGATAATAAACTTTTAAAACAACATGTACAGTATGATGTTATTATTATGGATGTTTGGCAACTCGGAATTGGAGTCAGTCCCCACCCGGGCTGCCATGGCACCACTGCTCTTACAGTTGGGGTAAAAAATGGTTGTAATGTCTATGCATGGTCTTGTAGGTTAACCAGTAACTGGCTGCGCTAAGCCACCAACAGCTGTCACGAGATGCGCACTGACAGTATGCCCAGTACCGCAGGAATTTTTATGAAACATTCTGATATTTTCGCGGGTCTTGTACTCTTGTGCAGTGGTCTCGAGTCGTGCCACTGTGCCTCTGTGAACCAAGCAACCGACGTGCACCGTTTGACAATGATATGCACAGCATATTTGAGTGCTCTCGTGACTGAGGAGAGGATGGCCCGTGGGAATTTCTATAAACATTCTGATACTTTGATTAGTTAACTAATTACATATTAATATGATATTGTAAGGACCAGATAAGCTTTGCTTCTTTCTGTCCCTTCTCGAACAAAACCATTTGTCTTGAGCCATGTTGATTATTCCTTCTATAGGAAAATATATTTAAATGTATTTGTATTTTATTTCGTTTTAGTTATTTTTTTGTTATTACAAATGTGTGTGTTTATGGTTGAAAATGTTCGAGATAAATAAAGATCAAATCTAAGTGAATAAGTTATCCCTCTTCTAACAAGAGAGAAAAACGTAGTTCAGCTTTAAACTATATATTCCACCTTTGATAACTAAAGTAATGACACTTGACTATGTCCCTTAGATCGCGCTGTCCTCCTGGTCGTTTGGCCATTACGATATTGATGACCGGTAACTGGCTGCGCTAAATTCCCGCGGGCCATCCTCTCCTCAGTCACGAGAGCACTGTCGTAGTGTGAACTATGGATTAATCGTGTAGCACAGTGAAGTTCGCCTATAGCCTCTATTTCTCCGCGTTTGTTTCGATAAATGTAACGTTATGCCAATTAACTCGCAATGGTAGTACACACACATTACGTGTTAGTATAGAATCGAATAGAAATCCTTTAATAATCCAGAGGGAAATTCGGCACTACAGATCGCTCACATTGAACAACAATAAACATTTAGGTCAATAGGACTAAAATAGGAATAACAATATAATAAGAATAAAATAGTGTGAACTATGGATTAATCAGTCGCAGTCTGATACGTTAGTCAGTAACGTTAGATAGCAAGCAGCTATAACTAGAACACGTCGCTAACTATACAGTTCCAATAGACTAACATTACACTTCTGTGATTTAAATGTGTCCTTACCTTAGACTCTGGTTGTAGTGTTGGATGCAGTTCCCTGTTGGTCAGTTTGTGTCTGTTCTCCATCTTCTTCCGCTGTGTTTATCCTCTTCAAATAGCGCAGCATATTTGCGGTGCTCTCTTCACTGAGAGGATGCCAGTAATGCGTTTTTTTTTTTATTATAACATTCTGATATTTTCGCAGTTCTTGTACAGTGGTCTCGTGCCACTGTCAATTAACAGCTGTCACTCACTGTCAACTAACATATTTTCGCGGTTCTTGTGGAGTGGTCTCGTGCCACTGTCAATCACTGTGTCAACTAACAGTTGGCACGAGACGTGCACCGTTTGACAGCGATATATGCACGCACTGACAGTCGACTAATTGACATTTCCTGTGGAAAAAAAAACTCCTCTTCGTCTCGTTTGTGTCCCGGGGAGGATTTCTGTTCGTCCCAAATACATATTTGATCGACGGCGGGACGGTGTTATAGATGGGAGGCCGAGTCAGTCTAAAGTGAACTTGATTGATCCATGTTGGCAGACTACACAATTCTTTGTGTGTAATATCTAGTTATTATGTTGAGTCAAAATACGTTTGTTGGCCAGCCGTCTGTTGGTCATCGGTGTTCGTAATCTTACATTTAAATTAAATGTTTTCTCATGCATATCTTTGGACACCTCTAGCTGATAAACCAATCAGGATACAGAAACGGGATTTCGGGACCCCAAAATTGTCAACATGAACAACGGAGAATGCATCTGACTGGAACGCTAGCTGATTATACACAACATGAGATAGTAAATACTATTGTAATAAAACGTTCAAAACTATGTTCAATTTGTGTATTGTTTTGTTACTATATAAGATTGTATTTCGCACTGTATTAACCATAACGACGTCACAGATGAGCTTTAGATGGTTAACGTGATATTAACGCTATCTATCCGACGGTCCGACCTAAATACTATTGTAATAAAACGTTCAAAACTATGTTCAACTTGTGTTTTGTTTCTTACTATAAGATTGTATTTCGCAAGCCATACCGACGTCAGGTGAGCTTGCTATCCATTAGATGGATAACGTGATATTAACGTTAGATCTAACCGACCACAATTTGATTCGAAATGTATTACATACCTCACTTTGTTGGTCTCTCTCTGGTCTGCATCCCCTTAACAATTGTGTGTATTGAGCTGTACTGTATTGTACCCATTCTGCAATCTGTTAACCGTTTTCAATCAATGTCAGACGTCTATAAAAAAAAAAAACGATTGAATTGCTCAGAATTTAAAATGATGTCCCCAATAGGACATAATAATATTATTATTCCCCAGTATGACACAATAAACACAGAATGAATGCTACCAAAGAGAATGCTATATGCAATTTGTGTATAAAGTGTGTATTAATCCTGTAACATGAGTCAAGGTCAGATCTAGCCTGGCATAGAGAACAGAATGTTGATTTTTTGATGTTCAAGTTTCTTTATTAGTTGTCATACAGAAGTACAGAATACTTTTATATAAAATGCTTCTTTCTGTTTTGCTCCAGAGATTGTGCTAGATAAAAATAGAAGTCAAGTACGTAGACAAGTGTTCAATATATACATACAATGTACAATGCAGAGTAGAAAAGTAACTGAGTTACAATACAATATACTATACAGTACAATGCAGAAATGGGATGAGGTACAATTTACAGTAAGGTGTAATGAGGTATGGGTTGTAGTGCATATTCTTTGCCAATAAATATAAAGTGTGTTTAGGTGTTCTAAAGTGGGTGCTGCAGTGAGTTGTTTGTTTAAAGTGAGTGTGTGCGTGTGGATGTGTGTGATGTGAGTGCATTTGATGGTTGTTACATAGTGTTATTGTCATTTGTATGTGTGTAATGTGTAACTAGTACAGTGAGAAGGCATTTGGCGATTTCTTTAAACAACGTCTCCTAACAGATGAGGTGGACAGCCATAGCGAACATGGATGGCTCTATGGTGAAAACTGATAAAGCCAAGTTAATGCACTTTCTCGAGGGATCAGTAAATCCACCCGCCACAGTTGAAGTCCCTGATGGCACAGGGGTGGAGGTGTTACCACTACAAACACTGTTCTCAATACAGGAGGAAGCAGACACCCGACTATTGCTTCACTGTGCTCATGCCTCTCAATACAGTTCCCATGTGGTGATCAGCAGTCCAGAGATTTCTTCGAGATTGACTGGATGTCACTTCCTCCAGCCCCAGTCACAATCCTGGAACTTGTATACTGCTCCTGCAAAAAAAACACAATGCATGAAGGGGCGATGCACATGCAAATCAAACAACCTACCATGTACAGACATGTGTCTGTGTTTGGACTGTCAGAACACTGTATCTTCTTTTTTTCATATATTTTATTTCTTTTTTGGAAGGCACAGGTACAGGCATACAATGCACATTGTTGGTTCCAGCTATCTATTGTTTGATAGTTTGCACCATTTAATCTAGCTGTAGAAAGCTCCATTGTTACAACATCAGCTAATAACTGTTTCCAGTGATTAAAGGGCAGAGAATGTGGAGCTTGCCATCAAAGTGCCAATTTTTTTTCTCAGCAGTACTTCCTGCCAAGCTAAAGAATCATCATCATTAAGGCCCCGTTTAGACAAGCGTTTTGTGAACAGAAACCGCAAAAGTCATCTTGCGGTTTCACTTTTAATTTTACGTTTAGACGAGCATTTTGGAGTGGAATTCTCCGTGCAGACGACGCTGTAACGACGGAGACCCGCTGTCACACGATTGGCGCATATGTCACATGACGTGCTGTGAAGACCCGCCCTACTCTGCCTCTGATTCGCAGACTGTGGATGGGGAATGTGATTGCACCAAAGCAGAGTCACTCACAGACAGTGGATCCACTCACGCCGCGGGACAGATTCTTGTGTATTTAACCCTTTCACTGCCACACGACAGCCGGTTGTGTGATAGTAAAGGGGTAACCTTCTGTCGTGTGGCAGTGAAAGGGTTAAAGTACTGCCAATGTAGCCTTCAGGTGATCTCCGTTGATATAAGTCAGACATACTTGCTTTGTTTACGTCTCGGCTACTGGCGCATACCTGCTACCTGTGACGTAAGCAGTACGCGCGACCAGAGCCGTGACAAACCTTTCGTCATCGTTTTAACAGATTTATACGGTTTGACAGTTTAGACGAAAGCGCAAAGCTTTTGCGTTTCTAGGAATTCCACCCTGGAAGGTAGTCTCACTTTTTTGCGGTTTCACCCCGTAAAAACGCCGTTTCCGTATAAACGAAAGGCACATCCGTAAAAATATTTTTGCGGATTCACCTGCTAGCGTTTCCGTCTAAACGGGGCCTAAGGAGCAGTAATTTGGGACAACAGGGAATATGTTTTTGTAATACATGTTACTGTTAAAATAAATAACATGTTATTTTCACACTTGTTATTGTGTTATAAATGTTGATTGATTGATTAATTGAAAACGTTATTAACAGATTGCAGAATGGGTACAGTACAGTACAGCTCAATACACACAATTGTTAAGGGGATGCAGACCAGAGAAAGACGTTTGTCTTGTTTACATCAGGGCCCCCCATTTGTAATTCATAGTGACAACAGCATCTAAAACAAAGACCGCTATTACCATAGTGTAACACACAGCAAGAATGTGAAACAAGTTACTATTATTAGTATTGGGTTAGAGTTGTTTGATTTACACTAACGTAATGTTAAAGTTAAAATGCTAACGTAGGTAACGTTAGTCTTTGTGAGCTGTGGCTACAACATTTTCCAATGTGTAATCGGACGTCAAAACGGACTACATATAAACTGCTGATGACTCATAACTTCCTATCACGTTTGAATAATGCTGTAAAGTTAAGTAAAAATGCATTTCAATAGTAATAGTAATGAATTGAGAGCTTACCGAATGCAGAGCTATCCAGTGTTGTGAACAGACGAGTAGCAATATTTACTTCCTGGTTCCAGGGCTTGAAGAATGTCATTGGGAGAAATCAAGTCACCTGACGTTGTAACGCGTTTTGATTGGTTCCGCAGCAACGCCCCTTTTCACAAACGTAGGTAGTTTTTATCTTATCAACACATTCATTTCATAAAGATATGACCCAACAACCGTTGCCAACAAACGGAAATGTGTTATTATAGTATATTATGTAGTTCATATTACAATAACATATAGTCTGTTTAACCAGATCAATCATTTCATTAACGGAAGCCTCTAGAGACCTTCGGCCCACCGTCTATTAGTCTCGAGCCCTGCTATAGCTAACGGGACCACACCAACATTATAGATAGCTAGCCTATAGCTAACGTCGGGACCACACCAACGTTATAGATAGCTAGCCTATAGCTAACGTCGGGACCACGGCAGAGAGGCAGCACCCAATCTGCGTGTAACGTTAGTCACTAACATATAGAATAGAGAGCTGCAAACGGAAATAAACGCCCAGTCCTTGAGAGAATGGTTTCCTGGTTTACTGTCACCACTTTACAGAGGGAATTACCCCGAAGTCCGGCTAGTTATAACAAGCACGTTACATGACCGGCACTTCGGCCCGGGAGTGTTGGGAGAACGCTCCCCAGTAGCTTACTCCACTACGGTTCAGATTAATACAGGAAAGGGTATACATTGGGGGCTCGATAAATCCTGATTTCATCTGTGAGTTGTAAACTGTATGGAAACGTGAAGTTAGCTCATGCTACTGGAAAACGGACGCACGAGGCAATCGCGTCATTAACACTTTGATCGCCATGGTTAAATTCATAATTTACCATCCCTAGCCAGCTCTATTTGTCTATGGAGAAGTTCCCCTTCTTTGCAGGGCTATAACTTTTTAAATTCTATTGCTAAATTGACATTATTATGGCAATGTCCTATATCCATTGTTCAGGGTGTAGCAACGTTATACTTTTTCATTCACATATTCATACTAAAATATGGTCTAAAGTATAAGTATGTTTTTATCGTTTTCTGCAGCTTTCTCCAGAACTTGATTTATAGCCCCAAATGCATTATATTGATGATCAAATACAGTTTGGTAGCGATCGGTGCCAGATGAAAAATTTCAACTGGAGGTACTTCTAGAAGTTACTACGTATCATCTGATATTGCCCGGATGGGCGGGGGGTCGTTTATAATTCTGTGGGCAACGTTATATCATTCGTCTAGTGTGGGTCATATGGTCATCAGAGCAGTTTATATGGAACACGTTAGAAAATAACGCTGGATCTTACCGTATCTTCCTCGCGCCGTTGGACGATCAGCTTGGAGTAGACAGTTTTCGATTATGGGATGTTGATATAGATGAACCATTTCCAGGTTGTATAATACTATATACGTCCAAATAACGTTGTTTATTGAGTTAGGGCGAGCAATTGATTATTCAGTGTGTTGAGATGGAGTCCGGCTAACGATCGCGAGTGCCCGGACGAAATATGGATGAGCACTTTCTGTTTGGCTCACTTCCTATGGCGCTCTTGAACCGTTAGACAGTTGAGTGGAGCTCACCAGTACATCTCATGTCTCCGGAGGAGAAATATGATTTCGATCACAGATTTTTTAAATATTGATATCAAAGACGAGTTACGGCGTCTTCGGCAGAATGAGCATGGCGAGCAAAGACGAGTTACGGCGTTCCCGGCGATTAAAGTGTTAATGAACTGAGTTAAAAATGATGACGCCCAATTTTTTCCCACGGTTGTCTGCCTTGATGCGGTTACCGCAACAGCCCTAATTGGCACTAACCATATACATGTTAATTTTACATACAACCTATCATTATCTACCTTGAGGTGTCAATCACTCATTCACTCACTATCAACAGCAGTGTCAGGTTACCTCAGAACTAAGTGGTGCACGCCAGTCACACCTATGCTTCACATCCACCCAATCCTTCTGTCTTGATAGTAAAACATATTATGTGAAAAGGTGTTGTGATTTCTGAAAAAAAAAGCCTCACAAAACGTCAATTTTTTTTTAAAGACTTCGATATAAATATTGACATCTTGTTTGTGATTTCTGTCTGACTTTAAATGCCAAATGTTCAAGCCACTGTTTGGTGTTCTTGGTGGTAAAGATTTTCCTATTTTCTTTTCTGTTTTAATTTTCAGAGGAACAACATAGACCGCTGACGCTGGAGACAATTTAAATGTTTGCACAGGTGCCTCAGCCATCCCTCGGCTGGGTTCCCCCATGGACCCTGAGTTGACCTTCCTCCACCAGCAGGACAACAGTCCTACCCAGATTTTTCCAGAGGCCAACACCTGCACGGTAGAACGACTACCAATACACTCAACCTACAATATGATGAGTGGCATCCTTCAGTCGCCGAACTTCAGACGCCGAACTTCAGAGCAACTCATCCCCTTTGTGGAGAACGACGAGGAGCGTCCGGCCAGCCAGAGTCGTCCCAATCGGTGCACCAACTGGGCGGTGCACGCAGACCAACTGCAATAAGTAGTCTGTGGCAGGGAATAAATCCGGGCTCCACGGAGTTAGCAAAGAAAATAATTTCTCATGTAAAGCAGAGCATGTGAGCGGAGCGAGAGCGAGGCGCGGAGGATTTTGAAGTGAGCGTGTAGTGGGTTATAAAATGGGTCAGAGCGACTCCGGAGCGAGCTCTCCTCCGCTCCGAGCCGCTCAGTGCACACGATCACACAGTGGTTTAAACTGATGTAATATACATGTAGTACAATGTCAAAGCAATAGGTGGCGATGTACAAACATGAAGGTAATTTTTAACCAATCAGAAAGGTGAACCGTCACTACACATCCTGCTAAGTCAAAGTAGAATCCGCCATCTTTAAATCACCTCAGGTAATTTTTTTTCTTTTTCTGCTGAGCGGGCTGTGGAGCGGGCAAATGAAGTTGAGCGAGCGGAGAGCGACTTGGGGGGGCGGGCCAACATGAGCGAATGAGAGCGGAACTCAATCGTCTAGAGCGAAGAGCGGATTTCTCGGCCGCTCCGCGCCACTCACATGCTCTGATGTAAAGGCATTTCATTTTGCAGTATGAGTTGAATCACAAGTTTATTTTCATTATTTAGGGCTATTGTTTTTTCCTCATCTCATCATTTCTACACAATAGGCCTATGAACTGAGGGTATATATGCTACTAAGCCTGCCCTACATGTATGAGAAGGTACATTCATTTTAAATAAAGTGTCATGTTGAAATCAACACATCTGCAAATATTTTTCTTTCTTAATATAATTAATAATTTCTCTCCATTTCGTAGTAGCTACACCGTTCGGTGCGATATATATATATATACATTATCTGTGTTTTACACTAACTGCAGTAGAATAACAGTTTTCACACACATACATACACACACATTTGATTTTGAAAGTTGTAACAATGATATAATTTTTTTTAAATAAATGTTTAAATATAATCTATTCATGGTGTAATTTTTTACTGGAAAAAGTTGCATGCATGTATGTGGGTAAGCTGTTACTTTATATTACTTGATATTTGAGCTTCACTGCAGAATGATGTATATTGTGTACAATGTGCAGAGTTTGACACTAGGCTGTTTCACATTCATCTGCTAACTGATGTGGAAACACTGAAGCATCCAGGTCACATACATATACTTCAGTGAGGTAGGAGACAGCATGTAAACTTCTGGATTTTTAAATGAGGGACATGCCAATACTGCATTGGTAAAGGAAAGGGTCCTTAAATATATGTGGTTTTTGTATTACTAATCCATTTCCTACTGTATTTCCGGTAATGTACGGTCATAGGCAGATAGTGGGGCAGCTCTGGCAGAATACTGGGTCAGTACCAGTATTGCATGGGCAAGTTCTGGTAGTTTCTCTGGGGAGATTCCGGCCAGAACTTTTTGGCCACCTGGGTGGGCGGCGCACGCGAACCAACTGGATAGGTGGTGTCTTTTATTTTTATCAAATCTTTTATTTTTTTCAAACATGAAACAAAACAACTCGCAACACAATAATAATAATACAGAAAAAGACATCCCAAAACACCAACACAACAATGACTACACAATAAATGAGACATCGTACAGTTAACATCCCAAGCACCCTCCATCACCACCCACTGCAGCCACGATCCCCAACCCTCGAGGGCCCCGGGTCCGGCACCCCAGCGAGTCAAAGCATCATGCCTCTTTAACACCATGACTCGCAGAGGCCCCGGACCAAGGCCCCCCCCCCCCCCCACCCCGAGCCTGTGACCCTCCGACACAACCAAAGGGGCCCAGAACACATACATAACCAGTAAAAATAAGTTGCCACAAAATATACCAGTAAAGGAATAGGGAAAATAAAACATTTACTATATAACGGGCTTCCTGAGCCCCCTCCATCTCCAGGCCGCGAGCCCCAACCCCGAACCACGCCCCCCCCCCCCCAGTCCGAGCCCACGACCACCAGACCCACAGCTAAAGGGGCCCAAAAAATATACATAATTAAAGTTACAAGAAAAAACTAAAAGAAAAAACAAGTGGACATGGGCACTCGCTCGCCCCCTCCCCATTCACCCCAGGACCTCAACGTGAGTTAAATACATAATATATTATCTAGCAATCAAAAGTTATATGCACTCTTTAAGTGCTAACCAGATTGCAATATTTGACTTGTTAACCCCTAAAACTCGTGCAGTGGATATCTCCAGATATATCACATCGAGGTAGGTGAGAATCCATACATTCGGGCATAGCTTGTCTGGGTGTATTATGGAATAATAATTTATATTGTGAAGGCCTAACTATCATATAACATCCCCCTCCCCTCCCCTTTGTTCCCTATCCTGTGTCCCCCCCCCCCCCACTTGACCTATCAAATGGGGCCCCCTCCTCCCCCTTCACACTATATAATCCCCCTCCTCACAAAGATTCTTCCTTCTCTACCTGAGCGATTTCAGCTGGTCACCTGGGCGGAAGCCTCAGCCATTCTCTCTAACTACTTATTCTAACTATATATTTGATCTATCTGTCTGGCTAATAAACCTTATTAATTGTCCGGTTGTACTGATCTTCAGTATAGTAGCAGCAGTTGTCGTTGATGTTGAAGAATAGATTATTGTCTGGGTCAATATCATTTTCTATATCCTGTAGATTGTGATCAGTGTATTCAAATGTTTTGAGTTTCATTTTTTCGTGTTCAAGAATCCATTTAGTCAAATCCACATCATCTTTAGATGTAGGTGAATTGATTATTTCCGTAGGCCTATGCGTCATGGTTGTAAGTTGTGTAATTGTGTCCAGTGTGTCTCTATTACCTTACAGTCCCGTCATGATGTTTATTGGTATTTGTCCAGCTCCTCCATGTTTCTGATGAGTAGCACTTTGGCCTCATCCGGTGGTCCATTCAGCTTGATGAATACTTTGCAGCTAGAGGTCCATGTAGATTGAATTGATTTGTTTCCTCATGTATCGGGCCTTTCTGGCGATGTCGGCGTTGCGCTTTGTAAGATGCTCATTGATAAAGACGTTTGATCCCATCAGTTTTTTTCCTTGTCTCAGTAGTGCAATTTTGTTCTTTCTGTTTACAAACCTCATTATGATGGCCTGTTTGTCATTGCCGTTCTCTGATATTTTCTGACATTTCGTTGATGCGTCGCTCGACACTTCAAGCTGACATGGGGATATCTTTTATCCTTGATTTGATTGTCTCTTTGTTTGGCAAGCCTTCAAACAAAACATCTGAGCTACAGAGAAAAGCCTCCTTGATATACTCGCCATCAGTGAATGGCTTTCCACATTTCGCAATGCAATGAGCAATGCGATAGCTTGCTTCAGTTGCATGGTTTTTAGGTTAGTTGTAACGTTAGTTTAGGTTCGTGTTAACGTTAGATAATGTACAAAATAAACGTTTTCCGCTGCTATAAACGTCGCACTTTTACTTTGACAACCCCAGAAAGGAAGTCATTATATATGCTTTACCATCCTCCTGTTCTGCGTTAGCTCCGGTTAGCTCAGAGCGTCCGGTATAACAATATACCAGGGCTTGGATTACTGTTTTCTAAATTGGGGAGGCTTTTAATCGTCAAGGTAAGAGGATTTCAAGTCATGGTATCCATAAACTTCAATCGGTTCGGATCTTTTGAATGAATGAGAATGTAAACAAACACGGTGTCATGTTGAAATCACTGGCTGCGCTCAGAGAGGAGTGGTTGGGCAAACAAATTGTTCAGAGTATATTTGCTTATAAAACGTAATTGTCTAATTCAATTATTTTTTATTTCTCCACGTGGTGAATACACAGGTCACAACATGTTTACATGAACGTTTTGGAGTTGTATTTGGAGTGTATTCTGCAATCTGTTAATAAACTTTTCAATCAATCAATCAAACTATACACTGTAAGGCTCCGGATCCGCCTCACTTCCAGTGATGAAGCTAAGCTATGCTAACGGAGCGACTGTTCCCTAAGCTAAATGCACGCACAGACAAAAAAGGTATGTATCTTCTTGTCTAACTCCAGGGAATATGTTAAATAAGCTAATTTCCCAAAATGTTGGAGTTTTCCTTTAAGAGGTACTCACACACTTAATTTTTTTTTAACAGATTGGCCCCAAAAATCCAGTATCGGTCAGGTTCTAGTTTCAACCAAACTACAAACTGTGCACTAATATTATTATTATTATGGTATGGTTTTATTCTTTATTCTTAACACTTTAATCGCCGGAGACGCTGTTCAGCGTCTTTCCCCGCCATTCTTATTCTGCCGAAGACGCTGGACAGCGTCTTTGATATCAATATTTCAAAAATCTGTGATCGAAATCATATTTCTCCCCCGGAGACATTATATGTACTGGTGAGCCCCTCTCAATTCTCCAACGGTTCAAGAGCGCCATCTGGTGGCCGATCGGCCGCTCGCCTAAACAGGAAGTGATGCGGATGAAGTGGTGCTCACCCATATTTCGTCCGGGCACTCGCTATCATTAGCAGGACTCCATCTTGACACAATGGATGTCGATCGGTTGCAAATAACTCGATAAACAACATGATTTGGACGTATATACTATTATACAACCTGGAAATGGATCGGGTATTTCTACATCCCATAATAGGAATATCTCTGCTCCGCGCTCATCGCCCAACGCTATGAGGAAACTACGGTAAGATTCAGCGTTTTTTTTTAACGTGTTCCATATAAACTGCTCTGATGATCATATCACCCACACTAGATGAATGATATAACGTTGCCCACGGAATTATAAACGACCCCCCGTCCATCCGGTCAACATCAGATCATACGTAGTAACTCCTAGAAGCACGTCCAGTTGACATTTTTTATCTCGCACAGATTCCTACCAAACTGTATTTGATCATCAATATAATGCATTTAGGGCTATAAATCAAGTTCTGGAGAAAGCTACCGTATTTTAGTATGAATATGTGAATGAAAAAGTATAACGTTGCTACACCCTGAACAATAGATATAGGACGTTGAATGGGCCATAGTAATGTCAATTTAGCAATACAATTTAAAAAGTTATAGCCCTGCAAAGAAGGGGGACTTCTCCATGTTAAATAGGGCTGGCGAGGGATGGTAAATTATGAATTTAACCCCGGCGATCAAAGTGTTAATCCCCGAGGGGAAACATGGTTTGCCACCAGAGCGAATACAAATATACAAAACAAGAAACAATAACATACAGTACAAGTTACATAACACAGTAAAAAGAAGAGAAGAAGAGAGCCTCTCAACACAGAGCTAGCGGTGTTTGTTAAAACCCATTGAAACCGGGAAACACATTTGTGTATATATGCAGGCTATATAATGCATTTAGCAGGTGTTTTAGGTCTAAATGGGTTAAAGATTTTAACCGCAGCAGGAACAAAAGATCTTCTCAATCGCTCAGTAGAGCATCGAGGCATCAAAAACTGAATCACTGAATGAGCAAATATATTGTACAGAGGGTGGCCTTCAAAAGATAGAATGGTGTTAAATTTAGTCCTAGTTCGCTTGGCTATAATGATCTCCAAAGAATCAGGAGGGAGACCAATCACTGAGCCAGCCTTTTTAACACATTAATTGCCAAGAACGAGTATACTCGTTATTCCCCACCATGCGAACTCGTTTTGGATCTTTATTTCGTTTATTCGCTATATCTATTCATAATTCATGGCTGCAGCCTCTGCAGACCCTTCAGACCCTGTTTGAGCTGGCAGACGGTCAACACCGCCTTGCGGAGCTATTGCACTCCATTGAAAATGGTCTGGTGTGTTTTCTGAGCCGATCTGAGCCGTGGGGGCGGGGTTTAAATACTCAGACGAGGCAGGCCTTTACAACGATAGCATGAAACACTAACCCCGCCCACCCGTTCATGTGTAACGCTCTGTAATGTCGGGGACACGATCCCTGTGGATAACTGGAATGGCGATCAGATAATTGAATTCTTTTTTTTGCATTACATCAGAGACTAGGTAAGGACTCTATATATAAAATCTTGCGTTGATCTGATATTTCTTTTTCCCGCGATCAAAGCTATCTGTGTGGATTCTGTGTGTGCTTTCTACCGTTGGCTGCGGTGGGGGGCGGGGGGCGCCCCGCTACGAGGGCCATTTCATGTATGCACGAGGAGATAAAATAATAATGATAATCTAGCGTTGATTTCAGGATGATTAGATAATCAGCCGAAAAATTACAACGTGATGACTGGATTACACTAAAATGCCTTTTTCTCGTTTTTTTCCTGGAATTACTCAGAAGCACCCACCATACTCATATTCAAAACGGTATAAAACGGAAATGTACGGATGAAAAAACGATCTGTTTTGTGCATGTTGACTGGAAGCAATTGACGGGTGTATTAGACCCATAGCTATAATATAAGATATATTTTAAGCACTCGCAAATGTCGCAGTCTAAAACTATATCCATTGAATAAAGACCTGGCGCTGAAGGGGGATCAGCGCCCCCTGTTGCTGCCGGTCAATGTGTTAATGATGGTGAAAGGTGAATGGATGGGGGAGGGTAATGGGGTGGGGGGGGGTTGAAACATGGCTGGGGGATTGTTTGAGGGGGGGGGGGTTGGGACTATTCTGCCACAGTTACAATGCCCCCCCCCCCCCCCCTTGACTACCAAGGCCTCGAAGAACAGATTAAAAAATTCAAAAGTCTTGTTTACTATTGTTCTATGGGTGATTTCAATACAATTCTGAGAGGAACAATTTCAGTTATTTTTTCTAATTTATTTTTTTTGGACATATAATTCATCCATGTGACATCACTACAGCATAAATTTTCTGTTATCCCAGTTTGTCCTGCGAAAAGGATGTATATTATGATTGTGCATTACAGTGTTGAGGTTATACATGCATAATTACACAAGGAGACCAGGCAAACCACAAAAAATAAACAATTGCTTAGACCCCAGAGCCAACTTTATCCTTTCATTCATCTGTCATTTTCCATGTGCATTCATCAACACCAGAGGCGTGTTAGGGATTTCCTATCCCTCGTGAATTCTTAATTGATATAGTTGTGGACCAGTCGGCCGAAAGACGAAGCGGAACACGGAGTATTTCTCAAACGGAGCTTTTATTCATCAGAGAAGAAGAACAGTTACCCCGCGCGGGCACATCACCTCACAGCACCAGTAGAGGAAGAAAGAAGGCAGAATATCCATATTACATGTCATTTTATACAGAGAGGAGGGAAGGAGTGTGTGGGTGTGTGTGTGTGTGTGTGTGTGTGTGTGTGTGTGTGTGTGTACTTGGTCAGAAGAAGGGGGGCTAATTGGTTCCAGATGGAGAAACCCCTTGTAACTGCAGCGGTGATGTCATAATAGAACCGGTTAGAACAGGCTAGAATGCCCTGGAACATTGTGATGTCATAATAGATCGCCCATAGGGTAATGCCCTGCTGCATGCAATATGAGATATGAATATCGAGAGCTGTAACTGCACTGTTTCGCCCTTGATGTTGAGAGTCTTTGCTCTGCTCTGCAAGGCTGAAGGTGAAGTCGCTGCCAGGTCCAACTAACTGATCACTTTTGTTTCGGTTTAACATGATGTCATCAAGTGGACTTTTAACCATGCGTACTGAACTCTGCAGGCGCCTGGCTCGCAAGTACCTGTCACGGACCTATTCATCTCGCCCTTCTCTCAATGAAGTGGTCATCGTCAGCGCGGTCCGTACTCCGATGGGGTCATTCAGAGGCAGCCTGTCTGCAGTCCCGGCCACCAAACTGGGCTCCATAGCCATCAAGGGAGCCATTGAGAAAGCAGGAATCCCTGTTGAGGAGGTTAAGGAGGTCTACATGGGCAATGTGCTGCAGGCAGGAGAAGGACAGGCCCCCACAAGACAAGCCCTGCTCGGAGCAGGTTTAACCCTCGGCACTCCAGCAACAACCATCAATAAAGTCTGTGCCTCTGGGATGAAGTCCATTATGATGGCAGCCCAGAGTCTAATGTGTGGGCACCAGGATGTGATGGTGGCAGGCGGTATGGAGAGCATGTCCAACGTACCTTATTTCATGGGCAGGGAGACACCTACCTACGGAGGCATGAGGGTGGAAGACCTCATCGTCAAGGATGGCCTCACTGACGTCTATAACAAGTTTCACATGGGCAACTGTGCAGAGAACACTGCCAAGAACAGCAGCATCACCAGGGAGGAACAGGATGCCTTTGCCATTGGCTCCTACACACGAAGCAAAGCGGCGTACGAGGCAGGGGTGCTGGCCAGAGAAATCGTTCCAGTTAGCATCCCCCAGAGAGGCAAGCCCGATGTGGTCGTGTCCGAGGATGAGGAGTGGAGGCGTGTTGACTTCAGCAAAGTGCCCAAGCTGCGGGCAGTGTTCCAAAAGGAGAATGGCACAGTGACCGCAGCCAATGCCAGCACACTAAACGATGGCGCTGCCGCTCTTGTTCTGATGACGGCTGATGCTGCAAAAAGACTCAATGTCACGCCACTGGCCAGGATTGTCTCTTTTGCTGACGCTGCTGTTGCACCCATTGATTTCCCTATCGCTCCTGCATTCGCTGTACCCAAGGCCCTGGAGGCAGGTGGAGTGAAGAAGGAGGACATTGAGATGTGGGAGATCAACGAGGCGTTCAGCGTCGTGGTCCTGGCCAACATCAAGATGCTGGACATCGACCCCAGCAAGGTCAACGTCAACGGGGGAGCCGTGTCGCTGGGACACCCTATTGGGATGTCTGGGACGAGAATTGTGGGACATATGGTGCACAACCTGAAGCCAGGCCAGTATGGGCTGGCTAGTATCTGCAACGGAGGTGGTGGAGCCTCAGCCATCGTTATCCAGAAGTTGTAGGAACCTATCTCCCCCCTGTTACACTGGTTGTTTGGAAAACTCTGTATAAAAACCTGTGTGTATATGTAGCTACATGGTTAAGATGACGATAAACTGATTACCCTGAGATACATAGTAGGACTCCAATGCTGGCTGCCTTAGTAGACACCCACCCAGCAGACACCCAAACTATTGTGTGTGCAGTGAAAATATGACTCCCATTTTTAAAGACACTCCTGTGTTTGATGATTAAACAAAGTATTTATATTTAATGCTGAATTTGAAAGCTGGAATAAATAGTTTCTATGAAAGAAAAAAAAAAAAAACGCAGGGAAGGAACACTAAAGGAAGCCCTGCAGAGGCTACGGGCGGCTCAAGCAGCTCAAGCAGCCAGCAACGGCGACGACCCAGCTGTATGCGGATGGGAGCGGCCCGCCGGGGGGTTCATAGGCGTTACGGTAAAGGAGGAAGGCCCGTCTCCAGCACCGCCGGTGGCACAAGGAAGGCACGACGACCGAGCCGAAGACAGCACAGCAGCTCTCGTCAAAGGGCTCACCGAAGCCATCAATGCCAGTCGTATGCCTATACCAGTACCCGCAGTGTTCAATGGCGACCCACTAACCTACCACGCCTGGTGGGCGTCCTTTCTGACGCTGGTGGACAGGAAGAGCATATCACCCGCAGAGAAGTTATACCATCTACGCGAGTACGTTAGGGGAAATGCCAGAGCGGCCATAGAGAGCTACTGCGTGCAAGGCACAGAGGACGCCTATAATGCAGCATGGCAACTCTTAGCGGAGAGATATGGAAATCCATTCCTGCTTGCCGATTCATTCAGAGCGAAGCTTGATGCGTGGCCCAAGATAAGCGCCAACGGTAGTGTTGAACTTCAAGAACTCGCCGACTTTTTGCGAGAACCAAAAAATACTCGCTAAACTCCCAGACGGGTTGACGACAAGATGGAATAGGAAAGTCGTAGACATAGACGACACAACGCACACGTTCCCGAGCTTCAGCCAGTTTGTCCAGTTCCTCACACGTGAAGCCAAAATCGCTTGCAACCCAGTAACCTCGCTTCGTGCCCTGAACCCACGGGACGGGATGAGGGAACCGGGCGCAAGACGCAGGGACCCTGGCGCAAGAGTCTTAACAGCTAGCGCCCATGAGACAGCCGGCGCCACACGCTGCGTCCTTTGTGCAACGAGCGGCCATAGCCTACAGGAGTGTTGCAAGTTTAGGCAGAAGAGCAGGGTTGAACGGAACACGTTTGCTCGCGAAAGGCAGTTGTGCTTCGAGTGTCTGAAGCCCGGCCATACCGCCAGGGACTGTAGAGATAGACCCACCATGGAGGAAAGGTCGGACGCAAGGAACCGGGCTACGTACCTAAACAGAGGTACAAATACGCCGCCACACCAGGCAACGTCATTTAGAGTCATCCAGAAGGATGGGGGCACGCATACCTCCACAATAGTTCCAGTGTGGGTCTCAGCTAAAGCGGAGCCCAGCCGGGAAGTCCTGGTGTATGCACTCCTCGATAATCAAAGTGACACCACCTTCATCCTCGAGAAGACAGCAAAGACTCTCATCATCAAGGGCGAAACAGTGCAGTTACAGCTCTCGACACTGGCTTCCAGAAACACAGTCGTGCCCTGTTGGAAACTAACTGGCCTACAAGTAAGAGGATTCCAGTCAACCAAGCTAATTCCTCTGCCAGTGACTTACTCAAGAGACTTTATCCCGGCAAACCGAGGCCATATTCCCACCCCAGGGACAGCGAAGGCATGGGTTCATCTGGCACATCTAGCAGAGAATATCGCGCCAAAACAACGCTGTGATGTTGGCCTGCTAATTGGCTACAACTGCCCTCAAGCCCTCAGGCCACTAATCACGGTGGCGGGGGAGGACCACCAGCCGTTTGCAGTGCAAACAAACTTAGGCTGGAGCGTGGTGGGATATGGAACCCCGGGGCTCCACTATGGAGATACCATCGGACTCAGTCACCACGTCCTGGTAAAGCAAGTGAGGCCAGGGTTACCGGCCGCGGCAGGGCTCACCAGGGAAGTGCACTATGTCAATAGAACCCAGATCAAAGAAGTCGTGCTACCGACAGACGTACTAAAGAGACTGGAGGCCGACTTCTCGGAAAGGGCGGCAGAGGCCAACCCTATATCGCAAGAGGATCTACGGTTCATGTCGGAACTGAAGAAGGGCATCAAGCTAAAGAGCAACGGTCATTATGAAATGCCGCTGCCATTCAAGAAGGAAAAGCCTAAGTTACCGGATAATAAGATCTGTGCCATCCATCGGCTCAACAGCCTAGAGAGGAAGCTGCGGAAAGATGCGCAGTACTACCAGGACTACAAGACCTTCATGGAGGCGACCATAACCCGCGGAGACGCAGAGCGGGTCCCCAAGGAAGACATCGGCAAGGCGCCAGTGTGGTACATCCCACATCATGGGGTGTATCATCCACAAAAGCCTGGGAAGATACGGGTGGTCTTCGATTGCTCCGCCAAGTATCAAGGCGTATCCTTGAATGACCATCTGCTGACAGGCCCAGAGTTGACCAACGCCTTGGTGGGAGTGCTGTGTCGCTTCCGACGAGGGCCCGTGGCAATCATGTGCGACATAGAACGCATGTTCCATCAGTTCCATGTCAAGGCAGAAGACCAAGATTACCTCCGATTCCTTTGGTGGGATGAGGGAAACCTAGACGACCGACCGTCCATCTATCGGATGAGAGTCCATCTGTTTGGGGCAGCTTCGTCACCGGGCTGTGCAAACTACGGACTCAAGCACATCGCGGCCGCAGGACGAGGAACCTTTAGTGACGACACTATAAGGTTTATCCAAAGGAATTTCTACGTTGATGACGGACTGGCAAGCGTAGCATCTGTCGACCAAGCCATCCAGCTGGTGAAAGAAGCAAGAGCGCTTTGCAGCACAGGCAACCTCCGGCTGCATAAGTTCATCTCGAACAGCAAGGGAGTCCTGTCCACGGTCGCTTCGGTATACGATCCGCTGGGATTTGTGGCGCCCTTCATCCTGGGAGGCAAGCAGATTCTACAACAGATGTGCCGGGACAAGCTCAGTTGGGACGACCCGCTACCCGATGACCTACGACCACGGTGGGAGTGCTGGCTCCGAGAGCTCCACAAGCTGGCAGGGGTGAAGATTCCAAGATGCTACGTGCCATTAAGCTTCAAGGTTCAGCACTACGAACTGCACCACTTCGCCGATGCCAGTATGGACGGCTATGGAGTGTGCTCGTACCTTCGAGCAGTGAGTAATTCAAACGAAGCCCATTGTACCTTAGTAATGGGAAAATCAAGAGTCGCTCCTACTAAAGTCACAACCATACCCAGGCTCGAGTTGGCAGCAGCGGTGTTAGCCGTCCGCATCAGTGATTTGCTCAAGAAGGAATTGGAAGTCGAGTGCCTACGAGAAGTATTTGACGGATTCAAGGGTTGTACTGGGGTACATCAATAACGAAGCCAGAAGGTTTCACGTGTTCGTAGCAAATCGCGTAGAACGGATCAAGCAAAGCACAGAGGCTACACAATGGAGGTACGTGGCGTCGGAAGACAATCCAGCCGACCATGCTTCAAGGGGGCTCGCAGCAGATCCACTGATAGCCTCTAACTGGGTCTCCGGCCCAGACTTTCTTTGGCAGGAAGGGCTACCAAGCGGAGAAGGCAAGGTGGGAGAGATTGCAAGTGATGACCCGGAAGTTAGGAAGGCCCAAGTGCTCACCACAGGGGTGAAAGAAGTCTGGTCGCTGCTAGAGCGCGTACACAAGTTCTCAGACTGGTCCAGACTGGTGAAAGCTATCGCCAGACTCCAGCGCCATGTAAAGGAAAGGAAAGGGCTCCAGCCAAAGTCCTGTGAAACCACCAGCCTAGAGGAAAGAAGAGAAGCGGAGCTAACCATAATCAAGATGGTGCAAGAAGCAACCTTTGCGCAAGACATACAGGCACTCCAGAGCCAACAGGAGACCCCATTCAAGGGCAGAGCCACTACGCTGCACCGGTTAGGGCCATTCCTGGACGACCACGGCGTCCTCAGAGTTGGCGGACGCCTAACGCACGCCGCCCTAGAGCCACAGGTGAAGCATCCAGCTGTCCTTCCGAAGGACAGTTATGTGTCGGGCTTACTCGTCAAGCACTATCACGAGAGAGTGCACCATCAAGGACGAGGGATGACCATGAATGCGCTCCGATCCAATGGTATATGGATACTAGGCGGCAGTAAAGCAGCATCATCCCATATCTACAAGTGCATTACGTGCAGGAAGTTCAGACGATGCACGGAACAGCAGAGAATGGCAGACCTCCCGGAGGAACGCATGGAAACTGCGCCGCCATTCACCTACTGCGGGATGGACTGTTTTGGACCATTCCACGTAAAGGAAGGCAGGAAAGAGCTAAAGCGTTACGGATTGTTACTTACATGCATGTGTTCCCGAGCCGTCCACATCGAAATGCTCGATGACTTGACCACGGATGCCTTCATTAATGCGCTGCGCGCTTTCATCGCCATTCGGGGAAACGTACGCCAGATAAGAAGCGATCAAGGCACAAACTTCGTTGGCGCACAAGGAGAGTTCGCTAGAGCACTGAAAGAAATGGATCCGGAAGAGTGCAAGGAACTTGGATGCGAGTTCATCCTGAACACCCCTGCGGCAAGTCATATGGGGGGTGCCTGGGAAAGACAAATCCGTACCATCCGAAGTGTCTTGATGGCCATTCTAGCGCAGTCAGCCACACAACTTGACTGCTCCTCTCTCTGTACGTTCCTATATGAAGTCATGGCGGTGGTAAACAGCCGACCTCTGACCGTCGAGTGCCTCAATGATCCATCCAGCCCAGAGCCTCTGACACCAAACCACATCCTGACCATGAAGTCCACAATCCTCGCTCCGCCGCCCGGAAGGTTCGTCAAGGAAGATCTGTACCTCCGCAAAAGATGGCGGCGAGTGCAACTCTTAGCCAACCACTTCTGGACCAGATGGAAGAAGGAGTACCTCACGACACTCCAACCGAGACAGAAGTGGACCAAGGATCGGAGGAACGCAAGGGTCGACGACATCGTACTCCTACAGCATGAGTCCACACCACGTAACCAGTGGAGGATGGCTAAGGTTATCGAAGTGTATCCAGGGATAGACGGGAGAGTGCGACGCCTTAAGTTGCTTATCAGCGACCCCAATCTTGATAAGAAAGGCAAGCGCATCTCCACACCAGTCGTCCTGGAGAGGCCCATCCATAAGACGGTGACGCTGGTGGAAGCAGAATGACGCCTCTTGCGCCCTCTAGCTTTCTCTATATCTCTATCATTCTATCTTTCTATCTTTTTCGCTTCCTCAGGCTGAGGTGATTCGTCCGGTGGAGGCCAAGGACCATAGTATTGTATTGTTATTTGTAGTTATTGCGTTACGTTTAGGCATTATGTGGGCAGTTATCGTAAGAATCATATACAATGCTTATATATGCTTGGTGGGAGTGTAACTGCAGCGGTGATGTCATAATAGAACCGGTTAGAACAGGCTAGAATGCCCTGGAACATTGTGATGTCATAATAGATCGCCCATAGGGTAATGCCCTGCTGCATTGTGATGTCATAATAGATCGCCCATAGTGTATAAATAGGGAGACCCTATAAGGTTCATTCCTTCACTTCTCCACCATCTTCAGACAAGCCACATCGACACCAGAGCTCCATAACTGTCCTCTCATATTGCATGCAGTCAACAAGGTACGTTTGGGGCCATAATGCGCTTGTAGTTAAGTTCATTGGGTTAACAACCACCCTTGCAACGACCGATAAATTGTATGTATGTTGTTATGGTTTGATCCGTGATTGATTGTATTTCATGTATGTTTTCACAGTTTTACGGTTCGGAATAAAGATGTTCTTTTCGAACGGAAATAAAGCCAATCAGTAAAGATCAAAGACAAGTTGCGTCATCATTGCAAGAGATGCAGTTACACCCCTAGTCTCTGAACAACATCTCCATCTCTGAACAACATCTCCATAACTCATGGGCGACAGCTGGGTGTGCGCGTGTGTACGTGAGTGTGTGCGCGTGCACGTGAGTGTGTGTGCGTGAGATGTACAGGGGGCCCTGTGTAGAAGGAGCCTCCAGCCAGAGGTCATCAGGTCACACCACATGCACAAAGGGAGACAGAGAGAGCAGGGTGCAGCCTACAGCCTAAGCACAGATATAAGATATTACCAGGCATCAATGAACTAATCTATCAATTCCCCCTTTTGACGTTAAAGGTGTCATGCAGTGCTATTCCTAGCACTATTTGGGCAACTTTACACACTTCCTGTGAGTCTATGTAACACATGTGTAATTTTTATTCCAAAAATAATCATTGTTTTATATTTCTAATCTTGTACTCAAAACCAGCATTTTTCAGCCTCATGAAAGCAGGCTATTATTGGCTTGGCTCCACCCACACTTTGAGTGACAGCCACCCACCAAATAGCTCCGCCCATCTCCCCGTCATTCCATCCAGGTGGAGGTCTTATTGATTGATTGAAAACTTTATTAACAGATTGTAGAATGGGTACAATACAGTACAGCTCAATACACACAATTGTTAAGGGGATGCAGACCAGAGAAAGACTTTCGTCTTGTTTACATCAGGGTCCCCCCTTAGGTTTCAGGTTACATACAAATATGGTATGTCATAAATATAGAGATGTAGCAGTACTGTCTATCTATATATATATATGTTACCACTATTTGTAAAAGCCACAACCACGTTACCATATTTGTAATAATGTAAATCATTGTGTCGTTGTACATATTGTGTATACATCGTTAGAAGCTAACATAGGTTCCATCACTCTGAGAGTCCATGTTATGAACTATTACCACAGATATTTTCAGTTTTCAGGGTTGATCTAACAGTTTTGATTATGAAATCTCAGTCAAGGGTACCACAGGTCCTCTTCTCAGACCTGTGGGGCAAAGCACTGCACCATGCAAGCTACATGTCGCTGCATGTTGATCAATAGTAGCCCACTCGGTGCATCACAGTGGGCTACTATTGTGCTAACAACATGCTGCGACGTCTAGCTTGTTAGCCGGCATGAATACCCGATTTAAAATGGTTCTCTCCTCTTTGTATACCTTTGTCCTCACAAGTATTCTGCCAGGGAACTTATGGACACGACAATAGTAGTAGTTATAAGGTGTTTGAGCTTGTAACGTTAGTTAGCTCATAGCTATCGTGGTACATGAGAGCTATGAGCTAACTAACGTTACAAGCTCAAACGATAGCTATGAGCTAACTAACGTTACAAGCTCAAACACCTTATAACTACTACTATTGTTGTGTCCATAAGTTCCCTGGCAGAATAATTGTGAGGAAAAAGGTATACGAAGAGGAGAGAACCATTTTAAATCGGGCATTCATGCCGGCTAACAAGCTAGACGTCGGGGTATGTTGTTAGCACAATAGCTACCAAGCTAAGCTACGTTAGCTTCTAACGGTGTATACACAATATGTACAATGACACAATGATCAAACACCTTATAACTACTACTATTGTCGTATCCATAAGTTCCCTGGCAGAATACTTGTGAGGACAAAGGTATACAAAGAGGAGAGAACCATTTTAAATCGAGCACTCATGCCGGCCGACAAGCCGGACACCGCGGTTGTTGTTAGCACAATAGTAGCCCACTGTGATGCACCGAGTGGGCCACCATTGATCAACATGCAGCGATGTGTAGCTTGCATGATGCGTGTGCAGTACACAGGTCTGAGAAGAGGACCTGCACATGATAGCAACCGGGAGCGTCGCGGAGCATTCCTAGATCCACTTCAACCAGCCGAGCGTCGGGAGCTCCAGCAGCTTGTCGATGTGCTAATAGCCTGGAGCCAGCTACCGTTAGCTTGCAGAGGCTATTAGCACACCGACAAGCTGTGTAGCCAGCAGGCTGAATGCTCCGCGACGCTGGTTGAAGTGGATCTAGGTAGCCAGCAGGCTGAATGCTCCGCGACGCCCCCGGTTGCTAATGCCGGCCCCGGCTGGTGCTAACTAGCTAGCGATCGCTCCCGAGTCCCGAGAGCTAACGCCGGTCTGTCTGTCGAAGAATGGAGGCGGGCATTACTAAAACCACAGAGCCAATCACATCACCGTGCGCTATAAACAGCGCCCTGTGACGTGCACCAGGTCGTCAAATCAACATGACCTGATTTACTAGAGGCAAACAGGGGATGGGCTGTAGCTGAGGAATTCGTCAATATAGTATTTAGGCCCAAAAACACATTGATACGAACTCCTATTACTATAATACAATGCTAGAGACTGAAAAATGACATTTATAACGCATAGCCCCTTTAAATTAAAATGTCAACACAACAGTTCATTGATCTGTATCCGTCGATTGTCACCTCATTACATGCATCACATCCAATACCAGACGGGATAATCAACACCAAGAGAGGAGAGAGAGACTTAGAGGGAGGGGGGGGAGCGGGAGAGAGAGAGAGAAGAGAGAGAAACACAGATTCTGGCAACTTAACAGAAGATACACGTAACCCGTTGGACCCCCCTTACTTAGGCACACCTAACCCATAGGAACCCCCCCTCTATTACAGTGCACTCCCTGGTCCCGTCTTCTAGGGCGTGGGTCTCCTTCCTGAGCTGGTTCCCATTCCAGGGTGCGGTCCCCTAGGCAAACGCGTCTCCCCTGGTCTGCCGCCTTCCCAGTGTCTCTGGACTGTCCCCTCCACCTCTCACCAGCCGCCCACCGTCACTCCAACTCAGCTCAGTGTCTCTCCTGCGGCTGCTTCCCCCGTTCTCGTCGTGGATGATCGGCGTGTCGTAGATGATTTGCGGCGGTGCTTGGCTGCTGTCGATGATCTCCGGTGCTGCGGTGCATGGCTGCGGTGTTCCTCTCCGGCCTCTCGCACAGCTGCCATCTCCTCCGGTCTGCCTCTCATCCTGGCCCGTCTGTCCTTCGTCTCCTCCTGCCTGTCATCCGGTCGTCTGGTGGTCTGGTCACGGACGTCTGAGGGGCTGCTGGTATCTCACCCCTGGTTCAGACGTGCTGCAGACAGCTGGTAGTGAATGTCTGGATCTTCTGCATCGTCTTCTCCTCCTCCGCGTCTCCATTCCTCGTTCTGTCCTTGGTTGCTGGCCCACATCAATTCTCACTTTGGAACCTCCATTTGTTAGGGATTTCCTATCCCTCGTGAATTCTTAATTGATATAGTTGTGGACCAGTCGGCCGAAAGACGAAGCGGAACACGGAGTATTTCTCAAACGGAGCTTTTATTCATCAGAGAAGAAGAACAGTTACCCCGCGCGGGCACATCACCTCACAGCACCAGTAGAGGAAGAAAGAAGGCAGAATATCCATATTACATGTAATTTTATACAGAGAGGAGGGGAGGAGTGTGTGTGTGTGTACTTGGTCAGAAGAAGGGGGGCTAATTGGTTCCAGATGGAGAAACCCCTAGTCTCTGAACAACATCTCCATAACTCATGGGCGACAGCTGGGTGTGCGCGTGTGTACGTGAGTGTGTGCGTGTGCATGCGTGTGCACGTGAGTGTGTGTGCGTGAGATGTACAGGGGGCCCTGTGTAGAAGGAGCCTCCAGCCAGAGGTCATCAGGTCACGCCACATGCACAAAGGGAGAGACAGAGAGAGCAGGGTGCAGTCTCACAGCCTAAGCACAGATATAAGATATTACCAGGCATCAATGAACTAATCTATCAGGCGCTACAATTTTCTTATATTTTTTTTCTTATATTCTTATTATATTATATTTTCTTATCCAATAATGAAGAATGACGTTCCTTTTCATAATCATAATCTGTCAAGGTACAAGTGCTGGGTACAGCTAATATGCCTTGTCAGCCTCCCCTAAAACCCATTCATCCTAACGTTGGTATAGGCATCACTTTTGTTATGACCAGCTCAGTTAGGCCACAACAAGTAAGGGAGGTCCACACAGTAAACAGGTAGATATACCAATATGTTTAATTAAATAAACCAAAACAACATCATCAAACCAAAAGGAAATAACAAAACACAGTATGCCAGTGGTCAGGCTGTCCAGAGAGAGAGAGAGCAAGCTCATGGAGGAAGCCTGGGCCCTCATTTATCAAGTTTCCTCAGAAAATGTTCTATTTCCACACGTAAGCACAGAATTTAGAATGTGTGCACGCACAAAAAAAACGGGATTTATCACACGTGCGTACACAGGTCCTACGCACACCTGTCATGATAAATATCACCTTGCTTCTACGCTAAGGCTCGTGCACTTTCACGTATTTGCATACCAAAACCGCCCCGATTAACCATATACGGTAATGGAACACCCCCATGAAATGTGGAAAAATGGACTAAACCGAGGGAAGCGTGTTATGAGACAGGCTGACAGACGTGTACACGTACGGTGATGTCAGATATGATATCTATTAACCATTGCTGCCTGGGCAGCGCAAACACTAATAAAGACCGTGCTGGAATATGACTGCCTTTTTCCGTTTTGTTTGATTAATACCCAGGGATTAAAGTTCTCCTCAATTTTATTCCAAATCGCGACGGATTTTCCGTCAATTTTCTACCTGCTGCATATGATTTCTAGAGGCATACAATCTATTTTGATGTCAGTATTGGGTAGCCTATATAAACAATAATACGAGAGCATATACAAGAACAATGAATCTCACTGCCATGTATGATGTAGCCTGCCTATGTGATCAATACAAACTGAATTCCATCATGTTTGTGTGCGGGAGCTCACAAGGCTGTTGTCACAATGGGTGGTACAGTAATAACAGTCTACACAATATCACGATGGACCATGCCATGTAGCCTATGTTCTATTATGACATGATCTGTGACGACAAATGTTCTAGAATGTTTGATTATGACACCATACTCTTGACAGCATGCCTATGATCAATAAAAACGCGAACTTGAATCCCATCATCATATTTACATAGTCTGTCCACTATCTTTATTACTTTGTTATTCCCCCCCCCCCATCTATGTAAAGCGACCTTGCATGGGTCTCTTGAAAGGCGCTATGTAAAATGAAGCTATTATTATTATTGTTGTTATTATTATTATCATGTCTGTGTGCTGAGAGCAAGGTAATCTATTCTAATCAACAAATTGAAGTAGAAAGCATTCCGTTGTGGCCAATCTTATTTGGAAACATGACACAAAATAATAGTATGTCGCTTTTTATTTGAAACAATATTTAATGGCGTTTGGAGGTGGGTGTTCTGCTTCTGCCCCCCGTGCCAAACAAGCAAGCCAACCTCTTGTTCCCGCATGAGCCCGTTATAATTACACTACTGTCGCTATTTTACAATGAACTATAATGAATTACGGGTAACTTGCGCATATAATAACACACAGCCCTGCGAAGCCTGCATAGTAAACTAACTTGATCATTAATCTAGCTGTTGTATCTTTACGCTTATGAAAACATTAAATAATATGTATAGGCTATAGGCCGTCGCTTTAGCCTATATTCTCAAATTGCATTTAATGGCTGAATGAATGAATGAAAACTTTATTTAACAGATTGCAGAATGGGTACAATACAGTACGGCTCAATACACACAATTGTTAACACTTTGATTGCCTAAGGTTAAATTCATGATATACCATCCGTTGCCAGCTCTATTTAACATGGAGAAGTTCCCCTTCTTTGCAGGGCTATAACTTTTTAAATTCTATTGCTAGATTGCCATTATTAGGGCCCATTCAAGGTCCTACAGTATATGTATTGTTCATGGTGTAGCAACGTTATATGATCTAAAGTATAAGTATGTTTTCATCTCTTTCTGCAGCTTTCTCCAGAACGTGATTTATAGCCCCAAATACATTATATTGATGATGAAATACAGTTTGGTAGGAATCTGTGCGAGATCAAAAATGTCAATTGGACGTACTTCTAGAAGTTTCTACGTATCATCTGATATTGACCGGATGGACGGGGGATCGTTTATAATTCCGTGGGCAACGTTTTACCATTCATCTAATGTGGGTCAAATGTTCATCATAGCAGTTAGTGTCGAACACGGTAATATTACACGCTAAAACTCACCCCAGTCTCCGCGGGCCGTTGGGCGATCAGCGTGGGGTAGACAGTTTTCCATTATGGGATGTTGAAATACCCGGTCCTGTTTGCACAATAAACTGTTCCAAATCCTCTTCTTATTTAAACACGTATGATTATTCATATTTCACAGTTTTTGTTCTTCATGTTCCATTGACGACCAGGAGGCAGAAATGCAGTTCTCAATTCCATTTCATTTAATTCGTTTCTCCCTTTACAGGTTTCTCTAGGCAGAGCAGCAGCGAGGCATAGCTTGTATTCTAACAAACATTCTGTCAACTTCTCCCGAAGGATCAAACACACCCTTTTACAGGTGGCACGCGTCACTAATTAGCGTTCAATTGTGTGGTCTAGGCCTGCGCGCAGCTGACTTCCCACTGGGGGCAAAAATGGTGCGTTACAGAATCTAGTCTATAATGCAATCTAATTCTAAACAATATGATAAACAATTTAAAGTGAATCTCCATTTAGGCTATTATAAAACATATTTATGCCAATTCGATTACACCTTTTGCTACAATAATAAATGATATATTTCAAGCTGTTCAAATTATATTATATCAAAAAGTCACAACAAACTCCCCCCCCGATGAGCTCCCAAGCGTCATCATTCTCCTAGTTCCAAGGGGTACAGCAGCTGTACCGGTCTCTTCAGGACCAGATTCTTGGGGAGTTTTAACGAACATGAACGAACCTTTCCGTCCAGTCCTACGAACACCTGTTCAATGCGACCCATTTTCCACATATGCTTTGGCTGTTTGTCTTCGTGCAGTAAAGCCAGGTCGCCCACCTTGAATGTGCTGGGCTTGGTCGTAGATGCTGTGTGTGCTGATCTCAGCTCCATTAAATAATCCTTCTTCCATCGAATCCAGTATCCGTTGATCAGTCTCTGACGGTATTGTAACCGTTTGTTGAGCTTAGCTGCGTCAGCATTAGCGGGGTAATTGGGGGGAGTGGGCAGTGGAGGTAGGGTCGTGAGTCTCTGTCCCACCAAGAAGTGGGCTGGGGTTAGCGGAGCAGGCTCTCCGCACTCTGTGTGTGTGAAGGTGAGGGGTCTTGAATTGACAACAGCCTCCACTTCAGTAAGCAACGTTTGAAGCTCTTCAAATGTCAAAAACGCTTTTCCTAACACCTTTCTTAAGCACACCTTCACTGACCTCACCATGCGTTCCCACATCCCGCCCCACCAAGCTGCCCGTTCTACTATGTATTTCCAGGTGATAATTTTCCCTGCAAAGAACTCCTGTATCTTCGTATCTTTTATCAAATTATACATAGCTCTCAGATCTTTGTCTGCACGCTTGAATGTTTTTGCGTTGTCTGAATATATCGTGGTACAGATTCCTCGTCGGGCCACAAATCGTCTAAAGGCCAAAAGAAATGAATCTGTGCTGAGGTCTGATACTATTTCTAAATGCACAGCTCTTGTCACTGCACAAGTAAATAAAGCTACATATGCCTTTTTATTCTGGGGCTTTACATGTAATGGCCCTGCGAAATCTACACCTGTTACTTCGAACGGCTGGGCCTCTGTCACCCTATCTTTGGGCAAGGGCGCAGTACATTGTTGGCCTGCTTTTAATTTACTTTTTCGACAGACGAGACACTGTTTTACCATTTTCTTCACCAACTGGCGTCCTCTTAATATCCAAAACTGTTCTCTCACCTGTGTCAAGGTGTCTTGTAAACCAGAGTGGAATACATCATTGTGCGCTCTCTTTATGGCCAGCAGGGAGAAGGGGTTAGTCCCGGACAGTATGAGAGGGTGTTTCTGTGCGTAATCCCAGTTGGTTTCCTGAAGCCGTCCTCCGACGCGCAGAAGCCCTTCATTATCCATGAACGGTTTTAGGCTCATTAATTTTGAGCCTCTATGCAATTCTCTTCCATTTAACAAATCTGATTGTTCTTTTGGGAAGCTTTCTGTTTGGGAGAGTTTTGTCCAGTATTTCTCCGCCTCTCTGATTTCCTCTGCGCACAGCGGACCAGTTCTCTTTTTTTTCTTCTGTGTATTGTTTGTAAAACGCAGCATCCACGCCGTGACGCGCAGGACTCGGCTGAGTTTGCTGTGTTTTCCCAGGTCAAATAGCGGGCCCAAACACATACTTGTTTTCTCCTCTTTCACTATCTGGCTTTGCACCACACACTCCTCCAAATTCACTCCTTCATCAATATCATCTTTTGACGTACTTTTTCCGGTTGGCTCTCTTAACCACTGTGGCCCGTGCCACCACAGAGAGTCATCTTTTAGCGTCTTTACGCTGGAGCCCCGTGTGCCGCGATCGGCCGGGTTCTCTGCTCCATGGCAGTGCCCCCAGTTCTCTGGGAGGGTCAGGTTCTGAATTTCGATCACTCGGTTCTGAACGAACGGCTTCCATTGTTTAGCCGTGCCTTTGATCCAATGGAGAGCGATCATTGAGTCTGTCCAATAGTGTGTCTTGATTTCAGGCAGTTTTAATTGTTCACATACAAACTTTCCTAGTCTAGACCCTATCAAAGCTCCCATCAGTTCTAGTCGAGGTAGGGTGATTTTCTTTAATGGAGCAACTTTAGTTTTGGCCGTTATTAGACTAGTGGCGCATTTTCCATCTATATCTGTCGTGCGCAAATAGGCTACTGCACAATAAGCTTTTTCACTCACATCACAGAATATGTGGATCTCTTTATCTAAAAGCGTGTCGTCACTATTCCGCAGTTCTGAAGTGTAACTTCTGCTTATGGCTATAGAGCCTAAATCAGGAATTTCAGCGCACCACTGGTTCCATTTTTCGGAGAGGTCATCTGGGAGCTGTGCGTCCCAGTCGAGACCCCGTTCCCACATTTTTTGGAACAGGCATTTTACCCTAATGCTAAATGGGGATAAAAAACCTATTGGGTCAAAGATTCGTGCTGCGGATTGGAGAACTCCTCTCTTCGTCTTTTAAATGTTCAATAAAATCCTTCATTTCAAACACAAAGTCGTCTGTTTCTGTTCTCCATGTCAGCCCTAACACTTTCATTGGCGTTTGGCTTTTGACTTCCACCTGTTCATTTTTCACTTGTTGTGTCCATTCTCTTTGCAGCTCATTTGAATTCGTTTTCCACTTGCACAAATCCATTCCAGCTTCAGACATGATCTCCTTGGCTGTTTGAGTGATTTTTAAAGCCGCCTCTACTGTGTGAGCACCGCAAATATAGTCATCTACGTAGAGACACTCATCTAGGGTTTTTGCGACCTCTGGATATTTATTCTCGTATTTCTTTAGATGATGACGAATTGTGGCTGCTAATAGAAATGGACTGGAGGACACTCCGAATGGAACTCGTGTCATTCTCAGAATGCTGATCTGGTCCATTGACAAAGTTTCTCCGGTGGTCCAGAGAAATCTCAATGCATCTCTGTCCTGTTCGTTTAGAGAGATCTGAAGGAAGGCCTTCGTAATGTCTGACATGAGGGCCACTTTATACTGTCTAAATCTGACTAGAATGCCTAACAGGTCTGGATTTAAATTGGGGCCGGTTTGGAGACACTCGTTAAGAGACCGACAATCTCTTCCATGTGAAGACGCATCAAATACTACTCTTAATTTTGTAGTTTCTCTTTGATTTCTAATTACAGCATGATAAGGTAAATAGTAAATAGGGTTCTCCAATTGTTTGGGCTGCACCTGTTCTACTATTTCTACTATTCCATCGGCTAGGTACTCTTGGATGACGTCATTATATTTATGGTACAGTACGGGGTTGCTATGGAATCTTCTTACCAGGTGAGCAAATCTACTCTCAGCTGTGGCGTAGTTATCAGCGATGATCACCTGTTCCTCTCTCCATGGCAACCGAACCTCATATCTCCCGTTCGTGTATTTGATTGACTCCTCGAATTTCAGTAGCGCGTCTGCAGCGTCTGCGCTCTCAGCGCGGCCTACTTTTGACATGTCAATTCCGAGGGACTCAGTTTCCCAGAAGCTGCGCAACTGTTTTGAAAGCGCTTGCTCCTGTCCCAGGCTCACGAGCAGCACGTCCACGTCTGGCGTCTCTGTGACACACAGCATTGCCGTTGCGACAGTTCCTTGCACTAACCATCCAAACTTGCTTTCGAGCGCAACTAGTGCGTCATCCAGTCTCTCCATTCGTCCAGTGACGATTTTCCAGTAGTGATCACCTCCGATCAGGATTCCAAGCTTTTCTGAATCCATTCCCCTCACTGGGGTATCAGCAAGTTGCATTCCTCTTTTGTGCAGCGTTCCTCTCAGTTTCTCACTGGCTGTTGTCAGGTTTGATGACGTGCTCACCAGTGGCGTCTCCAGCAGTTCTAGTTCCACTGCTTGGTTGGTTCGAATATTTCTCAGATACACTCTAACCTTCCTACAGGTTATTCGTTTGGGTACTAGCGAGCCAAATGTGTGCAGGTTCAATACCTCCTCCCCTACTACTGGTCGATTTAGAGCCTTTGAGATATCTTCTCTTATAAAACTGCGTTGGCTACCCCCATCCATAACACACCGCACTATCTGGCTGCGTGTGGGTGTTTCAATCCATACAGTCGCTGTCTGCAGCAGAACTGTGCCTCTTTTTTTTTTTTATATTTTTTTTATTATTGCAAAACAAAAATTATTAAAAGTCAGTACTCAACACAATGCATAATGAAATTAACAGTCAAGGTGGTTAAAATTACATGCAAGTACAGAAACAAGACAAAAAAAAGTCTATAATAACATTTTAGCCGTATACAGTGTATATCCAGCGAAATTAACAATTGTATAATGTTTATATAGGACATACCCCTAATACCTATTTTCTAAAACCCTACACACATATGCTCTAGCTCGAACCCCCCCCCTCCCGGACTCCTCCTTGGATAGTACCTCCATTATCCCTCACTCCTAACCAGACACTACCATTATAAGCTAGCTTTTATTCTCTCCACCACTTCTACCCACATTGACATTTTGGATTCGTTGAGACCCAGAATTCTTGCTGTAGATATTTCTTGATATATCACATCGAGATATGTAAGAGACCAAACTTTCCGGCACATTTTTTCTGGTTGAAACCAGCGTGATGCGATCCGTTTTTTAGCTACTGTGATACCCGATAAGACCAATCTCTTTAGCTGTGGATTTACTGCAAACTCAAAAACATCATTTAAAAGCAATACAGAGGGGTGTACTGGTATATTCCAAGATACAAGTTTTGATAATTGATGGGTCACATCTTTCCAGAATGCCTTAACTGGTGGGCAGTCCCAATACATGTGCATAAATGTCCCTTCGTCTCCATTTGTACATTGGGAGCATTTTGAGTCCTGTTTCAGGCCCATTCTGTTCAGTCTTATAGGAGTCAAGTATGTCCTGTGAATATAGTTAAGATTGATTTGTTGATGGTCCGGGTTCCTTGATGTAAGACGGACATTTGCCCATACTTCTTGCCAATCAAAGTCACTTTCCAGGTCTGGAATATCCCTCCTCCAGACAGTGTCTAGTTGAAGGGTTTCATACAAGGACGTTAGTAATTGATAATAAAAACCTGATACAAAACCTCCCAATGTTTCTCTTTCATAGAAAAATTTGTGGTATCTGTGGTGTTCAACTGGTATGTGTAATGGAACACCGTGAGACCTCAAACATAGGCGTAACTGTATGTAAAAAAGCCATGTGGACTCGGTGAGGTTAAACTTTGTGCATATTATAACTACAGAAGCCCTGGTTATTAAAAATATCCCCTAATGAGTGTATGCCTTGCTCTTCCCATATAGGGAATCTTATAGGACGTTTTCCCATTAAGAGTGCATTGTTATTGAATATGGGAGTGTGATTATGCCATTTTTGAGGGTTAGGATATTTTTTTTGTGTTTCCCGCCATGTTCTGATTGCATGGGTAATTATGGGGCCAAATTTCCGCTCACAGTGCTTGATTGGAAGTTTAGTGTGTGCTATGTCCTTCAGTCTCTGTGGGGCTACTATGTTTTCTTCCAATTCTCTCCAAGATACCAAAGCCTGGGGATCAAACCATATTGTCAATGGTCTTAATGTGAAAGCCTTAAAATATTGTAAAAAATCTGGAACTGCCATGCCACCGTCTGCTTTATTTCTCTGTGCGGTGGATCTTTTTATGCGAGGTGGTTTGTTATTCCAAATAAATTTGTATGTGGAGGAGTGTAATCTTTTCCAGTAGCCCTCTGGAGGGGGTAACAGTAGCATTGAGCTGATGAAGTTGATTCTTGGTAATACATCCATCTTAACTATTAATACCCTTGCCTGTACTGAGTTTTTAAGTTTTGCCCACCTGTCCAGGTCGTCTTTGATTTTGTTCTGTATTTTTGTGTAATTGTGCTTCACCGTTTGTCTTATGGTGGAAAATATTTCCACACCCAAGCATCTAAAATGTTTTACCATGAGTATCGCACCTGGGAGGGTTGTGTCTTTTTTTGCATGGATGTTAAGTGGAAGGAAAGCCGACTTCGGCCAATTTATTTTAAATCCCGATAAATCACCAAAGTTCTCAGCTTGAGTAGATGCGGCAATGTGGTGTTGGGGTTTTGCATGAACAATATTACGTCGTCCGCATATAAACTAATTTTATGTTGTGTGCCCTTGATTACGATTGGTTCTATGTATTGGGATTGTCTTATATATTGTGCTAAAGGCTCTAATGATAGATCGAATAGTCCGGGACTAAGAGGGCAACCCTGTCTGGCTGAGCGTGATACCGGAAAGATTTCGGAGATGAATGTGCCTGTTGTAATCATGGCCGATGGGTCCTTGTATAATACTTTAATCATATCAATGAATCCTTTTCCTAACCCCATCCTTTCTAATACTGCCCATAGAAACGACCATTCCAGCCTGTCAAATGCTTTCATAACATCCAGGGATAGCATCGCCTTAGGTGTGGTGTCCTCTTTGTCTGCATCTAGTACGTGCAGTATTCGTCTTATGTTATCATTGATCAGGCGACCTTTTATGAAGCCAGTTTGGTCCGGATGAACTAAAGACGTCATATGCTTTTGCAATCTGATGGCTAATACCTTAGAGGACAGTTTGACATCGGTTCCGAGGAGGCTTAAAGGTCTGTAACTACCGCACTCGGTGGGGTCTTTGTCTTTTTTGAGAAGGACTGAAATGAGTGCGATATTGTGGTGTTTATGGAAGCTCCCCTCCTTGACTGAGTATAAGATCATATTTAGTAATAAGGGTCCAAATATGTCCCAACAAGAAAGGTACATTTCTGATGGGATACCGTCTCTTCCCGGAGCCTTACCATTTTTCATTCCAGATATGGCCTTCTTGAGTTCTTCTAATGTGATCGGTGCTTCTAACTGTTTAGCGTCGTCCTCCGAAAGTTTAGGGAGAATAATTTGATTGAGATATGTGTCCAATTTGTTTTGATCAAAGGTCGTTTCTGAATTATACAAGTCGGAGTAGAATTCTTTGAATGTATCGTTTATTATTTTGGGGTCTGTTACAAGTACTTGTTGTTTTCTAATGGCAGTTATATCTGCAAATTTTGCATTAATTCTTAATCGCATGGCTAATAGGTGACTAGGTTTAGAACCTTGGAAATACTGCTGTTGTCTTGTGCTGCGTATTTGCATTTCCGATTTTTGTCTGTATATTGCATTGATCTCTGTTTTTAGAACGTTAACTTGATTTTCTAGTCTAGTTGAGTTGTTGTATTTTAAAGAATTAAATAACGTTGAGTAAAGCGTTTCCATTTCAGACAGTTTTGTGCATTGATTTTTGCGCAATATGTAGGAAAATCTATCCGTGAAATCCTTGATCATACCCTTTACCGACATCCATATTATTCTGGGGTCTTGCACCGCGTTCGCATTCTCCCGTAGGAATACTGTGAGAGCTTCTTTGAGTTGTGTAATGAATTCCTTGTTGTTAAGCAGCATAGTATTAAAACGCCATCTTGGGACCCGGGAAGATAGTATACCAAATGTTGCTTTTAGGATTAAATAACGGTGATCTGAAAGCGCATTGGGTATCATTTCCACTTCATATTTATCAAATAGTCTCGGGGATGCAAAGACGTAATCAATTCTGGATAATGTGTTGTGTCTCGCCGATCGACAGGAGTACTTTCGGGTCGTGGGATTAAGTGAACGCCATAAATCAATTACCCCTGTAGTCTTTGACCAATCTTTTAATGCTTTAGATGCATTTTTTTGTTCGCTGGAAAAGGCAAGGTAAGATTTGTCCATCCTTGGATTCCAAATGGCATTAAAATCCGCACCTATTATAAATGAGTACTCGGGATGGTTTAACATTTCACCGGTTAGTGAAGTGAAGAAACCCACTTCGTACAAATTTGGGGCATATACCGCTGCCAACGCTATTTTCCTGTTATTATGTACAATCCTAGCTATAGTTATACGCCCCTCAGCATCCGACCATACCCCTTTTAATTCGATATTTAATTTACGTCTGACGACTATGGCTACACCTCGAGTTCTCGTACCAAAAGAAGAGTGACTAATATTATGGTATATGTTATCCGCTAACGTATCTATGTCTTCCTCTAAAATGTGCGTTTCGCTTAGTAGAGCCACGTCCACATGTTCTTTTTTCATCAGTGTGAGCACGCTTTTGCGTTTGTGTTGTTTGTTTATCCCACCGGTGTTCCATATCATTATATTCAAACTAGCCATAATCTATGCATGTTTTTGTGTAGTTTTTGGTAATGCTTCTGGAGTGCGAAGCTACAATAGATGTACATCCAATTAATGAGGTCCCGTTGAGAGCCGAGCTTAAAAACACATATATATATACACAAATAAAAATCCCCTATTTTCCCCTCACCCAGAGAGTCGTACAGGCCTGTGTTCCAAAAACACATCCTCCGCGTATGACTTTCTCCCTTAGTCCACCGGATTGCCCAAACTGAGCATTGTAATCCTAATCTTCCTATGCTAATTGCCATAGGATCTAACATTTTCATTCTAATACAATAGAATGTCGCTTTTGGTCTTGCACCTTCCCTTACTGTAATGAAATATTGTGAAAAAAAAATAAATAAAAAAAAAACTTTCATCGACATATTCATTTGAACCCTCTACTAACATGTAGGAAAGTCAGGAAAAAGGAAAAGATTGTAGAGAAATATTGATACCTCAATGTGAAGAACAATGGAAAAGAACAATGTAAATTAAAAGAAAGAGAGAAAAAATAGAATAATAAAAAAAAAGATAAAGATAAGGAGTGAGAGATAGAATAATACTCAACGTGGAGAAGCCACTAGAACCGAATTAAGTGATTAGATAAAATAGAAAAACAGCGCCTTTTAGAGCTTCAATGTGCCAGTCACTTCATCAGTGGAGTGATTACTTAAATTGTTAGAATAACCTTGTTGTGTTCATACGTTTAGGTGTGGTTGATTTTTAAAGTATTATTAAGGACTGATTGAACTTCAGTCAATTGATTATATGCTATGTTTACACACACCGGATGTTTAATGTTAGAGTTGCAGGCCTACGTTGTCATGGTGCATTATATTCTAGAAGGTTGTAGAATACACTAGTACTAATAGACTGCTGTTGTGTTCCAGAATGATCTAAGAGATCCAGGGCAGTCGGGCGATAAACCCAGAATATTCCAGATTGATCTTATTGCCAATGATATGTTCTTGTCTCCCCGGAGACCAGAGGTCTGAAGTTATAATGTATTACGAATCGTATTATACACAATACGCATTGGTATAGACGGCCTGCATATCATCTGCTGCTTTGATGAACACAATAAAAGTCATTCTAATACTGATATACACAGAGAATCGGCTTATCTGTTTTCAGACAATGTCGTTCTGCCTTGGGGTATCTGCTCCATATCGATTCCAATAATCCTCAGCATCTTTAGGTGTGTGTAATCCAAACCTGCGGCCGTCCCTGCCCACGATCGATAACAGCGCCGGGTATGTTAGCCTTGGCTTGTGACCAGACTTGAACAATTTTTGCATCACCTCCTTGTATGGTAGACGTCGAGCGATGGCGTCTTTGCTTAGATCTTCGTAGATAAATATTGAATTATCACCATGTTTCAGCTTCCCACGTTGGATGCGAGCAATTTTGATGATGTCATCTCTTATTGATGTCTTCCGCAGAGTAACAATGATGACTCTTGGCCCGTTGTTTCTTTGCTCCCGAGAACCGATTCTGTAAACTTGGTCCACTTTCGGCACTGTGTTTGGAAGGTTGTTACCCAAAATCACTGATAGCACTGTTGGAAAGTTGTCGTCTGCGCAATTTACTGCTTCATCAAGCCCTACAATGCGGATGTTATTTCGCCTGTGGTAGCGTTGGGTTTCGAGTAGCCTCTCCATCGCTTCATCTTTAACCTCTTGTATTTCCCTCCGGCATGCTTCTTTCACACTTTCTATCTCTTTTGCCATTTCTGTCATGCCACTGCAGATGGTGTTTTCGTTCGCTTTGACTGCCCGTGTAATATCTGTCACCATATTCTCCACTGTCGTGATTCGCTCGGACTGTGCAGCGACCGCTTTCTTGACTTCTTCTAATTTAGCATCGATGTGATCGAATTTAGCATCGACGTGTGCTTTGAGTTCCTCGATGTGTGTAATCTGTTCTTTCATCAGGTTAGTCAGTGTGTTGAAATCGGGTGGTGTGGTTGTACTGCTTGTGTCAGTTGGTGATATAGGTGCAGTGACGATGACGATGGGTTTGTCTGCTATTATCTTCTCAAGATCAGCTGCTATATTTCTCACAGAGCTTGTTCCTGTCGCTCCTGTTATGTTGACAACTGTTGTCTCTCTGTCGGGGACAACAGTCGATGGTCCCGGTGTATTTTCCTCTTTATTCTCCTCGTCGGGGCTTGTCGCCAACGGATCTGTATCCGCGTCGCCTTGAACGTATCTTCTTGATCGTGTTTCACTCTGCGTCGCTGAAGTTGCCGATTCTTGTTTCTTTCCCGTCCTTCCCTTATCCTTAACCATGTTGTCTTTTGATATAGTTAGTAGAAGGTCTTATCAATACATACGATGTGGTCTAATCTCTTTTGGTATTGTCCAAATAAGGTTTTTAAACAAAATTAACGTTGATGGGAGCGGAGCTATTGCCAAATGCGTGCGCTACATATCGCAGCTAAACCGGAAATCTCAACAACTGTGCCTCTTTCTGATGTTGGGACAATTGACACTACAGCATCTGAGGGGGTTTCCCTAACATTACTCTGTGTGCCCTTCTGTCTGGTACACACTGTTCTATGATGCCATATACTATTACACTCCTCGCAGTACATTCCCTGCACTTTGCATTTACTAGAAGTGTGCCTGGCACCTAGACATCTGTAGCATCTGCCCTGTACCTTACATTTTTCTTTCCTGATCTCAGCAGTGAATTCTGAAGAGTCTTTTGATCTGTGATTGCTTTTGTTACAGAATACACATGCTTTTCCATCTTCATTATCAGCTGCGTAAAATGTAGATGTCGATGCTGCGGCCGCGCGCTGGGGCCGCCGACTCCTCCTTTCCCAGACACTGTCTGCGGGTGGAGGTGGAGTCTCCTTTCTCTGTGTCAAGTTCATTGTCCTTTCCCGACTCTCGAGTTCCCTTTGCAGGAATGTCATTAGGTCTTTGACTTTCAATACAGACCCTGTAGCCTGAACACGCGTAAACTCCAGGGTTATCTCTTCGGGAATCATTTTCATGAGAATCGGGCACAGTAGACTTCCATATGAGTCCGATACAACGCCCTGTGCGTCTAAACTCCTCACTTGTATTTCACAGTCATCATACAATCTCCTTAGTGCGTTAATGTTCGTGGCACTCTTTACAGGGGTTAGATTAAGGAGCTTGTTCATGTGTGCGTTTATGATCAAATCTTTACGGCCAAATCTTTCCATCAACATTGCAATTGCATTGTCGTAGTTCTCGTCGGATAAGGATAATCCTGCGACTACGTTTGCGGCCGTGTCTGTCAATAATGACTTCAAATAGCTGAACTCAGTGTGGTGTTATTGTGAATCGACACTTTAAATTGATTCCAAAAGTCTTGCCATCGGCTTATATCACCACTGAATTTTCCAATTATCAATTTCGGAAGTCTGATATGATCCGATCTACTTGATGAGTGTGAGCTCCCTTCGCTCACTCTTCTCTGTCGCTCCTCTTCTGTCTTTATGAGAGAGTCGCGCACCAACCTGTTGATCCGAGTTTTCCTTTTGATTATTCGGTCCATATAGTCCAGAGCCGTGGTCACTTCTTCGACCAGGTCCTTCTCCTCCGTCGCTGCTGCAATGTCCCGATCAAGTTCATTTAGAGTCGTCTCCTTGACGACTAATATTGCTTTACTTTCCTCCAAGTCGGGCAGACATGGGCCTCTGCTCCTATCTGCTTGTCTATCTTGTTCAGCAACTTGGTTACAGACGTCCTTATTGCTCCTCGGATAGCCTTCAATCTTGTTAGTTCAGTCATTCTTCTTCTTTATCCAATTAGTCTAGAGCCATATGAAATCCGTTTTATTATTTTCCAAATTCCATTTTATTTTTTCCCAAATTCCATTTTTTCCGTTTTAATATTTCAGAATTCTGTATTTTGCCTTTTATGCTCATTTTACCATCAGAAATAGTGTCTAATAAGTGGGAATGAATAAATGTCCACAATTGAATAAGATATAACAGTCCATTTAATGTTTTTAAGTGCTGCAACTCAGAAATACAGTTCAATTTTACACAATATTTTTCAATTCATATTGTGACAAAATAAAAAGATACATATTTCAAGTGTAAACAATAGATACAGCTAGCTACTACTGACATTATCACAATGACAATGTCAGTAACCTAGCTATATCTATTATATTGTGATGAAATATAGTAATGCATAATTTAGGCACCTTTAGTTTAGTTTATTTCGTTTATAAAGGACAGTGTATAATGGCAATCGTTTGCATTAAACAAATGGATGGGTGCACAGACTAGATTTAGCAAGAAGCTATCATTTCCATCTATAGTCCTATGTACTGTACCGTTTCATAGCTATTTAAGTTTATTTAGATTATAAAGGGCAGTGTATAATGACAATCGTTTGCATTAAACAAATGGATGGGTGCACCAGATTTAGCTAGAACTTCTAGAAGCTATCATTTCCATAGATAGTCCTATAACGTTACATAGCTATTTAAGTGTATTTAGTTTATAAAGGGCAGTGTATAATGACAATCGTTTGCATTAAACAAATGGATGGGTGCACTAGATTTAGCTAGAAGCTAAACGTCCTAACGTTATAGCTATTTAATCACAATAGTGTCGCAAGTGTTTTTGCGGGTCCAGTCCACGGAACGTTGACAGAATTAGCAAAACACCTTATCACCGGAGGCATAAAAGTCATTAGGATACTGTTCTGCTCTGAATTGAGGGCTTATTGTGGAATAGTTTAGCTTCTTGACGATGTTAACACTGAAGCAGCCAGGCGCTTGAGCACCGCGGCTGTGTTGTGTGTAACACGCTGTAGAGTCCCCGCCTCCCCGGTCGTGTGTGCACCAAACGTTCCACCCAAAAACGAAATTTCAGTCCAGATTAGGCCAAATTCTGCAATATTCCACGTTTTGCAGTTGATTCCATTTTTATTGGTTAATTCCGCGATTCCGTCCGCGATTCCGTGAACGCGGATTTCATATGGCTCTAAATTAGTCCGTCCGTGTAGAATATACTTAAATTCTCCCTGGTTTCGGCACCACTTTGTTTGCACAATAAACTGTTCCAAATCCTCTTCTTATTTAAACACGTATGATTATTCATATTTCACAGTTTTTGTTCTTCATGTTCCATTGACGACCAGGAGGCAGAAATGCAGTTCTCAATTCCATTTCATTTAATTCGTTTCTCCCTTTACAGGTTTCTCTAGGCAGAGCAGCAGCGAGGCATAGCTTGTATTCTAACAAACATTCTGTCAACTTCTCCCGAAGGATCAAACACACCCTTTTACAGGTGGCACGCGTCACTAATTAGCGTTCAATTGTGTGGTCTAGGCCTGCGCGCAGCTGACTTCCCACTGGGGGCAAAAATGGTGCGTTACAGAATCTAGTCTATAATGCAATCTAATTCTAAACAATATGATAAACAATTTAAAGTGAATCTCCATTTAGGCTATTATAAAACATATTTATGCCAATTCGATTACACATTTTGCTACAATAATAAATGATATATTTCAAGCTGTTCAAATTATATTATATCAAAAAGTCACAACAGGTCCATTTCCAGGTTGTATAATAATATATACGTCCAAATCATGTTGTTTTTTCGAGTTATTTGCAGCGATCGATGTTCACTGTGTGAAGACTGAGTCTCTCTAACATTAGCGAGTGCCCGGACCACATGGAGTGAGTCCTGCCGGGTTAAAGGTAACATCCGTTTTTTCTATCTGCCGATCGGCCACCAGATGGCGGTCTTGAACCGCTAGAGGATTGAGAGGAAATCACACTTGTGTCTCAGGGCCCCGGAAAGGAAATATGATTCCGATCACAGATTTTTGAAATATTGATATCAAAGATGAGTTACGGCGTCTTCGGCAACTTGAGCATGGCGGGGAAGGACGCCTAAACTCGTCCTTTGGCAACTAAAGTGTTAAGGGGATGCAGACCAGAGAAAGACTTTTGTCTTGTTTACATCAGGGTCCCCCAACTCGAGTCCTCGATATCCTCGCGGACGGACCAGTATACCTTTATATCATATCATATTCATATCATAGTTTACTCTATCAGCCTACCAGCATGTAATACGTTCTTTGTTAGAACTCAACTCGTTATTATTTTGCGCATAGATTGCAGAAATACAGGGATGTTTTGATTTAGGCTTTGACACAGAATACAAGTCATGATACAGTTACAGCATTGCAAATTGAGGTCCCTCCTACCGCCATTCCAACGGCCTCTACCGCCTGTTAACGTCCCTCGTCAAATGGTTTTATTAGGGTGGGTGCGGCTTCTGTTTTGTGCCGCCAGGAGGCGCAAAGTCAAGTTGGAATTATATCCTTCCTTCGAGACAACCGAACTTGCTATGCCTCCTAAATGTGAATCGGAAATACAAAAATACCGGCTACAGCAAAGACCTATGGCTATTCCAAATGGCACGTAAACCCCATTGTTTTAGTGGTTTGTCCACTAATGTCCATTATTGAGGACCAAGTACGTGCCCTTAATCGGCAGCGTGTGCCGGGAACAGTGCAGGAGTGGACGACCAAATCGACCAGGGTAAATACTGGCTGGTGTTCGGGTCACCGGAGACGCTTGTGGGGAATAAACGTTGGATTAAGTGGTAAGTCAAATGATCTGATCTTCACTGTTTTATCTGCCGCTTACGTGACGTGACAGGGGCTACTGTTTCATATGATCTAACGAGTGGTGGTCACTGCTGTTTTCAAGTCCAATTGATCGTCAAATGCGAGGGGAGCACACAAATGTATAAAGCAAGACATTAACTTTTAATGGGTAACAACTCCGTTATAATCCCATACAAAGAGCAAATTGACTGGCTTAATGCACAAAGAAAACAACACATTTCGAGTAGTCTTCCCTTGTACACATACTGTAAACAGTACTGTATATTTGTAGATCCAATGTACAGTCCACCCAACCCCCCACCCACCTACACAACCTCCAATGTACAGTTTCTACGTCAAGTGTATAATATACTCTCTTTTTTAGACTCTTTTTGTATCACAAAGTACTGTATTTGTAAATCTGGTATGTCATAGATGTAGCAGTACTGTCTGTCTGTCATATATGTTATGATTAATTGAAAATGGGGGACCCTGATGTAAACAAGACGAAAGTCTTCCTCTGGTCTGCATCCCCTTAACAATTGTGTGTATTGAGCTGTACTGTATTGTACCCATTTTGCAATCTGTTAATACAATTTCCATTCAGTTACTGTATCTATGGAGGACAAACATGTCATGTCCAAATGTCATATCTAGCTACATGCTATTCAATGGCACATTTTCATATTATTCCTTGCACAGGGCTTAATATTTCTCTTTTCTAACAGGGGCGAGGGCCAGATCGGGCCAATATCAGGCTGGCATCAAAGAGGGTGGTGTCAGATCCAGTCAAGACATTCTCATGGCTCTGTAAAGAACTCATGCTTAAGGGACCCAGCACAGAGAAGGTCTTAATATACTGCAAGAGCATTTCTGACTGCTATCTGCTCTACACAGATGTGTTCAAGCCGACCCTTGGGAGTATGTTTTTTCACCCAGAGGGAGCAAAAGACATTTCAGGTCACTGCTGTTTTCAAGTCCAATTGATCGTCAAATGCGAGGGGAGCACACAAATGTATAAAGCAAGACATTAACTTTTAATGGGTAACAACTCCGTTATAATCCCATACAAAGAGCAAATTGACTGGCTTAATGCACAAAGAAAACAACACATTTCGAGTAGTCTTCCCTTGTACACATACTGTAAACAGTACTGTATATTTGTAGATCCAATGTACAGTCCACCCAACCCCCCACCCACCTACACAACCTCCTCCAATGTACAGTTTCTACGTCAAGTGTATAATATACTCTCTTTTTTAGACTATTTTTGTATCACAAAGTACTGTATTTGTAAATATGGTATGTCATAGATGTAGCAGTACTGTCTGTCTGTCATATATGTTATGATTAATTGAAAATGGGGGACCCTGATGTAAACAAGTCGAAAGTCTTCCTCTGGTCTGCATCAATTGTGTGTATTGAGCTGTACTGTATTGTACCCATTTTGCAATCTGTTAATACAATTTCCATTCAGTTACTGTATCTATGGAGGACAAACATGTCATGTCCAAATGTCATATCTAGCTACATGCTATTCAATGGCACATTTTCATATTATTCCTTGCACAGGGCTTAATATTTCTCTTTTCTAACAGGGGCGAGGGCCAGATCGGGCCAATATCAGGCTGGCATCAAAGAGGGTGGTGTCAGATCCAGTCAAGACATTCTCATGGCTCTGTAAAGAACTCATGCTTAAGGGACCCAGCACAGAGAAGGTCTTAATATACTGCAAGAGCATTTCTGACTGCTATCTGCTCTACACAGATGTGTTCAAGCCGACCCTTGGGAGTATGTTTTTTCACCCAGAGGGAGCAAAAGACATTTCAGGTCACTGCTGTTTTCAAGTCCAATTGATCGTCAAATGCGAGGGGAGCACACAAATGTATAAAGCAAGACATTAACTTTTAATGGGTAACAACTCCGTTATAATCCCATACAAAGAGCAAATTGACTGGCTTAATGCACAAAGAAAACAACACATTTCGAGTAGTCTTCCCTTGTACACATACTGTAAACAGTACTGTATATTTGTAGATCCAATGTACAGTCCACCCAACCCCCCACCCACCTACACAACCTCCTCCAATGTACAGTTTCTACGTCAAGTGTATAATATACTCTCTTTTTTAGACTCTTTTTGTATCACAAAGTACTGTATTTGTAAATCTGGTATGTCATAGATGTAGCAGTACTGTCTGTCTGTCATATATGTTATGATTAATTGAAAATGGGGGACCCTGATGTAAACAAGACGAAAGTCTTCCTCTGGTCTGCATCCCCTTAACAATTGTGTGTATTGAGCTGTACTGTATTGTACCCATTTTGCAATCTGTTAATACAATTTCCATTCAATTACTGTATCTATGGAGGACAAACATGTCATGTCCAAATGTCATATCTAGCTACAGGCTATTCAATGGCACATTTTCATATTATTCCTTGCACAGGGCTTAATATTTCTCTTTTCTAACAGGGGCGTGGTGTCAGATCCAGTAAAGACATTCTCATGGCTCTGTAAAGAACTCATGCTTAAGGGACCCAGCACAGAGAAGGTCTTAATATACTGCAAGAGAATTGAAATAAAATATCCCTATAGGCCGTAAAGTGAATGCTGTATCGTTTCACCCCTTTTTTAAAGTTTTAAATAGACAATAATAAAAATAGTAGATGTAAACAAGACGAAAGTCTTTCTCCGGTCAGTATTGTACCCATTGTAGTGGAATATACTATGGAATATATTACATTGGATGCCATTTTGTCACAGGAAAGATTAGCCTCTAGGATGGAACTGTGACCGTACTGTATCAACCAGACGCATTTGACACCTCCCTGCCCCCTCTCCTTGATGAGGTGTTAATAGGTGGGTAGGTGGGGGGGGGGGGGGGGGGGGAGCTGTACATTGATGGTGGGGGGGGGGGGGGGGGTTGTCTCAACACTGTTTTTTTCAAGTCAGGTCAAGTCAGCTTTATTTGAACTCTGCAGAGGAAGGATGAACTTTGCAATGTACAAACGTCTTTCTCTGGTCTGCATCCCCTTAACAATTGTGTGTATTGACTGTAGTTTACCCATTCTGCAATGGTAATAAAATTCTCATTGTAAAAAGATAAGTTGTATCTATTCTATTCTACTATTTTATTGCACTGCACTATTTTACTCTGTCTATTTTATCTTACTATTTTTTAGATTGCTGGACAGTAGTCCAGATGTGACAAAACTAGTGATTGTATGACTTGCTTGGTACAGTAGCTGTGTCTGTAAAAAAATAGGCATTCCGTCTAATAATTGAAATACTTCTGCTCATTTTTGTTACAGTATTGTTAATGTGAGTTGACCAAGAGAGTGTTTCATCTATTATAACTCCAAGCAATATGGCCTCCTGAAGAAGTGGCTCTATTTGAACTCTGCAGAGGAAGGGTGGCAAAATGTTCCAGTTTCTGAGTCCTGATGGGGGTTGTCAGTCTGCCTGCAAGAAAAAAAATAAAAATTTAAATGTACAAATCTCCATCTCTGCTTATTTTTAAAGCAAACTACAAAAAATGGTAGTGGCCATACTGGTTGTTTACATCAGGGTCCCCCATTTTCAATTCATCGTAACATATATGACATACACGACATACAGATAGACAGTACTGCTACATCTATACATTTATGACATACCAGATTTGCAAATACAGTACTGTTTGTGATACATAGTAGTATAGACATAGCAGCATAGGTAGTACTGTAGTAGTAGATAGTAATACATACTGTACTGTATTCTAATGATATTCCTACTTCTGCAGTAGTTGCATTTATTTTACAACATATTCAAAATAGTTTTGGGAGCAGGACTAAGTGGATTATGACTTCTGGAATCTATTCAGTTCATGACAACAATACATGACAACAATAACAATACACTTTTGTATTTATTAATGTCCAGATGTGACAAAACTAGTGATTGTATGACTTGCTTGGTACAGTAGCTGTGTCTGTTAAAAAATAGGCATTCCGTCTAATAATTGAAATACTTCTGCTCATTTTTGTTACAGTATTGTTAATGTGAGTTGACCAAGAGAGTGTTTCATCTATGTATCAAGAAAAAAATTAAAAATTAAAATGTACAAATCTCCATCTCTGCTTATTCAAACCAGAAGCTCGCCGACAACAAACTATCATTACACATGGGCAAAACAGAGTCCATTCTCTTCGGTTCAAATAACAAACTCAGCAAAACAGACGGCTTCTCAGTTACAGTGGGTGACAATATTGTCACAAGGAAAGATGAAATTACCTACCTGGGTTCCATCCTAGAGGCTAATCTTTCCTGTGACAAAATGGCATCCAATGTAATAAAAAAAGTCAATCAACGAACTTGATTCTTGTACCGGATCTCCTCCCTGGTAAACAAGAATACCCTGAAGACTCTGGCAGGAGCACTCATTCAAGGGTACTACGACTATGCTTGCACCTCATGGTACCAAAGCACCTCAAAGGCACTAAAAACCAAATTACAAACATCTCAAAAGAAACTAGTCAGACTACTGCTTGACCTGACTCCTAGAACCCACCTCACCCCTGCACACTTTGCCAACCTAGGATGGCTTAGAGTAGACAACAGAGTACAGCAACTTGCAATGGGCCTGGTCTACAAGATACACTACACGACCAAGGTACCCATGTACATGTCAAAATACTTCCCAAAGGTCAGTGAATACCACGATCACAACACCAGAGGGAGCTCCACAAATCATGTAAAACCCAGATTCGGCTCAAACAAGGGACTAAACACGTTTCGCAATTATGCCACAACAATGTGGAACGCCCTACCCAAAGCTGTAAAGGAATGTAAATCACTACCCACCTTCAAAAACACTCTCAAAGAACACCTACGGGAGACTGCAATTCAAAACTGGCCCCTACAAATGTCCTAACCCAGTTGTACAATAAAGACCAAGCATGGCTTTGTCAGTATTCCAATGTACAGCCCCACCCAACCCCACCCCACCTACCCAACCTCCTCCAATGTACAGTTTCCATGGCAAATGTATGTCAGTATTCCAATGTACAGTGTCCCCCCCCCCTACCCAACCCCCCCCCACCTCCAATGTACAGCCCCACCCCACCTACCCAACCTCCCCCAATGCACAGTTTCTATGTCAAATGTATATACTCTTCTTCTGGATTTTTTTAGTATCACAAACAGTACTGTATTTGAAAATCTGGTATGTCATAAATGTATAGATGTAGCAGTACTGTATCTGTATGTCATGTGTGTCATATGATGAATTTAAAATGGGGGACCCTGATGGAAACAAGACGAAAGTCTTTCTCAGGTCTGCATCCTCTTAGCAATTGTATGTATTGAGCTGTACTGTACTGTACCCATTCTGCAATCTGTTAATAAACTTTTCAATCAATCAATCAATCAATCAAGTGAATAGGAAAATATGATTATTCGATCCACAGGACAGCCTGATCACAAGAGTCGACGGTCCAGTTTACATTTTAACATAGATAAATGCCTTGTATTTTCAATTCATCATAACATAATATGACATACACGACATACAGATAGACAGTACTGCTACTGTACATCTATCCAGCTAAATGAACGTTAGCTAATGTTACGGCCAGCCTTGCGGTCGCATTCTATTTTTCGAGGGACCATAACCATAACGTTAACTTGACAGCAAATGTGGGTATGCTTTATTTGAGCAGTTGCTAGTGTTAGTTGATTGTCGTTCTGACATAACTGCAGTAAACAAACGAACGGTAAACCTAAGTTATCTTACCATGATGATCCACCAGCCTGCTCAATCCAGTTACATTCCCCCCAGAGCGTAACTAGAGCCACAGTCTGCGAATCAGAGGCAGAGTAGGGCGGGTCTTCGGTGCCAGCACGTTGGGTTGTCTCGTAAAAAATAATACTGCACTGTATCTAGCTGATTATCCTTAAAAAACGCACGTTAATCGAAAATACCACACCATTACTGTACCCATGACAGTCAAATAATCAACAGAAAAGCATTACATTGCAAAATAATATGTCCAAGACTAGTGTCGCATGCACACACACACACACAGATTGTACAATAGCCCCCTCTCTCCACCGTGTAACTCGACTCCCCCTACTGGTTGAACCAGGCAGAGCAGCGTCAGCTGACGTCATCTTGCGTCAACAACCGGCATCTAGCTTGCTACCGGCGTTAGAGACCTCGTTTTCCAGTCCCACATCTGTATCACCCACACGATATATGCTCTGTGTCCAGAGCATGTATGCTTTTCATTCATTTAAGACACATTTATTGCAAGGGTTTTGTATACACATACACTCAACAAATAACCTCTGTCTGTTCTCGTTGCAATGCGTTTATATCGTGGGTGTTCATATGACTTGTATTCTGCTTACAGCTTCGGGGTTCCACTTATTACGTTTAACAATGGCAAAGCCTTTTAAATATAATCAAAACAGCATCCCCAACATCCCCAATGCTGCAACACGCCCCCATTCCTCCCAGGTGTCAGGCGCCTCATGCGCTTCCATTCATTTTGGGGACCGCGTTCAAATATCATACTTCTGAAGTATAAACAAACTATACTGCTGTGACGATTTTGAATATCTTAACATGTATTTACGCCCATACAATTTTTTAGATGAATAATTGTGGATATAATATAGAAAACACATCATTATAGGGCGGTTAGGTGGCCGAGCGGAGATTGCGTTCGTCACCAACCCCGGAGCTGTGAGCTGGATTCGCCTGTTCGAATCCAGCTCACAGCTCCGGGGTTGTCACCAGCTTGGCTGGCCGTCTACACTAATACAATTGGCTGTATTAGAGGGTGGGAGAAGCTGGCGGGGTGGGTCCGGGTCGTTGTAAACAGCGACTCCTACAGTTCGGTCGGGGCGCCTGCTAAGCGCGGATAGGACTTGAGGGGGATAGTGTGATCCTCCCACACGCTACGCCCTCTCAATGAGAATCCGCGCTGCCAGGTGAAAAGAAGCAGTGATTGGCTGGACGTGTGTTGGAGGAAGCACGTGGTAGCCTCCACTCTCCCAGATGATCTGACTGTGGGGGGTAGAGTGCGCAGCGACCAGGAAGGGACTGGGAATTGGCATACGACTAACATTGGGATGGGAGAAAATCGGAGGAAAATGGAGGGGGAAAAAGATCAATATATAAAAATAAAAAAAACATCATTATGATATTGTCAGATGGCGTTGTCAGATGTGTAGAATTCACCTACTTACAATTATTTTCATATAAAATACAATGGTGAGTGAGAAATGCATCTCCAGTGATAAAACCCAGTGATCTATGATACACAGCGTGGATGGGCTTTCAGGTGGAGGGAGAGGCATGCATGTACATAATTTCACCATAATCAAATACAGACATAATTGTGGATTATTGTACAATGGTCTTCTTACTGGCAGCAGAAAAGCATGATTTGTTTCTATACATATTTTTACTTTCAACTTTTTAGAAAGGTGTTCCACATGGCCCATGGGTGTAAAAAGAGAGCTTATTATTAATCAGTCAGCAGCCTCCACTGATGTTATGACGTTACAAACGCGAAATAACATTATACATTATGCTCCGCGAAATAAAGAGAGCTTATTATTAATCAGTCAGCAGCCTCCACTGATGTTATGACGTTACAAACGCGAAATAACATTATACATTATGCTCCGCGAAATAACATTATACATTATGCTCCGCGCTTCATTCATTTCATTTGGGACCTCTGCCGCGCTCGCGGCAAAAGGGGGCGGGCGGTCATGTGGCCGTGTGGCCAATCAGAGAAACGCTAAACGAAAAGCTGAACACAAGTTGGTTGCCTTTAATATTCACGCCGCCCGGCCACTGAACTTAGAAGCAGGCTAGGCCAGTGTTTCTAGTTGCAGCAGCACAATAGTTAGATAACCTAGGTGGGGAACAACCAGGAGATCACTCACACAAGTTGGAGAACTATCTCGCTCTTGCTCTCACACACACACAAAGGGAGCCGCATGTGATTGGTGGAGGCGGGACCCTTACAAAAAACTGTTGTTGCTAATCATTGACTGTAATAATCCCCCCCAGAAAAATCTACTTTGCATTTGATATATTGCAAATATATGCCATCACACACACTGGCATTTAAAGGGTTAGAATTATAAAATTAATATGTGGTGTTATGATCAGGGCTGAAGTTGAATAAAAGATTGTATTTTTTTCAATCTGACATTACAAAAAAACAGAAAATCCATCAAAATCAGTGTTGTTGCTAATCATACATATGCTAGCCTGTTTTTTAACAATAATTTGTGATGCCATCACAAACACTGGCATTTAAAGGGTACAAATAAAAAGATTCCTGCACCAGAATGCAGGAAATTAAGTCTTTGTAACAAAAAATGGTGGGGGACCCCCAGACCCCCTGCTTAAAAAGTGGCCTGACTGGGGCTATATTTTGCACTATATTTCCTGGCCTGAATGATTTCCCCAGTCCGGCCCTGGTTAAAAGCCTCCAATGCTTATTAGTGTGTGTGCGTTTGAACGTTTGCATGTTTCAACCATACATTTCCATTTATATAAAAAATATATATATTATACATTTTTTTTATATATATATTTTTTTTTACCTCCTATAATAGTGGGGGTCGCGGCTCTCTGACACCGTTATTTGGGGGTCGCGGCCTGACAAGTTTGGAAACCCCTGATTTAGCTGACACTTTTATCCAAAGCGACTTGCAAGTTCTGTACGACAAGTCATGAGGAAGGGCACAACTCTATCAGCTGAGTAACAATGTTCATGTGCTGTGTTGAGTGCTACAGTGGAGGTTAGAATATTAGGACAAGTGCATGACAGTAAGGTTAGTTAGGGTTAGATTTTTCTTATTATCTTTTTTTACTATACCCAGTATGGTAACACTTTATAATAACACTCATTTATAAGACCTTTATAAGTTATTTGTAGATAATGAACTAATCATGAACAAACCATTTATAAACATTCATAAATTATTATTAAATCATTTATAACTATATTTGTACATTTACAAATTAGTTCTACATTATTTATAACTCATTATCAACATTGTTTGTACTTGATTATCATCATTAAATCCGTTAAATGGTCCAAGAGTATGTGATGATGACACAATGGTAATAATTATTTGTATTTTCAGGCTGTATAGGCGCCGATACAGCCTGAAAATACAAATAATTATTACCCTTGTGTCATCATGAGCACACATTAGGAACAAACACATAATTCAAATGTAACGTTAGCGCCCACCACATCAAGTACGTCTACACAACATATAAGAGTTGTAGGTCGGAAATGATGGAATAGATTTACCAACAAAAAAGGTGTTTAGCCTGCTCATACCTTAAAAGCGTGGTGCAGCACGAATAACTTGGCTCTGCTAATGTATCGTGCTTCCATTCAACAGACGGCAACACATGTGAAGTCAAGTCTCACTTGCGTGATACTTCCTCTACATACTCTGTCAATACCTGGCCTGGGTGCATCTATACTTTAAGCAAGTGGCTTGTCCTTCCGCATTCCCGTTTTGCGCTCTGATTGGCCACGCACGTTTCTGGTCATGTGACATGTGCGCCAATCGTGGGACGGCAAGTTCTGCGCTTATTTCCGGGTTTAACAGCCTGCAAACTACCTAACGCCTAGTTTATCACTGGTTAAGCTTAGGCGACTCTTTCGCAGTTGGTTAAGGTTAGAGTTTGGAATCAGGGCAGGCGTTCTATCGCCATGCTCTAAGTCAAGACAAACTCTAACCTTAACCAACTTCGAAAGAGCGCCTAAGCTTAACCGTCCAAAAACTTGCCGTCCCACGATTGGCGCACATGTCACATGACCAGAAACGTGCGTGGCCAATCAGAGCGCAAAACGGGAACGCGGAAGGACAAGCCACTTGCTTAAAGTATAGAAGCGGCCTGGGTACTCCTGGGTCCTAGTGCCCCCCAGTTACACTATATGTTATGCACATGTATTTTATATGTTAATAATTGCATTTGCATAAATTGCATTTATCTATAGTCCTAATTCTGTCACTGTTTGATGTCACAAAGAAGGGTGTATCTGAAAGCTGTCTACAACATTTGTAACGGGTGATGAAAAAGCTGCATGATGGATAGGAGACACGTGACGTCACTTTCATCGAGCTGAAGAACGTGCCAGTAGTAGTTAGTTCTGCACGTGTGTTCCGTTAGAGGTTAGAGTAACGTCGCATTCGTTTGGTACACAGTGCATACTGAACCGAAGGTCCCGTACTGAAACGGTTCGGTACGAATCCGTGTACCGTTACACCCCTAGTAGATGGTGTGAATTTGTACCTCTGTACCTCTGACCCACTTACGCTGCACTGTGCCATGTATTCTTCTGCTGTGCATTGAAACAGGGGGGACCCGCTTCGGGTCTCATGGATAAAAAAGCTGACATCATATTATTTAGCCTGGTTCATGTCCTAATGCCCCAATATACACAACACAGGTACACACGCACACACACGCATACACACTCCAACTATTCCATGCCCCACGGAACACCAATATATCTCAGTATACAACAACAAAAACACTAGCACACTCCTTACCAATACACCTATATTTACTGCACTACCCCTTTTAAACAAGCCCATCCAACACCTCTAGCTTTTAAAATAATACAATATCCCCCAGTAATACAAACACAGCCTCCTACCTAATACCTACAGTGTATCATCCGCCTGAACATAACAAAATAATCTCCATTCACAACCGTTTCAGTGACCTGCCAAACCTCAATAGCTCCAGCTTCTTCTCTCCACAGCATTATACCTGCGCCAATACCTGCCACTTTGTGCCTCTCTGGGAGGCTTGTGGGCAGGGCCGGACCTAGCACATTCGATGCCCTAGGCAAGCTACACCCCTGGTGCCCCCCTGGTGTTAGATACTTTTTTTTTTTTTATATTGGTTGCAGATATAGAAGGGGGCGCAACAATGTCTGCCCATCAATAAAAAAAAAAACATTAATAATATATATTTTGGTGCCCCCCTCTGGGTGGCGCTCTAGGCAACCGCCTATGTCACCTATAGGAAGCTCCACCACTGCTTGTGGGTCTAAATGGAAGACGTTTAATTTCCAGTATGTATGTATGTACTGTACTATGGCTGTGTGTGTGTTTAGCTGTGGATATTGGGGTTACATGTTTGATTCCAATAGGGAGTGGTTATTACAGGGAGCTGCAGTGCAGTGGTACCATAAGGGAGTATTTATTATGACCATGTCTCACACACACACACAGCAGGATAAACTGTAATGGTTTTGTCCTCCGAGGGGTGACCTCTAGAGGCCTGGTGTGTGTGTTGGATGCACTATAGCGCTGCTGCCCGTATAGAAATGTTTATGATGAATGTGGAACATGTGGACTGAATGTGTATGTGCACATCACATATATGTGATGCAGCCAAACACACACACACACATTCATGTCCTAATGCCCCAATATACACAACACAGGTACACACACACACACACACACTTATAGAACACCATCGTCCAAGAAACAATGATGATCCTACTGTAATCTCTAATGGCTGAGGGTGGAACTACCATTCATACAAAGTCATGATTGAAATCCTCAGGTAGCTACCCACTCTGTCTCAGGAACAACATGTTACAAAAAGCATTTTCATTTTCATAATCAACTAAAATTTGTTGTTGTTACAACAAATCTCTGTTTACTTGAGTGTAATAGTGTGGCATGCAGTTTGCAGTATAGGGGAGACCGGGGTAAGTTGCGCCTCTTTGCATATTCAGGATCACTACATGTACATGAAGGCAATTATAGTTTTGTTGCTTACTGATATATCAGCATATTATGTCAGAATGTTGTGAATCCATATACAGACAATCAGAATCAGGGTGAACATAACCGTTTGGATAATATAGCATGGTCTCGTGGCACAACTTACCCCATGTACAGTATGGGGTAAGTTGATAATAGGAGCGGGGTATGTTGAGCCATCTCCTACATCCCTACTTCCTCCCCCGCCCTCCCTTCTCCCCTCCCCTCTTCTAACACCCCTCGCCATATACCCCCACTTCCTCCCCTCCTTGGATTAAGATATTCCACAGTTATACATGTCTGTACTGAATGAAATAACAGTCACTACTTCAAATCTGTATGTATTTCTATTTATTAAACACAATTCAGCCTAGCTTTGTTTTATTATTGCATTTTAAACCATTTCAACATAGGCCTGAGAATGCCTTAACACATCCAGCGCCGGAAACGTCTTACGACGTGTTTCAAGTTCATGCTAATTCTGCCATGCCACGGCGTACAACGTTATTGAGATCATATTTCATTTTTTTGCCATGTTATTCATAATTCCCTCACGGAGCCTGGTCTGATGCAGTGGGAGCATGCACAACTCTGCAACGCTTCAATACTGCCGCCTGGTGGATGATCGGCGAGTTACCAAACCGGAAATGGACGAGTCGATCTTGGTGCGTCTGGGAAATGCGTCCGGCACTCGCATATTGTCGCAGGACTCAAGACACACACCGTGTATATGGATCGCTGCCATAACTCAATAATCGACATGATTTGGGCTGTTATTATTATTATACAAACCGGAAATGGATCGACTCGATCACCGTCAAATAAGGCGATTGTAAATTTCTTTGTTTACAAACCAACTGATCAATAAATCAACCCATACTACATAAAGCATTTACTGACGATCACAGACTTATAAACGACCCCCCCCCCCGTTCATCCACGCATGATGAGTCATAACGTTTAGGATCGTATTCAGTTGGATTTTTTAATATAGCGCGTATCACGCATAAACTGCAATCGATAATCTATATTATGCGTTTAGGCCTATAACTAGCGTTCTAGGAATTACTGCAGAAAACGATAAAACATATTTATATTCTAGACGGTATTTTCGTATGAATGTATGAATGAAAAAGTATAACGTTCCCACATCCTGAACGATAGATAATCGATGTTGAATGGGCCATAAATTTAGCAATACAATTTAAAAGGTTATAGCCCTGCAAAGAAGGTGAGCGACTCCATAGGGTTACAGCACTGGCAGAGAGTGGTATAAGATGGGCTAGAAGCGTGGCAGGGAATGTGTTAAAGTGCAGTCTGAAAGAAAACACTAAATCTGAATTTGAACTTGAAAAATAACAAAGATCTGAACATTCTGAACTGAAACACCGGCTCAACTTGCCCCTGGCCAAATGGCTCAACTTACCCCAGAGATACCATTATGTAATTAATTAGCCCCAACAGCTAAAGTGGTGCACTTTTATGCTAGGTTTACTACCTCATGTTGCAGCTAATAGAAACCCCATCTGAGGTATAAAACAAATAAAAAAAGGTCGATTTTGGTCTAAACACAATCCCCATGAAACTCATGATAATATAAAAAAAAATGTGGACATACATGTCTAACCACTTTAGCCATGTGGCTCTTACCTTCACAAACTCTTCTGTGAGGAGCCTTCCTCCTAATTATCTGGTCACATGCTCACTTTTTCTTTTACGGTTTCCTAGAAACGTACTTACCCCAGTCTTCCCTACATTCCTAGAATAAGCAATGTCAGCGTGGCATCTTGGCCAATTTTATATTTATGTGACTCTGTTGTGTCAACTTTAGCCGACATGTCGTTGTTGACCCCGTCTGACCCTGTCAACCCTGTCAAAACACTACAACCCATCACCGCTACCCGTGCCCAATGAATTGAATCAGTCCCATTGTGTATAAGGTCCAGAGCGCAATGCATGGAGAGATGACAGTGAGATGAAAGTGCTAATATGTATCCACACTTTGAAAGCTATTTTTTTGCTTCAATATTAAATCACAAATTTCATGAGGAGCAATTGAAGGCATGCTAAGACCAAATCCATCCTTTAATTAAGCATTACATCACGCGCAGGAGTGGTTTGTGAACAATAAACCATGCCTAGGGGTGGTCGTTAGACCCCCCTAGGCATGGTTTATTGTTCACAAATCACGACTGCAAGTGGTGTAAAGCTTTTATACAACTGCCATATTCATCCAACCTTATTTCTATACAATAAACACACATTAATCGAAGATTTATTGAAAAAACCATCCGCCAGAAAAAGTAGTTCCCACAACTACAAAAAAGACAATTTGCCTCCATGTGGAAGCAGATCGGAAGTGCACCCAACCAACTAACACATCCAACTGTGTATTATTGGAATGATTGAGAGAAGTTGCCTCATGTGGAAGCAGCTTGAAGTGCATCCAACCAACTAACACATCCAACTGTGTATTATTGGAATGATTGATTGAAAATTGTATTACCAGATGCAGAATGGGTACAATACAGTACGGCTCAATACACACAATTGTTAAGGGAATGCAGACCTACTTTCCATAGAACTTCATTCTTAGATGCTTCTATAGAAAGTAGGTAAAACAAATTAAAACGTTTTCTTTGCCCTATAGGAAAAAAACGTTTTCTTCGCCCTATTCTTTTATTTATTTTTTTAAACCTACTGTAGAGGGCCTAAACTTAACCAGTTGGAAACCAAGCGTACAGTAATAAAATTAGCAATCAATCAATCAACTCAATGGGCCATGCTCACTTAGAACAGCGCAGCACCCAGCTCTCTCAGTCTGACTATCCCCCGCGTTGCAGGCAGAGTGTGTGCGTGTGTGTGTGTGTGGGGGGGGGGGGGGGGGGGGGGGGGGCGGTGGGTGGAGACTAGAGCGAGCGCTGACAGTCGAAAGGAAAAAGAAATTGAAAAAAAAATTGAAAATTAATCAATCAATCAATCCGCGATTTTTCTTTTGTTACAGAATTATTCAAGACCCATCAATTACATCATCCAACATTGTTTAAACGACTAAGACATTCGCTGTGACAGAATCGCTTGATATTTAGTCGTTTAGTCGCTATCAACATATCCATTTGTAAAGATTATTGTCCACCTTCTTGTGATCCGGCGGATTGATGTGATGTGATTCGGTTGTGGGCGGGTCCTGGGCCAGCAAGTGTGGACTGATCGCAATACATACAGTACGTGTAAATGGACTGTTTCAGCCAATCAGAATCGAGAAATTTGCATGCCGTTGTATAAAGTTAGCTTTATCCAATCAATGAGAGGAGAGACATCATTTCCTGCAATGTTTGTCTATTCAGTTGTGAAAATATACCTTTGAATTCTTGCACTTCTCTGACTCTCCCAAAACGACATCTTTAACCCTTTCACAACCACACTACAGAAGATTAACCTTTTCACTACCACACTACAGACGGTGGTAGTGAAAAGGTTAACCTTCTGTAGTGTGGTTGTGAAAGGGTTGTCATGTGGCAGTGAAAGGGTTAACCTTCTGTATTGTCGCAGTGAAAGGGTTAACCCTTTGGTAGTGTGGTAGTGAAAGGATTAAGGAATAATACCCTACGAGGTGTGCGCGGTGAATAATGCATGGTGTGGTGCTAATCGTAATTAATGTGAAGTACATTATTTTTCGATAATCACAGTGTATTATCCCACTTCAGCCACTTGCCAAAGACTAAAATAGGCTGTTTACTAGGGCTGTCCCCGACTAAGGATTTGGATGGTCGACTAGGATTGGCCAAAATTTGCCGTTAGTCGACTATTGGTCGACTTAAAAAAAGAAAAAAAAGTATAATATTTTTAATTAAATTTTTTTTTTATCATTCCATTTGGGCTGTGGGGGTGCTTAATGTCTGAAGGAGTCGACTGAAGGCTTCTTGTCCTCTGCAAAAGCATGCAATTGGTCCACTGATGGATACATCTTGATATTTGTCTAGTATAGTGTGTTCATTAGATGGGTGAAATCCTCTTTCAGTGCCTCTGTGCCTGTTTTCGTAGGCAGTTAGCCTCTGGTATGCGTGCCATTAGCGTTAGCGTCATTGAAAAAAATTATACAAAAAATATATAATCTTTTTTTTTATTATATTCGACTAAGAGGTTGGCCAGTCGACTACGGCCCCTTTCGACCGATTAGTTGACTAATCGATTAATAGGGGTCAGCCCTACTGTTTACTCATCCTTTCTACAATATGAAATATGTTATTACAATGTTAGTACTGCTGACTTTCATTATAATGCCTCGCTACCTTACCGATGCAACCACTTGTCACTTGACTGGTGCCAGTGACAATGAGATGCTAGCCAGAAAACTAACTTTAGATGAGCAATTTCTGTCAATAACATTGCCTATAGTTGACAATTAGTCAATATGATATGAAAGTATGTTTGACAACAAGGCTGCATGTTATTGTCCCCAAATCAGTAACAAAATGTTGGTGTACTGTAGGCTACTGTCAGTCGTAGCCAGCGGCGGAGCTTCTTATAGACAACATAGGCGTTTGCCTAGAGCGCCACCCAGAGGAGGGCGCCAAAAACTGCATCCAGCTAAAAAAAAATATATATATATATATATCCTTTTGCTGGGCAGACATTGTTGCCCCCTTCTATATCGGCAACCAATATTTTGACATAAAAAAAAATTATCTAACAACAAAACTCATTTATTGGGGGGGGGGGGGGGGGGGGGGGGGGGGGGCAGGGGTGAAGTTTGCCTAGGGAACCAAATGTGCTAGGTCCGGGCCTGGTCGTAGCCTCAAGTAGAGTCACGGCAGGGTGTATGATATGAATAGCCATGTGTCTATCATACATGCAAATGAGCCATTTGCTTTATTAGGTGAGCGCTATAGCCAAGTGACAATGCTGCTAATGTTGGTTAGCTTTAAAACACTTTGTGTGATTATGTCAAACTAAATAAAATACTCCCCTCACCAAACAACAGAGTGCTTTGCTAACTCAATCTTGATGACAGACTAAGATAGGTGTCCAATAGAATCGTTTTACATTCATAAATCAAATCACAGCAGGGGAGGTTGATACTGGGTGCATCACATTGTAGCTGCCTGCTAAACTAGCTAGCTAGATTAGCTGATTAGCAGACATACGTGCATTTCCCCTCAATAGTTAGGTACTGGATACATTGCAACGTTATGAGAGTGCATTGTTTTCAAGGAGGGAATTATTTCATTAATCTTTGATAACTTTTCCAGTGGGCCGTGAGTTGCAGTTGAATTATAGGGGGTAGGGACACAGTTATTGACAGTGCATTCATATAGAACTGTGAGGAGGCTAATATGTCAGAGCCATACAGTATATATATATATATATATATATATATATATATATATATATATATATATATATATATATATATATATATATATATATATATATATATATTAATCAACACCCCTCCAACCAATCGAGTATTCACCCGGGCCATGGTATAAAACGTGTTAAAGATGTCAATGCATGTGTATGTTCATATATTTGCACAAGCCTTAAGCCTTTAATGTTTGTATTTATTTATTTGTGTGTGTGTGTGTGAACTACAGCACAGGCATGTGAGGCTTTAGGTGCTATGCTGATATACTACCAGACCAGCCTGATCATTACCACCTGTCTCCATCTCTCTTTGTTTCTCCTCTCTCCCTCGCCGGTCAGCGAGACAGAGTAATGGAGCACAGCATAGGTCCAGACTCTGATCCCCCACCTGACTTAACAAAACCCTCAGGTGTATAAAACCCCATTATACCTTATGCCTTTGTGAAAAGCACTCTAATATGCAATGGAATATCTATGTGTGAAGTTTGAGGGGGAGAGGAAAATAATGGAAAATCGCCAGAGAGTGATTATTCAGCACAGGGTTTGAATGAAGAGGTGGGTCACTCAGTGAAAATATTTGGTCCTGAAAATGCTTTGCCTGCAGTTTTGTTTATTGCCTTTTAGATTTGCTGGCACTATGATGGATTATTTGCTTTCCCAATTTGCAATTTAATCTTAGGCAGTGTAATTTTCAAACACAGAAACCGCTGTAACCCATTGAAACCGGGAAACACATTTGTGTGTATATGCAGGCTATATAATGCATTATTAGCAGGCGTTTTATGTCTAAATTGGTTCATATTTTCTCTATAAGAGTTATACAACAAGGTTTGATGTTATTATCATCTATCTGCTTATAGATGATATTGAATGGTATTATTGATTATTGATGGTATTGAATAATTTGTATACTGTGTATTTACAGTAGGGGAGAACGGGGGACGTTGTCACATGGGTAGGTTGTCACATTCATTATATTTCACTACCAGAGGGTCCTGTCTCCCATACTTTGGTATTTAAATTTCCAGAATTGGGGTCAGAGTTCACCTACATTGTCATCTTTGGAGTAAACCAGCTGAATTTGAGGTGAGAGGACTTTTTGTGTTTTTCATGTCCATTTGTAAATATTCCGTTCCTCAGTATTTTCCTTCTAGGCTTTTACACAATTGGTTTATAATGAAACAATTATTTCCATTAAAAAGTGTGAAGGGATAGCGATAGGTTATGTATATAACCTAGTTATATGAGTACTGGCTGAGCGTCTTGCTCTTCGCCATCGAGATGTACCTCATCTCCAGTACCTACTGTACTTCATTAACGAAAAAACAAATGCACCCAGCATCTGACCAGGCCCCGCCCCAGTGCCGTACTATAAGGCAGCAGGCGTGGTCACCACTCGCCCTTCCTCGGAAAAAGTTTCCATCAGAAAAGTTTCCCAAGGGACCTCAGGACGCGCTAAGAGCAAGACGCTCAGCCAGTACTCATATAACTAGGTTATATACATAACCTATCGTTATATAGTCGTACTGGCGAATCGCGTCTTGCTCTTCGCCATCGAGATATGGGGACAGAGCAGACGCGAGGACCGACAAATGCACCCCCTGAGGACCCGAAAGCCCACATCAGGGGGAGGGGAGTCCCGTCACCCCTCCTTCCTAGTGAAGAGGGGGCGGCAGTCAACTCCACCCAAGTGCGAAAAAGAAGGAACTAGAAACCTCCAAATGCACAGCACAGGCAGGACCATGTGTGACACAACACCTTGTGGTCCACACCCACACATCCCTGCTAACCCACCGAAAGGTGGGAAGCAGGGGAGGTTCCAGACCTCAGAACCGCCTGGGAGACAGAACCCCCGGTCATGTCCACGAGGTAAAACCTTACGAAGGGACCCGGGGAGGACCACGAGTGGAGTGCGCCCTGACACCCCCAGGGGGGCCAGCCCAGCCAACATGTAGCAAAGGGCAATGCCCTCACACAACCAATGGGACAGGCGCTGTGTCGACAGTGCCTTACCAGCGTGAGAGCCACCGCAACAGACAAAAAGTTGATCGGTAGCCCTGAGGCCCTGAGTACGGCTGAGGTAAATCCCCAAGCTCGGACCGGACATGACAGGTGAAGGCTCGCCTCTAACTCACTAGCGTGAGGAGGCGGATGAAAACGCCTGAACCACAATATCCCCGGAGCAAAAGAGCTTCGGATATTTTTTGGCACGAAGACTGGGTTAGGCCTCAGAGTGGCACCGCTATCGAAACGAATAGACAGACACTCAGGCCGCACCGAGAGAGCACAGAGCTCACCCACGCGCATAGCGGAGGTGATGGCCAGCAGGAACACAGTCTTGAACGACAGCTGTTCCAAAGGCTCTTGCTCAAGAGGCTCAAACGGGGCCTCGGACAACCAACCGAGGACCAATTGAAGATCCCAACTCGGAGCCACAGAACGTTTCACCGGCTTAAGGCGCCGAGCGCCAAGCAGGAAACGCTTCACAAGAGGGTGGCCTTACACCACTCTTGGAAAATACGCCACCTACCCGCGTAACCCGCGATAGTGGAGGGAGCATGCGCGTTCCGGATGGTACCAACCACAGAAGGATCCATCCTCTCCAGACTCACCCTCTCACCAGCCAAACCATCAGCGGCTGGCCCAGCACAGGGAACTAACACAGAGACCTGTGCGCTTGAGAGAGGGCCCGCGATGACCAAGGAACAGGCCACGATGGGGCTACAAAGAGCTGGATCAGGACCGGGAACCACACAGCTGCGCCCCGGTCCGGCGCAATCAGGATCAAGGACCTGCACTCCTCAACGTACCCGCCCCAACAACTGACCCAACTGACCTAACAGATGTATGGGGGGAAAGAATCCCAGGCGGCACGGTAGGGCTGGGCGATATGACCAAAAACGTTATCGCGATAAAATTATAAAATTATTTTCATATAATTCGATATCGATAATTATCGTCGATATAATGTCTGTCAAGTTTAATTAACTTCTAATATGCTGCTGCGAATGTCTCAAGTCGAGTTGATGTCGTCATCAGTCCGCGCACGTTAACAGTTAGCCGACAAGCGGAGTATCTCATGACAATAAATATGACACTAAAATACTCTCTTCCGCCACAATATATTGAAACGACGTCCACTCCCACACTACTATAAACGTGGCCTCAGAATTCAAAACACACACATACTCGGCACGTAAATATATAAAACAGTGCCGTGCAAGCTAGGTATCCTAGCCAGCCTGTTGCTTCTAAGCGGTGTATTCCACGACAATGTGCTAAATATGACACTAAAATACTCTCTTCCGCCACAATATATTGAAACGACGTCCACTGTATACCCCACACTACTTAAACGTGGCCTCAGAATTCAAAACACACACATACTCGGCACGTATGGTGGTTCAAATCCCGCTCAAGCCCATGTCCATCCCATTGCCGTTGTGTCCTTGGGCAAGACACTTAACCTACTTGCCTCGTATGCATGTGTATGCATGTGAATGAATGTTGGTGGTGGTCGGAGGGGCCGTAGGCGTTGATTATTCGCCACGCTTCCGTGAGTCTGCCTCAGGGCAGCTCTGGCTGCAATTGTAGCTTACCACCACCGGTATGACTGTGTATGAACGAATAATGGACTCTGTGAAGCGCTCTGAGTCAGAGCAACAGTCAGTCAGAGAAGAGCGCTATATAAATCCAATCCATTATTATTATTATTATAAAACAACGCCGTGCAAGCTAATTAGCCTAGCAAGCCTTGTTGTTGAGTGAGTCCTAGTACCTCTGGGTCTCCTTCCGGATCTCGTTCGCTCTCGGCCATCTCCTTCACTGATTGGTTGTTAGCTGTTGTGCGTATGCACGTCACGTCATCACGTAACGTTGGTTGTTGTTAGTGAGTGTGGTGAGCCGAGGCTGAACGGAGCCAAGCTTGGAAATCGATATATCGAAACTTTGCGACCACGTTTCATGTTTATTTCGAGGAAATAATTTATCGCGATAGTTATCGTTATCGTTTTATCGCCCAGCCCTACGGCACGGCATCGGTCCCAGACCTGCCTGACTATGTCCGGACGTAATCCCCACCCGTCAGGGTGAGGACCGCCCCGTGACATCACACCTGTACCCACATTCACCCTGCCAGGGATGTGGAGAGCCCTCAGGCTGCGCAGATGTAGAACGCCCATAGCCAGCCGCCCGCCGCCCGGTGCAGACAGAGGGAGCGTACTCCTCCCTGTCTGTCGATATACGACGCTGACGTCGTATTGTCCGTCCTGATCAAACACCGTTTGAGGACCAGAAGGACCGCCTTCAATACCAACACATTGAACGTAGCGCAGACCGGGCAGCATGGCTTGCCAGCTGCCCCCTACTGCGTTGGCCCGGCGCGTCTCCAGCGAGGGAGGCGTCTGTGAAAAACGTGATGTGTGACAGCCTACTGCCCATGGGGACCCCCCTGGTGAGGACCCCAGGCCCTCCCCAGGGGGCGAGGTCCCCCAGTACTGACACGGGAACCATAGCCGCTTCTACTTGCCTCTCACCGGGTCTATTTCCATACTGGAAAAAAAACCACATCCGTAACCTCCTCCTGGGGTAAAGAGGAGGCCAAGAGGGACCACGGAATGAGCAGATGCGGGGAGCCAGAGAAAAGCCGAACGGCAGCCTCTGGTACTCATACGCTAAACCCTGCAAAGGAAGCGTAGGTAAGCCCTAGGATGGAAGATCGGGGATGCGAATACGCATCCTACAGGTCTATGGAGGAGAACCAGGCCCCCACCTGACAGTGTTCAACAGGTAGGAGACGATCCAAAAAATGCTGAACCTTCCCATGGGATCTCGTTGACCAGAGCTGTCACTGCTGGTGACCCTGACAATAGGGTCTGTACCAAACCCGAAAACGGGTGGGGTTGTGTAAATACAAGTCCCCGCCTCAGCGTTCTCTCCATCCACCTCGACATATGGTACTGCTGTAGCCATATGTGATGATACTCCCAACGCACCCGCCGCCATTTGGCGCAGGTCCGCTAGGAACTGTAGATAGGTGGCCCGGTCCCACCCGCTGTGCGTAGCCAACCCTGGACCCATGCGAGCAGAGCGTTCCGTGTCGGGACATCTGACCCTGACACTACCCACGAGGCAATCGCACCCAAGGGGGGACCCCGACAGAAAAGGCCGGTTTGATACGGGGGAAGCTGACATCAGTCTAGGTGACAAAAGCTCCCCCACTGAACACCCCTCCAGAACATGCTGAGGAGTTGTTCTGCAGCTGGACATGCAAGGTGTGAGGCCCCCATGGGTTCCTACACACCGTAGCCCTGCAGTGATATTACTACCACCCAAATCACGAGCGCCTGCGAGACCACTGCCAATCTTTCAGGAGTGGGAGGCACCAACATGATACCCGGCCTGGCGAAGGTCGGGGAAGCCCGCACTGTGTGCCTCAAAAAGGTTTCGAGCCCCCCTGCTGACAACACTTGTAGTTGACAGACGTAACACCAGGCTCAACCAAACACAGCTTATGGTGTGGGAGCCGCTTGACAGCACAACATTCTCACGGACAGACCCAGGCTCAGCCATCAACTGGGTGTCAGCCCCTGTCCCCATGAGAAGCGAAACGTGGGGCCGCATGCGCTTCAACGAAGGCTTGCGGCCCGCAGCCAAAGGAAACAAATCAGAGCCCCTTTTCCGCTGGTGTTGGGGGAGGGAGTGATCGGAGAGCGGGCTGCTCGCGGCAGGACGGCGACGGCTTGTATATTCCAAGCCAAGCTCATCCAACATGGCCGATCCCTCGGCCGCCAAGGCTGTCGGCCTTGTGGACACCTGTTGACTCAACGCCCAGGATACCTCTGGCGGGGGAAAACATGGCCGCCTGTCGAGGGCCTCGCCATAGTCGCTGACGAGGCCGTGCTCTCACCTCTGGCTGCGCGGCGTGAGGCGGTGTGGGGCCTAGGACAAATACCACCCACGCTCCAGCAGAAGACCAAGATCCTCTGCGGAGAGGGGAGCCCTGAGGAGGGAACTCCCTGCGGTTATAGCTTGCGGCTAGGTCAAAGCTAATAACATCAACAACCTTGCGCGATGTGAATGGTTAAGAAGAGGGAAGACTGTAGACAGACATCCCGCAGCAGGGAGACAAAACAGAAACAGTAGCCCAACATAGCATAGCGTTAGCCGCTCGCTCCAGGGTAACGGGGAAAACAACAGCGTTTACACAGACATCCTGCCCCTGGCGCCGATACACAACTCGGTTGTCTCCCGGGACAACTCGAGCAACATCACCAACGCCAGCATTGTCATGCCTAGTGACATCCCACAGCGGGGAACATTAGAACAGTGACCCAGCATTATAGCATTTAGTATTAGCAGCGCGCTCCAGGATAGCCTGGAAAACATCCAACTCAGAGGGACGTTTACCCAGACATCCTGCCCCTGGCGCCGATGTACAACTCGGTTGTCTAACAAAACAACAAGCAGCATGACTAACACCAGCGTTAATGCCTAGTGGCGCAGATCCTACCTGAGTGTGAGGTAGCTCGATAGCTACACCTCACACGCCGTCCCTCTGTCTGCTGTCAACAAGACGAGGAGACCCCAGTACAGACTCGACGCGGAGATGCATCGAAATGCATCCAGCTGCAGAGTCGCAGAACCCATACGAGCGCCGTCGGAACATGCCGAAGATTCCAGGGGTTGGCAAATCTCCGGCGAATACTCAACATTGCGCAATTTCTCTATACTTTTCATAACGCTAGTTCACAGGGTGCAAGCATCTGCCATGATGGAAACGAAATAGAGGAAGGGCGAGTGGTGACCACGCCTGCTGCCTTATAGTACGGCACTGGGGCGGGGCCTGGTCAGATGCTGGGTGCATTTGTTTTTTCGTTAATGAAGTACAGTAGGTACTGGAGATGAGGTACATCTCGATGGCGAAGAGCAAGACGCGATTCGCCAGTACGACTATATAACTATAGTTTAGATTGTTGTTAGCTAGCTAACTAGTTGTTAGATGGCTGTTAGCCTTGATGCTATCAAGACATTCCAGTTGGGGTTGGTCGTCACATTTCATTTGGGGTTGGTTGTCACATGTTGTGTAGGCTATTATTGTTAGGCCGATTTATTGTGTTCTTATTTTGTTATATAGGATGGCCTAAAGATGTGTTTCCTGTTTATGTCATCCACACAGTCTGCGAGTGGCAGACAGAGAGAGAGAGAGAGAGATTGATTGATTGATTGAAAACTTTATTAACAGATTGCAGAATGGGTACAATACAGTACAGCTCAATACACACAATTGTTAAGGGGATGCAGACCAGAGAAAGACTTTCGTCTTGTTTACATCAGGGTCCCCCGTGTCCCCAGAGACACGGAGCACTGTGTAAACACAGCTGCCTGTGTGAGATACGCAGGTCCCCTTCTCTTTCTCTCTCTCCCTCTCCCGTTTGAGGAAGTCTTCCACTGTGCGCTACAGCTATAGACGGGGCGTTAGTTATGCTCCTGAATCGAGAGAGAGAGATAGAGGGGGAGAGAGAGAGACGACAGCGCGACGCGCGTGTGTATGTGTGCTCTGTCGCAAGGGTCTGTTTCTCCCTCTCTCTCTCGCTCGCTCTCTGTCAAACCCTGTTTGGTGCGCTACAACCACAGAGCCAATCGGATCACTATCTGCTCCATCCTCGCCACGTGACGTCACGATGCGAGTCAAATCAGAATGACCTAATTAAATCGAGCAGGAAATGGTCGGACCTGAATGACGGCAATCCGCCAATATGGTATTTAGAGACACAGACACATTGATACTAACTCCTTTTTTTTTTTTGATCAAATTTTTTTATTATTAATTACATGAAACAGGACAATACAATAACCACAGTAACAAAAAACATAACTTCACAGGAGAATAACAAACAATAATAATACAGAATAATAAATTATAAGACAAAAAGAAAAAGAAACAGCGTCCAACCTATCAAATATAGGTGGCTACTTCAATAACAAAAAGGGGTCTTCAAGACATGGCAACCTTTCCCCACCTTTACAAAGTGGAGTGACTTAAAAGATTGTTTATGAGAGTGTTGTCGCAGATTTACTGTAGATAGCCTAGGTCCCTTACACATGTTCAAGACTGCCAAACTCGCAGACGGTAAAGTGTAAGAAGAAAGAAATTCCTCTTCCAAGTTGGTTGACAGGTCAATCAGTCTGCCAATATTAGTCCCTTGGGGAGATGGCATGTGAATTGACATATAGCGCAGAATAGCTAAATACCAACCCCCCCTAAAATCCCCCCAGCCAAAGTTAACATTGATACTAACTCCTATTACTATAATACAATGCTAGACACTGAAAAAAGACATTTGTAATGCATGTCCCCTTTAAGTTATGTATTTTTGTCAACTTGTTAATGCTATTAAACTTTAAAATTTAGTTCTGCCTTCTTGTCTTCTTTTTAAGATCCCCCCCCCACACTTTTTACTCGTGTGAATTGTTCATCATCAAAACATCTTTCAATAGTCATTCCTACATTAAATTGAAGCTTAAAGGGGAGATGAAGCATAACGATATAAACAGTCATAGCATCAAATGAGTATTTAGATAAACCACAGAAAAAAATCACGTTATAAAAGTAAGGCGTTTCTAAGAAAAAACTATTTGTTATGTCCATTTATGTAGCATTTATCAACATGTGCATAGACTATGGCGATGTGATCTATATGCATGCTCCTTCCTCCCTGCTTAAAAAGCTGGATTCTGCGTACCATACTGCCATACGTTTTGTAACGGGTGCAGGCTCTCGCACCCACCACTGCACTTTGTATCAGTCCTTAGGATGGTCCTCTCTGTACCAAAGAAGACAATCACACATGTTGGTTTTTATCCTTAAGTCATTGCTAGATAAGCTGCCCTTATATATCTCCAGACTTCTGTCCTTTTATACTTGCTTTTTTAATACCAGACGAGCAGAAAATGGGATGCTTTTAAATGTTCCTTTGATGCAGTCAGAGCTTGGTAAAGCTGCATTCTCCCACTATGCTCCCTTTTTATGGAATACGCTGCAAGTAAAACTTTGTCTAGAGGCACTTCCTACTGTGAATGCTTTTAAAGGTATTCTACGATTAGCCCTTCATGAAACATGTAACTGTTTTACCTGATGCTATTGCTGATCTGATTATGCTCCTTGCCACTGCACAAATGGCCTTCTGTATTTATATTTGAATTGTATGTTTTTTGTTTAATGCCCTGTTTTATGTTGAAACTTGTTGTGTGCCTTGTTGGTCAGGACTCCCTGGAAGAAGATATCTTGTATCTCAATGGGACATTCCTGGATAAATAAAGGATAAAAAAAAAATGTGCGCCGCCATTTTTGTTCACGCTAAAATGCTGACGTCACAGAGATGGTTTCGCCCGCAGCCTCCCACGCACCTAGCTACTACTACCTGCAGCACGCTGTAGAAATATTATTAGGCTCCTCAAATATCGTTATTCATAAAAACACATTTATGTAATATTTTACAGCATTGAGCAACCCCAACAGGGGGATGCTGCATGCTCTGTCATCTTTGAGATGGCGAGACCTGCAGTTGGCACCTGAGATGGCGAGACCTACAGTTGGCACTGTGTGAGGCCACGACATTTGAGCAAATAAATAATACTGCATGTTCTGAAGGTCCAGATTAATAATTAGAATTAGTTCAACAGAAAGGTATAGATTAGGCTATCACCTAAAGTCTGTTGGTTGCTATATGAGTTCAGCCTCAACCGAACTCAGTCTAAACGTCTCTTCTTTCTCTGTTATCCTCTACCCGTCGGCAGATCGATGCGGGAGTATGGTATTCCTCCTCTCCCTTGGCAACACCACAACACCGTTTCCAACTAATAACGGCACTAACGTTACCACCACAGCGCTGTAGCAAAACACCTCTCTCTCCTCACTTTTATTCTCCAACTAACGGTTATCTTTTTCTCCGTTCAATATGTGTTGAGTGGCTCGGCTGTATACAAAACTAACGGTATAACTTTGTCTCCATTCCAATGCGCGCTGTAAGCAGCGGCGATACAAGGAGCATATACGGGCGAACAATAAAACACTATCAGGTCAACAGTAAATATATATCTTACAAATAAAACAATATAATAATAATAATAATAATAATAATAATAATAATAACTTTATTTGTATATACAAATAAAGTTATTATTAATATATATATATAGAGAAAATAATAAACGTGGACTTTAGGTTATAGCCCAATCCATACGCCTCCGTTGAACCAACCCCAACCATTAATCTGGACCTCCAGAACACTGCAGAATAATAATACGTGTGTAACAAAACCATTCATTGTGTTTGATGTAAGCAAACTGATGCCAGACTCAGCATTCATGCGTTCGGCTGAATATCGAGATGAAGTGCAGCCTACATGGTGAACTCAACTCGTTATTATTGGCGCAAAAAAAGTCAGAGGAAACAAAAGCGGCCACTAATGCAAACCACGTTAGAGGGCACATGTGCGTATAACGGTGGTAGTCGGCTAAGGTGATCACATGAAAAGTAATGGATTCATAGGGCTCGACGACCGCGTTACACTCTCCCAGGTTGCATGTATTTTTCGGACATTGCCCTGTACCCGAGCTCTACCAGGCAGTGTATTCGCACATTGATAGCCTTCTGAAAGAAGACGTTTCTTCAATTAGCTTTACCAGTGATATTTGGAGCTCTGATGTCAGCCCCATGTCAATGCTGAGTTTGACAGCTCAGTGGATTGACGCAGACTTCCAACTCCGTAAAGCGCTCCTGCATTCCCAAGAGTTCTCCGGCTCCCATACTGCTGCAGGCTGCAGCACTGGCAACAGCATTCAAGAATATGTTCCAGAATGTGGCATATTCCGAAAGAAAATATTCATGTCATACTCCGAGATAATGCCCGAAACGTGGTCAAATGCATGAAAGACGCAGGATTACAAAGTTTGGGATGTATGGCCCACGCGCTTCAGCTGGCTGTCACGATGGAGTGCTGTCACAGCGCAGCATAAAAGACATCGCACTTTTATGCACTGTTTAGCCTATATTTTACGCGCTGTGTTTAGCCTATTAAATAGGCTAATTGTTTTTTCAGCCTGTTATTAGTATTAACTTCTTTAATTCACACCTCCCCAGTTTGCAACAACGCAACAGTCAATGTTCCGAGACATATTTATATATTTGTATAATTGTTAGGCTATGTGAATCCACCATTTAGGGCTGGTGTATTCAAATAGCCTAACAAATCAAATGTAATATGTCTCTGAACATTGGCAGATGCACCACTGCAAACGAAAGAAATGTGAACTCAAGAAGCCAAAACGAAGTTTAGCCTGTTTTAGAAGGCTATAGCCAAAGTTGCCTTTTACCACCGCTTAGAGCCTATATTTTACGCACAGTGTTTAGCCTATTAAATAGGCTAATTGTTTTTTTCAGCCTGTTAATAAATGTGTCGTTAATTCAGTATTTAACTTCTTCAATTCATATTTATTTAGGCTATGCTAATTAAAAACACAAATGTTATGGACATCTAATTTAATTATCTGCTTATTTATTAATGCTTCAATTAATTCAGAAACGTTGCAGCAAACAATCCATATGTGCATTTGTTTACATAATGATAACGTACATAAATAACATAATATTATTGAGGGAGGAAAAAAAGGTACCTAATGCTGAATGTGATTTGTCCAAAGCACAGTATACACACACAGACAGTGGAGCTGTTTGCAGATAGCGGAGCATTTTGACTTGTTGCGTGGTGGCGATGTCTCGCAGATAATACAACTACAAGTATAATTATATAATATATATTTTTTCTGTAGGTAACGTTACATTTGGTTGACAATTTACTGACTGACTTTCGTATCGATTCTACCTAGACTAGTCTTGCCACATCCGGCATTGTACCAATCTTAGGCATTCTAACCGAACACCCCTCAATACCCTAACCTTAAGTGCTGCGTTGGTGTGCGGCCGAAACCAGAGACAGGTTGTGAATCCTGGTCTCTGGTGTTCTTCCGACACCAACATTTTCCTGGTCCATTACATCATTCACTTCTACCCATAGCAACCCCAATCTGAGACCGCTCGACCTCCACCAAATTTAAACGCACCATCATTACTTACCTATTCCCGCTGTCCTCGGCTGATGAGGCGAAGATTATTCAGTCGTAGAGGCTTCGATGAGGGCGAGAATCTCTCGGTCCATTTTTCCAGAAGTAGCTTTTCGTCGTCTTCAACCGGCTTTGGTCGAATACAGCACGGGTCACGGACCAATTGAAGTATCTTTCACTTCATTTATATATGATCTGTGATCGTATAGTCTTTTACCCTTCTCTCTGCATTGTTTGTAGTTTCAGGTGTTCGGTTCTATTAAGGAAAACGCAGACGAGGTGATCTGAATAAAACAAACTGGTGTGTTTATTCCATTCTTAATAAAACACAGCTTATGCATCAAACAAGTACAGGATCTTCTTCTTCTAGCTAATTATCTCTTTGGTGTGGCAGTTTTGTCCATGATCTGATCAGCTGGGGCCGATCAGAGCCATTTCTCCGGTGGTGGTGTTGTTGTCTCTCGGGTTGTCCATGACAACACGCGGCTTCTCTTTGTGGTTGGTGGTCGCCAAGGCAACCTTGGTTTCGGTGAGTCTCAGCGCTCAAGCAGTTTACTGGTGTCAGTGGCTCTATGTGTCTCCGGCTCGGCTCTCGAGTCTCCGGGTGGTGAGTCTCTCTCCGTCTGTCCAGGTCTGTCTGTGTCGCTCTCGGTCTTTTCTCTGTCTCCTCGCCTGCCCTTTTAATGAGATAGAAAAGACCTTTCCCCTGCCTGTCAGGTGACGTCACCCCGCAATCGGGCTTCCCCATTGGCCAAATTCCTTCTAGTAGGAACGTTTTCTGTGAGTGACACGTCCTCCTGTTCTGTTGACACAACGTTACACAGTAGAATCCGCCTGGCTGTTAGCAGTTAGCCATTCTATTACATTACCTTATTGGGGGATCCTGTCAGCTCCTCTCTCCGTGAACAGAAAATAGAGCATGAGCTGTTTCCATCTACAAACACTTTATCATGCTTTAATTGCTTTTAGAATATATATGATTATTCTTTATTGTCTAAACAGTGACTAACAGTCTTTTTCTTCAGTTTGGTCCACATTTTACTTATGTAATTGAACTTTATTTGATGTTACATCCTACTGTTTGTATTCCTATTTCAAAGTAATCTTTAATCTAGTTTTAGCTTTATTTGATCACTAAGTATTTTGTTCAGTATTAACATTAATTTACAAACGATGTCTTTGTATTTGGTTCACTTATTGTCAACTTTTCTGGCTTGCTAAACCTATTATCTAATGTAATTTTGTATGACAGTTTACTTTTAACATAATGGTCCTTGCTTTACATATGTGTTGCAATGTTTTCTAAGGCCATCTAACTAATCTCTCTGACAAAGCCATCAGTTTTATCTATTTCCTCAAGGTCTAAAACCGTCTAGTCTATCTATCATATAGTTAAATGTGTAACTGGAGGCATTCTGCTTAAATTCCAATATCCTTGAGCCTGTGTGGTATGTCTTAAGTCAATCAAATCGGATGTGTAAGGGGAAATTCCAACTGGTCTGGTGTCACCTCTCTGACCTCTGGGCCTTAGTCTTCTGACCAGCTGCCGTGTCGTAACCTGAAATTGCTCAGCTAGTGTCAATAAGACCTTTGACCTCAACTGTATTTTCAGTTTGTTTCCTGTTCTTCAAAGATATTATCTCCTTCCTCTTTAGTCTCTTATTACCAAATAGGTTCGCCCGTGGTGGAAATGGGTCCTTTAAAGTAAGCTTTTGTTCTTCTTTAGCTAAAGTACATATCGCTCCTTCCTGCCCATCTCAATATAGTCTTGAGGGGTCAGTTTATGACCTTAATGGTCGCCACCTGGTCGGGGGAGTCACTGTGTCTCAACCTCTTTAAGCCTGGGGCCACAGAGGAAGTGGCCCTTCTGTCAAATCAGCATTTCCGTCTAATATTATTTTGTACAGTTTAGTTGCTATTTTCATGTTTCATTTTGATAAATTCACGACACTATCTAACCAGCACTGTAAACCGGGACCCAGCCCAAACCATCACTGTGACGTCACCATCCAGCTAAATCTAAAATGGCGCCGCCCATGGCAATAACGGGGAAATTACATTTGAGTTTTCAGACAAATAAGCAGGATTTCACATTTGATTATAGGACCATGTCTTACCCAAGGTACACAACAAACAAACTAGGCTCATATTGTTTAACGCTTCATCTCCCCTTTAAGATGTTGGCTTGAAATGTGTATCCCTCTCATTTTCCAACATATTGTAACAAAGAGTTAATCACCTATCAAAGACACTCTGACACATGGTGTGACAACCAACCCCATAGTCTGTGACAACCATCCCCATGATGGGGTTGGTTGTCACAATGTGTCAGAGTGCCTTTGATAGGTGATTAACTCTTTGTTACAATACGTTGGAAAATGAGAGGGATACACATTTCAAGCCAACATCTTAAGCTTCAATTTAATGTAGGAATGACTATTGAAAGATGTTTTGATGATGAGCAATTCACACTAGAGTAAAAAGTGTGACAACGTCCCCCGTTCTCCCCTATCCATTTGGAATGAAAACATTGGAGAAGCATTGATTTTGTGGTACACTACATCATACATCAATACATCATACTTGATTATCTGTGCAATATCATCTGAACAATCCATGTTATGTTGTTCAACGGGACAATACATAGGGTAGTACACAACAGAGAACATCTGTCATAATGCAAGACAGTGACAGACATTAGACACATGTAACATACAATGTAACATATACAAAGATTTTAAATTTGCACTACAAACATTGCACTTAAAGGAACACGCCAACTTTTGGGGAAATTAGCTTATTTGCCATCTACCCTGGAGTTAGACAAGCAGATACATACCATTTTCTTCTCTGTGCATGCGTTAGGCTTAGGGAACAGCCACACCGTTAGCCTAGCTTAGCATCATTCACTGGAAGTAGGTGTGCCAGTGTAGCCTAGTTCTCAACAGTCACGAAATACACTCCAAAACGTTCCTGTAAACATGTTGTGACCCGTGTATTTACCACGTGGAGAAATAATAGAAAAAGCCCTGTTTTTCAAAAAAACAACAGGGCTTTTGAGGTGATGATGTAGATGTAGCAGTACTGTCTATCTGTATGTCATGTACGTCATATATGTTACGATGAATTGAAAATGGGGGACCCTGATGTAAACAAGACGAAAGTCTTTCTCTGGTCTGCATCCCCTTAACAATTGTGTTTATTGAGCTGTACTGTATTGTACCCATTCTGCAATCTGTTAATACAGTTTTCAATCAATCAATCAATCAATGAAAGTTGGCGTGTTCCTTTAAGCTATAAGTACTGTATAATGTCCTAAATCTCAGTCTTTGTGGTCCTGTGAAACATTGTTCATGTTCAGTCAGGAGCCTTTGTTGAGGAGGCAGATAGCCTTGGGGGAGAAGCCGCCATGGAGGCAGGAGGTTCTGGTGCGTATGGCCTTCCATCGCTTGTCAGAGGGGAGGTTCTGGTGCGTATTGTTGTTTTATTGTTTTATTGTGGATCCCCATTAGTCTACACCAAAGTGAGACTACTCTTCCTGGCGTCCAAACATAAAAAATACAAACACACACAAAAAAAGTAAAATAAAAATATAAAACCACAAACATTGAAGTACTCACAAGAAAACATCACAACGAACAAAACAGTGAATAAAAGCTCACTCAATATTCATAAGTTAGATAACCATAAAATACAAATTACATATTTAGTCCATAAGCTCCCTCCTGACTGTACATTTTTTAATTCCCCCCGGTCCTCCGGTAGAGGTGGAGGTTTAGCCTCCGTGTTCAAATCTTGCTTCCAGTGTCGCCTGTCCCAGCCTGTAGCAAGCTACTCTAGCTTTGAGCTGCAAACATTTGAACTGCACCTGTCATCCCCCGTGTTCTGTGCTGTTGTCTATCGTCCACCCAAATACAACAAGGAGTTCATCACAGACTTTGCAGATTTTCTCGCTGGGATCATGGTGAAATATGACCACATTTTAATTTGCGGTGATTTTAATGTTCATGTCTGCTGTCCGCTGCTACCCCTATCCCGGGACTTTCTAAATCTCATTGATTCATTTAATCTGATACAATCAGTCACTGGCCCAACACATGAAAAAGGTCACACGTTAGATCTTGTATTATCGTTTGGTATATCTGTCTCTATAACAGACATCTGTGCTGCAGGTCTTTCTGACCACTCACCTGTTGTGTTTACCTTAATAGCCCCGTGCCTACATAAGAACGACCATGCCCCTGCGCGCTACTCGCGTACGTTGGGCCCCCTGACTGCTGTGCTTTTTTTCTGATGCTTTTAACGGTTCCCCACTTCACGCCTTGGGCGCAAACTGTGTTTTTAATATAGATGATTTAATTTCAATGTTTGACTCGACCTGCAAAAATATTTTAGACTCTGTTGCACCTCTCAGGTCCAAACGCAGCAAAACACTCCAAACACCATGGCTAAATGACTCCACGCGTGCTCTCAGACGCACATGTAGGCGTGCAGAGAGAAAGTGGAACAAGGATAAGCTCCACGTCTCTCTCAAAATCCTACGTGACTGCCTATCTGCATATCAAAATGCTGTCAAAACTGCTAAATGCAAATACATCTCCAATTTGATCTCTACAAATTGCCACAAGCCCCAGATTCTTTTTAAAATTCTTAACTCCCTCATTAACCCCCGTGATGTCTCCCCAGTTGTGCCATCATCTGCTCTCTGTGAACGTTTTTTAAAGTTTTTTATTGATAAAATCTCTGCTCTCAGACCAGTTCTCATTACAGCCTTCCCAGCCCCCCCCCCTTCTCCCCTACACTCCCTGCCTGCTGTTTTTGAGCAGTTCCAGCCCGTCTCTCCCTCCTCTCTCTCTGACATAATTAAACACTTACGGCCCACAAACTGCCCCTCAGATAGCCTTCCCTCTCGCCTTCTAAAAGAAGTGCTTGATTCAGTCTTGCCCACTATTCTGTTGATGGTAAATTCCTCTCTCAGCTCTGGCTGTGTCCCAACTGCCTTTAAGCACGCTGTGGTTCAACCCCTGATAAAAAAGAAAAACCTTGATCCCTCTATTTTATCTAATTTCAGGCCTATTTCCCAATTACCCTTCCTGTCAAAAGTCCTGGAGCGAGCAGTTTACCTCCAGTTAAAACTGTTTTTAGATGTTCATCAAATCCATGAAAAGTTTCAGTCTGGCTTTAAACCGCGCCATAGCACTGAAACAGCCAAGAGTCCAAAACGATCTAATTTTAGCTGCAGATTCTGGAAATCCCGCCATTCTCGTGCTTTTAGACCTGACAGCCGCCTTCGACACTATAGACCACACTGTCCTACTGTCGCGCCTGGAAAAACATGTTGGCATCACAGGCGTCGCCCTAAGCTGGTTCAAGTCCTACCTGACTGACCGGAGCTTCTCAGTCCAGCTTGGAGAATTCTTCTCCTCAGCGGCCCCACTTACCTGTGGGGTGCCCCAGGGGTCGATACTGGGCCCCATCCTCTTTTTATTATATATGTTGCCCTTAGGCTCAATCATTGCAAGGCACAACATGTCCTTCCATTGTTTTGCCGATGATGTGCAGATATATCTACCCTTACAAGCAAAAGGCAAGGTCACATTACAACCACTGCTAGATTGCCTGGCTGATATTAAATTATGGATGAGTTCAAACTTTCTCAACTTAAATGAGCGCAAAACAGAGATAATTTTATTTAGTAATGATTCACCTGACCCTACAGCCATTGCTCTAGGCCCCCTGGGCTCAAATATCCGCTCCTCTGTCAGAAACCTTGGAGTAATCTTCGACAGAAATTTTAAATTTGATAAGCAGGTTAGTTCGGTGGTCCAAACTAGCTTTTTCCACCTCAGACTCCTAGCCAAGACCAAACCATACCTCTCCCAGAAGGATCTGGAGAGGGTGATCCATGCCTTTATCTCGACCCGGCTGGATTACTGCAATGCGTTGTATATCGGCATTGACCAGTTGCTGCTTCGTCGCCTGCAACTGGTACAAAATGCGGCTGCCCGTCTGCTTTCCGGTACCAGGAAACGTGACCACATTACACCAGTTCTGGCTTCTCTCCACTGGCTCCCCGTCCGTTTCCGTATTGATTTTAAACTTTTACTGACTGTTTTTAAAGCATTACACGGGCTGGCTCCACCGTACCTAGCTGAGCTCCTACATCACCCCACCCCATCCAGAGCCTTAAGGTCTGCTGACCAGCTGCTGCTGGAGGTGCCTAGGACCAGGCTAAAAACCAGGGGAGATAGAGCCTTTGCTGCTGCTGCCCCCAGACTCTGGAACAGCCTCCCCCTCCACATAAGATCTGCCCAGAGCCTGGAGGTTTTTAAATCCTTGCTCAAAACACATCTCTTCTCCCTGGCCTTTGACCAGAGCTAGCCCAGCATCTATACATGACGTCAGCTGTCACTCTGCATTTTTATCAAATTTTCTTGTCTCTTTTATTGCACTTTGCACTTTGCACTTTGCACTGTACTGTACTCTACCTCTTTTCTAGTGTATTTTATTGCATTGTATGTGTTTTTTATCATGTTGTGAAGCACTTTGGTTTGGCTGTTAGTCATTTGTAAACGTGCTATACAAATAAAACTGACTTGACTTGACTTGACATAAGGACAAAACAGATCAAAATCATATATATGATTTGAACTCATATTATAGCATAACTTTTCTCAAGTCACCGATCACCTTTATATTTCCATACTAATTTCAAAAGTCAATGGCCAAAATGTAACACATTATTCATGAGCGCAATTTGTAACTTTTTTTTAAACATATGCGTATGGCCTTCCACCACCTGACAGAGGGGAGGTTCTGGTGCGTATGGCCTTTCACCACCTGACAGAGGGGAGGTTCTGGTGCATATGGCCTTCCACCACCTGACAGAGGGGAGGTTCTATTTCATTATGGCTGCCGCTCAGCGTCATCTGCATGCACTTCACTTCGTGCACGAGCACTGAATAAAAAATTCCACAATGTACCTTTACATCCCAACATTCGTCTGGCCACACCCCTATCCGCTTACCTTCATAAGCAGGTGTGTGGTCACCTACTCGCCTCCTTCTTCACTTTCACCACAAGGAAGTGCCATCGGTAGATCCCACACTTGACGAGGTTGTTAGCTGAAGAAAGTTGAGACGTGTTTACATTTTTTCTTGCTTTTTTCTTCTCATATATTTCGAAAGAAAAAAGCTAAGTCATAATGTCTACTTCGGAGGGTCGCGCTCGCAACGCTACTCTTCACCAGCGGTTCTCCATCGCCGCCTCTGTCGTGCGTCTTGGATGAGGCCTCTCATCCAACGTGTATTCATAAAAGTCAACAAATAATTAACAAACTATTAGACATTTGTTAATGATGAATAGTATTCACTTTAGATTAGGGCACACAATAACATCTGCAAATGTTTTATAGATCTTTTAAGAATGTTTTACAAATAATTAGTTGAACATGAACAAATACATGGAGGTATAGTAATTTTTTCATATCCATTTTTCAAAGCATCTACAAATGTGTTACTACACATTAAATAACATTATTTAATTATGAACAAATCAAGTACAAACAATGTTGATAATGAGTTATAACTTATAAATAATGTATAACTAATGTGTAAATGTTATACAAATATAGTTATAAATGATTTAATAATAATTTACGAATGTATATGAATGGTTTGTTCATGATTAGTTCATTATCTACAAATACCTTATAAAGGTCTTATAACTGAGTGTTATTATAAAGTGTTACCCAGATGGGTATTGAGACGGGAAAAAAAGGTGGGGAGGTTGTCTATTGCACGGATGTCTTGTGGTAGGGAATTCCATAAGCGGGGGGCACAACGGGAGAACGGGGGCTCTGGATCCCATGGTAGTCAGACGGGATGGAAGGAAGAGGAGGATCTGAGTGACAGAGAGGGAGTGTAGGACTGGAGAAGTTTAGTCCAGTAATCCTGTCCTTCTTCAGGGCTTGCACGATGGTGGAGGCCAATAGAGAAATATGATCTCCATGCTCCGACAGACATGTCCATGTAGCTTTACTTAAACACAATGACTGGCTGACTGTCCAGTGATAGCCATTGATGTTACAAATGCGCTTTGGTGGCATGATGAAATGGGCTTAAATACAGATTTAAACCCACAGAGAACTTGGAGAGAGCAGGCAGGAAACGGCGGTGTGATAACAAAAGGCTTTACTTGCAAGAAGTGGCAACATAGGATAAAGTGAAACACAAAACATGAACAAAAACAAGGGTAACAGCAAACAATGACCCAGCAATGGATGCTGGGTCCACAACACCTAAATACACACACTAATTAGAGACTGAGGGTGATTGCTTAACAGGACACAGGTGTGGTAAACAGAACTAACAAAAGACTGAACACACAGGGGAATCACTAGAGCAAATGTACATACTGAGACACACAAGACTAAAACACATTTACAAAACACAGACAGTAGGGACATAAGCTAACACAGTGGAAATAATACAGACAAAGACAACAAATATACAAAACATAAATGGAGGCAAATAATGTTACACAGGTGAGTGACCTGACTCAAGAGCTGCCACATCTGAATCAGGCCACCAGATGGCAGTGATGTATTATTATTGACAGGGGGTATGAAATGAGATTGTGGAAGTCCAATGTTTGGTCCAGCCGAACCGGGAGGAAAGTTACCGTCTGGTACAATTGAAGAAGTTGCCTCAACCTGAATTTTACTGCTGAGTTTTTAAAGCTGTGCCTTGAGGGGGTGGAGTAACAGTGCAAGCATGCAAAAAAAGTGGGCCTTTTCCAACATCTGTAACTGTGTTCCGGACCAGTCCTCCGGGTACCATTTCTCCTTTACGTAACAGCCCTGAACCAAGCTAATAGCTGATCCCAGAACAACTTTAATCGGCACATCTTCAGCATAGATATCTTAAACCCCCACTTTAACCAGCCTCCAGAGTCTATTTGAGAATTGTCAGCAGTGATTCCATGGTGAAAGAACATACACACACGTGCGCGCGCACGCACGCACACAAACACACACACACACACACACACACACACACACACACACACACAATCATGCATAACGTCTACTGTACCACTTGGAGACCAGAGGGAGAAGAAAAAAGAGGGGGAAATGTATTTCATCTGATTGTCAGAGTGCCCAGCCCCTGGATGAGAGTAATTCCATTTGCTTTCAGGTTTTAAGAGTATAATCTCCAGTGAATGTATAGCTGGCTTGAAATGGGATGGCTGTGGATTGGTCTGCTCCGTGACTGGACCTGGGAGACACAGCTTAGCTCACCAATGGTGCTACAATTGTCTTTTCCAATTACACCGACTCCCACCATGATTCCGATGATCTTGTGTGTGTGTGTGTGTGTGTGTGTACAGTATGTGTGTGTGTGTGGGGGGGGGGGTGTGTGTCTTCCAGTGTGTAACGTGTGCTTGTGCTGTCTCTGGGATACTGTACAGTAGAGTGTCTAGAGAGTTTCAGAGAGTTCCTATGCATGCATAGAATAGAATAGAAATCCTTTAATAATCCCGAGGGAAATTCGGGACTACAGATCGTTCACATTGAACAACAATCAGGGGTGCAGTCGTAATATCAGAACTGCCTGGACGCCACGTGCACGTGCGAGCGCATACATGTTCCCTCGCGTGTGCACAGACCAGCTCAAGCAAACCCCCCACAGGGCTTGTATTTTGGTCTTGCACTTCTCTTTCTTTGTTATGCTATGCAAAGACTAGGTGATAAGTGCCGGATACTTGGCGCACGGCGCGACAGTACAGTGAAAGTTGTGAATGCATTTTTGTGCGCGCGCGCGTGCACATCCGTGCGCGCACTTCTGCTCAGCGAACTGCTAGGACGGCGTGGTACCGAGTGGTACCACCACTGCATCACTGACAACAATAAACAATTAGGTAGTCAATAGGACTAAAATAAGAATAAAATACAATACAGAATAAAATACGGTCCGGGATATACATTCTGGTATGTATATACATTTTAAAATCTTAAATATAAACTATCCAGCCAGAAATATACAGTGATAAGTGTAAAAATGTAAAGTGTAAAATACATGTGAGTGTGTGTGTTCAATAGCTGGATAGCGCATGTATCTGAATACATTATTGACTTAATCAGTGGGCTGGGGGAGCCTGCTGCTTCATACAGAACATCAGAAGCGTTCAGCCTGATGATCCGTCACCATGGGGACTGATTTCTGCTCTGAAGTTCCGTAATGAAATCTCTCTCTCTCTTTTTTTTTCTCTGGAGTTCTTGTAATGAAACCCAGCCATAGGATATGGGTCCGTTCACGCACGCCAACCCCCCCCCCCCCCCCCCCCCCCCCCGCAGTCTGGCTGAGATGGACTGCTCCATCACTGTCACACGGTGCTCAGGTTGGGTGCCAAAGCCACTAATAAAGACAAGAAACGTATTTCACTGCCTGATACATACTACTGCTCGCTCTGTGGATACATGTACGGGTATGTGTGTGTATCTGATTCAGAATCAGAGTTCAGCTCCAAATATTCCAGCCCTCTCTCTCTCTCTCTCTCTCTCTCTCTCTCTCTCTCTCTCTCTCTCTCTCTCTTCACAAACGGGAGAACAGAAATCTTCATTGTTTACTTTTTGACAGTCATAGCTATAATAATAATAATAATAATAATAATAATAATAATAATAATAATAATAATAATAAACTTTATTTGTATAGCACCTTTCATAAAGTTCAACAGTTCAAAGTCGTACAATGGTAAAACTGTTCTGAATAGCCTATAGGATGCGGGGTCTCCCATGGCTCTCATGGTGGGAAACAATTTAAATCTGTGCAGACGGCTTATAAGCCGCGCCCTCGAATGATTCAACTGTGCGGATATTACTGGTACATGCGTTCTTGAAATATTGTGCTTCAGTGCAGTGTCTAAAAGCCCTCTAGTAATGACACTTATATTGTAATTAGTGCTGGGCGGTATGACCACAACACATTTGTGGTCATGGTATATTAATAATAATAATACAACTTTATTTGTATAGCACCTTTCATACCGAAACTGCAGCTCAAAGTGCTTCACAACAGAAAAAAGGCAGACATAAATTGAGCACATAAAGTGCAGACATAAAAGTCACAGTTTTTCACATTAGGATCTAACATCCCAACAGGCCACCTTGTTTATGGTTTGATCCAGTTCTTTTTAAATAGACAATAATAGAAATAGTAAGATAGAATAAACAGAGTAAAATAGTGCAATAGTGCAGTGTAATAAGTAGTAGAATTGAATAGACATGAAATGAGCACATAAAGTGCAGCCATATAAAATCACAGTCTTTTTTAGAGTGCAATAAAATAGGTCTGGATTACAGTTCAAAGTCATCTGGATTACAGTTCAAAGTCACCTTTACCTTCTCTGTTTGGTATCCACAGTTTAAAACCTGACAGTCTCCCTTCCTGTTTGATACCCACACAGTTTAATACCTGACCGTTTTGAATCGGTATATAATGGTATCACAACAATCTTTTTTTAATTAGCATGACTGGGCCTTTACGGTATATATATATATATATATATATATATATATATATATATATATATATATATATATATATATATATATATATATATATATATATATATATTCATATATCACTTTGAGCTGCAATTATTATTCTACTGTCAGGAGTACATAGAATATAAAAACATGTTTATGTCATCATGTATTATTGTTGTGAAGGATCAGATTAAACCGAATATATATATTTATTTATATATATATATTTAAATAGTGTTTTGTCACGACGGGGTTAGGTTGAATGCAATAATACAGAAAGGGAAGGAATGGAGGAGGCAGAGGCGAGGAGTGAAGCTTGGAGAAGGGTGTTTACTGTAGAATCCAGTGCAATACAAGGAGAATACAGAAACTAAATAACAAACTTCACAATACAAAAACAACAAACACTAAGACTTACTAGAGGGAGAACGGTGCGACACGACGTGGAGGAACAGGGGGTAACTGGAGGAATGTCGCCACAACGAAGGGGAGACAGACAGACACCTAAATACCCCGACTAATTAACAATTAAGAACACCTGGCCAACACAGAATCACAACAACACCTAGACAATAAGCAAAGAACAACTAAACACAACTAAACACAAAAGCAACTCCTAACAACCCAAAACAGTGCATGACATCACACCAGGGAAGGGAAAGACAATGACAGTACACACCATGACACCACATTAATCAAACTATTAATTATAGTTAACACAGTAGTCAGGATGTCCAGTGTACTGGAGCGCACCGATTGTTTGTCACCACTAGAGGGTGGTAGGGCGCCAATGTCAGGCCGAGGGCCAATGTCAGATAGAGGGCATTGCCCAAAGTTAGGTGGAGGATACTGCCCAGTGTTACCATCCTGCCCAGTCCAGCCAGGACCGGGCCTAGGATCCTGACAGTACCCCCCCCTCAACGGGTGGCTTCCAGACACCCGAAAACAACGTCCATAAGCAGGTGAGGGAGGAAGCCGGAACCCCGGAGAGGACCCAGGGAGAGGACCCGAAGACGAGGGACCAGGATGCTGAACAAAAAACCCAGGAGGGGCATAGCAGCCAGGGGGGTAGAAAACGGGCGCAGATGCCCGGAGAGGGGGGGTGGGGATGGGAACAGAGGCCCGGGGAGGAGGACTGGACCTGGAAACAGAGGTCCGACGAGGGGGGGTGGGGATGGGCACCGAGACCCGGGGAGGGGGGCAGAACCTGAGAACCGAGGCCCTACGAGGAGGGCTGGACCTGGGAAGCGAGGCCCGACGAGGGGGGGTGGGTACAGGTGTAGAAGCCCGGGAAGGGGAGCTGGACCCTGGAGCCGGATCCCGGACGAGAGGCCCTCCAGCCGCCGGACTAGGGACCGGTTCCGGAGAGCCGGAATGGAGGTGCGGCGGCGACGACCCCCGGAGCAGGATCCCACGCAGGCCCCGGCGAAGACCACGGCGAAGACCCCGGCGGAGACCACGGCGAGGACCAGGACGCCGATCACGGCGCAGAGCTGGACCAGACGGGGAGCCAGGATCCGTCGAAGAGCCGGGAGCCGGCACGGCAGCCGGACCAGGTGGAGAGGCCGGGCAGGGCGTGGAGACCGGATCGGTCCCGGCGGCGAGGCGTGGTGTAGGATCCGGGGATGAGGAGCCAGGACCCAGAGCTGAGGCTGGACTGGGCGTGGAAGCTGGACCAGCTGTGGAGGCCTTACTAGCCATTCTAGCCTCGGGGGCTAGGCTAACTGTGGGCCCTGGACTCACTGTGGGAACTGTGCTAGCTGAAAATGCCTGGCTAGCTTGGGACATCTGGTCCGTCTCAGGTACTAGGCTCACCCTGAACCTGGAGCCTAGTCTGGCAGTGGAGACTGTGCTAGCTGGAGACATCTGGTCTGTCTCCGCTACCAGGCTCACCCTGAACCGGGAGCCTAGGTTGGCAGTGGGCGTCTGGTTAGCTACTGTAGCGGGGCTAACAGGCGGGGCTGTGCTAACTGGGGACGGCCGGTTAGCTATTGGGAGGGGGCTAACGGGCGGAGCTATGTTAGCTGGGGATGCCTGGCTAGCTTGGGACATCTGGTCCGTCTCCGGTACTAGGCTCACCCTGAACCTGGAGCCTAGTCTGGCAGTGGAGACTGTGCTAGCTGGAGACATCTGGTCTCTCTCAGATACTAGGCTCACCCTGAACCTGGAGCCTAGTCTGGCAGTGGAGACTGTGCTAGCTTGAAACGGCCGGTTAGCTATTGAAACGGAGCTAACGGGCGGAGCTAGGTTAGCTGGGAGTGGCTGGTTAGCTCTTGACACTAAGCTAACCGGCGGAGCTATGTTAGCTGTGGACGTCTGGTTAGCTGTATGAGCGGAGCTAACGGGTAGAGCTGTACCAACTGGGGACGTCTGGCCATCTATAGTGGCGGTGCTAACAGGAGGAGCTGTGCTAACGGGGAACAGCCGGTCAGCAATTGGCACGAAGCTAACGGGCGGAGCTAGGTTAGCTGAGAGTGGCTGGTTAGCTATTGGCATGAAGCTAACGGGCGGAGCTAGGTTAGCTGGGAGAGGCTGGTTAGCTCTTGACACTAAGCTAACCGGCGGAGCTAGGTTAGCTGTGGACGTCCGACCGGCGATGGACATCCGAGCAACCTCAGCGGCTGTGGGAGGATCTAGGCTGACCGTAAGCCTGAGAACAGTCGGCAGGCTAGCTACACTAGCCTTCGGCTTATGCTTCTCCATGAGGACCGCAATATGTTCAGCCATCTCCCACATCGCCGTCTGCAGTGTCGGGTTCTCAGTGGCGACCTGGTCGATCTTCCGGAGTAGGAACCCCCATTTGGCCAGTGAGTAACTCTTCATGTCACCGGCCATCAGGGCCAGGACAACGGTGATGGTATCGCTTGCCTTTCCTGCTGCATTCGTTAATGTTGGTGGCGACATTCTGTCACGACGGGGTTAGGTTGAATGCAATAATACAGAAAGGGAAGGAATGGAGGAGGCAGAGGCGAGGAGTGAAGCTTGGAGAAGGGTGTTTACTGTAGAATCCAGTGCAATACAAGGAGAATACAGAAACTAAATAACAAACTTCACAATACAAAAACAACAAACACTAAGACTTACTAGAGGGAGAACGGTGCGACACGACGTGGAGGAACAGGGGGTAACTGGAGGAATGTCGCCACAACGAAGGGGAGACAGACAGACACCTAAATACCCCGACTAATTAACAATTAAGAACACCTGGCCAACACAGAATCACAACAACACCTAGACAATAAGCAAAGAACAACTAAACACAACTAAACACAAAAGCAACTCCTAACAACCCAAAACAGTGCATGACATCACACCAGGGAAGGGAAAGACAATGACAGTACACACCATGACACCACATTAATCAAACTATTAATTATAGTTAACACAGTAGTCAGGATGTCCAGTGTACTGGAGCGCACCGATTGTTTGTCACCACTAGAGGGTGGTAGGGCGCCAATGTCAGGCCGAGGGCCAATGTCAGATAGAGGGCATTGCCCAAAGTTAGGTGGAGGATACTGCCCAGTGTTACCATCCTGCCCAGTCCAGCCAGGACCGGGCCTAGGATCCTGACAGTGTTTGTATATCGTTTGATATCCCCTGTATATTCCTTGTACAATATGCACTGAATATCCCTTTAGTCTACTAAACAGCCCATAATAGTTTCATTCTACCATTGGACGAGAACCTGGCGCCAGGTTGCCATACCCCTAGGTTCAAGTTCAATCGTGCCGCCCAACATGTCGTGGCAAGCCCCGGTTCCGCGCAGGAATATGTCTGGCGAAATACGAATGGTACTATTTGTTCATAGCGCATATATATATGGCGCAAGTAAAGTAGAACTTTCTTTTAGTCCAGTTCTTTACCCTCCAACAGAGTGACAGACGCGAAGCCTCACCCACGACGCACGTGTGGTGTAGTAAGGCCTACTTGGCCTCAGAATAGGCATTGAGATATCGTGTGAATTAATAGTTGAATAGTCATAGTTTGGCACTATACCGTCGAGTTGGACGTATTCTATTAAGCTAATAATAGTCTATTTATGTATGGTGCATCGTTCGGTTAGAGTTCTAAAGTTATCAGTACCCCCATCGTTCCTGACGTTATCTGGACGCTTAACCAGGCTGGGCAGACCCCTAGTGGTGCTTGCATCCGAGGAGCTCCGGGCCAGGGCGACTGGACCTGTATATTGGATTACTCTACCCGGACGACGGCGAGCCTTCCGCGGCTTGGATTATGCTTTGGGTGCTTTGATTATTCCATGGATAACGGCCAACACTGCGGAGTGTTGGAACTACCCCCCGGAGAGGACTCCAGGTGAGACGGCGCTCTACACCAGTGAGGTCGCCTCACGTCTCTCCGTTGTGGACCGGCAGCTACCGTCCACCAGAGGGTCCAGCTGTATTCGTCTGCGGACCGAGGTTCTGTGGGCACCGTGTTCAAGACTTTGAATTCTCCCAAGAAACCGTCGGCCAGATGGGATACCGCCAGCGGCTTCTCTAACCCTCCTACTGTCTTACTACCAGCGGGACCCCCCCCCCCTTAGTGTATCCAGCTATAATCATTTAAGTACCATCGCTATCGTTCCTAAATATTCCAGGTTGTATACTTACTCCCTGCGTAACCAGAGATTGGACATTCAATGTTGATTTACCTACGAATACTCATTTGCCATACAAGTGCATATTTCAAATCATAAGTGTAAACAAGTGAACGTTGTATATACCTTTTGCTATATTAAATATTCGATTTGTACATTTGTGTGGACTTCGTTTCATCAGGTGGGAAAGTGTTCATCATACTTATATCATGTACTGGATGGCCAGAAGTTAAAGTACAAGAGGTAGTGGTATTAAATACCATATCTAACAATACAGTCAGGGAATTGTACCCCTCAGTTACAATTGGTCCTTCGAGCCGGAGGGTAACTAGTGTAATATTAATATAGTGTTATTAATATTGAAATGGCCTATGATGAACACTCCACGAAACGGTCCTCCTAACCTAGAACGCCCGCGGCGCAGACGACAGACACCTCAGTACTTAGAGGCTTACACTGTCAGTCAACTACCTAGCCTTCGACAAACGGTAAACGCGGTAAAAGTAGAAAGTAAAATTATGTCTGACCTTAACGACCAGGTTTCCCCGACCACAGAGGCCCTAGTAGGTCCTAATGTAACGGACCAAGCTCACGGTGGGGACCAGGAGGGAGCGGACATGCCTTTACCCCCCGCCACTACCCAAGAAGTAGTCCCCGACCAGCCCCGGGAGGAAGACAACCCTACAGAGAGAGAACTCTGCACGGAAGAAGAGGAGGAGAGCGCCGAGGAAATAGAGCTCCAGGACTCCCCAACGAGTACCCCCAGGAGCGGCTCACGCAGGAGCGGCTCACCTCCACAACCGCCTTCCCCCAGAGAAGCGGAGAGGATGCTACAACAGGCGTTCCTCGTCAGCCTGACAGCCTCTACCGAACGCGATCGACTCCAAGCGCAGACGCTTAGCGAGCGCGAACATTTTACCATTGAAAGAGACCGTCTCCAAGCACAGGCGCTTAGCGAGCGCGAACAACTCCAAGCGCAACAACGGAGCGAAGAAGAGCGCACACGCCTGGAGATGAGACGCCTTCAGACAGAAGAGAATATGGCAAGAGACCGGGCCGACGCCCAGCGCGCCGCTGCCGGTGCCCAAAGAGAAGCAGATCTCACCAAGCGCGAAGTCGAGCGCGACAAGTTACAAGCGCAGCTAATGGAGCAGCTGATCCGCAAGGCAACACCCTCTCCCTCCGCCAGGGGTTCAAGGAACTCGTCGAGACAACAGTCAAGGGCAGCGTCTCCTCAACGAGCAAGCGACCCTGAACTTGACCAACAGACCGAGCCTAGACCCCCCGCAGACCCCCTTCCCAGACCGGTCCAAGCGAGACCCAGCTACAAGGAAGGAGCGGCATACACTGCGGAGAAGCTAAATAAACGATTACAGGATCTGGAAGATCTGATAGAGGAAGAAGAGGGAGAGGAGGAGAACCAAGCCCGACAACAGCACAGTACTCCACCGGACCAGGAGGTCCAGTACAGTCCAGGCTGTACCCCCGCGGCGCTGCGCTACAGACCCCCGACTCTATTCACGGGTGAGCACGACGCACGACCAGCCCCGAGGAATAGCACCTGGACCAGCGGGCCATGGTACCCTGTCAGTACCAGCCCACAGCGAGGCGCAAGAGGGGACTCGCCCAGGAGGTCTCTCCCCCAACGCTCGCCGATGTATCAGCCATCCACGGCGTCATACATTGCCACGCCGTCATTTCCAGACTTCGCCTATGAGAGTCGAGCACAGTACACGGAGCTCCGGATGTGCTTAGAGACAATGATGGTGGATGTCGCTGATGAACGCCACAAGTATGCAATATTACTGAAGCACCTGAAAGTACCGCGAGCGCACAATATAGCGCTAGCCTATGCCACCTCTTCGACACCATACACAGCGGCCCTAGCGGCGCTGGACCAGAGATATGGACGTATATGGGATTACGTAATCCAAGAGATAAGGCATATTGATCGCCTACCCCCAGCCACAGACAATCGCTCATTAGACGACCTGTCAATCAAAGTGCAGTCCCTGGTAGGGATGCTGGGAGCGCAACGGGAAAAGGGCATGCATGAGCTATACGCCAACTCTAACGTCGAGAGGATTTTGGAGAAGCTGCCACCTGCAAGACAGGAGCGTTTTAGGCGGCAGAGAGACTACCGGGATCCCAACGGCCCCGAGCCATCCCTCCTTGATCTAGCCGACTTCCTGGCGAGAGAAGTCAGCAGCTTACGACTGGATACCTTCGGGCGGAGCACGCCAAGCTCCAGAGAGGGACCCAGGAGAATAAATGATGGAAGAAGATCGGTGACTGTCATGCACCAATCAGAGTCAGTACCGAGCAGTAAGAGTCACAGCACCCCCTCGAGAAAAGAGAAGTGGAAGATAGCGTGTCCCTACTGTGAGAAAGAACACTGGCTGTCACAATGTGACCTATTCACAAAGATGAATGCAGAAGAAGTGAGTCAATGGATAAAGTCCAACAGGCGCTGTTACCGATGTGCGCGGCCACACATGGCAGCCGAATGCCGCCTAAAGAAAAGGTGCAGTCGGTGCGATGGAGCCCATCTAGATATACTACACGACAGTAACAGAAGACAGCCTCCACCTGCACCATCGCGCGGCACCAAGGCAAGTGTCATGTACATTGACCCCGCCAGCAGCAGCGGTGCCCAAGTGCTCTTAAAGGTAGTCCGTGTGACATTGAGCTACCAAGATAAAGTCATGGACACTTACGCCGTCCTTGATGACGGGTCAGAGAAGACCCTTCTGCTCGCGTCCGCTGCGGCCCAGCTGGGACTGCGGGGGAGCAAGAACGAAATGACGATTCGGACAATAAGAAGAGATTTAAAGACGATAAAGGGCGAGAATGTCTCCTTCACTATCGCAGCAAACGGGCAGCCAGAGCGACGGTACAAGATTACAAATGCTTTCACCAGCCAAGAAATAGGACTATCGCAGTACACCTACCCTGTCGCCAAGTTGATGGATAAATATGTGCACCTGCGCCAATTACCTATCCCGCTCATAGACGGCGCTACCCCGACCCTGCTGATAGGCTCCGACCATGCAGAACTCATAGTCCCGATTGACCGGGTCCATACAGGACCCCGAGGCTGTCCTGCAGCAGTCGAGACCCGCCTAGGGTGGACCCTACAAGGCCCCCTCGCTAAATCTCTCAACCGAACAGCAGCCACTAGCTGCCTCCACTCCAGAACGACAGAAGAAGACACCACTCTCCTGCAGCATGTCGAGAGGCTATGGACACTAGAGACAATGCCCTTTAAGAACGAAAAGAAAGATATTCGTTCTAAAGAAGACATTTACGCCATCAACCTACTCGAGCAGGGGACAAAGAGAGTCACAGTCGGCGGAGTGATGAGATACGCAACTCCACTCCTGAGGCGAGAGGGAATGCCCACCTTTCACGCAAAGAAAGACGCCACGGAGCGCTATCTATTGAACACGGAGCGGCGCCTAGCCAAAGACCCCGCTCAAGAGAGTGTGTACCGCGCTGAGATTGAGAAGCTAATCACAGCGGGACACGTAACAAAGATTGACATTAAAGAGGCCGATCAGACGACCGAATCATGGTACGTGCCGCATCACAAGGTCCATCACAACGGCAAGGATCGCATTGTGTTTAACTGCAGCTACCAGATCGGATCCCAAAATCTGAATAAAGAGCTCTTGCCCGGCCTCACACTCGGCCCCTCCCTACTAGGCGTGCTACTGCGCTTCCGCCAGGACAAGGTGGCTATCAGCGGGGATATCAAAGGGATGTTCTTGCAGGTGAGACTAGTAGAGGAGGACAAGCCCCTGCTGCGGTTCCTATGGAGAGAGAGGATCGGAGATGAGAACCCAGCCATCTACCAGTGGGAAGTACTCCCCTTCGGAACCACATGCAGCCCGTGCTGTGCTACATTTGCACTACAGAAACACCTCGCAGAGGACCCAACAGCAGATGAAGAGGTCCAACACAGTGTGAAGAACAGTTTCTACGTGGACAACTGTTTACAAAGCGTTTCGACTCAAGAAGAAGCCGAGGCTCTCCTAATCAAGTTACGCGCCTCCCTGATCAAAGGCGGCTTTGATCTCAGGCAGTGGGCCAGCAGTGACCCGCACGTATTGCGCAGCCTCTCCCCCGCGGACAAGGCTGCCAGCAGCGAGACCTGGATGGCGACCATCCCAGGAGAAGCCCAAGAAATGACACTAGGACTAGTCTGGCGCTTCAAAACAGACTTGCTCCACTATAGACACAAACCCTTGGCTCCAGAGCAGGGACGGTCGACGGCGATACCGACCACCAGACGGAGTGTGTACAGAACACTCGCCAGACAATATGACCCGTTGGGATGTATTCTACCCTACACCACCAGGGCAAAGATGATTGTACGAGCACTATGGGACAAGGACCAGGGCTGGGACGACCCAATACCCGCACACCTTGCCTCAACATGGAGAGAGTGGGAGACGGAACTCCGCTCACTCCCAGGCGTCAATATACGCCGCAGCTACTTCCCATCCACAGTGAGGCCAGAGACATGCGAGATTGATCTACACGTCTTCAGCGACGCCTCCGAAGTAGCCTATGGATCGGTGGCCTACTTGCGTGCCCAAGAGAAGGGAGGAAAGATACACACTGCTTTCATCCTGGCCCGCTCAAGAATAGCCCCACGTAAGCAACAATCTATCCCACGTCTAGAGCTCTGCGCAGCCCTAGCAGGAGCGCATCTAGCCACGTTAATCCAACGTGAACTCACCATTCCGGTGCACAGAACAATCTTGTGGTCAGATTCCACGACAGTACTCACATGGATCAAGTCTGATTCATGCAGATACAAAGTCTTCGTGGGAGTCAGAGTCACCGAGATTCAAGAGCTAACAGAAGCAGCGAGCTGGCGGTATGTGGACACCAAACACAACCCAGCTGACGTCATCACCTGGGGAATGTCTCTGGATGACCTAACCCGTCGCAACATCTACAGTGACGGACCAGAATTCCTCAAGCTCCCGGAAGGAGAGTGGCCTACGCCCACCCCACGGGAAGCAAGTAACGAGGAGGCTGAGAACAAGAAACCTATGTTCTGTGGACTGAGCACAGTCGCCTCCACAGACCCCAACATAGATGACTGCATTACCCTAGCGAGTGCGCAGCAAAGAACATTCCTGCGGCACCACCCAGAGATTCAGTCCACCACTGACATGTCAGCAGCTGACTATGAAGAAGCGAACGGCCGAAGAATGTGGAGGTACAGTCAAGTACTAGCTGACAAGTTTTGGAGCAGCTTCCTACTCCACTACCTACCGTCTCTACAGACCCGCCAGAAGTGGGTAAAAGAGAGAGACAATTTGACAGAAGGAACAGTCGTCATGATTATTGACCAGTCACTACCCAGAGCTATGTGGCCGGCTGGCCGCGTAAGCAAAGTGATCACCGGTGCCGATGGCAAGGTCCGAGCAGCTGAAGTACTCGTCCAAGGGCGCACTTACACACGTCCCGTGGCGAGGCTCATAGAACTGCCCCGACTCCCAGATACTATCGATGATGACCATGACCCCATGACTTTGTGAGTTGACTGACCCTTACAGCGGACCTTGAGTGGTAGACAGTGCGGTTAATCTGTCTCTGCTTAGCTAATTAGGTGGGACTAATTAGGGGGCGGCTGTTGTGAAGGATCAGATTAAACCGAATATATATATTTATTTATATATATATATTTAAATAGTGTTTGTATATCGTTTGATATCCCCTGTATATTCCTTGTACAATATGCACTGAATATCCCTTTAGTCTACTAAACAGCCCATAATAGTTTCATTCTACCATTGGACGAGAACCTGGCGCCAGGTTGCCATACCCCTAGGTTCAAGTTCAATCGTGCCGCCCAACATGTCGTGGCAAGCCCCGGTTCCGCGCAGGAATATGTCTGGCGAAATACGAATGGTACTATTTGTTCATAGCGCATATATATATGGCGCAAGTAAAGTAGAACTTTCTTTTAGTCCAGTTCTTTACCCTCCAACAGAGTGACAGACGCGAAGCCTCACCCACGACGCACGTGTGGTGTAGTAAGGCCTACTTGGCCTCAGAATAGGCATTGAGATATCGTGTGAATTAATAGTTGAATAGTCATAGTTTGGCACTATACCGTCGAGTTGGACGTATTCTATTAAGCTAATAATAGTCTATTTATGTATGGTGCATCGTTCGGTTAGAGTTCTAAAGTTATCAGTACCCCCATCGTTCCTGACGTTATCTGGACGCTTAACCAGGCTGGGCAGACCCCTAGTGGTGCTTGCATCCGAGGAGCTCCGGGCCAGGGCGACTGGACCTGTATATTGGATTACTCTACCCGGACGACGGCGAGCCTTCCGCGGCTTGGATTATGCTTTGGGTGCTTTGATTATTCCATGGATAACGGCCAACACTGCGGAGTGTTGGAACTACCCCCCGGAGAGGACTCCAGGTGAGACGGCGCTCTACACCAGTGAGGTCGCCTCACGTCTCTCCGTTGTGGACCGGCAGCTACCGTCCACCAGAGGGTCCAGCTGTATTCGTCTGCGGACCGAGGTTCTGTGGGCACCGTGTTCAAGACTTTGAATTCTCCCAAGAAACCGTCGGCCAGATGGGATACCGCCAGCGGCTTCTCTAACCCCCCCCTCCTACTGTCTTACAACCAGCGGGACCCCCCCCCCCCCCCTTAGTGTATCCAGCTATAATCATTTAAGTACCATCGCTATCGTTCCTAAATATTCCAGGTTGTATACTTACTCCCTGCGTAACCAGAGATTGGACATTCAATGTTGATTTACCTACGAATACTCATTTGCCATACAAGTGCATATTTCAAATCAAGTGTAAACAAGTGAACGTTGTATATACCTTTTGCTATATTAAATATTCGATTTGTACATTTGTGTGGACTTCGTTTCATCAGGTGGGAAAGTGTTCATCATACTTATATCATGTACTGGATGGCCAGAAGTTAAAGTACAAGAGGTAGTGGTATTAAATACCATATCTAACAATACAGTCAGGGAATTGTACCCCTCAGTTACAATTATACTGAAGGCTTTGATTACTATAGGATTTGCTTGGCCCCACAAAATGGTACAATATACAAAGCCGTTAGAAAGACGGTGGCCAGGGAGCTCCAGTAGCTCACCGCATATCTCGGCGCTATTTCTGCGTCGGGGAAAACCGTGCTGCGTCACGGATCTGGTGGACTCCGAGTTCGATTCCCGGACCCGCCGTCATTTGCCAGAATGTCTTCCCCTGATCTATATCGCGTTTCACCCAGTGGCGGCCGCTGGCGCTGGTGCCTTGTAGGTCGCAGTTCTCGTTAATAGGTCGAGTTGAAAATGTAATGCTCTGAGATGCTCTGGAGCAATCTCTCTCTGTCTCTCGGATCAATCAAATCAAATAATTAACACATGTATGTTGTCATTTTAAACAACTCACCATTCATTCATTATGCATCAGCAGCAGCTAAATTAATGTTATAGTTCACAACACAGCAGCGCGTTTTGAATCGCTAGCCTATTAATTATCGTCTCAGCAAGCACAGTCAATACTTTTTTCCGTAGCCGCATTTCGCGGAGACAGCTGTGTATAGCGAGAGAGAGAGAGCGAGAGAGAGAGAGAGAGAGAGAGACTCACTGTTTAGTTGAAACGTCCAGGGCAGGAGAGCTTGATAAACGTGTATAATCCACTGTTGATGTATATCCACTGTCCACTGTCTCCAGACTGCATCCGCCATATAGCTTGTTAGCCAAGTGTTAGCTTGTTAGGCTGTGTTAGCACAACACAAGTACTGTACATTTCTACATTTCTTTGTCCATTTTTCCGCGTCGAACAGACTGCAAACTACCTGGCGTTCTATCGCCATGCTCTAAGACAAACTCTAACCTTAACCAACTTTGAAAGAGTGCCTAAGCTTAACCATCTAAAGAACTTGCAGTCACGGCACGCTCTGCTGCCTGCATTTCACAACAACACAACAACACAACTATCTCTCACCAACCAATCAGAGATCGTCTCTGTGAAATTCTGCTACGGAAAAAAATACTGGCGTCGGCCAATCAGAGAGCGTCTCCGCGAAATGCGGCTACAGAAATTCTTGACGCTACTGGCTAGACCGCTTCAAATCGCGCCCGGATTCCAACATAATAGTCATATTTCAATGCACAACGCGTTACGCACTGATTGGCTTCGACGGATACAGCGATCAAACCGTGACGCGCACTCAGAGCGCTATTGCGTCTAGCCCGGGCCGAGAAATATATAAAAAAAAAAGTGATGTCACTTCCTGTTCAAGAAAACGAGTATTTTTAAATTTTATATAATAACGTTATATTGTGCATTGGAAACACAAACATACTTAAAATGAGTAAATGTTATTAATTTTAAACATGTTTATATTATTTATAGGGCTATAAAACTAAAAACTAAAAAGTTTTATTTTCTTCTTCTCTCTGATTTAACAGCAGTCAGCAGGTGGGTCGGCGCCCTTGCGCCCCTAGTGGCAGAGCCGCCACTGGTTTCACCCTGTATCTGTCGGTCATGCTTGACCAGAAAAGCGATAAACGCTAAAAAATAAAGTAAAAAAAAAGAAAAAAAGACGTGGCCAGATCTGTTACCGGTTTACACAATAATAAGCATCGGGTCCCCCCAGGGCTGTGTTCTGAGCCCCCTGCTGTACTCACTCTACACACACGACTGTGTGGCCAAGTTCAGCTCCAACTCCATAGTGAAGTTCGCAGATGACACAGTGGTGGTGGGGCTGATCTCGGACAACGACGAGAAGGCCTACCGGGAGGAGGTTGAGGTACTGGAACGCTGGTGCCAGGACAACAGCCTGCTCCTGAACATTGGTAAAACCAAGGAGCTGATCGTGGATTATAGGAGAGGACAGCAGGAGACGCACACACCACTGATGATTAACGGGGCTACCGTGGACAGGGTGAGCAGCTTCAAGTACCTGGGGGTCCACATCTCAGAGGACCTGACATGGTCAACACACATAGACACAGTAGTAAAGAAGGCGAAACAGCGTCTCTACCACCTGAGACAGTTAAGGAAGTTCAGAGTATCGGGGAAGATACTCCAGTCCTTCTACTCAGGAGCTGTAGAGAGCATCCTGACCGGAAACATCACTGCCTGGTATGGAAACAGCACGGCACAGGACAAGAAGGCCCTACAGAGAGTGGTGCGCTCAGCCGAGCGTACCACGGGTATTGCACTACCCCCCCTGCAGGTTCTATACAACAAGAGGTGCAAATCCAGAGCCTGCAGGATAATGAAAGACCCTCACCACCCCAATAACAGCCTGTTTCAGCTGCTGAGGTCAGGCAGACGCCTGCGAACCCCAGCTACTAGGACAGAGCGGCTTAGGCTCAGTTTCTTCCCCCAGGCCATCAGAGCCATGAACAATGAACATTGAGTGCTCAGAACATTGAACTGTCCACACACAAGCACACATGAACACACACACGACACGCACACTGTGCACGCTCACACACGAGCAGCCACTTAACACTTTAACATGAGCGGGCACACACTCATGTCGCACACACGCACACTTATGGCCAAAGGAAAGGACACTTTAAATTAGAATAACAGGAACAGTGTATTGCACTACCAAAGCTAACTAGCATGTCCCACATGCTCTGTAAATAACTATGTACAGATACCGAGATGTCACTCCATGTTACCTGCTACCTGTTACTGCACAATGTTGTTTCCTTCTTTTGATTCTATTATATGTACCACTGTATTGCACATCGTTGCGGGCAAGACCACCCGCATTTCATTGTATACCTGTATGCCGTGACAATTAAAACTCTTGACTTGACTTGACTTGAATAACAATACTCAACCAGTAGTTGGCGGTCAGGTTACACCTATGTAGCCACAGATTTGGACTTTTCGTGATTGTGTGATTAGGAAAGGTGACGACAGATTGGGGCGAGGTGAATAAACAAGTTAGTGAGATGAAACATTGTGCCTTAATGTGATCTTATAATTTATACAATATTGTTTGTATGGGGCGGTCGGGTGGCTTAACGGAGATTGCGCTCGCCACCAATGCAAGAGGCTACTGTCTCGACTCCCGGAGTCAGCATTGCCCTGCGGCTTGGGCCGGTCGTCATACTAACTCGTTTGGCTGAGTTAGGGGGAGGGAAGTCTTGGGTGGTAATCTGGCATTGTGGACAGCGACGCCTACAGGTCAGGTCTTGGCGCCTGCTCAGCGAAAGGCAGGAAATGGTGAAGGCAGCGTGACCTCCCACGCGTTACGCTTCACCAATGAGAGTCCTCGCTGCCAGGTGAAAAAAGAGCCACTGGCTGTCTCCACATGTGTCGGAGGAAGATGTGGTAGGCTTCAGGGTTCCCTTGTACCAACCAGTAGGAGGAACATGCGCACAACAACCAGGTAGGGGAGGGGGGGAATTGGCATGACAAAAATTTGGATGGGGAGAAAAATTGAAAATCAGGCGGAAAAAAAGAGGATTAAAAAATATATATCCGATGTAGAATCCAAAATCAGAAAACCAATAATGGGCTGTTTTTCTTTGTTTTGATTTTGTTCTTAAAGGAACACGCCAACTTTTTGGGAAGCTTATTAGCTTATTTGCCATCTACCCTGGAGTTAGACAAGCAGATACATACCCTTTTCTTCTCTGTGCATGCATTAGGCTTAGCTTAGCGCCATTCATTGGAAGTAGCCTAGTGTAGCCTACATTTACATTTAGTCATTTAGCTGACGCTTTTATCCAAAGCGACTTACAAGTTCTGTACGACAAGTCATCAGGAAGGGTACAACTCTTATCAGCTGAGTAACAATGTTCATCAAAGTGTTGAGTGCTACAGTGTAGGTTAGTTTATTAGGACAAGTGCATGACAGTAAGGTTAGTTAGAGTTAGGCTAGTTCCCAACAGTCACGAAATACACTCCAAATACAACATTTTGACCTAAGATAATTTCTGATTTGTTCTTAATTAGCTGTAAGATGTTGTGACCATCCAATCATCTGGGCCGTATGACGTCACAGTGATTTAGCATTTTTATGTCCGAAACGGGTACTGCTGCGCCCCACAACTAGAGAAGAGAAGTTGCGCGAAACACAAAACTAAAGTTCATACAATATGCCCGGGATATGTTGTGCAGTTCGCTGTAACAACAGTCGTCAGAGAAACCCCGAACTACAATTGTATTCTATCCGAAAGGAGTTAGATTGGCGGAATAAATGGTTGGCTTCAATCAGAAGGGACCACTGGCAGCCAACATCTAATTCTAGATTGTGCAGTCAACACTTTGTCTCCGGTAAGTTTACGTTTGCCCTCAACTTAGCTAACGTTAATTATTATTTTAATCTTTTAGCTCAGGGAAACACTTGAAACACTTAAACATGGTTAACTTCAGTTGCTCAACGAACAATAAACACTATGCAACAACCATAAAATGCACACAGCACACACATCCACACGCACACACTCACTTTAAACAAACAACACACTGCAGCACCCACTCTCCACACTTAGATCACCTAAACACACTTTATATTTATTGGTAAAGGATTTGCACTACAACTCATACACCTTACTGTAAATTGTACCTAAATTGTACCTCATCCCATTTCTGCTTTGCACTATAGTATTGTATATTAGTACATTGCATAGTATATTGTATGGTAACTCAGTTACTTCTATTCTGCACCGAACATTGTACATATGTCTATACTGAACACTGTGACCTCTATTTTTACTTCTATTTTACATGCTATACTATTTTATTTCATACTAGCACAGTCTCTGGAGCGTAACAGTAAGAAGCATTTTGTATACAAGTATTCTGTACTTCTGTATGACAACTATTAAAGAAACTTGAACTTGAAACTTGCTATATAATTAACGTTAGCAGTGTCATCCAAACACACGATGAGCTTGTTATTTGCATACATTATGCTAATTTGAGCTAGATTCAGACTGTGTAGTGGTTGGATTTATTACACTAATCACATACCTAGCTACTTGTTAAAAAGGAAACTTATTAAACCCAATAGTTGTAAACCTACTCTTACTTACCTCTGCACTTAATTAAATATACAGTACAATATACTTACCTGCAGTATATATGTGAATAAGAGAGAAAAATGTCTGAGAGAAAAATATGAAAGGGACATTACCTTTTGGTCAATATTTTGATGGTATGCACACATTTAATATTCTTCCATTCTTGTCTCTTTGTCTGCTTAGGAAGAAAAAGTGATAACCCCCATGAGCCCTGATTATGTACCCAGCCTGTTTGCACACTTCAGCTGGACAACGGCAGAAAAACATCTATGCCAACAGTAGGTTTGAGCATACCCAGCAGATGAAACGGAAAAGGACTGAGACAATGGCCCCTAGCAATCATGACCATGAGACTGTGGCCCCTTCCAGCACCAGCGATGACACTGAGCATGACAACACCATGGCAGAATGCATGAAGGATGAGCACAATTACTCCCAAGCCATTCATAGCCCAGGCATCGTGGGACCATGCTCAAATGCAGCCTGCCAAGCTACAGTCAAGGCATTGACAAATGAGTGTGCACGACTTAGGGCAGAGGTTCATCGTCTAAAAGACAAAGTTGATAAGCTGTCTTTGAACGAAGAGGCCTTTATATATATATATATATATATATATATATATATATATATATATATATATATATATATATATATATATATATATATATATATATATATTCTGCACAATCTAACGGTACTTGAATATATATTGTTAAAGTTAGAGGTTCTATATAGGATTGCAAGTAACTGTCTAACTGTATTTAACTGTTTCCACTGACTGTACATAACTGTTTCCAGTAGAGGGCGGAGATGTAAAAATGTCGATATAAAATATCATTTCATCAGATCTGTCATCAGAGAAGAAAGAATTACACGGATTTATTGTCCAACGGACGACATGGTAGCAGACACTATGACGAAACCTGTTTCCAAACTGAAATTGAAGAGATTTGCAGAGGTCATGTTTGGTGTGTAAATATTGACTGCCATATTCTTTTTGATGTTCTGAACTGTAGTATTTTCTTTGTAAATTGTTTTTGAAGAAGTTATACAGTGTGCTATACAACCCTAAGTGGGAGTGTTAAAGTTAGAGGTTCTATGTAGGATTGCAAGTAACTGTCTAACTGTATTTAACTGTTTCCACTGACTGTACATAACTGTTTCCACTAGAGGGCGCTATAGGCAGAGCCACTAATGCTACCACCAGGTGGAGAGTATTTAAGGAGATGTCTCCTCCCCCTCTACCTCTTTCCCACCTGCCTCTCACGGAGAGGAGAACTCATGTACTGCTTGCTGCCTTACCATGCAAATAATAAACCACGCTGATTAATGGCTGAAGGTAGAAACCATGCATCTTGACCACATTATTGTCACCCCATAGCCAGACTCTGTCAACATATATGATTCAGTGATGTCAGATGAATGTGTACACAAATACATGACCATAAGACAAGAAAAAAAGACAGAATAGTTTTCTTTCAGAATTTTACTAATATCAAAAATAGAAAACAGTAAAACTAACAGAATTCAACTTTGCAATATTAAATAAATATTACCTGTTCGCTGTCAAACTTATATTTGGTAAAAATAAATAATACGTTGTGTGTGAGCGAACCCAGTAGCAGCTGAGGTCCAGAACCTTTTGCTATGAAATGTATTACATGTTTTATCTAATAGGATAGGATACAGCAGACAGACAACACAGTCATAAAAACTAAAAACAAATATTGCATGCACCTGACAAACTGAACTGTTTGTATCAATACTGGCGATACAAAACAATACAGCATGCGATACTATGCTGTACTGATTCCCCCACCCCTACATACTGTATGGCTTTTCCTTGAGAGGAGCTACTTAACATTAGCCCCTGCCTAGCCTCTAATCGAGGCTATAAGATTGACAATTTGAATGGACGCTTATAGTCTCTATGTGGCCATTTCTATTTTGTTGAGGTCTGGGCCCTATTCCCCGTACCTGGTTCAACTAAGTCGATCAAGAGTCCCATTATCCAGATTCAGTTAACCCGATGTTTGAAGCCGGGATTTTCCTGTTCCTCGCAGGTGGATTCAGTCTCGTTAACTCGAACCAGACTTGAGACCCAGGATAAGTGCGCGCGGCCGCTTCAGTTGAAAAGCCAGCACTTATCGATAGCAGAGATCCTGATTTTCTAACGGCATTGATTGATTAATTGATTTAAAACTTTATTAACAGATTGCAGTGGCTCAATCGCCTCGCCGACAAGTTAAATGCGTTATCTATAGGCAAATTTTAAGTCCCTCATTACCTCAATCAATCAGATTATATTTCTTTAAACTTGCCTGCTGGCAGTAGGTTTATGGATTGAATAATCAAATGAGATCTTGCTAGCGAAAATAATTAGTTAAACTGTTATACAGAATAGGATACGGCTCTCTTACCCATTGATTGATGTATGGTGGATCTTTTACTTATCTTCACTGTGGTGTAACGGTTTCTGCTTTTGACTTTCACGCAGACGACCGGGGTTCGAATCCTAGTCTTTTCCTTCTTTTTGCAATGTAGGAATAATTCAATTTGGTGCACGTTGAGAGCTATATAAAGAATGACATCCTCAATGCATGTAGATTTATAATATTTTAACTTAAAACTAGGCTACTTTTGCGTATAATCATTAATATTATATTCCAAAAAATTTTATTGGAAACGCGGGGTTTCGAACACCGGTCGCCCGGTTGCAAGGATTGAGCACTACCGCTGCGCCACTGTGCCAGACAGGATAGATTCATTGATTATCCATTAATGAACGAGAGACCCGTGTTTAGAATATTTTTTCTTTTGAATTAAGTTTTATCTCTTTATTCTCAAATGCATTAATGTGACGTCAACGGCTCATTCAATTTATCAAATCCGCATCTCATCAGACATTTTAATCCCAGTTACAATATCACACAAAATCCACAATCCACGCATAGACACTTCAATTTTATGCTTGAATGAAACAAAATCCAGGCACTCCTCTCCTTCCTCACTCCTCATCCACAGCGGAGAATATGAAAGGAATCAGAGCCAAACGAGCGATAGGTTTCAATCATTAAGGATATCCCCGCGGGATTCACATTTGCAATGCTGCGCGTTGTTAAAATAACCACATAATGTGTACATCGCACCTAGCGAGCGCCACGGTATATATAACGTGCATTATTTAGGACAAAGTGAATTTAGTATCAGCATTTTCACTATTTTACATTTCAAAAGCCCCCTCTGGAAGAATGGAGCACAAAAACGTAATTCAGAATGGTATAATGCAGATCCTAGACTGTGAGAATCATTTCAGGAAACGAGCTGTCACTTCTTTGCGGGGGCGTGGCCATGGTTCATCCGGCTAACTGAAGTTAACCCTGCTCCCGACCAGCCTCAAACTTTTTGATCTGTTGTCATGGTGATTTAGACAATCGAGCTTCGGGGAATGGGAAGGTCCGGCTTAAGTCAGGCTTGACCGAAAGTTATCCGGCTAACTCAGTTATCCAGGTACGGGGAACGGGGCAGTGGTCACCCTAAACCAAATATCAGCCTATGTATTTCCTGCTCCTTCCTTGCAGCAGAGGCACTCAAAAGGCACCATGACAGGGTATCTGCTGGGTATTTGTTGAATGCCGACGGGTTGTCTCTTATCTATCTCAGATCACCTACTCGAGATAGAACCCTGTGGCCGCCCGATATCCCCCAGCGAGGTGCTAAACTCGCTAAGTTCTCGGGTCAATTACTATTCCTAATCACGCTTACTTCATAGTCACTAGTTAGTTATATCCAGTTGATATGAAATATAAGCATAGAAGAGTTGTTAACCTCTTCTTTGTTTGTAATAAACCGAATGTATGTCTGGGAGAACTCCCTTGCCTATAATAATAATAATATTATTATCACCGTCACCACCATTATCATAATTTTTTAGGAAAGGCCTGTAATGCTAATCATTTGAAAGCCTGATGATATTACTACTCTTTTTAGTAATTATATTATCACTGTCACCACCATTATCATAATTTTTTAGGAAAGGCCTGTAATGCTAATCATTTGAAAGCCTGATGATATTACTACTCTTTTTAGTAATTATATTATCACCATCACTGTCACCACCATTATCATCATTTTTTAGGAAAGGCCTGTAATGCCTGTCATTTGAAAGCCTGATGATATTACTACTCTTTTAATAAGTATTACTACTGCCAATAGTGTAATATTAGCGCAATAACACTTAATAATCATTTGCAAGCCCCAGTACCTCTTATCAATTCGACAGGTCCATCAATCCGGGGCCCGATCGTCCGGCCCTGCAGTGGCTAGACTCTCAGTTTCCCACAAATCCAATGGAGCCCGCCGAACACAGAGATACCGGCGCCCGCAAACAACAAACAGTGCCATATATATTATATCCTTTATATAACTTTAGCTAAAAGCAGTAACCCAGCAATCGATTTGATCTGCATGGCTTCCAGAATATAGCTATACCGAGTTACCTCAGATGAGAGCAGGGCGAGGCCAGCGTCGTGGCACATTGTGATAGAAAGCAGTCCACGAATTATTTCAACAAAGTTGTTTTAATTAGAAAAAGTAAGTTACAAAGATTCTGTCTTGAAAATTTCCAATCCAGTAAAAATAAGTATAAAACAAAACATCTCTCATAGCATAGCAAAAACTCTCTTTGTCGCTATCATTTAAAAGATTTAGAGCAGTGTTTCTCAACTGGTGGGTCGCGACCCAAAAGTGGGTCGCAGGGCCATTTTGAGTGGGTCGCGGAAGTGTGGGAAGAAAAAAAGTTAATTTTTTTTTTTTTTTTTTTACTTTTATTTTTCACTACCTTATCTTTGTGAAAGTGGCTTCTCAGCTCTGGTCCAGCTGAAGACAAAGCGGAGGAACAGATTGGACATTGAGCATGACCTCAGAGTTGCTTTGTCTACCATCACCCCAGACTTTGAGACTCTTGTCAGGAGCAAACAACATCCCCAGTTATCCCATTAGTTCCCTGCATGTTAAGCTAAGAAGTCTGCTAAGAAGGATATATTATTTATTATTATTATTATTTTATTTCATTGTGTTTTTAGCCCTAGTTGCACTTTTGTTGCAACCCCAGTTATCCCATTAGTTCCCCCAAACGTAGGTATGTTATGTTAAGCTAAGAAATCTGCTAAGAAGCATATTATTTATTATTATTTTATTTCATTGGGTTTTTAGCCCTAGTTGCACTTTTCTTGCAATCCCAGTTATCCCATTAGTTCCCCCAAACTTAGGTATGTTATGTTAAGCTAAGAAGTCTGCTAAGAAGCATAATTATTTATTATTATTATTTAATTTCATTGGGTTTTTAGCCCTAGTTGCACTTTTGTTGCAACCCCAGTTATCCCATTAGTTCCCCCAAACTTAGGTCTGTTATGTTAAGCTAAGAAATCTGCTAAGAAGCATATTATTTATTATTATTTTATTTCATTGGGTTTTAGCCCTAGTTGCACTTTTGTTGCAACCTCAGTTATCCCATTAGTTCCCCCAAATTTAGGTCTGTTATGTTAAGCTAAGAAATCTGCTAAGAAGCATATATTATTTATTATTCTTTTATTTCATTGGGTTTCTAGCAATAGTTGCACTTTTGTTGCACTTTTTTGTGTTTATTTCATGTTTTGAAAGATTGCGTATTACTGCAAATATTTTTTTTTTTACATAAATCATAGTGGTTCAAAATGTTGGGTCGCGACTTAATGACTAAGGAAAATGTTGGGTCCCGAGGCTAGACCAGTTGAGAACCACTGATTTAGAGCATCTAAAAAAACAGAGCTTTGTCATAGGGACTCCACTCTGAAAAATAGACAGATTCTGTTCCATACATCGCTCAACAGTATCTGCCGCTATAAGAATGGTGTCAGCAAGTCTAAAAATCTAAATCTAACTCGGATCAAGCGAGCTGGGCTTTTTATACAGGTTCTGCATCATATCAAGACCTCTTACTATTGGTCTAAATACAGTGATGTCATTTCTACCATCCAATCAACACATAACACATAACACACTCAGTAAGGATGAACTCCTCCCTTTCTAGTCGTTACAGTTACTGGAGAAGTAACAGATTACTTTCTTTTTTGGGAAAAACCCTATTACGTCACTAAACATCTATGCATGTTTGCAATGATCCAAACTCTACAGAAAGCAGATATAGCATATATATACATGTACAATTCAATACTCATATATACTTAAACACTGATCGATATGCTCACACATCATACATGTATTTCGTAGTTTAAAGTGTACAATAGCTCTCTGCCGCAGCACTCCCTCCTCTGCTCGGGAGCCGTCTCCAAGGCCACATTCCTGGCTCCACTAACAGTAAGAGGCCTCTTCTCTTTCCATTCTGACTGTGCAGCCCAGCCCAGACACAGACACTAGTGCAAAGCGCACAGTATATATATATACATAGACACATACAGTAACATATGCTTAGATTTAAAACAGATATATACAATAAACATATGCTTAATCCTTTACATCATACAAGTGACAGAGAGAACAGGATGTCATAATAAAACGTGTCACTAGTTGTTTGTGGCACTTCAACAGTATTAAAAAGTTAATTCATCATTTTCAATTGAAGGCCTTTAAAGGTAGGAAAAAGTCTTAAATTTCATTTGTACAAGTATAAATTTGGGGGCTGTCGGGAGATTAAATAATATGAAATATATTAAATGTTTTTGTATTAAATTTTTTTATTTTTTGCAGGGCTACCGGGAGCTTGGTGCATCTGGCGAGAGCTTGTATGGAAAGTGCAACAATTTAAATAGTTAAATAAAGTGCAGCCGCCAGTTCAGTGTCGCTATGTTTTATTTTTTGCTAGTATTGTTGTGAAATTGGTATTACATTTAGCTTTAAGTGGTATTCAAAAGGTCTTAAATTAACTTGTTGAAACCGGCAGATACCCTCAGGGCCTATTGTAGCTGAGGGGCTACACAACCCGGACTGTATTAAAAGATTGTTTAGATTAAACCACTACTAAAGATTATTACTTGCCAGACAGTACAGTTAGATAAATATGGCAGACACTCAATTGACGGCACGGGGACAAGGATACCAAGTTTACAGTATTTTAATCGTCATATCAATATACAACTGAATTATCACGTTGCTCTTTTAATAGTAGAATGTCAGAGTATCAAAGTCAGTGGTATGAATATCTCCTAGGTTAAGAATACTCGACCGGAGCTCTGCAGGGAGTGAGAAGAGGTGATACGGGGCAAAGCAAGGGGGGTAGCTGGAGACGATGATTTCCCTCTGGAGTTGTAAGCTCCGGAGGAATTGAAGAATGGTCGGATAATCCTGTGGTCACTGAAGAAAAGGGGTCTCGTACGGAACCGGTCCTTGTAATCCTAGTGCCCGATGGCAGGGTTAATAGCTCTTAATCCAAAGCCCGATGGCATAGATGGTAGCTAGCTAGCTTCGTTTGTACTGGAAGCTAGCCTGAGGACGGTCTTCAGGGAGTAGTTAGATCCAAACGCAGATGGTTTTAACTATACGTTTCTCCACGTTACTTCGCTTACACAAGTCACTATACTGCGCCAATAATGGCTCTACAATATTATAGTCGTATCTAAGTAGCTACTAGCTATCTGTAACGATACACCACTGGTAGGTCTGTGTACAACTGTACCGGACGTATTACGATCTCGCTCTGCTGCTTATCCTGTTCTGATACTGCCGACTCGTTACTTCCACTGCTGTTAGGTTACTGCTTCACTGTTCACTCTCTGCGGCTGCTTGCGCCATCTACAATATATATACTCAGACTGATTTCTAGGGCGCAGCCAATTTACCTGTCCAGAATCAATGCGCCTGCTATGGGCATGTCTGAACTTGCCCGGCATGTCTTTGAACTCTGTCTGGGGGGCTCGTCTAGTGGCGCCTCCAATGTCAAGGGCGGGACCCAATGAGGACAGCGAAGAATACTATGGTGCAAACGGATGGCGTTGGATATATATCATATATATATAAACAATATACAAGTTATACAAAATAATAAACGCAGACTTTCAGTATTAATCTGGACCTTCAGAACACCTATGATATTATCTGTGGAGCTTATTTCTTGTTTGTTTGCTTCTTGCACTCTAAACATTTCCAAGTCTTTGGTATCCTGCTCAGCTTCAGACAAGACTTGTGGAAGTGTTTTCGCTTACATTGCTCAGATGTGCAAGAGAGGAGGTTGTCTGCGTTACCAGTAGGCTTACCACAGTAACATCCCTTTACTGTCTTCTCGGAGGTTGCAGTGGCTGAGAGGCGTGGCACAGTAAACCATTTACCCAACAGCTCTGGTAGTATCCCTGTTCTAATGAATTCAACCACCTTCAAATACCCATTATCAAAAAATGTGCCTCAAACAGGATACGCTGTATAAAAAGTTCTTGAGGTGTCCACACCACAAAATCACAGTATGTTACCTCTGCTACACGCATTTGGGCCTGCACTTGATACATGTAACTGTGATCTAGCTTTAGGCTCATCAAACCTTCTTCAGTGACAGTCAAGCAGAACCGTGAGTCTTTGGCACATTCATGTAGAGTGCGGTATTTTGCACTGAAAGGACACTTAATCTCTAACATGCCAGGCTCATGGCAAGCACAGGTCACCACGCCATCTGGTGATGCACCTATCCATGGCAGCTCTGGATTGATGATAAGCCCAGATGCTGCAACGGTGAGGTCTGCATGGCGATCTTGCATCGCCATCAGGTACGACTCTCTGGCAGTGTCCTCGTTTTCTAGACCCCATCTGATGAAGATAACGCAAGTGAGCCATGTTATTTTGAACATTTTGGAGAACAACTCCAGACTAGGACCTAAACAAAACAGTGAGGTTCTAACCTGAGAACACCTGACTGTGGTGAAATGTAAATTTTTTATCATTAAGCCTTGTGTTTAATTATTTAATTATTGTTTTCATAAGTAAGTGTAATACACTGAATAATTCGAAGAGATGTTCATTATTGCAAAATAAACCCCAACAGGGTATGGCTCTCTTTACATGATCCCAAACATACTGTAATTAGAATGTTAACATCTTGTTTTCCCCACCTAATATATAGTTTCTCAATCCAGTTCTCAATTTTATTTATTCATGATAAAATAGTGAAAAAAAGGCATGATTTCGTATTGCTTCTTAAACTTATATATATACATAGACGCCTGGCCATAAGAGCACTCGGAGCAAATGCTCTCTCACTATTGAACTTGGGGGAGCAAAGCTATGCTCTTGCTCCACCACTTTTTGATCATATGAAAAATTTGATATATCCCCCCCCAATATATATTTCTAACCATAACTACGTAATTTCAATCAAATTAATAATACGCAATGACACTTAATAGCAAGTTTTTAAGTTTCCAAAGATTGCGACACCCCCCCTGCTCCCCCATATGGTTTGATCCAGTGCCTCTCCAAGTCCAACCCCCAGCAGAGCAGACAGAGTGGCGCACAGCGCTTGCGTTGCAGGTAGGCTGAGTGTAAATATCAAAGGCCACAGAAGTGTGTCATTTGGTGGCAGGCAGGATTTTCCAGTAAGTTGTTTATGATTGTTAAGATTATTTATGTTAGACATGTCTTCTATTGAGTGGTAGAAGAAGTTCTACCACGCAATACAATAAAAGTGTTTCACGTCCCGAAATGCCATCTGGTCATACCAATAATAATAATAATAATAATAATAACAAAGTTTCCCTCTGGTTGGCGTTAGCTTTAGTGCTAGCCGCTAGCTAACGTTGTCATATATCTAGATATGTGGTGTCGTCAGCTGGATAACGTTGACTTCGTTTGCAAATTTTAACGTTCGCTATGGCAGACGAGCAGGGCCGGATTAACGACGGCCGCGGCCCGTGGGCCTTTAGTGATGAGGGCCCCCCCAATTTTTTTTTTTTTTTTTTTACCTTTTTTTTTTTTTTTTTACTTTTTTTTATAATAATAATAATAATGCAATACAAGTCTGAAAATTAAGGGATTATGTCCATGAGTGTCATTTTTAGAAATGAAGGCCTGCCTCTTATATAAGCCTCTCTAATAAAGGCCTGGTGCTCTTTGCAGCTGAGGTAAATAGAAGACCCGTCCTATATTTGAGGATTTACGGTAAATCAAGATGTTCAATTATCTTAAGGTACAATACCTGAAATGAAAATGTGTGTGTGTGTGTGTGTGTGTGTCCAGCCAACCAGGTAACATGGCAGAAAAAAGAAAGAATACAGACATCGGAGCATTTTTCAGTACACCAAAATAAGAACCCTAGTAGCCTAATAGCTCAAAGACTTAAAGGGCGGGCTCCACAAATAATGGATTGCACGGTGTTAATTGCACCCTTACTTACAATTCATTATGAATTGTAAATGGGGGACCCTGATGTAAACAAAACAAAAGTCTTTCTCTGGTCTGCAACCCCTTAACAATTGTGTGTATTGAGCCGTACTATATTGTACCCATTCTGCAATATGTTAATAACATTTTTAATCAATCAATAACAGATTGCAGAATGGGTACAGTACAGTACGGCTCAATACACACAATTGTTAAGGGGATGCAGACCAGAGAAAGACTTTCGTCTTGTTTACATCAGGGTTCCCCATTTTCAATTCATAATGAATTGTAAGTAAGGGTGCAATAGAAATGTTTCATAATGATGTTCAGTGTATTCATAAGTGTATTGCTCTCCTTAATGTAGAATGATATGGTGACTGTACAGACTCAGGAAGGAGAGAAAGAGACCCAAGAGTTACAGGTAATGGAAATATCAGACAGTCAGTTTAAAGTGTAGGATAACATAACAAATTAAGACACAAATACTTGGATTATATATCCCCCCCTCTCCCTTTCTTTACAGAGTAGCATAAAGATTGTGTATTCAAACCGGTTCAGTGTATTCATAAGTGTATTGCTCTCCTTAATGTAGAATGATATGGTGACTGTGCAGACTCAGGGAGGAGGCAGAGAAGGAGAGAAAGAGACCCAAGAGTTACAGGTAATGGAAATATCAGACAGCTTAAAGTGTAGGATAACATAATAAATTAAGACACAAAATAGGCTATATTTACAGCAGACCCTGTTATTGTTCCTTGTTGGTATTTTTTCTCTCTTTCTTATTAAAAACTTGGCCTATTTGAAAGGAGATTGATTTAATAAAAATAAAAGAGCGAAAAATCAATATACAGTATATATACAGTATATATATATATATATATTAATATATTATTATTATTATAGTAATTGGCTATCATACTGCAATATAAACTGAGTTTTATAGTGAAAAGAGCAGCTTTATTGGTCAAGATTGAAGGCTCTATATTGCAGGAAATTGCACATACAGGTTCATTAAATGAAAAAAATATCTGCCGTGGAGGGGGTCGTGCCGGACCCCCTCCAAACCACCCCTTGCCTGTCAAAAAAAAATTATAATAAAAAAAATAATAATAATAAAAAAAAATTATAATAATGCACCCCCACTTTCAACTATAACTAGGCGGCCATGTATATATATATATACCTGGACGCTTCAGTCGAAAACTGAGAGGAGCGAGGATAACAAACTCTCTTAATCAAAGATGGAGATTTCTTTGTCCTGGCTGCCTCATGGAACGACGATGCAGTAACTCTTCCTGCCCTCTGATCAAACCACATTTTCGACTTTCTCTGTTCCCTGGTCTTCTCCTCAACTAACAAACACTAAAAAAAGAATTCAACTATCAAAACAGCTGTAATTATCACAAAGGAATTAAGCTATTCTTAATGAATTTGGTGATGTTTATATATTGGGATTGTGACATTCTTGTTTTAACAAGCCATTCTCATTTCTTACCTGCTCTGGTGTGAGATGCAGCTCATCAAAGATCTTGGCACCCTCCTCCAGCAGTGCGGGCAAATCCATTTCAAGCCTGGTGCTTGCATACAGTGTTGACAGAGGTGTTGGCAAATCCAATTGTACAGTCTTGGGCATGTATCTGAGGGAATGGCCTTCGATGACTGACAGGATCGCACTTTTCTTGGGCTTTGCCTCTTGGTCTTCACTTTGGTGGAGCTGTTCACAGAAGAACTTTAACTCATCAGCAGATGGTCTCATGTGCTGCAAATGGTCTTTTTCAACTTGCTCTTGGTTAGCAAAGATGTTAGACAACTCAGCATACTCAACTTTGTCCATGCACATGGCTTCTCTGTGCATGTCTGTCCTTCTCTCTTGTCAACAGCAGCCAAAACGTTAGGTTATGACTATAACCAAGTTCTGTTAGTATAGCGACGCTCGGCATCGCTCTCTGCACTATCTCGCATATGTGCACGCGCACTGAATAAAGACCACAAATGTACCTTTAATCCCAATATTCGTCTGACCACACCCCTATCAGCTTACCCATATAAGCAGGGGTGGGGCCACCCACTCGCCTCCTTCCCAAGCTTTCGCCACAATAGTCATAACCTAACGTTCTGTTCCGTATACGCTCTCGCTCGGCATCGCTCTCTGCACAAGGGAGGCCGAGCGAGAGCCAACGGCCGACAAATACACCCCGCTGACAGCCCCCGACAACCATCAGAACAGGGAGGGCCGAGCCCCCCCGACCCACCCTAATGGAGGGCACCCCCCCTATTAGGGGCTTCACGGGAGGGCGACGGACCCGACCGTGCGAAGAGGCACTCAAGCAACTCAACGCACAGGGTGAGCAGACCGTGGCCTGACCCCACGACTACACACGCGCACAACCCGCATGCCACCCGGGAACGAACGGAGGAACAACCTCGTTACTGCCCCCAGAATCACAGGGTCAAGGGCAAACCCAACCCCGTGGCAAGGCCGTAGCAGCGGAGCGCGAAGGAAGATACAGACCCACCAAAAGGGCTGGACTCCCTGGAATGGGGGCCCGGAGAAGTCCATGATGCCCGCATCAAGACCCCACCAGGTGGGCACGTAGTGCCCCGCCCCCCACATCGCCAGCGTATTCGGACAAAGGCCCCTCAGCCGAGCGCACCGGGGAAAAACCAGGCAACAGGCTATTAACCCTAGCCTGGAGACTGCGGACGAGACAGGCGCCAGAGGGGACAGCTGAACACAGCCGCCCCGGCGGAAGGAGCGTAAGCTGGCGGTGTTGCATGACCAAGCCTCCATATAAAAACCCCCACCCAGAGGGGTCGAGGCAGAGAAGGCTGACACGATTGGCAGACGTCATGAACGTGCAGGGGCACCCTCAAACGGTGAACCCGGGAGTTGACACTGCTCCAACACACCAGGGAATCAACCACCTCGGTGTTACCCAATGCGGTGGTTGTTCCTATAACCCCTCAAGAAAAAACTCCAAAACACACCTGCGGGTATACACCGGCTATACCGCAGTACAAGTGTTTCAGTTTTCAAAAAAGGGTTAACCCAGGCCTACGGGTCGACGAAACATTACTTCGGACCGGGCCTGGCGGTACGGGAAGCACAGGGTCACCAGAGGAGGTCAAAAACCACCCCCACAGGCCCCTCTTCGCCATGCGTGAGAGAGGAGCGAAAAAGAATGTAGAACCAGCCCCTAAGCACACCGTACTTGGTATTCCCAGGCGGTCTCCCAACCAAGTACTAACCAGGACCAACCTGTGTAGCGGCCGAGATCCGACGAGATCGAGCGTGTACAGGATGGCATGGCCGTAAGCCATTACGACAGTGCTGAGTAAAAACGTACCCAACCAGGGTCTCCATAGCGCTTAACCCTGTGACACCCGGACCGACCTGGCATTTTTCCCCCTGAAAAAAGCCCAAGTCCCTCAGGGTACCAGAACAGCAGATCTGCATCCCCGGCGGACAACGGGTTCAACTGATCCGGTCCAGCGTGACCAGAACCAGTCCCGTGCCCTAACCACGCCGACATGCCTACTCCAGGAGAAAGGGCAGATATGCGTGTCGATCTTAACATGAAAAGAAGGCGCCACCCAGACGTTCGGGCGAACCGCGCCTGGTGGCCCACCCCAAGGGCGTGAGACCCCTCTACATATGTTCAGATCCATTCCGTCATCATCCCCCAGACATGAACGAGAATCCGTTGAAAACCAACCCAGGTCGTGGGATTTGGTCGTCGGAAGAGGAAAAACCCCCATCTCAGTTGCTTTATAAAAACGCCGTTTTAACCACAAGCAACCAAGGCGCGCCAGTCAGTCGCCTGTTTACAGCAAGCTAGCACTATACGTGCGTCGGGACACACCCCCATCAATGAACAGGCTATTTAGACCTGTCATTGAATCCCCAAGGCGCCCAGGGGAACGACAATAGGGGTGTGACACTCCCTAACTCCAACACTTTTTGAATAGAAAAGAAGGAAGCATCAACAGTATGTATCCCAGTCTACACAGCCGGGGGTAAACATTTTTCACATTTTTACATCCCACCACCCTCCCATAGGAAGGAGACGGGGATCCCCAGAGAGACTTCCCACGCGAGCTGTACAGATTGAAACGAATATATTGCACCTTGAGCCATGTAAAAAATTGGTTTTAGGGCTCTCCGGGGAAGAGGCACTGAACCCATACACACTCAATAATCGAATTGAATCGAATACATATACAATAGAATAGGACCCTTCCAGAGGGTCCTCTCACTTTGACAATCTGAGGAGGAAGGCTCTGTACTCTGATGGAGGCTCCCTCACATGGAAGAAGGAGTCCGAACTCACAGAAGGCCCGAATAGGCGCTTGGTGAGGAGGAGCCCTGACCACCCCCCTGAAACAGATCCATCACATGGACCTGAACAGCACACGGAAGTCCTACCAACAGAGACGCGCACGGTGACGTACTCTATGGCGGGGGAATTCCTGCGGTGCACACGCCCAATATACCAGGCCGTGGGAACAGGAAACCCCCCCCCCCCCCCCCGTAACGTGCCGAACCGCCACGTGACGGGAACCTTGAACGACAGGGGGTGTACCAAAGCACCTCAAAGGCGCTTAAAACAAAATTACAAACATCACAAAACAAACTGGTCAGACTACTACTTGACCTGAACCCCAGAACCCACCTCACCCCTGCCCACTTTGACAACCTAGGATGGCTTAGAGTAGACGACAGAGTACAGCAACTTGCAATGGGCCTGGTCTACAAGATACACTATACGACCGGGGTACCCATGTACATGTCAAAATACTTCCCAAAGGTCAGTGAATACCACAACCACTACACCAGAGGAAGCTCAACAAATCATGTAAAACCCAGATTCGGCTCAAACAAGGGACTAAACACGTTTTGCAATTATGCCACAACAATGTGGAACGCCCTACCCAAAGCTGTAAAGGAATGTGAATCACTACCCACATTCAAAACCGCTCTTAAAGAGCACCTACGGGAGGCTGCAATTCGAAACTGGCCACCATAAATGCCCAAAACACCCACCCCCTCCTAATGTACAGTCCCCTCCCCATCATATGTATATACTCTGTCAGGATCTAGGGGAAACAGTACTGTATATTTGAATACCGTTTATGTCACAAATGTATCAGTACTAAATACCTATATGTCCCTATGCCATAAATGTCATGTATGTTGTGTATGTCATAAATGTCTATATGAATTGAAAATGGGGGACCCTGATGGCAACAAGACAAACGACTTTCTCAGGTCTGCATCCCCTTAACAATTGTATGTATTGAGCCGTACTGTATTGTACCCATTCTGCAATCTGTTAAATAAAGTTTTCATTCATTCATCCCTGTTAGCTCCCCTGTTAGCTCCCCTGTTAGCCTCGTTAGCTCCCCTGATAGCTACCCTGTTCCCCACAGCTAGGACTGTCCTTTCAGCTAGCTTGTTCTCCTTTGCTAGTCCAGCCCTGTCTGCTAGCCTAGCTCCGGCAGCTAGCGCAGCCTCTATGCTAATGTAGCATTACAGCTAGCATAGGCCCTGTAGCTAGCAATGCTCTGGCAGCTACCCTGTCCCTCTGCTAGCCCCACTTTAGGTGTAGCTTCCCCTGCTAGCATGGCCCATTTTTTTTTTTGTTGCTTTGTCTTGTCCCCTGCCCCGCTGTCTGATTTTTTGGTCGCCCGGTGGCTCCCGTGGAGGGGGAGGTACTGTGAGGATTCGCCTGTTCCCTGGACCTTTTTTTCCCTTTCCTCACCTCACCAGCCCCCACCCTTGCGAGAATTTTCCCTGCCTCCTACTCTTCACCAGCCCCCACCCTTGTGAGAACTTTTGCCTGCCTCCGACTCTTCACCAGCCCCCACCCTTGGACTTTCTTGTTCAATTACCATCACGCAGCTGTCATAGTTTGTGATTAGCGCCCCTGAGGGCTTTATATACCTGGACCTCCCTTCCAGTCCTCGTCGGGTCGTTCTGTATCTGCGTCTGTGTTCATGGAGTGCTGTACGTTACCATTCTGTACGTTACCATCACCTGCCGCGTCTCCGGCGTGAGACGACGGCCCAGCCATCACCACCTGTCGCCGTTTGCCTGGAGTGGGACGCCGTCTTCGCTCTCTAATTCTCTACGGGAGGTTTTCCAGTGTTCCCACTCCAGACGTCAAGGCGGCTCGCCATCGCTCCCGATTCCACGGGAGGAAGGCGTCTCTTCGTGATCCTCGTTCCTGGGGTGAGGCTCGTCGTCGCTCCCTAGTATTCCACGGGAGGACGGTGTGTTCCCATCCCGGTCCCCTGGGACCCCCTTTGTTCTGCGCTGCCCGTCTGAAGCATCCGAGGAGGAGGATCTCCGTGCCCGGCCCCCGTTGTCGGGCCCCTGTCTCCTTGCTAGGCCCCGCCGTCGGGCCCCTGTCCCCGTGCCAGGCCTCCGCCGTCGGGCCCCTGTCCCCGTGCCAGGCCTCCGCCGTCGGGCCCCTGTTTCCGTGCCAGGCCTCCGCCGTCGGGCCCCTGTCCCCGTGCCAGGCCTCCGCCGTCGGAACCCTGTCCTCATCCCTGTAAGCAGCTCTGGCCCTCGCCCTGTCCAAGGCCCTAACCCTGTTGTCTGTCCCTGTCTCCAGCCCGCCTCTCCGGGCCTCTGTCCCTGTCCCCCTCTCCAGTGCCCCTGGTCTTGTCCCTGACACTTAGCCCTGGCCCTTAGCCCTGGCCCTTAGCCTTAGTCCCTTAGCCTGTTCGCCTCTTAAAGGCACAGTGCCGCATTTTCCATATTTCTTTGACTCTAGTGTTTTTGTGTTCTCCCTTAAAGGGACTGTGCCGCTTTTTGTTCTATAATAAATATTTGCCCTGTTTTGGCTTACTCTCATACCTGTCTTGTGTTGTGCGATTGGGGTCGGTTACAAACCATAACATATTGTATTGCTGAATGATGGACCTAAGTGGGAGCATATTAAACAGCAGTGGACCCTTTTGACCCTTGAAGGACTCCATGGAATGCTCACTTCATCTGATTCAAAGTTACCAATAGAAACCGAGAAAGATATTCCAGTAAGATAGGAAGAAAGCCAGTTAAAAGAACTGTGCCTCTAAGGCCTACAATGTTCAAGGAGCTGCAGAATAATGATATGGTCAACTACAGTATATCAAAGGCTGCACTAAGGTCAAGAAGTACAAGAATAGACACTTTATGGTTGTCTGAGCTAATTTGAGATCATTAATAACTCTGACCAAGGCAGTTTATCTGTACTGTGGATAACTCTAAAACCAGACTGGTACACATCAAACAAATTGTTATGTGACAGATATATGTTGTTATACAACCTTTTCAAGAATGTTCCCTAGTTCTCAAGAATGAATGGATCTTTTTCAACAGTGGTGTTATAATTGCATGTTTAAGATTCCAGAGAGTAGGGAGGCATTAACAATCTCAAGGACATCATCTAACAAACATCTGCATTTCCCCCCCGAATAACTTAGGGCTAGATCCACAAAGAATGGATTGCACAGTGCTAATTGCACCCTTACTTACAATTCATTATGAATTGAAAATGGGGGACCCTGATGTAAACAAGACGAAAGACTTTCTCTGGTCTGCATCCCCTTAACAATTGTGTGTGCCGTACTGTATTGTACCCATTCTGCAATCTGTTAATACAAATGTTCAATCAATCAATCAATCAATCAACCATGCATGTTCATGCTTTATTTGTTTTAAACGAGACGATTTAGAAATGTGTCCATTGGAAATACATTGCAATTTCAAGCGAGGTGGACTGGCCGGAAAAAACAATGACGTAACCACTACACCTCCCTATATTGGAAATGATATAATCTATAGTATATTATAGTATCTATAATATAAAGTACGAGGCAAATTCATTACTCTTCATTACTCATCTCTCTGAGGAGTGGAGCTCAGCAGTTATTGGTCTAGAGGGGTAACTAGTTTGTCAATTATACTGAACAGAACCTTTGAATTATTCAGATGTTCAGTAATAATTTGAGAAAAGTAATGCTGTCTAGATTTTTCAATTTCTTTATTATATTCACTAAGCAGGTCCTTAGATATAGATATTATAGCCAACCTGTAATTGTTTTTTTCCCCGCAAATTATGCTCAGATTTGCTGCAGGTTTCTTTTTTACTGCCCTCACTCTTTCCACATTCCTCCAAGGTGCTTTTGTTTTTACCAACAATTATACAATTAACTTCATTTGAGCTAGTTTACCCCGGTTAATTTAGTTAAACATGCAGATGATGCTTGGTCCTCTTCCTGTCTTCATTAGTCAGCAGTTTCTGGGATGGAAGAGACACAGGGAGCTTATAATTTGATTACACTAAATCAACTGGAAACGCTTTATCTTAAAGCCAAGCCTATGACCACACAAAATCTAAATAAATTATTCATTTGAATTATATGGTTAACATGATATTTGCCACTTTAGAAGCCAGTTAAATGCTGTTATTTGAAAGCCAGATCTGGCCCTGACCTCTTTACAGCAGATTAATGGCAAGTCAATTGGGTTTTGTTATTATTTTACATTCAAAATAATAATAATTTTTTTTAGTGGAAGCAGCTTGCCACTTGGCTGTGTGACAGGGTCTGGTACAATCATCAAAGTGAATACAAATTGTGGTTTGGGAGATGAAATGACTCCCACGCAAACAATGACAGCAATCAGAACACGAGAATACCTTTGCAGATCGTTATTTAGTTCCTTTCTAAGAGCTCATTATCCAAGTTTGACTGGCCATAATCTTTTCTCATTGCTACATTGTGAGTATGCAATAGGAAATGGTGTAGTGATGCTGGAGCTTGGCAGGAAGAATGCCAATGTCAGGTATAGTATTCCCTTCCCAAAGGCAGTCAGCAAAATAACGCTCTGTTTCGTTATGGATCTCGCTCAGCATCATACTGCACTGTACTTCACTTCGTGCACGAGCACTGAATAAAAAATTCCACCATGTACCTTTACATCCCAACATTCGTCTGGCAACACCCCCATCCGCTTACCTTCATAAGCAGGTGTGTGGTCACCTACTCGTCTCCTTCTTCACTTTCACCACAAGGAAGTGCCTTCGGTAGATCCCCACTTGACGAGGTTGTTAGTAGAAGAAAGTTGGAAAACAAAAGAACGGGAAGATACGTTGACATCATATCTTTATTTTCTCTCTCACTATTTCGAGAAAATACGGCGATATTGTCTTCGTTACTGGAGTGTCTGGAAGATGATGATCATTCTGACCTTCAACGGCTTTTTCGTATTAGGAGCTCACGCCGCTGACATGCTCCCCAGCTACAGTCCTCCTTGCTGCGGCTGGATGGGGTTGCCCTCCGGCCACACAGCTGGACTGTGGGAAGCACCGACTGTGAGAAGCGGTTGTTTCCAGGATGGGGTACGTACTGTTTTGCTTGCGAGCTCTGGTTGTTGTTGATGCTGTGGGGGTTAGCTGACAATTTACGAAACGCAGACTCCAGGCTGGGGTCCTCTGCTCGGCTTAAACGGCGGTCGGAGGATCTTGGTCTGACGCCCATGATGGTCAATCTAGTGGGCCGCGACCAGGTCCTGGTGAACCCAGGATTCTCGAGCGGATGCTTCTCTGTCCCGTGCAGGCCCCACCTTTCATATAAAAATGAAAGTATACCCTAATGAGGAAATGTGGGCATAGGATCTTCTTTATCGGGAGTTCCATGCTCAAAGTCGGCTGCAGCCCGAAATGGGAACTGTGCTGGCCCCGCTGTATGTCTGGATCACCGTTGAAAACTGTGTTGGACATTCTTTTTCTTTTCCCTCTTAGGGGAGGGACTTGGACGGCGGCCTGTCTGAAGTGTGGCTTGTTATGTCGTTGTGTACAGTTCAGGTGATAGCTGCTTAGCTGGCGTGCTAGTTGTGGCCTACTGTGTTAGCCAGTCAGCTGTTAGCTGCGGCGCTAGCCCGCTGTGTTTACCAGGCTAGTAAACGTTAGCTTGTTGCTATCAGTCGGACGGCTGTTAGCTTAATGCTACACTGTTGAACGTTTTCTATGACTATAACATGCCTTAAACACTCTGACTACGACGTCATCTTTGACAGAGGATGTTAGTCGAACCTACACCGGGAGCCCTGCCAGCGAGGACTGCGTCAACATCGAGAAACGTAGCGGCTGGGTGGCGCAGCGACGCTACCCTCGTCGCCGACACAGGAGATGCTGTGTTCAACTTCGGTGTCCCGTTAGCCAGATTGCAGTTCTCTTGGCCTGCGCTCAGGGTAGGAAGGTCCCGACTGGACTTTAAACACTTCTTCTTTCCTTCCCTTCTAAATGTTTTGTAATAACGATGTTTTCCAAAACGTGTGTTGCTGCAATACATTGAGGATACGACGCGTGTTGTGTGTGAATTGTCTTGTCACTGGTATAGCTTCTCTCTCCATAGAAATCGGGTTGTTGTTTACATATGTAAAATGATCTGGTTAGTTGTGATGAGAACATGTGTGTTCATGTAACGTGAACTCACAACTAAGGGGGTTAATTAACCTATGAAGCTATGCTTAGTGACATGTGATTGAGGAATGAATTCTTTTCTCAGCCTGTAATGACAATGAACAGTGTGTTCACATATTAACAGTGTTACCTGTTCAACTTGGTTGTATCAAGGGTAAGGAAGGAGGGGTGGTCCCCCCGGTTTCCCTGGGGCTGCCCCACCCTCGTCTCAGACATGTTGTTTACAATATATTGTGTCACTGTGTTTGTGGGGATACGATGTAACCCTCTGCTTAATTGCTGGGGTTGTGCTTTCCGCTTGAGAAACTATTTTTTCCTAAAGAAAAGATTGTTTGGTCACTTATCATGTGTGCTTGGCAAGGCCTGTGGCCAATACGTAATCGAGGATTCTGTATTGTCTCGTTATGAAAAACGGCGTTCCTCTGTAGTGTACTTTTGCCATTTTTTTTGTGATGAAGGGTTGTGTGTGTCTTGTGATCTACAACTGGGTTAGGTTTGGCCCACAGAAGCACATATGTAAGTCTGGTACCGGGGCTCTTAAAGGGGGCCCTCTCTGTTCTGTGTTTTTTCCTTAGTAAAAATCAGATAGCAGGTTAGCACATGAGTTATGTGAGGTTTTTCGATGCTTCATGTAGCGGGCTATGAATGTGTCATGCTCTACTTGTCATTTCATCGTATCATGGGTGTGGGGTCGTAAAGGGGTGAACTGGTAATCTTTTCCTCCCCTTTTTTGATTGGTCAGGGGTTAAAACCTCCTGTCCTTCAAGGTTCCTGTTACGTTGCTGTTCGGCACGTTACAGGGTAAGAGGGGGGGGGGGGGGGAGGGAGTTTCCTGGTCCCATGCCCTGGAAGATTGGGCGTGTGCACCGCGGAAATTCCCCCGCCATAGAGTACGTCACTGAGCGCGTCTCTGTTGGTAAGACTTCCGTGGGTTGTTCAGGTCCATGTTATGGATCTGTTTCAGGGAGTTGTCAAAGCTCCTCCTCACGAAGCTCCTCCTCGGGCCTTCTGTGAGTTCGGACTCTCCTTCCCTGTGAGGGAGCCTCCTCAGAGTTCAGAGCCTCCTCCTCAGATTGTCAAGGTGAGTAGAACTTCAAAAAGGAGTTCTGCTCTATTGTGTGTGTATTCGATTCAATTCGATTATTGAGTGTGTATTGGTTCAGTGCCTCCTCCTCGGAGAGCCCTAACCCAAGTATTACATAGCTCAATGTTGCAATATATTCTTTTCAATCTATACAGCTCGCGTGGGAAGTCTCTCTGGGGACTTCCGTCTCCTCCCTATGGCGAGGGTGGTGGGATGTAAAAATGTTAAAAAAAATTACCCTCAGCTGCGTCACGTGGGATTCATGTCAGTCTGTGTTTCTTTCTTTTTTGAATAAAAAGAGGAAGGAACATGAAGCACGACGGCTCAGTGTCGTTCTCCCAGGCGACTTGGAGGAACAATGTTTGGTGTCTTGCTAGACTATCCATTGATGTGTTTGGGTCTCGTTGCATACATAGTGCTGGCTCGGTGTGTTTCTGTTAGGGCACAGGACTGGTTCTGGTCACGCTGGTCCAGGTCAGTTAACCCGTTTGTCCGCCGGTGATGCAGATCTGCTGTTCTGGTACCTGAGGGACCTGGGCTTTTTTCAGGGGGAAAAATGCCGGGTCGGCCCGGGTGTCACAAGGTTAGGCGTTATGGAGACCCTTGTTGGGTACATGTTGTACTCTGCACTATCATAAGGGGCTGGTTCTCTTTTCTTCGCTCCTCTCTCACGCATGGCGAAGAGGGGGCTGTTGGGGTGGTCTTTTGGACCTCCTCTGGTAACCCTGTGCTTCCCGAGCCGCCGGGCCCGGTCTGAAGTAAAGTTTTGTTGATACCGTAGGCCTGGGATAACCCTTTTGGAAACTGAAACACTTGTACTGCGGTATAGCTGGTGTATACCCGCAGGTGTGTTTTGGAGTTTTTCTTGAGGGGTTATAGGAACAACCACCGTCTGTACCAAGAGGGTGGTTGATTCCCTGGTATGTTGGGGCAGTGTCAACTCCCGGGTTGCCCGGTTGAGTGTGCCCCTGCACGTTCATGACGTCTGCCAATCATGTCAGCCTTCTCTGCCTCGACCCCTCTGGGTGGTTTTTTTTTAATGGAGGCTTTGTCATGGTGACCAACAACGCCAGCATACGCCCCTTCCGCCGGGGGGGCTGTTTCAGCGGACTCCTTTGGCGCCTGTCTCGTCCGCAGTGCTCCAGGCTCAGGTTACAGCCTGCTGCCTGGTTTCCCCGGTGCGCTGCCTGCTTCTGTTGGTTAACCTTTTTGAGTGCTTACGGCCATGCTGACTGCCTGTGTTTCAGAGTCAGTGTGCCAGGCGGTGTGCTATTGGGGGGAAAGGGCCCGCTCTTGGAGGGGCCTTATCCGAATACGCTGGCGATGTGGGGGGCGGTGTCACTAAGTGACCGCCTGGTGGGGTCTTGATGCCTGGCGTCAGTGACCTCTCCGGGCCCCCTTTTTCCGGGGGATCCAGTCCCTTCAGTGGGTCTGGGTCTTCCTTCGCGCTCCACTGCTACAGCCTTGCCACGGGGTTGGGTTTGCTCTTGACCCCGTGATTTTGGGGTCAGTAACGAGGTTGTTCCTTCCGTTTGTTCCCTGGTGGCATGTGGGTTGTGCGTGTGTGTAGTCGTGGGGTCAAGCCACGGTCTGCTCACCCTGTGCGTTGAGTTGCTTGAGTTCCTCTTCGCACGGTCGGATCCGTCTCCCTCCCGTAAGCCTCCAATAGGGGGGGTATCCTCCATTATGGAGGGTCGGGGGGGCTCGGTCCTCCCCGGTCTGATGGTTGTGGGGGGCCTCAGGGGGGTACATTTGTCGGGCTATGGCTCTCGCTCAGCCTCCCTTGTGCAGTATGATGCTGAGCGAGATCCATAACGAAACAGAACGTAAGGTTATGTATATAACCAAGTTCTGTGAGTTATGGTGGCGCTCAGCATCAGACGCCGCTGCGGCCCTTGATCTCGCCTTGTGGTGAAAGTTTGGGAAGGAGGCGAGTAGGTGACCACACACCTGCTTATGAAGGTAAGCGGATGGGGGTGTGGCCAGACGAATGTTGGGATGTAAAGGTACATGGTGGAATTTTTTATTCAGTGCTCGTGCACGAAGTGAAGTACAGTGCAGTATGATGCTGAGCTTGGTTATATACATAACCTTACGTTATTTATATATACAAATAAAAAGGTTTTTCTTTTCACAGTTGCATAGTTGCATCTATCTAATTACACTGATTCTGTGTTTTCTGTTGGCTTGAGCATTTTCTTTTTTATATCAACACAAGCATACTGCCATTGCTGAATACGATCTGCAAGAATATAAAGAAGAGTCATTTAGACTTTAGAGGACCTTATAAGGCAAAAAATGCCACCAAATACAACAGGAACACAACATTTATGTTGAATTTAGATACACCAACATTCTAAGATAAACCAACATTCTAAAAATATGATGTGATCAATGAGGAATGTAAATGTAGTCCATTTACCAATTACAAGAATGTACTGACCATAAAACATTAGATGTGACATGTCATAATGAATCTCCATTCTGGGATGGAACCATATTTTATGAGCTAACATGTACTTAAATGCATTTATTGTTTAATTTGTGTAATGGTTTTAGAGGTGGTCCATATCTCATAATAGTAGACTATTTGAATTGTCCCTATTTTTCTGATGAGCTAATATTGGCCAAGACGATAATGACTTATGAATAGTTTTAAATATAAAATATTAAACATATTATGTTATTATGTATGGGTTTGAGAGTAACTGGTTGAAGGGAAATATTTCCAATTGTATCTCCCAGCTGTAGTTTCTTTAGGGGTAAACTAGAAAGTGAAAAATAGCTCAAGAAAATAAAAGGGATTAAATAAATAAAGGTCTAAATCAAGCAGTGCATTTAGAATGTTTTGAATGTTTCACTGTTTTAGTCAAGCATTCTATTGCTGCTTAAACAATACTGTTTGTTATGGAGATTGATGATTTAGGAATAGTTTACCCAGGTAAGATGGCTGCATTTCCCTGAGTTCCATTTACATGTGGACCCTGTGTACGTTTCATACCCGTGGGAGTCCAAACCACCCAATTCGTTCACTTACTGTATCACAGCAGAGCAGAGTAAATAAAAAACATGAAACTAGCCCTTAGACATTAAGGTCTATTTTTACCACACACCGCTCGCAGCCCACTATCCCGGTTGCCAAGACAACCACGTACCATTGTTTAATCAAGGAGAGACATATCTTTTTCAACTTCTGTGAAGAGAAAAGTGCCATTAAAAGAATTCCAGTCCCTGGTGTAAGAGGCTGGCCTGCAGGCTTGGGTTACCATGCTGTGCTGTCTGCTGCAGAGAAATCAAGAGGTAGTATTGCAATGTCCAGTAATTTCTGCAGTAATGACATTTTTACATGATTCATCCCTAGATATACTTCGCAGGATATACAGTATATAGCACATTGCATTTAACCCTTTCACTACCACACTACAGAAGGTTAACGGCACGGTGGTGTAGTGGTTAACACTGTCGCCTCACAGCAAGAAGGTCCAGGGTTCGATTCCTGCTTGGGGACCAGGTTTCCATGATGCCAGGTACCCAGGTGGGGTCTCTCCCAGGCCTTTCTGTGTGGAGTTTGCATGTTCTCCTCGTGCTCGCAAGGGTTTCCCCCCCGATAAGATAAACCCAATGGAAAAACATGCACAACAACAGATCGCTAACGCTGTGGCGTCCTTGACGAAGACGGACAGGAGCACTTGGATTGGTCCCCTGGCGCGGCTCACGTTGACGCCTGTCTGCTCCCGGCTGCCCTTGGGGGGGAAGGACGACGGGATGGGTTAATCGCAGAGACGAATCGCATCGGCGATTCTAAAGAGACAATGCATGCGTGTGTGTTCCGGTGTGTGTGCTAAAAAAACTAACCGCTGTGTGTACCACTAAAACATTGAGTGTCGTTGCATGCCGAATAAAGACCTCTGCAACAGGTCCTGCATTATTATTAACCCTAGTGAAAGGGTTACCCTTCTGTAGTGGGCATTCCGGGCACCAGGTTGATCACCAAAGGTGACAGCCTTTCAATCTGTAGCGCCTAGACCAGGGGTCGGCAATTAGGTCTGGCCACGGGCCAGATTTTCCCTAAGCCTTTGCTTGGAGGGCCAGGATCAAAAACAATGGCTAATTTAATATACTGATAGTGAAAAATGCAGCACCACGGCGAGGTTGCAGTTCACAGTGCTTCACAACAGTAAAAAACAGGCATAAGCGAGCACTCGCAAATGGCGGACCCTGATGTAAACAAGACAAACGTTTTTCTCTGGTCTGCATCCCCTTAACAATTGTGTGTATTGCGCCGTACTGTATTGTACCCATTCTGCAATCTGTTAAATAAAGTTTTCATTCATTCATTCATGAACAGCAGATCAACTGTTGCAGATCACCGCGGCGGGTGATGAACCAGAATGCATGAAAACACGACTCACCATACCTTGTTTGTTGTTAAATCCTCCAAAATCCCTGCTAATGTTTGAAACATGTCCAATATCCACTCGCCGCCCTCCAATTCCAGATTGGCGTTGAATGCAGCTACTTTATCTGCCAACTTGAACACAGTTGTCATCATTGCCTCGCTGTTGTTGTTGTTGTCGCCACATATTATGCAGAGAGGACGTCGGCTCGGCACGCAAGAATCACCGACCTGTTGCGATAAACCCGTATTTTAAGTATGGCTCCTGTTTATTAAAAGAAGCGTTATATTTCCCCGTTGCAAAGAAGCTATCCAAAGATGTTTTTATTTTTTTTTAACACATTTTGTTACTGCTCGCATCTCAAACGCGGAAGTGAAAGTGCGTTAGGGAAATATACACGCGGCCCGGTGGGACTATTCCATTGGTTCTCCCAGTCCACGTGACCATTTCTAGCATTTCAATTGGCTATAGTGTCAGACATGCTTTTGATGACTACCGGTAGATAGATACAGCTTCACAATAAAAGACACCCTGGCGTCCTGAGTGAATATTTCCCGCGCGTAAAATAAATATCATATTCTCAAAATAATCTGACGGGCCAGAAATTATTGCTGGCGGGCCAATGTCGGCCCGCGGGCTGCCTATTGCCGACCCCTGGCCTAGACTCTGGAATGCTCGTGGCCTAAGAGCTGCAGCGTCTGTTGATTTTTTTTAATCAGCTAAAAACATTACTGTTTAAACAGTAATGTTTGAGCTTCTCCTCCAGGTATAAAATATGTCTTTTGGTTTTTTTTCCCCTTCGTGATGCATTGTGTTTTTGTCTCTTATCACTTGAATGGTTCTTGCTTTTAATTTTTACATTTAATATTTTATTTCTGCTGTATGTAAAGCACGTTGTGAGTTCTCTCTGTGAAAAGTGCTATATAAATAAACTTTACTTACTTACTTAACCCTTTGTCGGGTGGCAGTGAAAGGGTAAAAAAATTTAATAAAACCTGTGCACCCAATTAATTATTAGTAATAGATAAATTAGAGATAATCAACATGCACAACAATATTCTATAGAAATAACCATATTGAACATCGGTTATTACTAATCTGATGCACAACTGATACACATCGCAGATAATGGCAGGATTAAATAGGCTATTTATTACTCCAAAAACAGACTTGAGACTTGACTTGGACTCTAGCTTGACTTGACCTGGACTCTAACTAAAAGACTTGAGACTCGACTTGGACTTACATGATCAAATTTATTGTGATCATCTCTCTACAGAATATAATACGATACAACCAAAAGAAAGACAGAATACAATACAATACAAAGAAAGACAATGTGACAGCCATAGAAGATCACTAAGAAAGACAATGTGACAGCCATAGTGTTAGGGTAGCGATAACTGGAGCCCAAGAGCAGAACACAGGGAGAGGAGAATGAGGCGGTTTAGGTTGTTTAATACCAAGGTACCATGCAGACAGGGTTTTTTAGAATGAAATAGGAATGTGCGACAGGTGCGAGCAGGAGCACTCCTCGTGATCCACGGGAACGTCCAGGCGGGTGGTGTCTCGGGAGACAGCGTAGACCGAAGGGCAGGTGATCCTGGGCACAGGGAGACAGGGTTAGAGCAAGTCAGGGAATCAGACAGAGTAGCAAGTTGGTTACGTCCTCGTACCTAGGTAGGTGTAGCAACACTCGGATGGTGAGTGGCAGGAGACGCAGGGCTCATATCAGAGCTGGTGATGATCTGACGAGTCTCAGGTGTGCAGATTGATCCCGGCTGACAGTGTGTGGAAACAGGAGCAGGAAGCTGCCCATATAAGGGCGTGGAAGCAGCAGGTGCGAGAGAGGCCCTGGCTGTGACTGTAACACATAGAAGTCCAGACAAACAATAAGAGGGCAGAGAGAAGACTGAGTGATGGGTTATACATATAATAATACATAAAAGCAACAGTTAAAATAGGCAAAGCTAGGGGCAATAAACCACGCCCCCAAAATAGAATTTGTCCAATCATATCACAGCAAAAATCTTCGCTGCAGAAAACTCGGTCAACACCAGAAAAGCCATTTGTGGGCTGCATCAAACCAGACGGCTGTGATCAAAACCACTGTGTAAGAGTTCAGTTTATATGTTATTATTTACCTAATATCCGATGGTGAAACGCTGTTCGTGGGGTACCTGTAATTCGGATGGAGGAGTATATTTCATACCTTTCCCGAAGCCCAAACGAAAACTAGAGAAATGCAAGCGATGGATTATGTTGTGTCGTCGACCACATACACAACTGAATGTGAAGACCATTACCAAGGACACTTATGTTTGCTCAAAGGTAAGGTCAATTCATAAAGACATAATATTTGACGGCATGTATTAGAAACGTAGACCAAACTATTAGTTTGCTAACGTTTGACTTTGACTGCGAATTAGCTATCGTATATCCAGCCCAGTTGCGTGAACACTTAAGGTAACTAACTTGCGTTCAGCGTTTCGTTCAGCGTTTCTCTGATTGGCCACGACGCCCATGTGACCGCGCTAGCACGCCCCCTTATCCGCGCCCTGCCGCAGCGCGCGGCAGAGCGGCAGAGGCGCATACGCTCGTCTGTTTTATTGAAATCGTCACAGCAGTATAGTTTGTTTATACTTCAGAAGTATGATATTTAAACATGGTCCCCAAAATGAATGGAAGCGAATGAGGAGCCTGACACCTGGGAGGAATGGGGGTGTTGCAGCGTTGGGGATGTTTAAAAAATATAATTTAATATATAATATAATAATTTGTGCTTCACCTAAAAATTTGGTCAGCAGCCTCCACTGATGTACAGTGATTCAAACCCCCTCAATGTGCAGTTTCTGACAGCTGTGCTGTGTTGTCACGCGAAATAACGTTATGAATAAAAACGCGAAATAACATTATATAACGTTGCGTTATATAACGTTACAATGTACAGTTTCTGACAGCTGGGCTGTGTTGTCACGCGAAATAACGTTATGAGTGAATCTGGTAGTTGTTTTGATAAATATGTTGTGTATTCTAGCAATTCGAACATAGAGCAGCAGCCTATTTCCGCGAGTGCCTCTGCCGCGCGCTGCAACACACAGAGCGGCAGGCGTTGCACGGTCACGTGGGCGTCGTGGCCAATCAGAGAAACGTTGAGTGTTCACGCAGCCCAGTTAGCTAACGTTAGCAGCTAGCTAACGTTAGCTGCCAACATGTAACGATACCGCAGATATTTCTGCATCATAAGGTTAGCTTTCTGCATCATAACGTGAGCCTTCTGTATCATAAGGTTAGCTTTCTGCATCATAACGTGAGCCTTCTGTATCATAAGGTTAGCTTTCTGCATCATAACGTCAGCAACGTTACCGCAAGCCAGGTGCATAACAGTGGAAATGATGACCAACAAGGACAGTTATAGTTATAATATAGATGTAATGTAGTGACCACCATTGATAGTATAAAGAACTGGCTAACAGACAACAGAATACTAATAACATGAATACTACTACATGCACTAAGAATGCTCGATGCACTTCAGATGCCATAGTGCCACTTGAAACCAGTAACAGCAGGGACAACGATGTAAACAGTAAATAAGTCCTGGACTTTTCGTTTGATCCCTGACAAGGCAAACACAAATGTTGATCTGTCAAAGTTGTTATGTTTGTTGTCAATAAAATCCACTTTGAGCTGCATTTTATGTATGAAAGATGCTCCATAAATGAACTATTATTATTATCTGTCTATGCTTAGCTAATACTCAGCTTTTTGTGTTTTTTTCACAGAATGAGGTGTGCTGGAGATGTTACTGCCCTCACAGAGACGACACAGGTCAACCCAAGACAGGACATGAGCAGTGGCGGACTGGCCATCGGGACGTTCGGGACGAATCCCGATGGGCCGGAACCAAAGTGGGCTGGCCCAAAAAAATAAATTTTTTTTTTTTATTTTTTTCCTTTTTTTTTGTGCCAGTGTGTGAGTCAGTGTGTGGGCCACTAATGTGGGCCGGTGTGTGGGCCAGTGTGTGGGCCAGTGTGTGGGCCAGTGTGTGGGCCAGTGTGTGGGCCAGTATGTGGGCCGGTGTGTGGGCCAGTGTGTGGGCCAGTGTGTGGGCCGGTGTGTGGGCCAGTGTGTGGGCCACTAATGTGGGCCGTAGGGTTGCCACCCGTCCCTTAAAATACGGAATCGTCCCGTAATTGGAAACTAAAAGACGCGTTCCGTATTGAACTGATACGGGACACGTCTATACTTTCTACAACGGCGCTCGGTTTCCGGGTTCCTCCGATTGGCCACGACGCCCACGTGACCTCCGCTAGCACGCCCCCTTCCTGCCGCACACCGCGCTCGCCAGCTTCCTGGTCAAGCGCCAAGCTCCTGCCGCGCTATTAAAAAAATATACCGTTAACTGGAATATGTTGTTGACAGAGCTCTCATATTTGCAAATGCATAAACTATTCAAAAAATATACCATTAACTGGAATATGTTGTTGACAGAGCTCTCATATTTGCGAATGCATAAACTATTAAAAAAATATACCGTTAACTGGCGGGGAAGAAGAACACTGATAGCGGTGTGTGGACTGTCCTGCGAGCCCCAGGCCACCGTCCCGCGAGCCCCAGACCACCGCCCCGCGAGCCCCAGGCCACCGTCCCGCGAGCCCCAGACCACCGCCCTGCGAGCCCCAGGCCACCGTCCCGCGAGCCCCAGACCACCGTCCCGTGAGCCCCAGACCAGCCCCAGACCACCGTCACGCGAGCCCCAGGCCACCGTCACGCGAGCCCCAGGCCACCGTCCCGCGAGCCACTCATAGCAAATATGAGAGCTCTGTAGCGATTTTGTATTGGTTTGTCATGACAAACCAATTACATAATCCAACATATGTGTAAAGAAACAACATATTCCAGTTAACGGTATATTTTTTGAATGATTCGTTTGCATATACGGAGTATATTTTTTTAATAGTTTATGCATTCGCAAATTTAATATGAGAGCTCTGTCAACAACATATTCCAGTTAACGGTATATTTTTTTCATAGTTTATGATTCGTTAGCGTATACGGCGTAGTCAATACTTCCATTTCATTGAGGAAGCTGGGAGCGCGGCGCGGCAGGAGCTTGGTGCTTGAAGCTGGCGAGCGCAGCGCGCGGCAGGAAGGGGCCGTGCTAGCGGAGGTCACGTGGGTGTTGTGGCCAATCGGAGGAACCCGGAAACCGAGCGCCGTTGTAGAAAGTATAGATGCATACGGGACGCCCTTTGTCCCGTATTTTAAGGTTGCCAGTTTAGTGAGAGAAATGAGCCAGCCGAGCTACAAGAACAAGCAAAATTGTGTCCAAAAGTTGCGGAAAATAAACAGACTTGGCAACTCTGGTATGATGGGCGTGCGCTCAGCAGCTCACTGACCAATGAGAATTAGCGCTTTCACGTTGCTAAGAAGAGTTCTGTGCCGTTGTGCCAATCCTCCGTCTGTGCGCTGCGTGATTTATTTTCGAAGACGCTTTGAAAATGTCTACAGCAGACACTGTGACTCCACCGCATCCTAAAAAGACAAAACGCCTCCAGAAATACAGACCTGAGTGGGAAGCGGCAAACCACTGGCTTGATAGCGTGCGTCATTGGAGATGTTTACAAAGCAAACTGTAAAGTATGTAGGTGTTTTCTGTGGCGCATGGTGGACTGACTGACATCAGACAGCATGCCTCAGGAGAACAATATTCCCGAAATATAAGAACGCAAAGGACCCAAGCACAGGTGTCACAGTTCTTCATAACTGAAACATCTCCTGAGATTGATTCGGTATGGGATATTACATCTTATTTATCTGGTTGTGTTTTTAACTAGATGTCAGTATTTCTATTTACCTGCCCTGGCAGCCAGGAGCCTACTCTTCTTTGCACTTTATTTTTTATTAATCTTTTAATTTGGGTCACACAAGTGTTTCATTGTATTATTGTCCTCTTTCAGTAAAAGTGTTCCCAGGCTTTGTTTTTACAGCACTTTATATTCATACAGTATTATGCTCAAGTTGAGGCTATAGTTCAGCCAATTTATTTAAACAATGTTAAATGCAAATAAAGCACTTTAAACTTTAAGTATGACTAAATGCTTTCTTGAGTATATATAGTAACTGTTCCAAAATGCATAGATTTCTATGTATTTTAGGGGTTTGGGGGGCTAGCTCTTTTTAATATAAATGTCATAGATTGTTTTATTTAGATTTCATAGATTTATATGCATTTCAGGAGTTTGGGGGGCTGGCTCCCCAAAATAATGAAATAACATAACCCTAAGTCTAACCCTAAAACCGAAATAAAGTAAAAAAAAAAATAATAGTGACAAAATCCGCCCATTTTCGCCCAAAAAACGCAACAAAAAAATTTGCGCGCTACGCGCACGCTCGATGATAGGTGTCCCTTATTTCTATTGGTCAAAGGTGGCAACCCTAGTGGGCCGGTGTGTGGGCCGGTGTGTGGGCTGGTGCATCTGAATGTCCTGGGCTGAATTTGTGTCCCAGTCCGCCACTGGACATGAGTGACAATGCAAGAGGTTTGATTTATGTTTTTGGACTAAAGTGAGCATCATGGAATGTGTGCAGCTTTACAATCATGTCATTAACTGAATAATATCCCTCTCTCCCCCTCATCCCTCTCTCCTCATTCACCTCCCCCTCATCCCTCTCCCCTTATCCATCACCCCTCTCTCCTCCCCTCTTACTCCAGATGAGGAGTGCCAGCCTGTGGGCACCAGGCTCCCCCAATGGAAGGTGAACATTACTAGAAAGCTAAACAGAATGCTTAATAGGAATGTTAGAGGTTCTAGAAGGTTCTACTATGACATCATCACCAACGTTCCAGAATGATCGGGCAGAACTAAGGTTCTAGAATGTACTGCCATGACATCATCACACACGTTCCAGCATGTTCAAGCGGCACTAATTTTCTAGAATGTTCTTAACAATACGTCTGTGGGTGAATTATGTACCATTACAATCACTACAGTACTGTATTAAGTTTCAAAAGTAAAAGTACAGTACATATTCTATAGGGTGTTCTTTTTGTATTTTATTTTTTTATTATTTTTTAAACAAACATGACAACACACGATAAGATATACAAGCATTAATTGTCAGGGCACATCCAATGAGATCACCTTTTGGTTAGTTGTTTTATATAAGATATACCCATAATACCTGTTATCTAAAAAAAAAAACCCTACACACATATGCTCAGCTCGAACCCCCCCCTCCCGGACCCCACCTTGAGAAGTACCTCCACTATCCCTCGCACCTAACCAGACACTACCATTATAAGCTAGCTTTTATTCTCTCCACCACTTCTAACCACATTGACATTTTGGATTCATTGAGACCCAGAATTCTTGCTGTAGATATTTCATGGTAAATTACATCGAGATATGTAAGAAACCAAACTTTACGGCACATTTTTTCCGGTTGAAACCAGGGTGTTCTTGTATTTCAGTGCATTCAACCCTCGATTGACCTGAAGGTTGTTAAAGTGGTCCAGTTATGCTGCTCTGTGTCCCTCAGATTGCTGGTTTACAATGTTAAAGTACTTAATCTTCATCAACAGTTGCTGATATTGCAAATGTCAACAGACCAGGCTATTAATCCATAATGGAGGTACTAGAAGAATATAATGTTAAATTACCATAGATGTATCACAACAACACATGATATTGTTCGCTATTCCAGTTTATATCGTACATCCATTTGTGTAACTGTAAATCCATGTATATTTATTGTATATATTAAAAATAGTGGCTATTTATGTACACTTTAGTTGTGGGTTTTCTTTTCTAATCAGAGTGATCTATCTTGAGAATGTGTTGTATATGCATTTATTTATATTTATATTAAATATAACTTATACTTAGTGTTATAAGAAAAGCTATGTCCTGACCTGTACCCATTTACTGTGATTTACAGGTATTTTGGTAAATGGTAAATGGCTGTATTTATATAGCGCTTTTATCCAAAGCGCTTTACAATTTGTTTCTCACATCTTACCCATTCACTCACACATTCACACACCGACGGTGGAGGCAACCATGCAAGGTGCCAACCTGCTCATCAGTGTCTTGCTCAAGGACACTTCGACACGCTGCCCGGGAGGAGCGAGAATCAAACCGGGAACCTCCGGATTACCAGACGACTGCTCTACTCCCAAGCCACTGTCGCCCCCTATTAGGTCTATTTTATTATTAGGTATTTTTACTTTGGTCTCTATCACTATACATTTATAGTTAGTGTAATCAATCATTTGACCTGATGTACACTAGAATGTGCAGCATACCATTCTCTGACGTCTCACCCCTTTATGGAGGAGGATTGTTGGCAAGTGACAGCTCTCACTTTTTTCCTCATTCTAGTGACTAGTGACACAACTGTCGGGTCTAGCTTGTATACTGCGTTGGACCACTAAACTAAATGTATCAGCAATAGTAGTAATCATGGATTATCGTCATAGTTCTTGTAATCTTCAATCAAGTCAACTGTAAGTAATGCTTGAGACGTTATCTATAGCTAATGCTTGCATCACCATGGAGGTCTAAGGTAAATGTGTATCTCATGAACGTACTTTTCCACTGCATATTGTAACCCTCTCTGTCTGCTTCTAGATGAAATATTTGTGTTATCTTTAAAAAACAGGTCTATTACCTGCTGTGGTAAATCTCCAGCGGCCTAGCCCCTTTCGTGACTGTGAAGCAAGGCTTGCATCACAGTCAGGAAAGGGGCTGCCTGCCGCCATCGTCAACGAGAGTCATTCACGGTCGGCTCTGTGTCCGAGTTTTCAAAGGGGGCGTGGCTTAGCGATAGGTCTATTCCCAATACACAAAACAAAGACAAAGTGGAATTTAGCCAACGGCTCTATTAATTCATTCAGCGCCAATCACGAATAAAGTCGGGTTATCTTGCCAGCGGTTGAGCACCAAACCCGAGAAAAGTCAGGTTTTGGTCGTTTGATCTTTTTCCTTTGATCCCCATTCTACACAGTCCCCCGGAGCCTCCTGGCATAACGTTGGAATTGCAATGATGATCAAAATCCGCCAGGTGGCAGTATCACCTACCTTATTAACACCATGGGCCAGCTATTAGTGCCGGCCCCACAGCCCCAAAACAACTAGGTAGTCGTTGTGAGTAGCAGTGAGAAGGACACGTTCGAGAATCGCGATCGCCTAGAGCGAACTATTGGATATTATGAAAAAGACTAAATGGATTATATGGATGATGATTAGGGACGATAAGGTGCATTTGTCGGACCAAGAACTACTGGTAAAATGTAAAACAAATATCGGTCACGGAAAGCTGGCCCAGAGACAGCAGGGGTGGGGGTACACGCTGGCGCTGAATGAGTTAAGAAGGAGGGTTTTTAGGCCTTGAAATGTCCACAGACAGCTCTCAGGTGGTCAGGGAGACCATTCCGCAGCTGAGCAGAAAGCCAAATCTCCCATGGTGCGGAGCCTGGTCCTGGGTTACTGGAGGAGGTTGGCTGTGCCAGAGTGGAGGTTGTGGGTGGAGGATTGGGGGGTGAGGAGTTTCTTAAGGTAGGGGGGGGGACTTGGTGGGTGAGGAGGGACACACCTTATATACAATCCTGTATTCCACGGGGAGCCAGTGCAGTGTTTTGAGGATGGGAGTGATGTGCTCACCCTCATCAGGATCCTGGCAGTGCTGTTTTGGACATACTGTGTGTTTTTTGCCAGGAATCGCAATGAGGAGTGCATTGCAGTAGACCAGCCTGGAGGAGATAAAGGTGTGGACGAGCTTCTCTGCATCTGCCTGAGTGAGTGAGGGATGGCGTTTGGCGATGTTTCTGAGGTGGTGAAAAGAACTTTGGCATAGGTGTGTGACATGGGTCTGGAAGGTGAGGTGATTGTCCATTTTGACACCCAGGTTGGTGACTGCCGTAGAGAGTGTGATGTTCTGGCCTGATGCTGATGATGTTGGATGATTGGACCCGGTGTGGAGTACTGACAAGGAGGGCCTCGTCTTTGAACTGTTCAGTTGTAAGAAGTTGAGCTTCATCCATGCCTTTATCTCCTCCAGGCAGGTGGTAAGTGTAGCACCTAGATGGAGTAGATGGAGAGAACGAGAGAGCAAGAGAGGGAGGGATAGAGAGAGTGAGAGAAAGAGAGAGAAAGAGAGAGAGCAAGAGATTGAGTGATTGTCATCAATATATATGTGCCAGACTGTGGGTGGTATTGACTGGTGTCTCATCACTCCTCAATGGGCTATTGATTAGTCTACTATGAAACCCCTTGTAAGTGACACACACACTTGCACCACACTTGCACCACACACACACACACACGCGCGCGCGCGAGCGGGCACGTGCAGAGGGGGGGGGGGGGGGGCGTTGGGTGCCCAAGCACTTGCCCATGTGCCCCTTGATGACCAAAGTGCCCTTTTTTGGCAAGGCTTTTTAAAATTATTATTATTATTTATTAATTATTTATTGTAAAGAGCAATGCCCATGGTCCTCATCAATAATCATTTTAATAATATTATAAATCAAAATAAATATTTGAATGCCTGTCTGTCTGAGGTGCATGGTTTTCTGTTATGTTGGTGACGCGTCGCCCTCTCTCTTGGAATGACGGGCCCATTAGCCAATAGAAATCTTTAATACATTTTGATAAGTCCCAAACTATTCTAAATGTTACTTGTCCTTTCGGACAAGTTATGTTTTTGTAGGTTTTTATTGATTTTTGCTACTGAGCAGTCCGGTAGAGAGAGAGAGAGAGAGAGAGAGGAGGAATGGGAGATAGACCGGGGAAGACATTCGGCAAAGATCACCGGGTCCGGGAGTTGAACCCGGGTCGACTGTGTTGCACCGTAGTGCTGTATGCGGTGCGCCACTCGGGCGCCCAATCCCAAACTATTCTAAGGCATAATGATATAGTATGATGCAGTTTGTTGTAAGATTCTTACATTCTCTGAATATTGGTTGCTAATGCTATAGTTTGGCTGGTTACGTTACGCTGTAGTTGGCGTTCTAACATTTTGATACGTGTGCCCTTTTAAAAATGTTAGCACCTGCCCCTCTAAATGTCTCTGCAGGGCCCTGCACACACACACACACAGACACAGACACACACACAGATGCACAATACACCTCTGGCCTGCCCGGTCTGCAGCCTCCCATCACAATGCTATCTCCTCTCATTATGTTTTCTCAGTGCGTCCGCTCAGCTGCCAAGAGCTCACAGGGCCAGATAACCTATTGTTGCAGGCCCTGTCTATCAAGCGGCAGCCCCAGCTTATCAAAATGAACATTACCATAACACTGAACCCGCCGGCACCGCAGACGCCTCCGCCAGCAGGGATGGGAAATACCAGAGGTGAGCCACGCCGAGACCGCTATGCTATTCTCTGTAATGGTGCTCTGACATTTTCAATACTAAGGGTAAAGGAGGCTAATGGCTTTCCTAGTCTGTATGCCCACATGAAATTTGTGTATATGTGTGTGTGTGTGTGTGTGTATGAGTGTGTGTGTGTGTGTGTGTGTGTGTGTGTGTGCATGCATGATTTAGAAATGCTTCTCTGTATTATATGTATCTAATAATAATAATAATAATGAATTTTATTTATATAGCGCTTCTCAATAACCCGAATAGTCAGGAGCAAAGTAAAAACAAAGAAACAAAAGCAAAGAGACAAAAAAAAAGAAACAGCAAAGAAACAAAAACAAAAGGAACATGAGACCATGGGGGGAACAGGGAAGACAGCATGATAGCACAAAAAGACAGGAGACAGACATCAGTCAGGTTGGAGGGGGGTGGGGGGGGGTTATGGGTGGGGGGGGGGGTTAAAGGCAAGGGAGAACAGGTGGGTTTTGAGGCGAGCTTTGAAGGTGGAGAGTGTAGGGGAGTCTCTGATGGACTGGGGGAGGGAGTTCCAGAGTATGGGTGTAGTGCGGGAGAAGGCCCGATCACCAACGTTTTTGAGTTTGGATGTCGGGACAGTGAGGGAGGCAGTGGAGGAGGACCGGAGGGAACGGGTGGGGCGGTAGGGAAGAAGGACATCAGGCAGGTAGGGGGGGGCCAGGCTGTGGATGGCTTTGAAGGTGAGGAGTAGTGTTTTAAAGTTTATGCAGTGTTTGATCGGGAGCCAGTGGAGAGAGTGGAGGACAGGAGTGATGTGTTCACGGGACCGGGTGTTAGTGAGGAGGCGGACGGCTGAGTTTTGGACCATTTGCAGTTTATGGAGGGAGCGGGAGGTGATGCCAGTGAGGAGGGAGTTGCAATAGTCCTATTACATATAATTGTTAAAGGTGCTATAGATAATTGTTTTATGTATTTACTATTTTCTACATCCACAGAGCTTTTAGAAAGGTGCGGAATAAAACTATTGCTCTCCCTCCCAAAAATATATATAGATTAATTCATTTATGTTGGAGGGTCCAAAATTAATCTTGTTGTTTACATGTTGCGTGCATGTATTCCCTCCCTACTTCCCATTTCCCCATGTGGAACGCACCTCATTGGATAAATGCAGTGTGCCATGTCACTAAAGACATGCATGTTAGGCAGGGACTACAGATGAAAACTAGCTCATTAGCTAATTCTGGCACATTTACATTGATGTGGAAACTGAAGATGTTGATTAATGTGCACTGTCCCTGGGTAAGAAAATAAATAGATGAACTTACACTTAAACTTTTACTTCTTTGCTCTGGATGTCAAATAAACTGGATATAAGGAAGCCAACCTTTTCCTCTATTTCCATTACAGAAGGAACATTCCACTAGGGTGCATGGTTTTGTAGTTAAGGTTGAACCAAAGCACCTGGGACCTGACCTGACCTGTAAGTTGGGTAGTTCAAAATATATGTGGGAGAAGATGTCGGTATTCAGACGCTTTGCTCTGCAGGTGCTGACCTCTGAACCTTGGCGGCGCACCAGGAACATGCACATAGCTCGTCTTCAAGCACCTGTCCACTTCTTGCCAGATATTGTTTCTTCTGGAAATGTTTTATGTCAAGATAACAATACACTTTCTTTCATCCGTATCAGAGCATGTGAGCGGCGCGTAGCGGCCGAGAAATCCGCTCTTCGTTCGGGACGGCTTAGTTCCGCTCTCATTTGCTCATGTTGGCCCCCCCCCCCCATGCCGCTCTCCGCTTGCTCAGTGCTCATCTTCATTTGCTCATCAAGCGCTCTGCGCTCCGGCCCGCTCAGCAGATTTCTTTTATTTTTTTTTGGAGCATGATGTAAATTAGCTTGATTTGACCAAGCTACAACAGTTTGCACCCCCTGGGCCCCTTAACAATTGTTTGTATTGAGCCGTATTGTATTGTACCCATTCTGCAATCCGTTTTCAACCATTCTACTAGCTGTTGTCGTGAATTATCAAAATGAAGCATGAAAAATCCCAAGGAACTGTACAAATGATACCGGACGAAATACGGTTGTAAGTTGTATTACAAAATGGATCAAAAATCAGCTAGCTGTCTCCTTGCCAAAGCAACCCTTCCCCCAGCCAGAGCACACATTCCAAACTGAAAATAGTCTTCTGCAGGCAGTAGTTAAAACAGATGGCGTTGTCAGATAGGGTAGTTATAAAGGAGAGAAACACTGAACCCAGAAATGAGGGAGGTCAGATTACCTCTAAAAGATGGCCTTAGGAAACATTGCAACACACATGGCCAAAATAGCAAAGTTAATGGTATTTGAACAGATGCAACAGTCACCAATCCCGAGAATGGGTGACATGAGGTCATTCTGAGTCAGGAAAGCTGTCTATAGAAAACAGAAATAGGATAAAGACAAAATGATCAGGAAGTCTGCTCAATAGAACAACCAACCTATAGACTAAACTATTTTAGTTTAGAACAAAAATAGGAAGATATGGATCAATTCAAAAGTTAAAAGTAAACTGTCGGGGAGCTCCAGTAGCTCACCACGTACCGCGAGTGCTATTTCAGCGCCGTGGACAACCGTGCTCGTCACGGATCTGGGGCTGAGCGAGTTCGAATCCCGGACTGCAGCCGTGCCTTTCCCAGAGTGTCTTCCCCCCCATCTGAACCCTTTCAGCCTGCTTCTGTCGGTCGAACTTGACCAAGTATAAATGCGATAAACGTATAAAAGAGCCAGGGAAATGGCCAAAGTTTAAAAAAAAAATAAGTAAACTGTCAATCAAAACCACATTAGAATATTGGTTAAATAAACTGTAGAAAAGCTCTAGAGTTCGGGAAAAGTATTAAACTAACTTAGTTAGACTAAATAGGAAGTAATCTAAAAAGCATTTAATGCATATAAGTAAAACAAGTGATTTGAAATAGAACGGCTAATAGACAGTAGGATTCTCCCCATTATAGATCGCGTCAGGGTCACCTTGTAACGCTGTTTCGCAAGACCCAGATGACGTGTCACTCAAAAGGGATCTTCTAGAAGTAATTTAGCCAATAGGGAAGCAGGGGCTCTGGAGTGACGTCACCTGACGGGCAGGGAAAATGGGAGGGGATTTCTCTTTTAAATACTGCAGGGAAGCTGATGGAGACAGACAAGAGACACCCACCGACGGAGACAGAACAGAAAAGACTGCAGGGATCCAGACACGCAGAGGGACGATCCAAGCGCTCCCAGCTTGGAGAATCACGGACAACCAGGGTTGCCTTGGCAACCAGTACCAACAGAGAAAAGGCCTCGTGTTGCCGAGACAACCGCACCAGGAGAAGAACGCTCTGACCGGCCGCAGCCGATCAGACCGGGGCCGATAGCCACACCAAGGACGATGATTATATATAGGAAGAAGATTCAGTACGTGTTTGATTCATAGTTTGTGTTTATTAAGAATGGAATAAACACCACAGCTTGCTTTATTCAAACCACCTCGTCTGCGTTTCCTTCCTACAACCGAACACTTGAAATGCAAACAATGGAGAGTAGAAGGGTAAACACTATACGATCACAGAGACTAAGATATGAATGAAGAATACTTCACTGTCTAGCTTTACTATGCTAATGTGCGCTAGCCTAGCCGCAATGCTAAGTGTTTATACTGGCAGATCCCATTCACGTTAGCATGTAAGCTAACAACACCAGCACTCTTTTTGTGAGACTAAACTCTCCGCTCTGGGTGGTACATTGTGTTGATGTTGGTTTCGTTTCATCATTAAATGAGGCAGAACACAGTGCACCCCCTGGGCCCCTTAACAATTGTTTGTATTGAGCCGTATTGTATTGTACCCATTCTGCAATCCGTTTTCAACCATTCTACTAGCTGTCTAGCTGTACTATGCTAATGTATGCTAGACTAGCCGCAATGCTAAGTGTTTATACTGGCAGATCCCATTCACGTTAGCATGTAAGCTAACAACACCAGCGCTCTTTTTGTGAGACTAAACTCTCCGCTCTGGGTGGTACATTGTGTTGATGTTGGTTTCGTTTCATCAATAAATGAGGCAGAACACAGTGAATGTATCCTTTTTTTATTGCACTTTGTTTGTTTCTTGCTGAAAATAAATGTAGCTAAATAGTTCCCGAGGTGATTTAAAGATGGCGGATTTGTGTTTTGACTTAGCAGGATGTGTAGGGACTAGTGACAGTTCACCCTTCTGATTGGTTGAAAATGGCCTTCATGTTTGTACATCGCCACCTATTGCTTTGGCATTGTACTACATGTATATTACGTCAGTTTAAACCACTGTGTGATCGTGTGCACTGAGCGGCTGGGAGCGGAGGACAGCTCTCGCTCCGGAAGTCACTCTGACCCATTTTAAAGCCCACTCCGCACTCACTTCAAAATCCACCCGCTCCGCTCGCGCTCTGCTCCGCTCGCGCTCTGCTCGCGCTCTGCTCCGCTCGCGCTCTGCTCCGCTCGCGCTCTGCTCCGCTCACATGCTCTGGTCCGTATGTGTGTGTGTGTGTGTGTGTGTGTGTTTGTTTTCAATGTTAAAACCTTTGTGCAAATGACACATTTGATAATCAGTGGGCTATCAAAGTCCTTTTGATGCTCATAACAGGCCAAGGTGACGAATAATGACTAGGCAATATTTTTATAAATTAATAGCAATTCTATTCATTAATACCCCCTCCCATTCAGCCAGAAATCAGATATAATGAGTTCACTCTCACGACAGACTGAAAATAATGAAATAAATACAGAAATGGGGCCAAAATGTGAAAAAACTTTCAACGGTTAGGGTTGTGACCCTTTATGGTGCAAAATTCCTCTGCAAGGCAATTTGAGATTTATGAGAATATGAAATAATCATATCGAACACATCATGAAAAACACAATAAGCAAACAACAGCAGAACATCAATCAATATTATAGACCAAAGCCACTGATCATAAATAATACATTTTGAATCTATTATGATTGTATTCCATAAGGATGTGCACAAAAAACAACACTGAACCAGACAATATGGAAAATGGTCACGAGAGGCGCTGGACTTATTCCAGATTTTCTCAGGAGCTTAACCCTTTCACTGCCACACTACAGAAGGTTAACCCTTTCACTACCACACTACAGACGGTTTAACCTTCTGTAGTGTGGTAGTGAAAGGGTTAACCTTCTGTATTGTCGCAGTGAAAGGGTTAACCGTCTGTAGTGTGGTAGTGAAAGGGTTAACATTATGTAGTGTGGTAGTGAAATGGTTAACCCTTTGTCATGTGGTAGTGAAATGGTTAATCTTCTGTATTGTTGCAGTGAAAGGGTTAACAGTCTGTAGTGTGGTAGTGAAAGGGTTAACTGTCTGTAGTGTGGTAGTGAAAGGGTTAACCTCGGTAGTGTGGTAGTGAAAGGTTAACCCTCTGTCCTGTGGTAGTGAAAGGGTTAACCTTCTGTAGTGTGGTAGTAAAAGGGTTAACGTCTGTAGTGTGGTAGTGAAAGGGTTAACCTTCTGTAGTGTGGTAGTAAAAGGGTTAACCGTCTGTAGTGTGGTAGTGAAAGGCTTAACCCGTTCTGCATTGTGGTAGTAAAAGGGTTAACCTTTTGTAGTGTGGTAGTCAACGCGGTTTCATTGCTGGGTTAAGTACTTCTATTCTATTCACATAATATGCTTACTTCATATATCTACTCCATTCACATATATGCTTACCACTTGTATCTATTGCTATGTCCGCCCACTACAATCACATGAGCTGTCTAACGCCTGTCCCGTCTCCCTGTCCCCCTATGACTTGCTGTCCTGGAGTGCTGACCGGAGTGCCGGACGTCCCGCGATGATGTCGGGGAGTTCGCGACCCTCTCTGCGCCGCCCCCTATCTCCCTGTCTCCGGCTGTCCCTGAGCAATGACCGGAGTGTTGAATGTCCCGTGACTAAGACGGGGAGGACGTGACCCTCTTTGCGCCGCCCCTGTGCCTCAAATAGATACGCTATCAGCTCTATCTTTAATCTTTCAAAATGTTCAGTTGCTATCGCTATTTGCTTTATCTTTAATTTTTCAAAATGTTCAGTTGCTATTGCATGCACTCATCTGTGTTTCACTACTGCAACACTACTATCACCAACATCTAAGAAGGGAGATCCCCCCTTGAATGGCCCTTCTAAGGTTTCTCTCCTCCACACTGCCTGTGGAGCTTTTTTCCCTATTGTTAGGTTTTAGTGAGTTTTTCCTTACCTTCGTGTGGGGTATGTCTGGGAGTGCTTGCATTCTTTAATTTTTTATTTAAATGTTTTGCATTCATCTAAAAATTTTTAGACCTTATGTTGTTCTTGTTCTGTTCTTGACTTATTGTTATGTTTTCTTCTTGACTTATTTAAAGAAGACCTGTACGGCCCATGGGGACATTAACGTGTGTTGTCGGGCCTTATAAATAAATTTGATTTGATTTGATTTAGTGAAAGGGTTAAGTTTCAAGTCTGAAGACTATCTTGAGCAGCGCCTCAGAGGACATCCCTCTCTTCAGCTGGTATTGAGCCACTTAATACAAATGAAGGAAAACTCTGAGGGCCTGAATGTGGAGTCGTGAATTGAGTTATTACTGCAAGTCCACGCTGTGTGCATTTAGCCTCAAATCTGATGTGGGCCCTTGCTGCTCAGGGAATCTCACTTTGGTAAAGGGAAGACCATGTTGAGTCGCAGGATTAGATTAGAGATGGTTTTAACCCTTTCACTGCCACACAACAGCCGGTTAACCCTTTCACTGTGACAAATTACAGAATGTTAGCCCTTTACTATCACACAACCGACGGCGATGCAAGTGTCGCAAAGAGAGGAAAATCGAAAGTGGGCACTGACGCGGAGAGGGAGAGAAAGATGAGACAGAATGGTTACAAACTCCAGTTGTGTGTGTGTGTGTATGTGCATGTGCGTAAGTATGTGTACCAGTGTGTGTGTGAGAGGGAGAAATAGACAGAGAGACTGCATGTGAATGGAATGCTATTGACTCACTATTTTTAAATATTCACCGGTGCATCCCTGTATGCAAATATGATCCTCAGTATCACCGTATTTCCATGTGCATCCCTGCATTGCACACTGGCATTCCTTTATGAATACATTTTTCATGTCGGCGACGCTGACCTAAACGCCTCACATGCACAAGTGCCTGTGATCTGACATCAAACCTCTGAACGCACACCAGCAATTTACATAGACTCACAATGGACACAGGCATTACACGCACGTCACGTAGCTTTCACGCAGGCGGTGGCCGCTTCATATCGATTGCCAAGCTGCGGGGCCCAGTCTACCCGGTCGGGTGCTGAAAGACTGCGCAGTAGAGCTCACTAATGTCTTCACAGACATCTTTAACACCTCCCTGAGCCAAGCCGCTGTCCCCACATGCTTCACAGACACTACCATCATCCCGGTCCCAAAGAAGGCTTCTGCAGCCTGTTTCAATGACTACCGTCCCGTTGCACTGACCCCCATCATTATGAAGTGCTTTGAACGGCTAGTCATGCAACACATAAAATCCATCCTCCCTCCCTCCCTGGACCCCTTCCAGTTTGCATATCGGGCCAACCGGTCCACCGATGATGCAGGCTCCACTGCCCTCCGCTCAGCTCTCACCCATCTGGACGCTAAAAACTCATACGCCAGGATGCTGTTCATAAACTTCAGCATTTAACACCATCATCCCCCAACAGCTGAAAGAGAAACTGGACCTGCTGGGGCTGAGCACCTCGCTGTGCAATTGGCTGCTGGAGTTCGTGACCGGGAGACCACAGGCAGTTCGGGTTGGCAACAACACATCCAGCACCATCAACCTGAACACTGGGGCCCCTGTGTGCTCAGCCCCCTACTCTTCACCCTACTGACTCGCGACTGCACACCAAAATACAACACCAACCCTTTGTCAAGTTTGCGGAAGACACAACTGTGGTGGGGCTCATTAACAACAATGATCTCACTACAGGGACGAGCTGAGCCAACTGACCACGTGGTGCATTCTCAATGTGCAGAAAACCAAGGAGATTGTTGTCGACTTCCGGAGAGCGCACAATCAGCACCAAATTCCTGAGGACCTCTCCTGGAACACCAACACTGCATCACTGGCCAAGAAAGCTCAGCAGCGCCTCTACTTCCTCAGCAAACTGAGAAGAGCTGGAGCCTCAGTTTTCATAATTTCCTCCTTCTACCGGGGCACCATCGAGAGCCTCCTGACCAGCTGCATAACTGCGTGGTACGGCGGTTGCATGGCATCCTGCCGCAAGACCCTGCAGTGCACGTTCAGAACAGCTGAGAGGATCGTTGGTGCCCCCCTCCCCTCCCTCCAGGACATTTATAATACACACATGGCCCACAAAGCACTCCGCATCGCAGGCGACATCACCCACCCCTCACAACGCTTTTTCACTCTCCTGCCCTCCGGGAGGAGGATGAGGAGCCTCCGAGCTAGGACTAGCAGGCTGAAAGACAGCTTCATCCATCAGGCTGTCAGGAAGCTGAACTCTCTCCCACTTTATGTTGCGTTCACGTGACTTGAGAGGGCGTGTGCGTGTAATGTGTGCTTCGCCAGATTTAGTGAAACATGCACACATAACACTTGCGCACAGACACGCCAAAGACTATAACTGTGTACGCTTTTTCATTTATCTTCTATTCTGTTATTGATAGTAAAGTTATTAGATGGAGTTGAGACCTCTTCTGGGTTGTTTTGGGGAATATATCGCTTCCTGTTGTGATATTTTGGAGTAGAGTATTTTATTATAAATATAAGTATAAGCGGACCATTACTTGGTTACAATTATATACATTGTAAGACCACAGTTAATACTCATTTTTTTTATTAACTGTTATTGTGATTTAGTAGTTGTACAATCAGCTGGCAGTTAGAATAACACCAGCCAAGCCACTGAGGACCAGTCAACAAATTTTGTCTTTCATCTATTCTCTCAGAATCACCCCTGAATCAGCCTGTGTTCTCCTACTTTCAATATTCAGAACCATGGACAGCACCAGTGATCATGCAAGGACACAAGAGACAACTGCTTTATTGAAATAGGGTGCCAACACCAAAAGTTCATACTCTCCATACTTTTGTCCGTCAAAACGGACACAAATCTGGTGGAGATGGACACAGCTTCAACCCTATCCCTATGAAAATGTATTCAAAACATACATATATGGACAAATGCAATGGATCAATGTAGGCAGCCATACTCAAACACAGCTGTGACAATAACTGTAATCAATTTGTGATGTTACTCATCTATATTTCCATTCCTATCGATGAACTCACCATCATCATTAATGTTGTGTTTTCATTTAAGTGAATGTTATATTCTATACATGACAGTTGTAACGGTACACAGAAGCCATGGTTCGGTTCGGTATGAGTTCAGTACAACAAGAAAAAAATATGTATAATAATTATTATATATTTCTAATAATTATTATTATACGTATAATTTATACTTAGTTCCACCTAGGCTTACCGCGGTAGTCAGTCCATGATAACGGTGTCATTCTGTGTTCAGGAATCCACTTGAGTAAATTAATTGCCCCCACCGGTGTATACTTTCAGTTTCACTTCTAGAGTAGATTTTTATAATTTTTTTTTTTAACTTTTTCTGTATTTTTGCTTCCATCCCAATTTAGTCGTTATGCCAATTCCCTTCCTGGTCGTTGCGCGCATTGCCCCACTGTCTGTCTATGGAGGGTGTAGAACTACCACATGCCTCCTCCGATACATGTGGAGTCAGCCAGCCGCTTATTTTCACCTGACAGCGAGGACTCTTACTGGGGGAACGTAACGCGTGCAGAGGTTCACGCTATCTCCCCCCGCTCCCCTCCCTGCTGAACAGGCGCCCCGACTGACCAGTAGGAACCGCAGTTTACAACGACCAGGACACATACCCCGCCGGCTTCCCACCCGCTAACACTGCCAATTGTATTAGTAGGGACGACTGACCAAGCCGGAGGTACCGCTGACTGGATTCGATCGCAGAGTCTCTGCGGTGGTAGGCGAGTGCTTTCTCCACTGCGCTACCCAGCCGCGCCTCTTCTAGAGTAGATTTAACTTCATGTGAAGCAGAGAAAGAAGACTCTAGAGAAGAGATGCCATGTTACACAACAATGGTATTTTGGATTTAAACACTGCAGCTCGACTGGAGAGGAGCTCAGAGGACCAGTCCAGATCAGCAAAAGTACGTTTGCGTGTTTTAGTTTTTTTCTCTGATCAGCTGTGAGGGGAAAGTAGCGTGAACGTTAGTGTGTGTGTGTCTTTCCATTAGTTAACATAATTAGTAGGGATGTCCGATATTATCGGCCGACCGATATTATCGGCCGATATCGGCAGTAAAATGTGATATCGGAAAATATCGGTATCGGTTTAAAAAACAAAAAAAACAATAACAATATTTGTTATATATATATCCAGTGAAATTATTAGTTACCTGAAATTATTCAGTTTTTTGGACGGGGAAACCCTGCATATATCGGTATCGGTTGATATCGGTTGATATCGGTATCGGAAATTAAGAGTTGGACAATATCGGAATATCGGTGTCGGTAAAAAAGCCAATATCGAGCATCCCTAATAATTAGGCGAACAAGAAAACGATGAAAATGTTCAGCCTATTGTGTTACAAACATATTCATTCATGGTTTTGTTTCAGGGACACCTGTAGGGTGGGGAGAAACGCGTTAATTTGTTCTGTCGGCTTGTCACCATGCCTTTACAAGCTTCAACATTTTATTCATCATCTAAATGTCTCTCTCTCTCTCTCTCTCTCTCTCTCTCTCTCTCTCTCTCTCTCTCTCTCTCTCTCTCTCTCTCTCTCCTCTCCCTTCCGTCTGTCTATATGTGCCGCGAGCGTTCCAATGTTCCAATCAGTTTCATTTACCAGCTGCAGGCACCAAAGAAAGTCTGGCTCTCAGCACAGGGCCCTTGGTGTGGGTTCTGACTGCGAGACCACGGTCATAGGGGAGATGGTGGGGCTCCCGGTGGGGGATCCTGTGATCCTGTGACTCACCTCACGCACGCCATCCACTTTCTATTCTGTGAAATCAGGAAGTGGATTTTCTTTCTATTACAATTCAAATACTGAAAAACCCTATGGCATGAAAAGCTTGTATTATCCAACCTATTGGCAAGTAAAATGAGAGTGAATGTTTCATCATCAGAAAGTAAATGGTTTAAAATGGAAAATAGTTTTAATTGAAAATGTAATTGATCCCAACCCTGATGTGTGCACATGACACACACGCATAGAAACGTGGATGCAGTTCACATATATGCCAAGACATTATGGACACACACTTTACACAATTTATCTTGTGGCAAAAGTCACAAGATACATACATTTCCACATTCATGTATCTTATTGCCAGTTAAAAAGGTAATCTGCTGAGGTAGCTATTTGCATTGCAGAGGGGTGCATGGGAAGGGTAACCTTAGATTGGCCTTTTAAGATGCCTGTGCCTTTTCAATGCTATGCATTCCATTAATCCTCAGTGCCCCCACATGCACGCAGGCACAGACCCACATGCAATAACAATTTACCCTAAGTTACTGTTGCTACATGGTTGGAGGAGCCCAGTACAGTAGTGTTAACAGAAACAATGGCAGCTGTCAGTGTCATGAAAGATTAGTGGGCTATTGTGAAGAGATTGATAAGAGGCAGAGGCAATAACACTCACAAACAACTCATGCAAAAAACGCAATTGTCGTATTTATTATCATTATAATGATTGAATTCCGATGATGTCGGTAGAATGGACACTGTTGAAGTTATGTGTTATATACGATTGCATGTAACTGTCTAACTGTTTCCACAAGAGGGCGCTATATGTGTAGCTATTGAAGCTGATGCCAGGTAAGTCAAGTCAAGTCAAGTCAAGTCAAGTCAAGAGTTTTATTTGTCACGGCATACGAGTATACAATGAAATGCGGGTGGTCTTGCCCGCAACGATGTGCAATACAGTGGTACAACATATAATAGAATCCAATACAAAAAACATTGTGCAATAACAGGTAACAGGTAACATGGTGTGACATCTCGGTATTTGTACATAGTTATTTACAGAGCCTATAGGACATGCTAGGTAGCTTTGGTAGTGCAATACACTGTTACTGTTGCTAATACTAATTTAAAGTGGCCTTTCCTTTTGGTAATAAGTGTGGGTGAATGCGGCATGAGTGTGTGCCCGCTCATGTTAAAGTGTTAAAGTGGCTGCTAGTGTGTGAGCATGCACAGCGTGCGTGTCTTGTGTGCTCATGTGTGCTTATGTGTGGATAGTTCAGTGTTCTGTGGTACTCAATGTTCATTGTTCAAGACTCTGATGGCCTGGGGGAAGAAGCTGAGCCTAAGCCTCTCTGTCCTAGTAGCTGGGGTTCGCAGGCGTCTGCCTGACCTCAGCAGCTGAAACAGGCTGTTATTGGGGTGGTGGGGGTCTTTCATTATTCTGCAGGCTCTGGATTTGCACCTCTTGTTGTATAGAACCTGCAGGGGAGGTAGTGCAATACCCGTGGTACGCTCGGCTGAGCGCACCACTCTCTGTAGGGCCTTCTTGTCCTGTGCCGTGCTGTTTCCATACCAGGTAGTGATGTTTCCGGTCAAGATGCTCTCTACAGCTCCTGAGTAGAAGGACTGGAGTATCTTCCCCAATACTCTGAACTTCCTTAACTGTCTCAGGTGGTAGAGGCGCTGTTTCGCCTTCTTTACTACTGTGTCTATGTGTGTTGAACATGTCAGATCCTCTGAGATGTGGACCCCCAGGTACTTATAGCTGCTCACCCTGTCCACGGTAGCCCCGTTAATCATCAGTGGTGTGTGTGTCTCCTGCTGTCCTCTCCTATAATCCACGATCAGCTCCTTGGTCTCACGTGCCACGACGGCGTCACGTGATCTTTGTTGGTAGGCGGGGAATAACAAGATGGAGTCGTGATCACTCGAGCTTGAAGACCCCGTTAATGGCGGAGCGGCTACTGCCTTGTAGCCGGCTCTGAACGGGGAATAACAGTGGTCTAGCGTGTTCCTCCCTCTCGTGGAGCAGGCGATGTGCTGAAAAAAGGACGGCATCACTTTCTTCAGGTTCGCCTGGTTGAAATCGCCAGCCACTATCATCGCCGCGTCCGGGTGTTTTATCTGGTGTCTGTTCAGGTGATCATGTAGTTCCCCCAGCGCTTTGCCAGTATTCGCCTGTGGGGGAATATATACGGCGGTCATGATGACCGCGGTAAACTCCCGGGGGAGGTGGAACGGACGGCACAGGATAGAAAGATGTTCCATGTCCGGGGAACACGAGCTCGAGAGAACATGCACCCCTTCGGGATTAACCCAGGAATTGTTCGTGAGGATGCAGACCCCGCCGCCGATGCTCTTTCCTGAGGCTGCCATTCGATCTGCACGTAATACGGTGAAGGCGTCCGAGGGAGAGACGCTTTTGTCCGGAGTCGCCGACGTGAGCCATGTTTCCGTGAAACACATGATGTTGATGTCTCTCATCTCCCGTTGGAAGCGGAGGTATAAAAAGAGGTATAAAAGGAGATGTTACCTCCCCCTCTATCTCTTCCTCCGTCGCCTCTCATAAGGAGAAGGTCTCGTGTACTGTTGGGTGCAATGTGAATAATAAACCACGCCAAAGGCTAAAGAGAGAAACCTTGTCGTCATGAACCTATTATTGTCGCTCCACAGCTGACTCTGTCAACAGACGCAATCACCAACTATTTATCCCAAATGAAGCATTTGACCAGTTCCATCACCTGTGCATTGTACATAGCCGCCTGGCCCTAAGAGCACCGGGAGCGGCTGCTCTATGACTATTGAACTTGGGGGAGCAAGGATATGATCTTGCTCCACCACTTTTTGATCATATGAAAAATATGATATACCCCCCCCCAATATATAAATCTAACCATAAGCCCATAACTACGTAATTTCAATCAAATTAATAATACGCAATGACACTTAATAACACGTTTTTAAGTTTCCAAAGATTGCGAACCCCCCCCCCCCCCTGCCCCATTATGGTTTGATCCAGTTCCTCCCATCTCCAGCGCGTAGACCTTGGCTCACTGCCTCACAGCGCTGCAGTCTGGCTGCACGAGTCAGTGTAAATATCAAAGCCCACAGAGTGTGTCATAATATTGGTGGCAGGCAGGCTTTTCCAGTAAGTTGTTCAAATAAAAGGATTATGTTAGACATAAGTTACTATTGAGTGGTAGTAGAACTTCTACGGTTCTACCACGCAATACATAAAAGTGTTTCACGGTCCCGAATTGCGATCTGGTGATACGGTTTCCTCGAATAAATAATAATAACGTTTCCCTATCTGGTTGGCGTTAGCTTTAGTGCTAGCCGCTAGCTAACGTTATCTAGATATGTGGTGTGAGCTCAGCTGGATGACGTTGACTTCATTTCCAAACGTTAACGCTATCGCTATCTATATGGCAGACGAGCAGGGCCGGATTAACGACGGCCGCGGCCCGTGGGCCTATAGTGACGAGGGGCCTCCATTTTTTTTTTTTACTTTTTTTTTTTTTTTTTTTTAGATCGATGTCATGATTGTGCACTGCAGACTCAGGGAGGAGGCAGAGAAGGAGAGAAAGAGACACAAGATTTACAGGTAATGGAAATATATCTTTTTTCTCTTTCTTATTAAAAACTTGGCCTATTTGAAAGGAGATTGATTTAATAAAAATGAATGAGCGAAAAATCAATATACAGTATAATATATTATTATTATAGTAATTGGCTATCATACTGCAATATAAACTGAGTTTTATAGTGAAAAGAGCAGCTTTATTGGTCAAGATTGAAGGCTCTATATTGCAGGAAATTGCACGTACAGGTTCATTACATTTAAAAAAAAGTCTGCCAAAAAAAAACATCCCTTGCCTGTCAAAAAAAAAAAAAAAAAAAAGAAAAAATTATAATACATTTTTTTTTTTTAATAGAAATTATATTCTTGCACCCCCACTTTCAACTATAACTAGGCGGCCATGGCATTGTATGTTACTATTGCACTTTACTATTACATTTGCACTCTGGTTGGATGTTGTATTGTACTTGTGCTGTATGATGACAATACATTTGAAATCGAATCGAATTGTGATCAGTCGCAAATCGGTTCCGCGCTACCTGTTGGATACAAGGATTAGCACAACAGAGATGCAACGGCAGTTTTGCACACTGCCCTGGCCTTATAAGGAGCTGGCTGGGCGTGTCTGTATGCAAATTCAGGGATACTGGCACGTGCTGCCAGTTTAAGAATGTGTGATATACTCTATTCAGCGGCGCACAGCTGTGAACGTTTTCGCCCACTTACGAAGACCGTTTCACGCATTCAGGAATCCGGAGGAGGATTTCCGTAAATCTGTTTGCACAAAATGTTTACCAAGATATTTACCAAGGCACTTATGAACACGTTCTGGAATGAGGACCATTGTGTTTTCTAATGATGTCCAGTGACAGCATGTATAGTGACGAGAATAATATATAATTTATACAGTATATATATTATATATATAATATAATAATAGTGAACCAAGGCAGCTTGGTCCCTTCTGGAACTCCAAAGTAGGTGTCATGTTTCTCAGAAGGATGATATCCAAGCCTGACGTAATATCTTCTCCCTTGATGAGGCACCCCAGGTGTACAATACCTCATTATTACTTGCCATTGGGAGCCACTTGTCTCACCAACTAGCTGACTGCCAGTAGATGAGACAAGTGAGATGAGACAAAATGGGGGACCCTGGTGGAAACAAGACGAAAGTCTTTCTCTGGTCTGCATCCCCTTAACAATTGTATGTATTGAGATGTACTGTACTGTACCCATTCTGCAATCTGTTAATAAACTTTTCAATCAATCAATCAATCAATGTCTCTCCCACATACCCCATTAAAAAGGTCATCTGCTGAGGTAGCTATTTGCATATCAGAGGAGTGCATCATGGGAAGCGTAACCTTAGATTGGCCTCTTAAGATGCCTGTGCCTTTTCAACGCAATACAATCCTCAGTCTCAAGCTGTTTCTGTTGCAGCATTGTGAAGATGAACGCTTTCATCTTGGTGGTCGTGAAGGATTAGAAAATACTTAAAGTAATTCATATGGATGGCATTGTATTTGATGCACCCATGAACCCACACACGTGTGTGTGTGTGTGTGTGTGTGTGTGCATGCATGTGCATGTGTGTGCACGTGTTTGTTTATTTGTTTGAAAGTAAGAAATATGAAGGAGAGAGAAATAGATATATGGAGAGAGAGAGAAATATATATATATATAGAGAGAGAGAGAGCGAGAGAGAGAGAGAGAGAGAGAGAAATAGATATATGGAGAGAGAGAGACATATATATATATATATATATATATATAGAGAGAGAGAGAGAGAGAGAGAGAGAGAGAGAGAGAGAGAGAGAGAGAGAGAGAGAGAGAGAGAGAGAGAGAGAGAGAGAGAGAGAAAAGAAAGTGAAAGAGAGAGGCCCCCGAGTTGCCTCTGCAGAGCCTGAGGGAAACCAGGACCCCATCTCTGCTGAGCTGGTCTTTTCTTCTGCTTGCCTTAAATGAGGTCCACTGGGCGCTTCCTACTCCTACTGACACAAGAAGCGAGCAAGCCTTGGCTTACGGAATTTGTAGTTCACATTAAAGGCCCTTTCTTCTTTCACAAATATAGTTTCAGATGGTCTATGTAAGTTAGGACATTGTAGATTTCTCCCCTCTTGCCCTTTAAAACATGTACTCATATGGGAACTCCTTGATGACTAGTATTAGCCTAATTAGGCTTCAATACAAATTCAAGGACAAGTAAAGAGCAGTAATCACTTCTCAGGAGACCAGACTGCCTCGTTTGGATCAATAACCACAGTAATGAGACTGAATAGCATGCTTAAGATTTCCCCCAACAGTCCCTGGTTGGGTAATTAGGCTGTTAGCAAGGTTTTGAAGATATTCTCAATGAAATCTGTGTGTGGACACCGGTCATTTGCATAGCTCCTCATGCTGCTGTGTAAGCTATTATGCTTAGTCCTGTGACTAAGCATAGCATACAGTATATGAAAGGATGATACTTACATTGTAACTTATCCTGAGCATAGCCCTTACCAAGCCAAACTGAATAATTATATAGAACAATAATAGATTATTTCAACTTTCATTCTGCCATCACGCAGTTTAAAAAACTTTTTTTTTAAATTATGTAATGTGCAAAGTCATGCGACACATGGATGATTATCCTACCTCACTAACGAAGCCCTGTCTCGAGTCGTCATCATACTAATGATACAATACGACTCCTCAATGCTCCATTTTGCCTGTGTTGCTGCTTTGATGCTTGATGTTTTTGTGACTCCCCCACCCAAAAGAACTAAGCAAAAGGTCAGCTTGGTATTAGACTATTTGAAATAAACTGGGCCTGTGTGTGTGTGTGTGTGTGTGTGTGTGTGTGTGTATGTGTGTGTGCGTGCGTGCGTGCGTGCGTGTGTGTGTGCGTGCGTGCGTGCGTGCGTGCGTGCGTGTGTGTGTGTGTGTGTGTGTGTGTGTGAACCCAGACCAGGGCAGTGAATTGAGGAGAAAATCCATCCAGAAACAGAATTCATTACAGTGATTTGGGATTGTTGATATGAGTGTTATGATTGTTATGACGTATTGAACAAGTCTCCACCAAAGCTAGAAACAAGAATCAACTCTTTTGATGATGCCAAATGGCATGATGAGCGAAAATGTTCTTATAACCCCGCCCCCCACTCCACAGCCCCTGCACCTTATCCAAACTGCAGACTCATCCTGCCAGCCTTATCCCCATTCCAGTAGCTTGGCACTGCCAGTCAGTCTAGATGGGTAGTGCCAGGCTCAGCCACCATCTGTGCAGGCCTCATTGAGACAGAGTGGACTACAGTATGCCTCTCTGCACACACATATAAACACGTGCATACGTTTGCATGTTAGTAGACATGCAGATATCTAACCACACGCACGCACACACACGCAAATGATGAAGACAACTTACATAATTTTGTATTAGTCTTTGTTTGCCAGTGGCACTACAACTATCAGTTCTTAGAAGTGATAGTGAAAGCTTAGCCCACTGAATCTTGCTTCGCCTGGTTGGTGCCAAACTAGACCCATCTATCCATGTTCAGTTGCGATCCATTCATCCATTGCAGCTCCTACTACTGGGAGCTGTCAGGCACTGTAAGCTACATTATGGCAGTTGTCAAAAAGGGGGTTTTGGGAGCCGTTTGAAGGATGGGTGAGTTTCTGGCTGGTATTGGGAAATTCCCATTTCCCAGGCCAACTGTCATAGTTCAAAAACCTCCTCCGCTTCCGAATCTGTACACCTGATTTAATTCACAAACCTGTGAATTCAAGTGCTGTTACAAAAAGCTCTGTCTGGTTTTTGCTTGTGGATAATCTAGGTGCCTAATCACATGAGATTGACCTGTGAGCCATCCACAACCCACCCTTCTCTCAATCCCCCTCCTCACCCCCTACTTTACTTACTGCCCTCTCTCTCCCCCCGCCCCCCTCTTCCATAGTCATGTGTATTCGTTGTTGTCCTTCATTGTCTTTAGTTGTCATTTGTCTAGTCTGAGTTCCCCCCCTCCGAGAGGACAATGAAATGTCACTATTTTTCTTATTTTACAAAAAAAAATATTTAATTTTGCACTGTAAATAGTTAAAATGTATAATAAATAAAAGTTGTCCCCCGAAGAGGGGGTGGATGGAGTGCCCTCAAAAAAGGGCCGGGAGTAAAAAATATATATATAAAAAAGCTAAAAGAAAAGCTCTGTCACTTCTCTTAGTAAACAAGGGTGATGTAGTGCACCACAAAGCACCACTTCCTTATGCTTCAGCACAACCTCTCTCACACAACACTTCCATGAAGTTACAAACGTTATAAACTGTATTGAAAACGTTGATGTTGTGAACACATGATATTGGCCATAAAGTCCACTAATCCTGCATAACCATAACGCTTTCTAAAGAAAACGGAAATTCAATTACCATGCCTCTGTAGGGCATTAACTAAATTAACCACACGGAAACCCCATGACCACACAGGGAGAAATATCTACTTCACTCTTTATGCTAATATCCGACAGCACAGCATCCAGGACATGACTATTACATGAGCTCATTCACACTGTTCAGTCTTTGATGTGATCATGAGGGCATCGCTCTTAGTGTGTGTGTGTGTGTGTGTGTGTCTGTGTGCGCATATATGCGTGTGCATGTTCAAACCATTCTAATTAGGATTCAGATGGTTAATGGGCACAGGGCTGATGGTGTGTGGTGGACTGAGTCTAACATATAGTAGACACCAGGGGGACATACATCCTCACACACTTTAAACAGAAATCTGCACAAATGTGTGTGTGTGTGCACTCTCTCTACCCAAGGACCAAGCTGGTCCCATCTGTCGGTCCCGTCTGCCGGTCCGTCTGCCGGTCCGTCCCAAAAAGGTCAAAAGGTTTGCCACAATGTGGCACATGATGGAGACATGCAATTTGTCACAATTATAGACATTGGTGTGCACAGTATCACAGTAGAAATATCACACACCTCAGCCTGATGGTGGCGCTACAATCAAACATCAAAATATCAAACAGCATTGACAGGATTTTGTACACATACAGTTCTGCCAATAGGACCAAGGTTAAATAAGATAAGATGATAAGATCAAATATTCCTTTATTGATCCCCTTCAGGAAATTCAGGATAAAAAAATGTATTATAAAATACTACCATACCACCATATAGAAAGCTCTTTTGGAAAGTAACTGTTCCCCCAAGCACTCCTAGGTTGTTCATCTAATTCTCCTGAAACAATCTCTGTGGCATCTGGGGACCGACATCTTTCATTGAGTACTTCTGAAAGTTGCTAAGCCAAACCACATCCAATAGAATATTGGAAAACCGTGTTGTAAACAGGAAGTGACGTGTTATGTCTGATTTGCACCAAACCTAGCCCCACCTATTTAACTCCATGATGGGGAAGAGGTCTTTAAAGTTTTGTGTCATTTGGCACACATACTGGTGTTATTGAGTTATGTTTTAGTTTTTTATTAAAAAAAAAAATTCCATTTCATTGCTAGAGATCAATGATTTGTTTTTGTTTTATATTGTTTTATATTTACATGTTCGAAATAAAGATTTCAGATCAAATCAAATCAAAATCTACCAATGCCTCAAAACAATTACAAAATTCACACAGGTTGGCAAATGGTGGAGCTACACTCAAAGGTCAGAAACAACTCAAATTTCGAATTTCTATTTTTTAAATGATATACTAGCGAAAAGGCTGGATAACTGCATGTAAAGAAAACACACCAACACCTAGCATTAGCTACTACCCACACACTCTAGCCTGGAAGCCAGCACGCACAAACAATATACACCGATAGGCCTACCTTCACCCACAATGTAGCCTTCACAGTGTAGACTGAGACTGGCACAGACAATGAATTGGGTGAAAGGACATGAGTGGACATGAGAAGTCAGTGAGGTCGTCAGACGGTGATCCGTGCAGTGGTGTATTATTCACAGTGTTAGGGTTTGAAACCGACCTCAAACGCACGGCACAGACAGGTAGTTCAGAGTTAGCCAAATACTAGGGCGTATTTATTTTCAGAGTCAAAAAGGAGCAAGTAACAATCTTGAAACAAAGGGAGACTGCCTTCAGCAGAGTTATCTGCGGCTCTGCAGATCCTCTTGGTGTTCGAGGTGGGGAAACGGTATTGACGCTGAAGCGGCTCTGCAGATACTCCCAGCTTCAACTCGAGGTGGAAAAGAGAGAGAGAGAGAGAGGTAAATAACAGTCCACATCACACAGAGGAAGTGCGGTCTCCTCCTCCCTTGCTGAGTCCAGAACAAACAAAACGATATCTTCAGTGTTCACCACAACACACAATTTAGCTGAGGGTCAGTGCAAAACAAAAACGATAAACTTCTGTGTCTCTTCTAAACACACACCCCAGCTGATTCCAGTGCAAGCAAATGATAATCTTCAGTGTCTCCTTTAACACACAACTTAGCTGAGTCAAGTGTAAGCAAAAATAGAACTCTTCAGTGTTCTTCAAAACACACAAAACAGAATCGTCCAAAAAAGGGTTTGGTTCAAACTCACCAAAGCGCAAGAGTAAAGCGGGTAAACGAGGCGCAGCTCAAAACGGGGGACAAGGTCTTCACCAGCGGCAATCCACAGATGTCCTGGAGGGAGAGTAGACGAGGCACAGCAACGGGGAACAACAGGCAGAAACAGAAGTATTCAAAGCAGTTATACTCAAAACGACCCGACCTCGATTGAAGGGAAGTCCCAGTATAAAAAGCCTCTGGGGCGCTAATCAAAAACTATGACAGGTGCGCGCTGGAATTGATACTTGCTCCAAAAGCGTGTGGCGGGGAATGCACCAATCAACACAGCACCTTAAAGGAGCGGAGCGTGTGGCGGGGAATGCACCAATCAACACAGTACCTTAAAGGAGCGGAGCGTGTGGCGGGGACTGAACCAATCCTCACACACTCTTCCAAACTAAACATTTTTGCAATCTTCTGTAGATGTCCACAGCAGTATTTGCAGTGCGACATATCCATGGCAAGGTAATATTTTAATCCAAGTGAAGCCTCTGTTTGACCCTAACATCATGAGAGCTGCCTGCTAGCAGCCTGGTAGCTAGCCGCCCCCCCCCCCCCCCCCCCCCTGAATGAAAAAAAAATAATATAATATAAATAATCTTTTTTTTGATCATTCCTTTGGGCTGTGGGGGTGCTTAATGTCTGAAGGAGTTGACTGAAGGCTTCTTGTCCTCTGCGAAAGGATGCAATTATTATTTATTTAAAAATAATTGTATTATATATTATTCATATATAAAATGTGTCAACTGATGGATACATCTTGATATTTGTCTAGTGTGTTCATTAGATGGGTGAAATCCTCTTTTAGTGCCTCTGTGGCCATTTCCTTAGGCAATTAGCCTCGCTGGTATGCACGCTTCTAGGCCTCTTTGCTTTTGGAAAGAATGAAAAAACGTTTTATTTTAAAGGGGACATGCATTGCTATTCCTAGCACTATTTGGGCAACTTTACACAATTCCTGTGAGTCTATTGAACACATCTGTAAGGTTTTATTCCAGAAAATTCATTGTTTTATATTTCTAATCAAGTACTCAAAAGCCACATTTTTCTCACTTTGGATTTCAGTCTGCGACTGGCAGAGAGAGAGATAGAGAGAGACTGAGGGGGATACTAATGAATTTCGCCGCGGGGGGCATAATCCCACGGGACAATGCATTGGTAACTTGTTTCAAATTACAATATATACCTCTGTGATTATTATTGTACGGATCGGAATACGGGCGTGCGCGGGGAGCATGCGCAAAGATATTACAGTGATATGCTAGTGCTCCCGACGACTCGAGAGAGAGATAGAGAGGGAGAGAGGGAGGGAGAGAGAGAGAGAGAGACAGACAGAGAGACGACAGCGCGACGCGCGTGTGTGTATGTGTGCTCTGTCGCGAGTGTGTGTAAACTAAGCAGGGGCAGACAGCTGAGGAGAGATCGCTCAGAGAAATGCAGCATATGAGCCTCTCTCTCTCTCTCTCTCTATCTGTTTCTCCCTCTCTCTCCTCTCCCTCTCTCTCTCCCTCTCTCTGGCTCGCTCTCTGCCTATCCCGTTTGAAGAGTGTCGGGTTTCACTATGCGCTACAACCACAGAGCCAATCAGATCAGCTCCACCAGCTCCCAGTTACGTCACCGAGCGAGTCAAATCAGAATGACCTAATTAACTGAGGAGGACATTTTCTCAACTGAATGAGAGCAATCCGCCAATATGGTATTTAGAGACACAGACCCATTGATACTAACCCCTATTACTATATAACAATGCTAAACACTGAAAAAAGCCATTTATAATGCATGTCCCCTTTAAATAAAAAGAATATGTCGGTTTTTTTTTGCATTCGACTAAGAGGTTGGCAGTCGACTACGGCCCCTTTCAATCAATTAGTCGACTATTCGACTAGTTGAGGTCAGCCCTATTGGTAGCTAACCAATGTTAGCTTCAAACATGGCTTCCTCACGTTAAGTAAAAAAAAAAAAAAAAAAAGCTAAACGTTACCAGAGACGGGAAGGAACCGAGACATGGAACTCCTGCCTACTTCTATCACCAGCTCTGGGAAAATAAGCAGACAAGGGCCTCTATGAAATGAATGGACTGAGACATTACATTTGTTGATACCAGTAAATGTTTAGGGTCTTAGAAACATATCGACATTTTAAAACTCGGAATGTAATTCAGTGGATCTTTTTTTAAAAGGGGATTTTTGTTATATTTTGGGTGCATAATACTAGGAGTGTAAAGGTACACGTATCCGTACCGAACCGAACCGTTTCAGTGTGTACCGTATACCGTACCGTACCGAACGGCTGTGTAGTGTACCGAACGAATACAACGGTATGTTAACCACTAACGACCGCCCACCGGGGCTGTTTTTTCCACAATCTAATATAATTATTATTTATTTTTTACAAGTCGATTATTAATTTCAATACAGAATATTTGTTGACAGCCCTACAAGTACAAGTTACTGCACACTACATCACCCCTGAGTGGAACATGGAAAGCCAAACTTTCCCCACTGTACCAAAAACCTGTATCAAACCTTGACTTCAAAACCATGGTTTTTGTGTACCGTTACACCCCTAGTGCATACTGATGACGTATTTTACCTTTTTTGATGATTTACAAACAACAAGGGTAAGTTAGGCTAACGATTTGGCTAGTTTTGATATAACATTTTCAAAATATTGAATTAAAAAAACACACACACACACATCCAAGTCCACACACACACACACACACACACACACACACACACACACACACACACACACACACACACACACACACACACACACAGTCACACACGCACACACACGCGCACACACGCACACACACACACACATAATGAATAATGGTTGAAGTGGGAGACAAAGAGAACTAGACATTTACAAAGCACTTCCTCTGCTTTCATCTCCCGGGAGGGCCATCGCTCACACACTGAATGGATCCTGAGAGAGAGATGGAGATAGCATTTATATGCTTCATGTATACTGCTGATGACCTTGCACACACACCACACACACACACACACACACACACACACACACACACACACACACACACACACACACACACACACACACACACACACACACACACACACACACACACACACACACACACACACACACACACACACACACACACACACACACACACACACACACACACACACACACACACACACACACACACACACCTTTTCACATGTTGTGGGGACATTCCATAGGATTACTTGATTCTCTAACTCAGTGGTTCCCAAAGTGGGGGTTGCGACCTCCAGGGGGGTCGCGAGCCGCCGCGGGGGGGTCGCCAGATAATAAAAAAAAATATATATATATCCAAAAAAATATATATATATATTTTTTTTTATGCAGTCAGGCCACTGAACTTAGAAGCAGGCAGGTCAGTGTTTCTAGTTGCAGCAGCACATTAGTTAGATAACCTAGGTGGGGAACAACCAGGAGATCACTGCAACTCACACAAGTTGGATAACTAACTACTCTCTCTCTCCTCTCTCTCTCTCTCTCTCTCTCTCTCTCTCTCTCTCTCTCTCTCTCTCTCTCTCTCTCTCTCTCTCTCTCTCTCTCTCTCTCTCTCTCTCTCTCTCTCTCTCTCTCTCTCTCTCTCTCTCTCTCTCTCTCTCTCTCTCTCTCACACACACACACAAAGGGAGCCGCATGTGATTGGTGGAGGCGGGACCCTTACAAAAAACTGTTGTTGCTAATCATTGACACATGCTAGCCTGTAATAATCCCCCCCAGAAAAATCTACTTTGCATTTGATATATTGCAAATATATGCCATCACACACACTGGCATTTAAAGGGTTAGAATTATAAAATGAATATGTGGTGTTATGATCAGGGCTGAAGTTGAATAAAATATTGTATTTTTCTGATCTGACATTACAAAAAAACTGAAAATCCATCAAAATCAGTGTTGTTGCTAATCATACATTATGCTAGCCTGTTTTTTAACAATAATTTGTGATGCCATCACAAACACTGGCATTTAAAGGGTACAAATAAAAAAAATCCTGCACCAGAATGCAGGAAATTAAGTCTTTGTAACAAAAGAATTCCTGGTGGGGGAAACAGGGCGGCTAGGTGGTGTAGTGGGCAAGGCACTCGCCACCAGTGTGGAGACGCTAGGATTCGCGTGTTCGAATCCAGCTCTCCACATTGTTTTCAGTTTGGCTGGTCGTCCGCAGTAATACACATTGGCCGTATTACGGGGAGGGAAAACTGAAGGGTGGGGATCGAACGTTGTGAACAAGCGACTCCTACAAGTCGGTTGGTGCGCCTGCGCAGTAGAATCAGGAAGTGTCGGGGGCAGCGTGAGCCTCCCACGCGTTACTCCTCGACACTGAGAGATCGAGCTGCGCAGGTGAAAAGATGCGACTGCTGTTACCTCAAGTACCGGAGGGGACTTGTGCTATGTATGACTTAGTCCACATTGCAGCCGGCTTGTGGGAGGCAAGAAACAGCGTTCGTGACAGGGGAGGGTTGAATTGGATGATACGAAATTGGGATGGGAGAAAATATGGAAAAATGGGAGAAAAAGTGGATAAAAAAAAATAAAAAAAATTCCTGGTGGGGGACCCCCAGACCCCCCGCTTAAAAAGTGGCCTGACTGGGGCTATATTTTGCACTATATTTCCTGGCCTGAATGATTTCCCCAGTCCGGCCCTGGTGTGTGCGTTTGAACGTTTTGCATGTTTCAACCATACATTTCCATTTTATTAAAAATAAAAAAAAAATCCCCCCCCCCCCCTCCTATAATAGTGGGGGTCGCGGCTCTCTGACACCGTTATTTGGGGGTCGCGGCCTGAAAGTTTGGGAACCCCTGCTCTAACTAACCCACTATGACTCTACTGTGCCCAATAACACCAACTATAAACCTTTTATATTATACCTGAAGGCTGGGGAAATGAACAATCGGACATATGACAGTTTTATTGGCATAATGTCCACACTCTTATCTGTCCAATTGTCAGTTCTTGGCAACATATCTGAACGTTGAGTGTAGGATATGTAACAGTAAAGTGCAACAGTAATATAAAATCAAGCCATTTCTACACTGGCTCTCAGATGTGCGGAAGCAATGTTATAAATAAATAAAACCAACAATGAATTGAACAAGGCACTGAACCCCAAAAGTACTCCAGGGGCGCTGGACTACGGGCGACCCTGCGCTCTGACCTCTCTGACGAAATGTATATGTGTGGGGGACTGTGTGTACAGTATGTGCAACTAGGAGGGATACGTGAAAAGACATATTTCAATTGCCTTGCATGCATTGACAATAAAGTAATGTTTTTCTAAAACATTCAACACCTTTTTTAAAGAACATGCTTGAACACATGTTGCAACAAACACCCGTGTTGTGAAATTAACACAAGACAGGATCGTCCTTATATATCGTCCCTAACTTGATAGTACTTGGATGTGCTGATACACAGCATTGAAACATGATTGTCGCTGACAAGCAGAACGTCCTTTTAAAGAGTGTGTTTCTGCCACAACTCATATAGGATGTGCAGCGGTGCGGCATCATGATAACAATGATGTCTCCTCAGACCATTTAGCCTCACTCACAGCTGATAGCCATGTAACAAGCTAGCACACTATACCACACATGGTACACTCTCTTAAATGACTGCTTGTTATTCAGTGACAAAAAGGCCATCACAACAGACGCAGGGCACTCTCTCTCTCTCTCTCTGCCCATTTCTCTCATCTCACTTTACTCCCTCCCTCCCTTCCTCCCCTTCTGAGAATAACACAGAAACGTCTGAGAAGAGGAATCCTTCTGAGGCCCTTATTTTGTTCGTAAATCTGGCCGCCTCTCCGTCTTCTAGTGTGGCTCCGAATCACAGTCATCCATAACACTCTGGCTGTGTGTCACCCAAACTGGGCCACATTTCAGCACAGCCACTAAGAGAGATTAATCTAAAGAAGAGGAGAGGAATAGGAAAGAGAGTGCTGAAGGGGTACGCCTCCAAGGACTCCACCTATATGCACCAGTCTCCAACCTGAAGTGATTTACCTGAATATTATTATTTATCTATTTTTCAAAGTGTGTATTTCATTGAGATAAATACTATTGAAGATGATTCAGTGAGCTCAAAATGATATTTGTGAGATCGCCTGAGATCTGCAGGTTGTGTATGTGGGGAAAAGGAGCTTATGATCAGTTCTTGTAAATACACTATGCTTTGTGGGGGGGGGGGGGGGGGGGGTCCTGGTGCCTCAGAGTGTACCAAATATCAAATACCAACTACAGATTTGGCTCAAACTACAGGTTTACCCGTACCTCGAACCTGACCCCTTTACCCTGACCCGACCAGGTTCCGTCTGACTCTGGGTATGAGTTTAACCCGGTTGTGTTCCCATCAGGTCCTGGGTTCTTAACTTTGCAGTGTTGGACCCATACATAGAGAATAGCTAATGATGTGAATAAAGCAATAAAACCGCTGATGTGCAGCAGTTTGAAATGTGATACTCACAGAGCGTGGCCCATGCATCTTGTCTACCATTCATTAGAGAGACGACAGGAAGAACACAACATACTGTATCATAGTTACACACGCTCTGCTCAGGCGGGCACCTCTTACACTGGAGCCATATCTGCACTGAACAGGTGTTTTGTCCTGGAGGTCTGCATAATTGAGAGATGCCATGACACCCACGGGTCCCCTCGGTTCTTTGCAGCAGAGGTTTTTTTCCCCATATAGTCGCGGGCAGTCATGCTGCGGGATACATCTAGACCTTTCATTAAAATTCTCTGTTGCTTCATGTCTGAGTTGCTTCAGTGAGAGAGGGGGAGAGAGAGAGAGAGAGAGAGAGAGAGAGAGAGAGAGAGAGAGAGAGAGAGAGAGAGAGAGAGAGAGAGAGAGAGAGAGAGAGAGAGAGATGAGAGAGAGAGAGAGAGCGAGAGAGAGAGAGAGAGAGAGAGAGAGAGGGCGGGTGCTGGCTGGGAGTGGAGAAAAGGATAGGTAGATGAAGAAGGATGGAAATGGAGAAGAGGGGTAAAAGGGAGGTGAAGATTAGGGGTGTCAAACTCATTTTAGGTCATGGGCCACATGTCATTCACATCCAAGTCACATGAGCCAGACTATGCAAATATATATATATAGGCGAGAGAGACAGCCTTAAGGAAATGTGGGCATAGGCAGAATATCATCTGTTAGTAGTAGTCAGAAATTTAATTACCTGTACATTTGACCTGTATAATAGTATATCTTATGTCAGCTCTATACACAGATTATTTATACAGGGTTATTGGCAGAGCTGACCCTAGTTTGATATCTGTGTGAAGTTGTCAAGACGTACAGTATGTACCAGATAAAACAATATATAGATGATGATACCAGATAAAACAATATATAGATGATGATAACAGATAAAACAATATATAGATGATGATACCAGATAAAACAATATATAGATGATGGTACCAGATAAAACAATGTAGAGATGAAGATACAAGATAAAACAATATAGAGATGATTATACTGTGCTCTCTTCTCATAATTCATGAACATTTTCTAAACCATAATGCACATAATAATTACCTGGCTATATACCTGTACCTTCAGCAACACAGGAACGGGGCTGGGGACTGCATTACTGCATTTTACTACATACAAAGTACAGTTACAGTATGTATTACCACTGACATAAACACATTATCATCTTGAAATAATAATCTGTTAATATTAATAATGATAACTAAAAAAACAGTAAAATGTGGAATACATTGTCAATTGTATGCAAAGTAATCCATAAGTGACTGACAGTACCTGGTTATATCAGTGGATTAGCTGTGGATGAGGAATACCGGGGAGCTTTTCTTTAACCCTTCTGCCTTGTTAGGTAACTGACAGAGTTAGTTCAGTGCATGAAAAGATTGCATCACGTTCAAGGTCATAAAAAACTTAATTTGTAATATTTCGTTCCAATTCTTTTTTTATGAATACCACTATGAACCTAACTCAACATATCTATCAAAGATTCCAAAGATTTCCGAATTGTAACCCCTTATATTCCCGTTTGTGTTAGGGTTATGGTTAGGGGTAGGGTTAGGGTTAGGGTTAGGGTTAGGGTTAGGGTTAGGGTTGGGGTTAGGGTTAGGTTAGGGGACTGTTCCCGAGCAAGTGTTGGGGTGGGCACGGGCACAGGGATGAAATTTTACCTTCTCCTAATCTTTCTGTCTGGGTAACCCTAACCCCCTAATGGCATGAAATAAACCACTGGGGTCGTTTTGTCCTCTAATATTGGTAACTGTTTTTTTGAGGTTTTCAAAATATAATCTTCTCAAATTCTGTAAATATATGGAAAATAAGCAATAATTTTCTTTTTTTTGCTACAGAAAAATGTGAGTACACAAGTTAAAGTTCAACTCAAGTTTAGCCCTATGTTACTCTTTCAGCATTTCAGCATTTGTTCAGTGTCACGCCTACTCAGATTGCACAGCACATGAAGTAAACATGTGCACGGACGCACACGCACGCACACACACACACACACACGCACACACACACACACACACACACACACACACACACACACACACACACACACACACACACACACACACACACACACACACACACACACACACACACACACACACACACACACACACACACACACACACACACACACACACACACAGTTAAGTTAAACCGACAATGACAATACTCCATTATAAAGAAAATCGACTTTTGAATAAAGAACAGAAGATCAAGCTCAAAACTCGGTTGAAAGAGAAAAGGGACATTATTTTGAGGAAATGAACACCAGTTTGAGTCATTAAAACAGCTTCTGCTCCAACGGTGAATGGGTGACTACATTCAAATGGCTTTCTTTCAGAACATTATTTAGGTTTAGGCTGGGTATAGTTTCTTTTTTTATCCACTTTTTCTCCTATTTTTTCAATTTTTCTCCCATCCCAATTTCACTGTGCCAATTCTCCCCTCCCCTGTCTTGAACGTTGCTCGCATATGCCCCCCACTGGCCGGTTGTAGGGAGGATAGAAGCCTTGCATCACGAGGCAGCCTGTCACATCTTTTCACCTGCCAGCGCGGACTCTCATTGGCGAGGTGTACCGTGTGAGAGGCTCACACTACCCCCGCCATTTCCTGTCTCTGCTGTGCAGGCTTCCCCCAACCGACCTGTAGGAGTCGCTGTCCACAACGTCCAGATTACCACCCATCGACTTCCACCCGCTAACTCTGCCAATTGAGTCAGTATGACGGCCGGCCCAAGTCGGAGGCAACGCCGACATCCGGATTCGAACCCGGTGTCTGTTGCGTTGGTGACGAGCGCAATGTCCGCTGCGCCGCCCAGCCGCCCCGGCTGGGTATAGTTTCTATAGTGCTGTACCTCTTAGCCCCAGAAGACCCGAATGGGAGCAGGGATGGGGGAGAAGGCAAGCAGCTTCAGATGGAAGACACTTTCTGTCTCAAGTGGTGTTCACTCTCCAGAAGGTCTTGTCCATCTCCTCGTCACTGGGGAGCGATTCAGTTAAACGTTCCTCACTGCATGAGATTGGATAGACTGCAGAATGTGTTTGTAAGAGAGAGAGAGAGAGAGAGAGAGAGAGAGAGAGATAGAGAGAGAGAGAGAGAGAGAGAGAGAGAGAGAGAGAGAGAGAGAGAGAGAGAGAGAGAGAGAGAGTGAGTGAGTGTTTGGAGAGTGAAATTGGATGTGTGTGTGTGTGTGTAGGAAACTATGGTTATTTTCAGGCAATCTCTGTTACACAGAACAGTGGGATCCCCACTGACCATATGCACTGTATCAACAACAGGCACAGACACACACAGTCGCATGCACACACAAACGCACGCACACACACACACACACACCTTTTTCACTACAGGAGACGGCTATAATCTCAAAGGAGTCTATATAGCCCATGGGTCAGTTGAAGCTGTGGGATGCCATGAGTGTGTGTGTGTGCCTGTCTGTGTGTGCGTGTGCGTGTGCGTGTGCGTGTGTGTGTGTGTGTGTGTGTGTGTGTGTGTGTGTGTGTGTGTGTGTGTGTGCGTGTGAAGGATTACATTTTTGCTGAATCCTGCCGAAACAAGATCCGGGACCGCCCAGATTGGAACCTACCTATTTGGTGGGATCCGTCACCTCCTCTGTCACTGTCATAATCTGTCAATACATTCAGTGTAAAACCAATTTTTCATGACATTTTCCAATAAAGTTACTCATAAATCGCTTGTTTATGTAGGCATAGCACAGTAGACTATTTTGGCTTAATGCTGCTATCTAAATCGTCTAAAAGTAAATGTGTGTTTGAGTTTTGCGTGCATGCTCTCACCAACACAGTGGAAAACTGGTCAAATGTCAAAAGACAGTTGTATTTATAGAGCTTTTGACAAACCAGTCGGACCCTTCGGGCCAAAGTAATTTAGAATGGTCATGGATTATCAATGGACACACAGTAGGTCTGTCCAAAACCCTGGGAATAACATTTACAAAGCAGGGAGAAAGAGGCCGGTGGCTCCATGGCTGTTTCAGACAAATTAACAGAAAGGTATGAACATGCTTTTATCACCATTCTCTGAGTAGTGTTGATAATAATAATAATAATTACTTGCATTTATATAGCACTTTTCTAGACACTCAAAGCGCTTTACAATGTAGGGTGGAAATAATTGCCTCCTTCACCACCACTGGTAGCACCCAACCTTGGGCTACGCAGGCTCAATGGCTGCCATACACTGGCACCCGGCACACATCACCCTACACAATGGCTGAACGGCTCAGGAGACAGGGATTGATATCAGTCAATCAAGGGGAATTGATGATCAATCAGGGATGATTGATGACGAGGCCTATTGACAATGATGATGATGATGAGTAGACTAGGCTATGGCATAGGACAATACACGAGGGAATGCAAAACCCACAAATAGACACTGTTTTCTGGCAAGAGGTTCAACATTATTTCTTTTTTTTGTAAAAATATTTTGGCATAAACCCCACAGCTTGCGTGTGTTTGTACTGTGTGGTAGTTCTATTGTCATGTCGCTGCAACAATATTTTCCATCGGTGCGCTGCACATGGCATTGTTTATCATGTCATTCTTGTTTAGTTTCAACACAGCAGCACCTGGGTGTCTGTGCACCAGGGACTGTGGTTCAGTAGCAGCACCTGGGTATCCGTACACCAGGCACTGTGGTTCAGTAGCAGCACCTAGGTGTCTGTGCACCAGGGACCTCTCCTGGCTGTTAGCGACCCTCTCCTGGCTGCGTGAATACTTTACCGTTCGGTTTGCGCGCCCTGATTGGCCTCTCAGCGCCCAATCGCCTATCGCCTAACTACTCGCTCAATATACTGCTTTTGTTTTGAGCTGACGCTAGTTTTCAAGAGCTCAAAGCCGTATATAATATAATAGCCCCGTGGTGCGGTCAGAGGCTGCTCAAACTACCTGTGTTGTAATAAATTAATTGATTGATGTTTAACTTGTCCGTGTGTGTGTCCAGTCCTTTCGACTAGCAAAGCATATGCTATGGAACAATATGTGCTTGGGTTTTCAGAAAAAGGCCAAACATCCTCTCTTACCTTGACGATTAAAAAGCCTCCATAATTTAGTATAGTATTCCCATGGCATGGTGCTGAGCTGCAGCCAGCTAGCATTGATGCTATCCAATGCTAACAACATTAGCTAAATAGCTTACCAACTGAGGTAAACGTTAAATACAGACAACATTTGCTACAATTACAGTGGTATCCTGAGGTAACGTTAAATACAGACAACGTTTGCTAGTCGAAAGGACTGGACACACACGGACAAGTTAAACATCAATAAATAAATTTATTACAACACAGGTAGTTTGAGCAGCCTCTGACCGCACTACGGGGCTATTATATTATATACGGCTTTGAGCTCTCTCTCTCTCCTGCCGATTAAATCCACAGCTCTTCCTCCTGTGTGTGTGTCTCTCCGTTGAAAACGAGCATCAGCTCAAAACAAAAGCAGTATAGCGTGCGAGTAGTTAGGCGATAGGCGAGAGGCCAATCAGGGCGCGCAAACCGAACGCGGAAGGACAACTGCCTTGGGTAAAGTATTCATGCCTCCTGGCTGTCCAGCATCACCTGGATCGTGTTGCCACGAGCACTGAGTGCACACGTGGTACCACTGGTGGGTGGTCGGGCTGAGGGGCACCGCTGGTGGCCTGACCTAGTGTTATGGTCTTGTAGTCAGTGGATAGTTTATAGTATTTATAGAATTGATGGTGCCCTTGGAGGATTCAATAGAGTAGGCTTATGAACGGAAAAAGCTTAGATATGCAGATTTGGTAGCAGAAACTTAACAGCAAGGATGGAAAGCTAGAGTTTGTCCGGTAGAAGTAGGATGCAGAGTATTTATAGCATGATCTGCATGTGGGTATCATGGACAATGAGAGCTAGTCAAGTCAAGTCAAGTCAAGTCAAGAGTTTTATTTGTCACGGCATACAAGTATACAGTGAAATGCGGGGGGTCTTGCCCGCAACGATTGTGCATAATATAATAATAATAATATAATAAGAATCCAATAGAACGACATTGTGCAGTAATACAAGTAATCAAAGTAGGGCATATCGGTATATGTACATGAGTTTTTACAGAGCATGGTAGGACATGCTAGGTCCTGTGATAGAGCAATACACTGTTAGCTACGGATGAGGCACTGGGTCTTTATGTACACTGCTATACAATGCTATATTATACAATCTCAAGTTATACTATACTATTCTTAAAGTGACCTTTCCTTTTGTAAAGTGACCATAAGTGTGAGCGTGTGCAGCATGAGTGTGTGTGTGCTCATGTTAAAGTGGCTGCTAGTGTGTGAGCGTGTACTGTACAGTGTGTGTGTTGTGTGTGTGCTCATGTGTGCTTGTGTGTGGAGAGTTCAGTGTTCAAGGCTCTGATGGCCTGGGGGAAGAAGCTGAGCCGAAGTCTCTCTGTCCTAGTTGCTGGTGTTCGCAGGCGTTTGCCTGACCGCAGCAGCTTGAACAGGCTGTTGTTGGGGTGGTGAGGGTCTTTCATTATTCTGCAGGCTCTGGATTTGCACCTCTTGTTATATAGGACCTGCAGGGGTGGTACTGCAATACCCGTAGCAGAGCATGTGAGCGGCGCGGGGAGTGGAGCGGGTGGTTTTGAAGTGAGCGATGGAGTGGGGTTTCAAATGGGTCGGCGCGACTTCCGGAGCGAGAGTTCTCTTCTGCTCCAATCCGCTCCGGGCCGCTCAGTGCACACGATCACACAGAAACTGATGTAATATACATGTAGTACAATGCCAAAGCAACAGGTGGCGATGTACAAACATGAAGGCCATTTTCAACCAATGAGAAGGGTGAACCGTCACTCACATCCTGCTAAGACCAAAGTATAATCCGCCATCTTTAAAGTTAATGCTGTTGTTGTTAGCTTACATGAGCGAATGAGAGTGGAACCAGACGTCTAGAGCGAAGAGTGGATTTCTCGCGCTCCGCTCCGCTCACATGCTCTGACCCGTAGTACGCTCGGCTGAGCGTACCACTCTCTGTAGGGCCTTCTTGTCCTGTCTTCTCCTAAAATCCACGATCAGCTCCTTGGTTTTACCAATGTTCAGGAGCAGGCTGTTGTCCTGGCACCAGCGTTCCAATACCTCAACCTCCTCCCGGTAGGCCTTCTCGTCGTTGTCCGAGATCAGCCCCACCACCACTGTGTCATCCGCAAACTTCACTATGGAGTTGGAGATGAACTTGGCCACACAGTCATGTGTGTATAGTGAATACAGCAGGGGGCTCAGAACACAGCCCTGAGGGGACCCGATGCTCAGGGTGATGGTGTTGGAGGTCTGACCCCCCACCCTGACCGCCTGGGGCCTTTCACTCAGAAAGTCCAGTATCCAGGCGCTCAGAGCGGAGCTCAGACCCAGCTCGATCAGCTTGTCCACCAGTCTGGTGGGGACTATGCTGCCCTGTCAAGGCAGACCGCAGTAACTTCCAAACAGTGAAACAAGAGAAAAATGGCTTTAACGTTTTTTGACTTGCCATCCAAAATGTGTTATAGGTAGATAGATGATAGTACCCAGATTTAACATGTATTAATGAAGTAATCTTTAGGCATACAAAAATATGACATAATTATTTTAATTAACCCCCAAAAAGCAGATACTGCACTCTGCTGCACAGTTCCCTTAGATAATTATACAGGTAATGTACAGGCAAAGTGCAGTAACTTCAAATACAATGTTGTTTTCCCTCCAGCTTTCATAACTTAACCTAGCCATTTTATTTGGATCATCATCTGTTGTGAAGGATCAGATTAAACCGAATATGTATATTTATTTATATTAGTGCTGTCAAACGATTAAAATATTTAACTCGATTAATCGCATGATTGTCCATAGTTAACTCGCGATTAATCGCAAATTAATCGCATTTTTTTTTATTTATTTTTTACCTTAAACAGATCTTTTTCAAGTTCCAAGTTTTAATACTCTTATCAACATGCGAGTCAACAAATGCTTGCTTTGTGCAGCCATTTAACACAAAAGGATGACCCTCATGCATTGCAAATTTGCATCAAATTCAAAACAGAGTGATGCACAAAATAACTTAAAAGAAAATAATAATTTAAAACAATGAATAAAGTGTGCATGAAATAATAGGGGAAAGAAAACGTTAGGAACTTGTTACATTCACACACACAAGGGCTGATTAATCACACACCCCCCTCTCTCCCTCACACACACACTCTCCCAGCTCTTTTTCTCTTTTGCCCCTTCCTCATCTCTCTCACCCCCCTCTCTCTCTATATCTCACACACACACACACACACACACACACACACACACACACACACACACACACACACACACACACACACACACACACACACACACACACACACACACACTTCAGAAACAAACATAGTATCAATGAGAGCATCAATAATACACCTGAGTGAAGTCTAGTAAAAAAAAAAAAAAAAAAAAAAAAAAAAATTTTAGTTAATCTTGAGTTAAAATAATTAGTGGCATTAATAGAATCGGGAGTTAACGCGATATTAACGCGATATATTTGACAGCCTTAATTTATATATATATATTTAATTGTATTTGTATATCGTTTGATATCCCCTGTATATTCCTTGTACAATATGCATTGAATATCCCCGTTTCTACTAAACAGCCCATAATAGTTTCATTCTACCATTGGACGAGAACCTGGCGCCAGGTTGCCATACCCCTAGGTCCAAGTTCAATCGTGCCGCCTAACATGTCGAGGCAACCCCCGGTTCCACGCAGTAATATGCCGGGCGAAATACGAATGGTACTATTTGTTCATAGCGCATATATATATGGCGCTCGTAAAGTAGAACTTTCTTTTAGTCCAGTTCTTTACCCTCCAACAGAGTGACAGACGCAAAAGCCTCCCCACGACGCACGTGCGGTGTAGTAGGGCCTACTTGGCCCAGAATAGGCATTGAGATATCGTGTAGATTAATAGTTGAATGGTCATAGTTTGGCACCATACCGTCGAGTTGGACGTATTCTATTAAGCTAATAATAGTCTATTTATGTATGGTGCATCGTTCGGTTCGAGTTCTACAGTTATCAGTACCCCCATCGTTCCTGACGTTATCTGGACGCTTATCCAGGCTGGTCAGACCCCTAGTGGTGATTGCATCCGAGGAGCTCCGGGTCAAGAGCGACTGGACCTGTATATTGGATTACTCTACCCGACGACGGCGAGCCTTCCACGGCTCTTGGATTATGCTTTGTGTGCTTTGATTATTCCATGGATAAAGGCCAACACTGTCGAGTGTTGGAATTACCCCCCGGAGAGGACTCCAGGTGAGGCGGCGCTCTACACGTGAGGTCGCACCACGTCTCTCCGTTGTGGACCGGCAGATACCGTTCCACAGAGGGTCCAGCTGTATTCGTCTGCGGCCCGAGGTTCTGTGGGCACTGTGTCCAAGACTTTGGATTCTCCCAAGACACCGTCGGCCAGATGGGATACCGCCAGCGGCTTCTCTAACCCCCCCCTCCTACTGTCTTACAACCAGCGGGACCCCCCCCCCCCCCCTTAGTGTATCCAGCTATAATCATTTAAGTACCATCGCTATCGTTTCCTAAATATTCCAGGTTGTATACTTACTCCCTGCGCAACCAGAGATTGGACATTCAATGTTGATTTACCTACGAATACTCATTTGCCATAAAAGTGCATATTCAATATTTCAAATCATAAATGTAATTAAGTGAATGTTGTATACACCTTTTGCTGTATTAAATATTCGATTTGGTACATTTGTGTTGGTTCGTTTCATCAGGTGGGAAAGTGTTCATCATACTTATATCTTGTACTGGGTGGCCAGAAGTTAAAGTACATGAGGTAGTGGTATTAAATATCATATCTAACAATACAGTCAGGGAATTGTACCCCTCAGCTACATCATCATTCCAATATATTCAGGTGTTAAATTTCATTTTCAAAATGGCTAGGTTAAGTTATGAAAGCTGGAGGGAAAACAACATTGTATTTGAAGTTACTACACTTTGCCTGTACATTACCTGTATAATTATTTAAGGGAACTGTACAGCAGAGTGCAGTATCTGCTTTTTGGGGGTTAATTAAAATAATTATGTCATATTTTTGTATGCTTAAAGATTACTTCATTAATACATGTTAAATCTGGGTACTATCATCTATCTACCTATAACACATTTTGGATGGCAAGTCAAAACACTTTAAAGCCATTTTTCACTGTTTGGAAGTTACTGCGGCCTGCCTGGTTTTTGAGTGTGATTTTGTAGTTACTGCAGTTTTTAAAACCCCATATCTCCAAAACTGAGCGACATTAACATCTGAAACTTGGTCACAAGATAAAACATTTATTGACAAGTTCAATTTCACTCATAACTAAATTTTTTCGAGTTACTGTGGTTAGGCTTGACAGGGCAGTATGGTGTTGAACGCTGAGCTGTAGTCAATGAACAACAGTCTCACATAGCCCCCCTTCTGGCGGTCTAGGTGAGAGAGGGTGCTGTGCAGTACTTGGGAGACCGCATCATCAGTGGACCTGTTTGGCCTGTATGCAAATTGCATAGGGTCCATATCGCTGGGGAGGGAGGCACAAATGTGGTCCTTAACCAGCCTCTCAAAACATTTCATGGCCGCAGAGGTGAGTGCCACCGGTCTGTAGTCATTGAGACCTGTTGGGGAGGATTTCTTTGGTAGCGGGATAATAGTAGACACCTTGAAGCAGGCAGGTACCACGGATTCCGCCAGGGATAGATTAAATATGCTAAACACAGGGGCTAGCTGGTTAGCACAGGACTTAAGTATGCATCCTGTTATTCCATCTGGGCCAGCAGTCTTCCTGGTGTTCACCTGCATAAATGCTCTTCTCACACTGTGTCAATGAGAGAGCGTCCCCGCCGCCCCGCGGATGCCCCCCCCTCCACGACAGCCGGCGCGTCGTTGACGTCACTAGCCGGTGAGCTAGCGTCGCCACTGTTTGCACCAAACCGTGCGTAGAAGGAGTTGAGTTTGTCCGCGAGAGAGGCGTCGTCGCTCCCCATTGAGGGGCCGCTGACTTTGTAGTCAGTTATCGTCCGCAGTCCCCGCCATAAGCCTCTTGTGTCATTCTGTGCTATTTGTGCCTCCATCTTGTCAGCATACGTCCTCTTAGCAAGTTTAACAGCCTTGCGCAGAGTATAGACTGTTGCCTTGTACTCCTCCATATTTCCTGTCTCTCTGCCCAGGTTGTAAGCAGTGGTGCTAGTTTTCAGAGCTGGTCTGATAGTACTGTCAACCCACGGTTTCTGGTTCGGGAACACCCTCGCCTTTTTTGTGGGGAGGATACTATCAGTTAAGGTTGCTATGAAGCTAACAAAAGTATCTGCGAACTCACTGACGTCACCAGCGCTTCCCTGGAACATTTTCCAGTCTACGTCCTCTAGAGCAGTAGTTCTAAACTGGTCTAGCCTCGGGACCCAACATTTTCCTTAGTCATTAAGTCGCAACCCAATTTTTTTTAACCACTATGATTTTTTTTGCAGTAATATGCAATCTTTCATGCACTGTTAACAACATGAAATAAACACAAAAAAGTGCAACAAAAGTGCAACTAGGGCTAAAAACCCAATGAAATTAAATAGCAGATTTCTTAGCTTAACATAACAGACCTAAGTTTGGGGGAACTAATGGGATAACTGGGGTTGCAACAAAAGTGCAACTAGGGATAAAAACTCAATGAAATAAAATAAAATAATAATAAATAATATATCCTTCTTAGCAGACTTCTTAGCTTAACATCTCAGGGAACTAATGGGATAACTGGGGATGTTGTTTGCTCCTGACAAGAGTCTCAAAGTCTGGGGTGATGGTAGACAAAGCAACTCTGAGGTCATGCTCAATGTCCAATATGTTCCTCTGCTTTGTCTTCAGCTGGACCAGAGCTGAGAAGCCACTTTCACAAAGATAGGTAGTGAAAAAAATAAAGATTTCCCTTTTTTACACACACATCCGCGACCCACTCAAAATGGCCCAGTGACGCACTTTTGGGTCGCGACCCACCAGTTGAGAAACACTGCTCTAGAGCGTCCTGAAGCGTGGCCTCTGATTGGCCGGACCATCTCTTTACCTCACGTGACACGACGGCATCACGTGATCTCTGCCTGTAGCCCGGAAATAGCTAAATGGAGTCATGATCGGACGTGCTTGTAGCCCCCGCTAATGGCGGAGCTAGCATGGAGGGGGGTGTTTATGGGGCACTGGAACTAACTGTCGAGCCTTCCCAAGGTGGGCCTAACTTGACGAAAAACACAGACAAACGGAGGTGTTCACTTAATCGTGGTGATATGCTGGCTTGTTGGGTTGTGGTGACCATTAGGGGTCATGTGGTAAGGTATGTAGCTGTTACGACCCTGGCTCATGGGTACGCAACCTATGTGTAACCAACACCAAAACCCTGTGCTCTAACTCAAAATGCTACTAAACCAAGGGACTATTAATGTAAATGTAAACTAAAGTACTAAGGTAAACCAACGGACAAGGACTGAAGAACCTAACAGCTCTTTCTCTAAGCACAGACAGTGCATGTGTGTTACTAGGTCTGCCTTCAAAGCTCCCCAGCAGGTAACCAATCAGCACTAATTGGCTAATTGGCAGGCCTCACCTGCATGCCCGGTGACACAGGAGTGATCAGGCCTCTAGTACATAACACCTCCCCCACCAAACTGGTTGCCCAAGAGGCAACCACTACACAACAACCCATAAACAAAACAAAAAACAACTGTGACCCCTTAGTTGTCAGGGCCACTACCACAACAGCGATAACGGGTACCACAAACACCGGTACTATGATCGTGAGAGGGCGTTTGCTAGCACGTTGTCCCTCCCACGATGTGGCGAATATCCAAGTTATACGCCTGGAGGAACAAACTCCATCGCATCAAACGATGGTTCGAGTTCACCATGCTGCGAAGAAAAACCAAAGGGTTATGGTCTGTATACACAACAAGGGGTAAACTGGAGGATCCAACGTAAACATCAAAATGGTTCAAGGCAAGAACCGGGTCGGCCCCTGTCGAACACGACCACCGATACCGATCTGTCAAAATTATACTGCAAACCAAAATCAACCTGAGAACTGCGCTTAACAGAACAGAACACAGCACAACAAAACCATAGATCACTGATACCACCACCGCACCCATATCCATCCCACCTGGCACTGGCAGTTCAGGATACTGCACACCGTGAACATCCAGAGTAGGCTGTACCGCCTCAGGTACAGCCCCAGTGTACCGGGAACATGGCAGTACGACAGTCACAATAACGTCTGGAACACCATCTAAAATGGCGTCACCAAAAATAACTTTGTCCTGATCAAAATCAAAATGGCTGCCACTCAACAGACCAGGTCGCGAAGGCGGCTCCTGCTCCACAGGACACAGGTAACTAGGTTGACCATCACACCTAGTGCATGGCAGAGAATCAGTGTGGACATGTGGATCAATGTCAGAATCATCAACTGACATACCGGGACCATCCCTGCCCACAAGTGAAACATTAGGGACAATAGAGCTATTGTGGGAAGGCTGGCAGCCTAAGTCAAGCTTAGTAGCCTCTCCAACTAGAACGGTGTCACATGAAACAACAGCACCTCTCATAGCATCCTTCCCACACTCATCCTCCAATTCGTTCGTGGCCTCAGCCACCGTACAGGCTGGGAAGACCTTGAGACACTGCGCTGCCATATCATCTCCTGTCACATGCTTCTCCGGCACGCCTGTCAACTCTGGTTTCACCACCGGGCCTAACACAAAACCACAATCAAGAGAATCATTATGCAGAGGTACATCCACAGTGTGCTTTCCAAAATTCTCAACAGGTACACATTTTAACTCAACAAAGAATGTGTCACTAAGTGTAATGTCCCAAGTCGAAGTATCAACAACATCACTTTTGTCATTTGACATTTCTCGTGCCACAGCACACACAGGAAACACTCCTGGATGTTTCTGTGCCAGCTCATTAGAGACCTCAGAAACCACAGGAATGGGAGTTACAACCGGAGTAGCCAACACTTTGTCACCAGCCAAATCATTCCCTAGAATGAAGGACACCCCCTTTATGGGAATGTGAGAACATACCCCCACAACAACATTGCCTGATACTAAGGGAGAATTGAGCGTGACCTCATGCAAAGGTGCATCCACAAATCCACCCCCAAAGCCCCGAACAACGACACCGGAATGCAAAGAAGAGTTTTCTGAAAACGGCAAAACCCCCTCCAGAATGAGGGACTGAAAAGCACCGGTATCTCTCCAAATTGTTATAGCCTGTTTGGACTCTAGTGCATTAGTCATCGAAACAAATCCATTCATCATAAACCTTGAGGAACCCTCGAGTTCTTTGTCCACACGTTTGATACTTTCCCCATCCCCATCTAACGTTGGCATAGGCGTCCTGCATATGGTTTCTACCAGAGCCACGGTTCTGACATTTTTCTGCTCAAGCACCGGGCACCCAGCAACGATATGACCAGGTTCTTTACAGTAAAAACAGATAATCCCTTCTGGGAATGCACCAGCAGACCCACCCCGCCTAGGAGGTGAAGTTAACTGACCAGCAGACACAGGTTTTGGGAAACGGCCCCCCTGAACAGGACGCCTATCCCCGGACTCAACACGGTAGTCCTCCAAAAACACGGACTTGTGTGTCAACACAAACTCATCGGCGAAGACAGCGGCGTCGCCTATCTTCGATACCCCACGCTCATTTAGATGTGTGGAAACGGTATCAGGAACACATCTTTTAAATTCCTCTAGGAGAATCAACTGCCTAAGCTGCCCTCTTGACTCTGCCTTCTGAGAAGTGCACCACCTGTCAAACAGGTTCTCCTTCTCCCTACCAAACTCAACATAAGACTGCCCCTCCAACCTGCGATAACCTCTAAAACGCTGACGATAGGCCTCAGGGACCAACTCATAAGCCCTCAAAATGGAAGCTTTAACCAGCTCATAATCAGCGCTTTGTTCAAGGGACAGAGCAGTGTAGGCTTCTTGTGCCCTACCAACTAAAACACATTGCAGCAGCAGTGTCCAGGCGGTATCAGGCCACTTCAATGTGGTTGCCACCCGTTCAAAAAGGGGAAAATATCTTTCCACGTCCTTCTCAAAAAATGGTGGCACCATCCTAATATTCCTGCCTACATCAAACCCGGAACGTGACTCTGGATGCAGAGCACCCGCCTGCAAGGCAGCATGCTTATATTCAAGCTCCTTCTGTGCACGCTCGTGCTCCAACAACATTTGTTTCTCCTTAAACTCACGCTCCTCTCTCCTCTCCTCACGCTCGTGCTGTAGCTGCCTTTCCTTAAACTCCAACTCCCTTATCCTCCAGTCACCCTCTACACCAGGTAATAGCGGAGATGCGCCAGACGAAGGAGGCTCCTCCACCCTCTCCTCAAGCACCTGTTCCCTAATGAGCAAAACCCTCAAAGCACCCAAGGCAGATGGTTTCAAACGTTTCTCACTGGGAGTAAGCTCGACCTTGTAGTGCACAGCAAGCTCGAGAAGCTGTTCTTTTGAAAACCTCTCCAATATGTCATGTGAAGGGTGATCCACAAAATCCCTAACGGAAGCCATCTTTTCTGCACCAGCGCCACAACCCGTTCACTTTAGAGTCACCAAAAAGCTGCCAAAAGCACCCTAGTACACACACAATCCACCTAAAGAGCCACCAAAGAAACACTAAAGAACCACTGAAGAACGACTAAAGAACCACGACGAACCACTGAAGAACCATACAGAATGCCAAAGCCACTAATAATAACCATAAAGGGACGCGGTGGCAATGTGTGCTACGGAGCGCACATTTCAAGGACGCAAAAAAAAACATAAAAAAAACCACACCCACCCCAAATAGACGTGTCATACACTCAGGGTGTTAGGTGCTACCATGTATGCTCACCAAACACTCAAACAAACAAAATAAATCCAACAAACAATTCCAAACAGGTGCGCCTTCTAACCTGATATGACTACATATGCTTCTACGTCTAAACTGCAGAAAAAACCGGCCCACCACATGTCTACCCTAAGAAACACTAAATCAAACCCTACCACACTACCTGTGTTTTCTGGCCGCCCTAATCTACCTACCCTTAAACTAATGCCCTGTAGACCTAACTTTCTTCAACCACACCTGCTACCAGTCAAAGATCATATACCAATCATTTCATTGACCGCCCCAGGAGTACGTGGTGCACAGGACGCTAACCAACAACCAGAAAATAATGTCCCTATCTACATGTGGTGCCTACTAAACTATATATTTTAACAGCATAAGTAGTCACATCAAATTACACACACACACACACACACACACACACACACACACGCGCGCGCGCGCGCGTTTATCGGTTTATCTACTCAAAAGAAACATGAGTGCATGGGTCCCAAGGCTTGTACCACAGTAACAAATTATTTGTTCAATGCCTTGCAGATGAAATGTTCATGAACCATGAACTTCTCTTCCCATTTTTCTTCTTGTTTATTACAAGGTTTTGCAAACATGAAATACATTTAAAAAACGTCCCCTCTCTTTGTTGCGGATCAGCTAGCCTAGCTGTTGGCCAAAAACACCTCTCCTGGAGTTAGCTGATCCGTCTCTGTTTCCATTTGTTTGTGCTAAGCTAGGCTAGCTTGCAGCCGGATAGCAAATTTCTATTGAACACACAGAGAGGACATTGGTATCGATCTTCTTGTCTGACTCTGGAGAAGAATGTAAGCACATTTCCCATAATGTTGGTGTGTTCCCTCTGAGGTCGGAGCTCCCGTGATGTCGATATTCGCAATTTTCGAGTGCTTTGAAATGTTCTCTATCTGTTTCCTTATTTGCTAAATGTAATACGACTTGTAAATGTATTAATTATTGTTAAAGGGGAACTCCAAATTACAAACAAATACGGCATACTCACCTGTTTGATGAAATGGCTCAGCCCCCATGTTACACCATATGTAACGAACACCACCCAAACCATAATACGATGACACCCCGTGCAACACAAAAAAAAAAACACCAAACAAAGTTCTAGGGGTAAACGATCCCGGACGAGCGCCCAATTGTTACGACCCTGGCTCATGGGTACGCAACCTATGTGTAACCAACACCAAAACCCTGTGCTCTAACTCAAAATGCTACTAAACCAAGGGACTATTAATGTAAATGTAAACTAAAGTACTAAGGTAAACCAACGGACAAGGACTGAAGAACCTAACAGCTCTTTCTCTAAGCACAGACAGTGCATGTGTGTTACTAGGTCTGCCTTTAAAGCTCCCCAGCAGGTAACCAATCAGCACTAATTGGCTAATTGGCAGGCCTCACCTGCATGACCGGTGACACAGGAGTGATCAGGCCTCTAGTACATAACAGTAGCATTGGCAGTGTCAATACCTGGAGCTCGTACAACGTGGCACGGGTCTGTTGAACTTGACAATGCTGTTTGGGAGCCATTATGGGCCATGTAATACATTCACAGTGTGTAGTTCCATGGTATAAGTATCTATAGGCATGTTAGACTTTATTTTGACAATGGGAGTGGGTTTCTTCATTGAGCGCTTATGCTTATCATTAGGGCACAAGTATCTTGTGTTTTGATGGGGAGAGGTTGCAGCAGGACTGGGGAAATATTGGATGGTCGGGAGTGAGGGGGAAATTCTGGAGTACATTTGAAAGGAGTAAATCCAAAAGGAGAGTATAGGTTGCACTTAAAGGGGCATCTATTTTGCACACAATCTCACACATATACTAAGATCTAAACAGTTTTTCACACATTCATTGTTTTAGACAGTTGTGTTAATTTCAGCTCAATGACATGATGTAGATGAAAAAATAGCAATCTCTATTGCAATTATATTGCAGCCAAGACAACAGCATCATTAAAGAATGTGAGAACACATCTATATTGACAATACAGCTCATACACACACACTCACAAAAACACTTTGAGAAAATAATTGAGGGGACAATTTCAGGAAGAGTAACATTTCAAGACAACAGCAGCAAATCATCAAACAATAAAAGAACAAATATGTTGAGAATACAGCCTGGATACTTAGGAGAACAGCAAGGTGGAGATTAAGAGAATCTCATTTGTTTGACGTTCAGAGTACACAACATGAGCACCCGCAACGCTTTGATCAGCTCCTGTCTCGGTTTTGGGAATCAACAGGGGAACTCTGAAGCATGGAGAACAATGAGGGGTAATGACAACACAGCGTTTGTCTCCTATGGTTGTGGTTGTCTTCGTCTCACAGCATCCCTGTGTTTTTCTTTTCTTCATACAATCATTTACATCACTGCTGGGTTTCCAGGCTAACACCTGCATATGCACAGAAGGCAGGGAGGCAATACCATGAACAGTACTGCAGGTGTCACAGATATGCATCACAAAATGATATGTGCATAACACCAACCTGCTGCTAGCTCTCACATGCACACACGCTAACAGCACACACACACACACACACACACACGCGCGCGCGCGTTTATCGGTTTATCTACTCAAAAGAAACATGAGTGCATGGGTCCCAAGGCTTGTACCACAGTAACAAATTATTTGTTCAATGCCTTGCAGATGAAATGTTCATGAACCATGAACTTCTCTTCCCATTTTTCTTCTTGTTTATTACAAGGTTTTGCAAACATGAAATACATTTAAAAAACGTCCCCTCTCTTTGTTGCGGATCAGCTAGCCTAGCTGTTGGCCAAAAACACCTCTCCTGGAGTTAGCTGATCCGTCTCTGTTTCCATTTGTTTGTGCTAAGCTAGGCTAGCTTGCAGCCGGATAGCAAATTTCTATTGAACACACAGAGAGGACATTGGTATCGATCTTCTTGTCTGACTCTGGAGAAGAATGTAAGCACATTTCCCATAATGTTGGTGTGTTCCCTCTGAGGTCGGAGCTCCCGTGATGTCGATATTCGCAATTTTCGAGTGCTTTGAAATGTTCTCTATCTGTTTCCTTATTTGCTAAATGTAATACGACTTGTAAATGTATTAATTATTGTTAAAGGGGAACTCCAACATTTTGGGAAATTAGCTTATTTAACATCTTCCCTGGAGTTAGACAAGAAGATACATACCTTTTTTGTCTCTGTGCGTGCATTTACTTTGCGAATAGACGCTCCGTTAGCATAGCTTAGCTTCATCACTGGAAGTGAGGCAGATCCGTAGCCTTACAGTGCCTTACAGTGTATTGCAAGGTCTGACATTGACCAAACTTGATATGCATGACCTTGGTGGGCTCTAGGTCAACTCCTGAAAAGGGGGTCAATGTCAGACTTTGCAATCAAAAGTTAGGAGGCTAATAACCTTTGCCATAATTTCAGTGCGCCCCCTAACTTTTGATTGCAAGGTCTGACATTGACCCCCTTTTCAGGAGTTGACCTAGAGCCCACCAAGGTCATGCATATCAAGTTTGGTCAATGTCAGACCTTGCAATACACTGTAAGGCACTGTAAGGCTACGGATCTGCCTCACTTCCAGTGATGAAGCTAAGCTATGTTAACGGAGTGTCTATTCCCAAAGCTAAATGCACGCACAGAGACAAAAAAGGTATGTATCTTCTTGTCTAACTCCAGGGAAGATGTTAAATAAGCTAATTTCCCAAAATGTTGGAGTTCCCCTTTAACTTGTCCGGCTGTATAATTTCCCTTGCTGTCTAAAGAACGTTAGGTTATGACTATAACCAAGTTCTGTTAGTTAGGGGCGATGCTTGGCATCGCTACTGCACTATCTCGCGTACGTGCACGCGTACTGAATAAACCACAAATGTACCTCTAATACCAGTATTAGTCTGACCACACCCCTCATCAGCTTACCTTCATAAGCAGGTGTGTGGTCACCTGCTCTCCTCCTTCCCAAGCTTTCACCACAAGGTGAGGACAAGGGCTGCAGCGGCGTCCGATGCCAAGCATCGCCCCTAACTAACAGAACTTGGTTATAGTCATAACCTAACGTTCTGTATCGTTAGTGGCTTAGCTTGGCATCGCTACTGCACAAGGGAGGCCAAGCGGAGCCACTTGGCTGACAAATACACCCCGCTGACAGCCCCCCAAAACCATCAGAACAGGGAGGGCCGAGCCCCCCCGACCCCCCCTAATGGAGGGTAGCCCCCCTATTAGGGACGTCACGGGAGGGCGACGGACCCGACCGTGCGAAGAGGCACTCAAGCAACTCAACGCACAGGGTGAGCAGACCGTGGCTTGACCCCACGACTACACACACGCACAACCCGCATGCCACCCGGGAACGAACGGAGGAACAACCTCGTTACTGCCCCCAGAATCACGGGGTCAAGGGCAAACCCAACCCCGTGGCAAGGCCGTAGCAGCGGAGCACGAAGGAAGACCCAGACCCACCAAAAGGACTGGACTCCCTGGAATGGGGGCCCGGAGAAGTCCATGATGCCAGCATCAAGACCCCACCAGGTGGGCACGTAGTGCCCCGCCCCCCACATCGCCAGCGTATTCGGACAAAGGCCCCTCAGTTACTGCACCTGGTATTCCCAGGCGGAACCAACCAGGCCAGAACCTGCCCAGCTTCCGAGATCGGACGAGACCGGGCGTGTTCAGGTCGGTATGGCCGTAAGCCGAGCGGGGCCCCGTCCCCCCAATAGTACACCGCCTGGCACACTGACCCTGCAGAATAGGCAGTCAGCATGGCCGTAAGCACACAAAAAAGGTTAACCAACGGAAGCAGGCAGCGCACCGGGGAAAAACCAGGCAACAGGCTGTTAACCCTAGCCTGGAGACTGCGGACGAGACAGGCGCCAGAGGGGACAGCTGAACACAGCCGCCCCGGCGGAAGGAGCGTAAGCTGGCGGTGTTGCATGACCAAGCCTCCATTTAACAACCCCCACCCAGGGGGGTCGAGGCAGAGAAGGCTGACACGATTGGCAGACGTCATGAACGTGCAGGGGCACCCTCAAACGGTGAACCCGGGAGTTGACACTGCTCCAACACACCAGGGAATCAACCACCTCGGTGTTACCCAATGCGGTGGTTGTTCCTATAACCCCTCAAGAAAAAACTCCAAAACACACCTGCGGGTATACACCGGCTATACCGCAGTACAAGTGTTTCAGTTTCCAAAAAGGGTTAACCCAGGCCTACGGGTCGCAAACATCACTTCGGACCGGGCCTGGCGGTATGGGAAGCACAGGGTCACCAGAGGAGGTCAAAAAACCACCCCCACAGGCCCCTCTTCGCCATGCGTGAGAGAGGAGCGAAAAATAATGGAGAACCAGCCCCTAAGCACACCGTACCTGGTATTCCCCGGCGGTCTCCCAACCAAGTACTAACCAGGACCAACCTGTGTAGCGGCCGAGATCCGACGAGATCGAGCGCGTACAGAATGGCATGGCTGTAAGCCATGACGACAGTGCTGAGTAAAAACATACCCAACCAGGGTCTCCATAGCGCTTAACCCTGTGACACCCAGACCGACCTGGCATTTTTCCCCCTGAAAAAAGCCCAAGTCCCTCAGGGTACCAGAACAGCAGATCTGCATCCCCGGCGGACAACGGGTTCAACTGATCTGGACCAGCGTGACCAGAACCAGTCCCGTGCCCTAACCACGCCGACATGCCTACTCCAGGAGAAGGGCAGATATGCGTGTTGATCTTAACATGAAAAGAAGGCGCCACCCAGACGTCGGGACGAACCGCGCCTGGTGGCCCACCCCAAGGGCGTGAGACCCCACTACATATGTTCAGATCCATCCCGTCATCATCCCCCAGACATGAACGAGAATCCGTCGACAACCCACCCAGGTCATGGGATGTGGTCGCCGGAAGAGGAAAAACCCCCATCTCAGTTGCTTTATAAAAACGCTGTTTCAACCACAAGCAACTAAGGCGTGCCAGTCAATCGCCTGTTTACAGCGAGCTAGCACTATACGTGCGTCGGGACACACCCCCATCAATGAACAGGCTATTTAGACCTGTCATTGAATCCCCAAGGCGCCCAGGGGAACGACAAGAGGGGTGTGACACTCCCTAACTCCAACACTTCTGGAATAGAAAGAAGGAAGCATCAACAGTATGTATCCCAGTCTACACAGCCGGGGTAAAAATTTTTCACATTTTTACATCCCACCACCCTCCCATAGGAAAGAGACGGGGATCCCCAGAGAGACTTCCCACGCGAGCTGTACAGATTGAAAAGAATATATTGCACCTTGAGCCATGTAAAAAACTGGTTTTAGGGCCTCCGGGGAAGAGGCACCGAACCCATACACACTCAATAAACGAATTGAATCGAATATACATACAATAGAAAAGGACCCTTCTAGAGGGTCCACTCACTTTGACAATCTGAGGAGGAAGGCTCTGTACTCTGATGGAGGCTTCCTCACATGGAAGAAGGAGTCCGAACTCACAGAAGGCCTGAGTAGGCGCTTGGTGAGGAGGAGCCCTGACCACCCCCCCTGAAAACAGATCCATCACATGGACCTGAACAGCACACGGAAGTCCTACCAACAGAGACGCGCACGGTGACGTACTCTATGGCGGGGGAATTCCTGCGGTGCACACGCCCAATATACCAGGCCGTGGGACCAGGAACTCCCTCCCCCCCCCCCCCCCCCCCCCCGTAACGTGCCGAACCGCCACGTGACGGGAACCTTGAAGGACAGGGGGTGTACCCCTGACCGACAGAACAATGGGGAGAGGAAAGGTTACCAGTTCACCCCTTTACGACCCCACACCCATGATACGACGTAACGACAAAAAGAGAATATGACACAGTCATAGTCAGCTCTATGAAGCGTTTCACAGCTCCACACAGCGCACGAGCTAACCTGCTATCTGATTTTTACTAAGGAAAAACACAGAATAGAGAGGGCTCTAAGAACCCCGGTCCAACATACACATGTGCTTCTGTGGCCAGTACAACCCAGTTGTAGGTCACATGACACACACAACCCATCATCACCTACAAAAAATGGCAAAAACACTCAACAGAGGAACGCCGTTTTTTTCACAATGAGAGAATACATCATTCTTGATTAGTATCGACCACAGGCCTTGCTAAGCACACATGACAGCAACCAAACCAATTTCCCTTTAGGAAATAAGTTTCTCCAGCAGATTTAGCACAACCTCAGCAATCAAGCTGAGAGTTACATCGTATCCCTACCACACAAAAGACACAATTAATGCACAACATGTCTGATAGGAGGTGATAAAGTCCCCAGGGAACCGGGGGGGGAAACACAATCCTCCTATTTCACCCTCAATACGGCCAGTTAAAACAGGAAAACCTGTTAATGTGTGAACTCACTGTTCATTGTCATTACAGTCTGAGAAAGAACATTCTTTTACTCACTCGTCACCAAGCATAGCTTCATAGGTTAGTTGCCTTAGTAGTGAGTACACGGTACACATAAACACCATGATGTTTCTCACACAACAACCAGATCAATACATCACGATCTGCACGGAGAAGCTAACTGCCAGTGACAAAAACAGCTCACACACAACCCGCAACGTATCTCAAATGCATTGCAACAACACACGTTTTGGGAAAAAACACCGTTATTCACAATACATTTAGCAAGGTAAAACCAGAAGACGTGTTATGAGGTCTGGCCAACCCCGTACCTGCCCGGAACGCAGATCAGCGAAGTGCAGTCACAAGCCACCGTAGAACACAGCCGTCCCGTGTTGTTCGATCCGGGCAGCGTCGCCGCTCCACCAGTCGCTACAGTCCTCTTTGTTGACGCAATCCCCGTCTAGGCTCAGGCAGGGTCGACGAACATCCCCTGTCAAGGATGACGTCGTGGTCAAGAGTGTAAAACATGTTAAAATCAAAGCACGTTCAACAGAATAGCATCAAGCTAACGGCTGCTCCAACCGTTCGGGTGCTATCGCTTCCGCTCGCGAGACGCCGATCTACGACGCACGCGATCAGGAGCGAGCTCCCGGCGGCGCGCGAGAAGCCAAGCTACCCCGCGCCAGGCCACCGACCGGCTAACCGTAAGCTATGAACATGTAAACAATGACATAACACTCACCCAGACAGGCCGCCGTTCTGAACCCTCCTCACTTTGTAAGAGAAAAGAGAAAACAAGACGTCAACACCGCTTCACAACGGAGACATTACCACGTCCGGCGGAATCAGCACAGTACCAACTGGCCTGTATAGCTGACTTTGAACATGAATCTGCCGCTATCGCACATTACATGCACATATCCCCTCGTGAAGGAATACTCTCATTTGGATATGAAAGATGGGGTCTTAACACGGTGACAGAGAGAATCCACTCGTCCAGAACACACAGGGATCACCAGTGTCAATGGTCGCGGCCCACTAGTTAAAACTATAATGGTCGCCAGACCAAGGCCTTCTGTCGCCTAGACGGCTAAACAAAGGACCCTAGCCTGGGGCCGGTTTCCATAAACTTTGTCAAGTAGCCCCCATAGCACTAACAGACAAGTGGAGCCCGCCAGCAAACACTACTCACCCAACCTGGAACGCACCGCTCCTCACAACAGCGGCATGTCCGACAGTTCAGCTGTGGCCTGACAGGTTTCACCCCAACAAACACAGCAAGGAACTGCAGTTGAGAAGCATGCAGCGGCGTGCTCCCAATACGAAAACCGGTGGAGGGTTTGTAGAATGATCATCATCTTCTAGACACTCCAGTACGAAGACAATATCGCCGTATTTTCTCGAAAATAGTGAGAGAGAAAATAAAGATATGATGTCAACGTATCCTTGTTTCCCAAGCTGTTCCTAATCCAATTTCTTCCATCATGGTGTCAAGTGTGGGGATCTACCGAGGCACCTCTTCCTTGTGGTGAAAGCGAGAAGGAGGAGAGCAGGTGACCACACACCTGCTTATGAAGGTAAGCTGATGAGGGGTGTGGTCAGACTAATACTGGTATTAGAGGTACATTTGTGGTTTATTCAGTACGCGTGCACGTACGCGAGATAGTGCAGTAGCGATGCCAAGCTAAGCCACTAACGATACAGAACTACAGTTAAGTCGCAGGGGAGGGGTCACAATCACAAAATAGTCCAGACCTCAGAGGGTTTTAACCACATATGCATCAGGCAAAAATGGGGCTAGTTTTGCATAACACGCCAGTACTAACTATAATGTATATGTACAGTCCATTCACTATTTATAAATGCATTCCATTTATATGGTAGATCTCAATTAGAATTAGACTACACAAAATAGGAAGTCAGAAGCAAGAACCAAACAGCACTGTAGATGAAAGAATAAGATGAAGACCTGTCACTCATCAGCCTCTTGACTGGTGTGTAGGAAGACTGGTCAGAGAGGAAGACTGGTCAGAGAGACTGGTCAGAGAGGGCGTGTATAGGAAGCACCATGCAACATCCTTGAATCTGTGGAACATGTGTTTTATATATATTTTAAAAACTAGTCTAAATCACATTTTCCAATAATTTCATAATTTATAATCTAATAATAATCAAATCCTTTTCAATTGAATTATTTATTTTGGAGCAGTCCTTTCTTCCCTTGTATTCAGCATGTCTGTCTAGTGGGTGTAGGCAGCAACAAAACACATGGCTGACAAACCAAAAGGTAAAAACAAAACAAAACGTTTAGCACATTAGGTAGGCAGTGTTCCTGGCTCCAATAAGCACAGCTAACTGATTCATCAAAGTTAATCAACTGCTTGTGTCCCCATTGTGACATCACTAAAGGAAAGCAACTGTAAACAGCTTGTTTAGTTGTTGATCTGGAGACTTGGAACTCAGGCTAAACAGACTGACGTCACATCCATACAGACTGACATCTCAGACTGAAGCCACATCCATACAGTAATGAGGATATCTAGACTAAAAGCAGCATTCGCTTTGGAACTCTGCCTTGTTTGATTTTAACGCTAATGAATTTGATTAATTAAAAAGGTGAATACATATGAAAAAGGATGTTGATTGTTGAGTAGATAGAAATGGAATATGTGAATATCCAATATCAAACCAACGTTACCCCATTTGATAGAATAGTACTCTGATAAAAGTAACGGGACTCTATTCAAAATTCTACTAAAGTAATAGTATAAAAGTAAATATTGAATGTATGTAAGTAACTAAAGTAAGTACACATTCTGTATGGTGTACTTGTACTGGATTATAATGATTGAGAGCTCCTAAATTCGCAATGCATCAACCTCTGTGTGATGTCAAACTGGTTGTTCATCCAGTTATGCTGGTTGTGATTACTTCCTTTTGACATCGACAGACTTAAACATTAAATGTACATTATGTTTTACATCTTATCACATATTTTGGATTAAAAGAAAGTACAGCAGGGTTTGTATACATGTGGTAGAGGAAAATAAATGAGGAAACTTCCTTTGAAGTGTAGTATAGTAAATGTATTGAGATCCCTAAACTGGAAATACTCAAGTAAAGTATCCAAAAAAATCTGTATTTAAATACAGTAGTAAAAGTACTTTCTGAAGAGTTTATCGCCGGCCACTAGAGGGCAGCGTCTTACCAGCATCCAACCAGATATGCCTTGCACTGCGCTGTTATTGCTGAGCGGCCATCTTAGTTCTCATTCTTCACTTCGCCTCCTGCAGAGATGTTCGTTCACTCATTCATGTGAGATGCTTGATGCACCATTACTGTTCATACATATTATATATTATATTATATATGCATTATATAGATATATATATTTATGTGTTACTATAGTGTTATTGTGTATTCATGATATACGTTGTCAGCTGACTGTGCTGTCTGTGTCTGTTTCAGGGTGTCTTCATCTTTGTCTTTTATTAAATACTGAAACTGACATTGAGGAGTGTGTTTCTTCATGAAGACACCATGGTCGTCGTTGGATGCTCTGTCCCCGCCTGTGAGTTCACATCCGGCAACGTGTCTGAAGCACTCGCCATTGCTATGTTGAACAATCATGGACTTGCCCACCAGCACGCAGCGCCTGTCATGGCCGCGCCGGCCCAGGCCCCAGCCCCTCGCGGCCCGAGACTCGATCGGCCCAGGGTTGACGTGGGCGTGTCAATAGAGGAATGGAATGTGTTCATCCGACGTTGGGACATATTCTGCACTGGCTCAGGCATAGACGATGCCCAGGCCCCCGTTCAATTGTTTCAGTGCGCCGGGCCTGTGCTTGGAGACAGCCTGCTGAAAGCCGCCCCCGGCTTCGCTACCGGACCTTTGCAGGACCTGATCGCCGTCATGCGCTCTCTGGCTGTCATCCCGGTCGCTACATGTGTCCTGCGCACCGAGCTACTTCAGCTACGACAGGAACGAGATGAGACATTCCGCACACTCGCTGCCAGAGTGCGGGGCAAAGCAGAGACATGCGCATATAGTGCGGCATGCGTGTGTGGTGCGAACGTCGACTACACCGACCACATTGTCCGTGATGTCCTGCTCAATGGCATTTATGACTCGGACATACGCCGCGAGACGCTGGTGACGACTGACATCCTAGTCAAGCCAGTTAACGAGGTAATCACGCTCGTCGAGAACAAGGAGATGGCCCGTAACGCTCTCCCGTCATCCTCCCTGTCAGCCATGTCGTCATTCCGGCGCCTTAAGACGACTCCACAGACGAGCCCCGCCCGAGTCCTGTGGACGGGGCTAAGTGAGTGTCATGCCCGGAATGCAAGAGCGTCTTTAACATTTTCACGGAGGGGCCTCGCGGGTGGAATCCTAAGCCTCACCAGGTGTGCATCGGCTGCTACAGGGCCCGCCGACAACAGAGGCGTCAACAGCCACCATCCGACGGTCAACAGGCCGCCGTGGGGTCGGAGCTGATCTCCCAGGTCTCATCGGTGCAAGCTGGAGCCCGCCCTGGCCGACGTTGTGGGAGCCATCGCAGACGCCATGCCCCTACGTCGCATGGCTGTGTCAACAGGCCTGCACCTATCAGACTCGAGCACCACATCTTCTCCAAGGGCGAATGGAGACGAGCCAGGCTGAGAGACCACCCCCGAGCACTGATCACCATCTCGGTGGACATACCAGTCGGACGGAGGGATGGCACCAGCAACCGGGGCTCAGCCAACGGGGCTCGGATATCTGCCGTCGCAGACACTGGCGCGCAGTCGGACCTTTGGTCTCTGGAGGAGTTCCTGGCCTGCGGTTTCGCGCAGGACGACCTGCGATCCGTCAGCCTCAGCCTGTCAGCTGGCAATCGATCCCCCATAGCCATCGAGGGAGCGTTCTTCGCTAGGCTCTCGACGACCTGCAGCGGGGGGGGGGCGCGTTACGTCCTGCCGTTCCATGGTATACGTGAGCAGCTCAGTCCGGGCCATGTTCCTCTCCTACGAGTCGTTGCTCAACCTCGGCCTCTTGCCTATGAACTTCCCGTCGGACGACGTTACAGGGGGGCCCAGGGACGGGCGTAGCCCTGACACGGCTGACACGCCAGACAATGCTATTAGGTCAACCAACGGTGGCTGCGTAGGGCCAGGTGACCCCCAGGATGCACAGTGCTCATGCCCCCAGCGCACGGTCCCCCCGCGCGCGCCCCGCGGCACTGCCGTTCCCCTGTACGCCAGAGAACAACAGCCGGATGAAAGGTTGGCTACTCGGGAGATATGCCTCATCGACGTTCAACACCTGCCCTCATCGGGCATTGCCATGCATGGAAGGACCGCCTATCGAGATGCACGTGGATCCCGCAGCTACACCCAAGGCATGCCACACCGCGGCCAACGTGCCTCTACACTGGCAGCGGAGGGTCCACGATGACCTCCTGCGGGACGAGGCCCTTGGGGTCATTGAACGTGTGCCATACGGCGAGCCTGTCACGTGGTGCCATCGTATGGTAGTCACTCAGAAGCACGACGGTTCCCCCCGTAGAACCGTGGACCTCTCCCCCCTCAACAAGTTCTGCCAACATGAAACCTTCGCCACCGAGTCTCCGTTCCACCTTGCACGTCGCGTCCCGAAGGGCACCTGGAAGACCGTCACAGACGCCTGGAACGGCTACCACAGCGTCCCCCTGCGTGAGTCGGATCGCCACCTCACTACCTTCATCACGCCCTTCGGCCATTGGCGCTACACCAGGGCACCACAGGGCTTCCTGTCATCAGGGGATGGCTACAACCGCCGGTTCGACGCCGTCCTCTTGGACTATGAGCGCAAGGAACGCTGTGTGAATGACACCATCCACTATGTCACTGACCTGGAGCAACACTGGTGGAGGACTATCGACTTCCTCACGCGTGTCGGCCGGTCGGGCATCGTGTTGAACCCGGATAAGCTTCAATTCGCGGAGAGGTGCGTCGATTTCGCTGGCTTCAGGGTGTCGGAGTCTACCATCGAACCACTCCCGAAATACTTGGACGCCATCCGGGACTTCCTTACACCGGGCTCCACGACGGATATCAGGAGCTGGTTCGGCCTTGTTAACCAGGTGGCTAACTATGCCCAGCTGCGTGACACGATGGCTCCATTCAAGCCATTCCTCAGCCCACGTTGTGTGTTCTGATCGTCCCCCGCTCTGGAGGAGGCCTTCCAGACGTCCAAGCAGGCCATAATTGGGGCCATCCGTGAGGGCGTAGAGATCTACGACATGCAGAAGCGTACCTGCCTCCGCCCTGACTGGTCCAAGCTCGGCATTGGCTACTTCCTGCTCCAGCAGCACTGTCACTGTGCCTCGGGCATACCGGACTGCTGCTCAGGAGGATGGAGGATCACCCTCGCGGGGTCGCGTTTCCTGTCCCCTGCGTTTCCTTGTCGTGGTCACCGACCACAAGCCGCTGGTGAAGATCTTTGGCGACCGCACGCTGGATGAGATTACGAACTCGCGTCTATTTAGACCCTCCCGTGGCGCTTTGACATTGTGCATCTGCCTGGCAAGAGCAACTATGCCGCTGACGCCACTTCAAGGCACCCTTCCCCCTCGGGCTCGACGAACGGCATCTCACTGTGGCTGCCGAGCGAGCCTGATGCCGTGGAGTCAGCACTCATGGCCTCCATCCGTGACGATGCACGAGAGCTCGGTGCCGTCTCTTGGCCCCTCCTCGCACAGGAGACAGCGGCTGATGAGGGCCTTGGCCACCTCCTCCGCCTCATCGAGCAGGAGGGTGGGATTGACGTCAACGACCCCGCCCTGGCGAGCCTGTCATCGGTCTGTGAGTCCGTCTACGCACAGGACGGCGTCCTGCTCTATCAGGACCGTGTCGTGGTTCCCCCATCCCTCCGTGAGAGAGTCCTTCGGCATCTCCACGCCGCCCACCAGGGGACTTCAGCGATGGGGCAGCATGCCCGAGCGATAGTCTACTGGCCCGGGATGTCATGGGACATTCAAGCCACCAGGGACGGGTGTGCAGACTGCAACCGCAATGCTCCGTCACAGGCGGCTACACCCCCCCTGCCATCATCACCCCCATCCACTCCGTTCGAGGCGGTGTTTGCGGACTTCTTCGACTATGGGGGCCGCCACTACCTAGTTGTCGGGGACCGGCTCTCGGGCTGGATAGAGGTCCTGAGCTCTACGGCTGGTACTTCCCTGGCAGGCTCAGCGGGCCTGGTCCAACACCTCCGTTCGTTCTTCGCCACTTTCGGCGTACCGGAGGAGCTCTCGAGCGACGGCGGTCCGGAATTCAAAGCGAGCCACACTGAGGACTTCCTCCGCCTATGGCACGTCAAGCACCGTGTGTCCTCCGTCAGCTTTCCGCAGTCGAACGGGAGGGCAGAAGTGGCGGTGAAGGCTGCTAAGCGCCTCCTGATGTCCAACACCGGCCCATCGGGCAGCCTTGATCAGGACCGCTTCCTGCGCGCGATGCTGCAGTTGAGAAACACACCTGACCCTGACTGCAACCTCTCGCCAGCGCAGATCATCTTCGGCCGCCCCCTTCGGGGATCGCTCTCCTTCGTGAACCGCCTCGAGAAGTTTTCGAACCCGCATATCCGCCTGCTGTGGCGCGAGGCATGGGCGGCAAAGGAGGACGCCCTTCGGACCCGTATGTCCCGTACCACCGAGTCTCTGGGGACTCACTCAAGACCGCTCCGCCCGTTGGCACTCGGCGAGAGAGTATTCCTCCAGAACCAGCAGGGCCCGAGCCCTCACAAATGGGACAGGTCAGGTGTGGTGGTGGAGTCACTGGGCCACGACCAGTATCGGGTCAGGGTCGACGATTCGGGACGTCTGACATTGCGCAACCGGCGTTTCCTCCGTGCCTACACACCGGCCACACCCTGCGCCCATCAGCAGTCGGCTGCGCCGTCGCCGCAACCTACTGCCCTGGGACATCTGCCCCCACCCGTTGTGCCCACCCCGGCCCCCACCCGTCAGCCCCCGCCCGCAATGCCCCAGGGGTTTGCTCAGCAGCCGGCTGATGGGCCCCGCGACGCGGCTATGGGCGCCTTCCCTACGGCGCCTGCTGATGAGGCGGCCTCTGACCTCACCGCTCCTGCCGGTGCCTTCCTGGGCACGCCGCTCCCGGTGCCACGGTCGCCACCAACGCTGCCCCTGCCTACTCGGCCGGGCCGCGTGAAGAGGCCGCCTGCACGTTACGAGCCCGAGTCCGGCAGCTGGATACAGGATTTAGACCGTTAATCTATTCCGACCCTTAGCTTTCCGGTCTGGGGGGGATGAAGAGTTTATCGCCGGCCACTAGAGGGCAGCGTCCTACCAGCATCCAACCGGATATGCGCTGTTATTGCTGAGCGGCCATCTTAGTTCTCATTCTTCACTTCGCCTCCTGCAGAGACGTTCGTTCACTCATTCATGTGAGATGCTTGATGCACCATTACTGTTCATACATATTATATATTATATATGCATTATATAGATATATATATTTATGTGTTACTATAGTGTTATTGTGTATTCATGATATACGTTGTCAGCTGACTGTGCTGTCTGTGTCTGTTTCAGGGTGTCTTCATCTTTGTCTTTTATTAAATACTGAAACTGACATTGAGGAGTGTGTTTCTTCACTTTCTTTCCTCCCCTGGGTTCTCTACCTTCTTTTGTTACTGTACCTATTTACTAATGCATATTTGGTAACATCAAGTTATTCTCTAGATATCATATTAACAACTGTAATCATGGGTTTTATAGGTTTTCATTGCATTATAATCTCATATACATAACTTTGCTCATGTAATGAGAATTACTGCAGATGTACTTTGACACCAATGCCCAGCAATGAAGTCAGGGTCTTTCTGAGACATAAAGGAAACTGGTAAGAAACCAGCCTTCAAACAAATCAGTAAATCAAATCAGTGAGAGAGAGAGAGAGAGAGAGAGAGAGAGAGAGAGAGAGAGAGAGAGAGAGAGAGAGAGAGAGAGAGAGAGAGAGAGAGAGAGAGAGAGAGAGAGAGAGAGAGAGAGATGATCAGTGGTCCAGTTTCAATGTCTAGAGAGTCGGGGGAGATATTGACAGACAGACATGCAGAGTTTTATTGAGTATGTATGCCATTTTCTCTATGTCTCTTTGTGCTTATGAGTTTTAGTGGGTTTTCCTTGACAAAGTAAACAAATTATAGGTAGTTGATGACGAGAGAAAGTCCAAAAAAAATAAAAACATATTCTATCTATGAATCACAGTAATCACTGCCTCTTTAAAGCGACTCCTCCCCTGGACAACTATAACCAGGAAGCACCTACCACCCGAGGGAGCATGTCTATGTTCCCCGGGTTCTATGTTCCCCGCTTTGATTGATTGATTGATTGAAAATTTTAGACCACCAGCCCTGATTCCAAACTCTAACCTTAACCAGTTCGAAAGAGGGCCTAAGCTTAACCGTTTGAAACAAGGCGGACATTAATAATTAATAAAATAATAAAAATGTATACAATTTTCAATCTATTAATCAATGAAAGCGGGGAACATAGAACCCGGGGAACATAGGACCCGGGGAACATAGGGATGATCCCCCACCCGACACGCGATCAGAGTTTAGTCTTCCTGAGAAAACTAAACTTAAGAGTGCCATTGTTAAAATGGCGCAGCAAGGAGTTGATCTGGACCGGGACCAGTTCTGCTGTTCTATCTGTCTGGATCTACTGAATGATCCTGTAGCTCAGGGGTGGGCAACTTTGTATATGGTGAGGGCCACAAAATGTCCACAATCAATCTGGGGGGCCACATTGTTTATCGGCAGTCCCGCCAGTAGTACCCCATAACTCAAATAGCCCATAATAGTCACAAATGTGATAAATAAGGCATATAAACTATTATAATTTGTTGTAACTTTTATTCCATTTAAAACGCATTTAGTAATGCTTAATTTCAACTTTATGAATTTATAAATACAGCTGAATTTGAAAGTATTGCTGTGTAACCCAAATATATACAAAAGTGACAAATTATAATTAAGGCTTCTATTAAAATAAATGTATGAACTTAAAGTCAAGTCAAGTCAGTTTTATTTATATAGCACATTTCCAGGCAGCGGCAGCTGGCACCAAAGTGCTTCACAAGCAAGTTGATAAAAACAAAATAATGTGATGCAAGGTATAAGATTAAAAACATAGTAAAGCAATGAAAGCAACAAAAACAAAACAATATGGTGTAAGGTATAAGATTAAAAACATAATAAAGCAATGAAAGCAATAAAAACTGGTAGGACACAGTAAAACAAAGAGGATAGAAGGGCCAGGGGTCTAGTGGTGATTAAGTAGGGGGGAAGGCCAAGGAGAACAGGTAGGTTTTCAAGAGTGATTTAAAAGCCTGCACGGTCTGCGCGGTCCGTACGCTGAGGGGGAGGCTGTTCCACAATCTAGGCGCTGCGGTGGAGAAAGCTCTGTCTCCCCTAGTCTTGAGCCTGGTTCTGGGCACCACCAATAGCAGCTGGTCAGCTGATCTGAGGGATCGTGGGGGGTGTGGCATGTGTCATCAAAGGCATGTATCACCATCTCTAGGTTACTTTGGGAGCAGTGGCGAATCCTTATGGAAGCCAACGGAAGCCAGGCCTCCCTATTAAAATATGAATTAATATCAAATATGAAATATGATTTTTTTTTTTTTTTTAATGTCTCTCTCTTCTCCTTCTCACTCCCTCTAACACACTGTCAGACTCACTGTGGGGTAGGTATCTTTCTCCAGCCTCAGCCATGTGATTCATGTATGTAGAGTCCAAAACCGATCCTAGCCAATCAGATTCGAGCTGACTGCCACACCCTAAAAGTTTAAAACGGGGCTGTGAGAAGAATCATGAGTGTGGAATCCCCTCTGCACACCTCCCCTCTGCACTCTGAACATTGTATTAACCTGTGACTGCTCCCACGGGCCGAATATAGCCCCGATCCTCGCGAGATTAAATCCACGGGTACCTCTCGGCGTGCCGAAGCTTTTCCTAAATCACCGATCATCATCGAAAACGAGGGGAAAAGGTCGGCTCGCGACCCTGAAAATGTCGCGTTATTTTAAAAACGCTGTATTAAGTGAGCCTATTATGGGATCCACGCAAGCTTTCTATCGTGGAAACATCTCGGCGTCCCGCAACTTTTACTCATTCAAATGTAGCCCCGAAAATGCTTAGAAAAGGAAAGCCGCAAGCGTGGAATAAACTCGCCGAAACGGAAAAGTGTCCCACGGGCGCGCCGTGATTCCGATCCGCGTGAAAATATTCACGGCCATAGAGGAGACCGTGGGACACCTTTCTGCAACCGAATATGTGTCTCGGATTTGCTCCCACGCGGCGCGCAAAATCATGCAAGGAAAAATCTGACCAAAAATGAACCAATGCAAGCAGTATTAATGACCCTGATGTAAACAAGACAAACGTCTTTCTCTGGTCTGCATCCCCTTATACAATTGTGTGTATTAAGCCGTACTGTATTGTACCCATTCTGCAATCTGTTAAATAAATAAAAATAAAGTTTGACTGGCCGCCGAGCCATACTGTAGTGTACATGGTGACTGCTTGACTTAAAAAAAAAAAAAAAAAAAAACATGAATAAAAATATTTAATAAATTTTTTTTTAATAAATTTTTTTTGGCTTCCACTGTTATTTTACCCACGCGACGCCACTGTTTGGGAGAGGTATGCTTTTGTCTTCACCAGGAGTCTAAGGTGGTAAAAACTGTTTTTAACTACGGCGCTGACCTGTCGAATTTAAAATTGCTGTCGAAGATGACCCCGAGGTTCCTGACAGAGGTGGAGAGGTTTGGACCCAGGGGACCAAGTGCGTCAATGAGGGGGGCCGGGCGGGCACTATTAAAAACAATGACCTCGGTTTTCCCTTCGTTCAATGTCAGGGAGTTTTCGGACATCCAGCACTTGATTTCTGCCAGGCAGTCAAGCAGTGGTTCTATTGACGTCTTCCCTTGGGTGGGCTTTAAGGGGAGGTAAACCTGCACGTCATCGGCGAAGCAATGGAATGAGATATTGTGTTTTGCCAAGATCTGGCCTAGGGGGAGTATATATAGGAGGAAGAGAGTGGGACCCAATATCGAGCCTTGGGGCACCCCGCAGGTGAGGGGGGCCACAGAGGAAGTGAGGTCACCGAGTTGGACAGAGAAGGTCCTACTGCTCAACAAACACAAAGCAGCATTCCTGCTGCATTTCACTACAACAGTAAATCAAAAGTGCAATAATAAATGATTTTGTTAAATGTATAAACTTGTATCCTGCTACTAAACAAAACATTCCCGAGTGCCTCCCATTGACCCTTTATCAAACTGGCATGACATTCACCATCCCCCACAGTGGGTCAATAATGGTTCTGTCTTTAATGAGACACTTGTGGTCTCTCCTGTTGGCGCACAATAGAAGGAATGTCAACTTCAATGTTTGTGCATGCAATCTGCATCAGATGAAATAACATTGAATTTTTGCGTGCACACGCGTGCACATCCGTGCGCGTACTTCTGCTCAGAAAAGTGCTGGGACGGCGTGGTACCGCGTGGCATGACCACTGCACCCCTGATTATTAGTGACGCACAATAGATGGAAATTATGTTAGCGAACTTACCTGATGTATAATGCAGTGCAGCATTGGACACTCAACGCCACTCTGCCTTAGAAGCCCGGCGAATCCTGTGTGTTTTCCTTTCATTGCGGGTGCTCCATCGGTAACAACAGCGGACAGTTGATCAAACCCCCCATATTGCTGCACGGCACTTTCAACAGTGTTGAATATGTCCACACTAGGGCTGACCCCTATTAGTCGAATAGTCGACTAATCGATCGAAAGGAGCCATAGTCGACTGCCAACCTCTTAGTCGAATGAAAAAAAGAATAATAATTATAATTTTTTTTCTTTTTTTTTTTATATATATTTTTTTATATTGGCCTGGGGCCGCATGGAGTGTCGGTGAGGGCCGCATGCGGCCCGCGGGCCGCCAGTTGCCCCTCCCTGCTGTAGCTATTCCCTGTGGACACAGCTACTGTATGGGCTGTATTAAAGACTGCTGGGATCAAGATGATCATAAGGGGATCTACACATGTCCCCAGTGCAGGGAGACTTTTAATCCGAGGCCTGTTCTGAAGAAAAACAATATAATGGCTGAAGTGATAGAACAACTAATGAAGACAGGACTCCAAGCTGCTCCTCCTGATCACTGTTGTGCTGGACCTGGAGATGTGGCCTGTGATTTCTGCACTGGGAGAAAGCAGAAAGCCCTCAAGTCCTGCCTGGTATGTCTGACCTCTTTCTGTGAAACTCACCTCCAGCCTCATTATACTGTAGCTCCATTAAAGAAACACAAGCTGGTCAAAGCCTCCACACGGCTTCAGGAGAACACCTGCTCTCGTCATGATGAAGCTATGAAGATTTTCTGTCGTACTGATCAGCAGTGTATCTGTTATTTGTGTTCCATGGATGAACATAAAGGCCATGATACAGTCTCAGCTGCAGCAGAAAGGACAGAGAGACAGAAAGAGCTTGGCATGAGTAAGCAGAAAATCCACCAGAGTCAGAGAGAGAAGCAACTCAAAGAGGCCCAACAGGCTGTTGATTCTCTCAATCGCTCTGCTGATAAAGCAGTGGAGGTCAGTGAGAGAATCTTCACTGAGCTGATACGCTCCTTGGAGACGAGGCGCTCTGAGCTGAAGAAGGTAATCAGAGCCCAACAGAGGACCACAGTGACTCAGGCTGAAGAACTGCAGAAGAGACTGGAGCAGGAGATAGCGGACCTGAGGAGGAGAGACACTGAGCTGGAGCAGCTCTCGCACACAGAGGACCACATCCACTTTCTACAGAGTTACCCCTCCCTTTCCAGTCCCAGTGAGTCTACAGACTTACCCAGCATCAGTGTCCATCCTCTCCTGTACTTTGCAGATGTGACTGAGGTCGTGTCTAAGCTGAGAGACAAACTAGAGGATGTTCTGAAAGAGCAGTGGCCCAGAATCTCAACAACAGTGAATGCAGTTGATTTTTTACTGCCATCAGAGCCCAAGACCACAGCTGACTTCTTAAAATATTACTCTCCGATCACACTGGACCCAAACACAACAAACAGATGTCTGTCTTTGTCTGAGGGGAATAGAAAAGCAACACGGATGCAGCAAAAGCAGTCATATCCTAATCACCCAGAAAGATTCAATGAAAGTGCTCAGGTTCTGGGTGGAGAAGGTCTGACTGGATGCTGTTACTGGGAGGTGGAGTGGAGTGAAGGGGTTTATGTAGCAGCCTCCTACAAAGACATTAGTAGAACAGGCACTGTGGAGGAGTGTGGATTTGGATGCAATACTAAATCTTGGGCTTTAGATTGCACACAAAGTAATTATTTCTTCTGCCACAATAACAAGAGCATAACAGTTCCGGGCCCCTGGTCCTCCAGAATAGGAGTGTACCTTGATCACAGGGCAGGGACTCTGTGCTTCTACAGCGTCTCTGACACAATGACCCTCCTGCACAGAGTCAACACCACATTCACTCAGCCTCTCTATCCTGGACTTTGGATCACCGTTGGTCATTTTGAATTACTGTGGGATTTGGGTCTGTCTCTTCTCTCTCTGTTCCAAGGGGGGTTGGTAACAATATGGTGGCCGGACCTCCATGGGGAGGTTGATTCAGCCTATAACCTTTTCCCTCACCTCTTATCTCTGGGCAGCCGGGACACTTCATACGGGACACTCTATTTTCAAGGCCTTCGGTTGAACCCACAGCCAGGATGTGTGGGGCATGGGGCATGGGTCAGTCTTAAATGCAACTATTTTGTTTTAGAACAGACCCATCTGCGTTATCAAAATAGCTCAAGGAGAGAGAGAGAGAGAGAGAGAGAGAGAGAGAGAGGTTTCGATCCCCCGGACCGGCAGGAAACATCTGGGCTGGGGATTGGGGAAGTGAATGAATAACTCTCTCCCATACCCTCAATACCAACAGGCTGAAGTGCCCTTGAGCAAGGCACTTAACCCCCAACTGCTCCAGTGGAGTTGCTCAGTGGCCAACGGTGTCAGACTGTGGTTGTACTGGGCGGCTCCCAGGTGTGAATGGAACTGTGTGAGCAGGGTGTTACTGAAAAAGAGCATTCGTGCTCAGAGAACCTACCCTGGAAAATAAAGGTTTAAAATAAAAGTTTGATGTGGCACTCCTAGGGAAAGTACCTCCTCCCTGATGGCAGGAGTCGAAACTTGTTGACATTTCTTTATTGGGAATAACCCCTTGAGATGAAACCATCTCGTTTTCAAGGGGGTCTGCAAGGGGGTCCGAAACTGCAGGTGAATAGGGGAGAATATCCAGTTTCATCCTTCAGAATGAAATTTCACAATATGGGCATAAATGCAAACATCTTTTGTATTATGACCTTTATATATTGCTATTAAATTCAGTTATTTTTTGTTTTTGTTCTTGACTATAAGTTTGATAAGATAAGATAAACCTTTTATTATTCCCCCGTAAGGGAGTGCAGGCATCAAAGCAGCAACAGCAAAGACAATGAAACACAGTAGATGCACAGGTTAGATCCAAACAAGCTAGGATAATTAGAATGAAAATACAATAAAACCAAGTAAACATGGCTGCTTGCCCTTGAAATCTACTCTGGATCTCTGAGTGAGTGAATGAACATAGAAACATAAGTATACTCTACAATATCAATAATATAAATATGTGTGTACTGTATGTACAGCCCACCCTGTTATAAATATACAAATAACTATACCCAGGCATGCGTTGTTCATGGGACTGGGTAGCACGGTGTGTAACCTCACTCGCTATTTGCATATCAATAGCACCGGTCGTCAGGTGTGTTAAATACGTTCTCAGACACATTCACACCTACCTTGTTGTGAAGACGTGTTACATTCCATTCGTAGACGCAATTAGGCACTGTCTTTAGTCTGTGCCCAAGCGAGGGGACATTAAATGCGCATTCGCGGGAGCTCGCGCACGCGCCGGGAGCGCGCGTGCACGTGGTGCGTGTCACTCCAGATGATTTCAATAACGCACCACTGACTATACCCCCGGTACAAATATACCTAACTCTATCTTCTGTCTACTCCCGGTACAATATACTGTAACTATAATTACAAATAAGTCTATCCTGTGCAATATATACAGTACTCCATACTAAGTCTACCTTGATCTGTACATGGAAGATAAGATATTTGGAACTTTCTGAACCGCTTGTAAATCGTAATATAGATCAGTTTTACTACAATGTTTGAAAACATTGCCAACATACCCAAAGTGTTTCAGCCACAGAACAAATACAAGCAGCTTACTGTTGTCTAGTGTTAGTCGGTCAGCAGGAGATGAAAACGGGGCTCCATTCTTATGCCCGGTGGTGGAGCTACACATTCATGTATGTTTGGATCAATTACCTTTAACATATTCAAACTAGCCAATAAAAGATTCACACATTTGGATATGATCACTTTACCCTTTGGTGGAATACGTCAGATAACTTTTCTGTTTCAATATGATGCATAATTAAATAGTTGGGGTTCGACTATAGTAAATTATTTTCTTTTTGTGTATTATAACTGTATAATGTGACTGTACATGTCTTCATATAAACATTTAGTAAGTATAAAGTAATTAATCATAAAATGTGTTACCCATAAAATATAAAGGGCAATGTATACTGTATACATATATAAAAAGAACAACACATTCACAAGTTCATAGTTTATTAGTATCAAGAATCAAGAGGTTTATTTGTCACATACACTGTACATACCAGGGCATACAGTAAAATGCGAGTGGTCTTGCCCGCATTGATTGTGCAAAATACAATAATAAAATAGAATAAAATAGACATAGAAAAAATTAAATAGATAAGACACAAGATATGCATGGTAAAAAAAATACATGCTAGGTTCCTGAGAAACCGGTTCTTATATACACTACTATGCAATATACAATTTACAATGTATCTAAACTACAGTACCTCCTTCTTTTAAAGTGTTTCTAAAGATTACATTTTTTAAAGTGACATTTTGGTTAAACCTTAAGGTCCCCCTATAGGGGGACCCTGCTTTTCTTTATCATAAATCGATCAATAGAGACCATATTAGATCCCCAATTATCATATCATGGGGTATCATTGGAAAGCCACACTCATTGGCTACAACCTTGTGCATAGACTTTCGAGATCGCCAAATGATTGACGGAGCTAGAGCCCCGGGAGTTGGGGGTGGTAATGTGTACTTTTGCGTACTTTGGGGCACGCCTCACATATCGGCATGTAACTCGAGAACCGCTGAATGGTTTCTGTCACCTGAAAGGGCAATCGACAGGCAACAAATAGGGCTTTAATTCTATCTATATATTGTATTAAAAGAAATGCACACCCGAGCCACTAGAGGTCGGCAAAGAATCGTCCACATGTGGGCCCTTGGATGTTAAAGGGGAACTATCTTATAAATGGCCTTTTTCTCATATTGGCGCATTCTTCCAATTCTCCTCTCACAATATTCACCCTCACTGAACTGAGTCATTTGAAAATGTGCCCTATATGTGATGTCATAAAGACACTGCTGCATGTTAATGTTCAGGCGAACCAGAACGCGCGCAGTGGTTTAGGAGCCCAGGCTCAAAACAGCTCGAGATCTTGAGGTAGAAAAATGCTGTTTTTGAGGACTTGATTAGAAATACAAAACAATGAATAAAAAAAAATATATATTACAGAGGTGTTCCATAGACTCACAGGAATTGTGTAAAAGTGCCCAAATAGTGAAAGAAATAGTAAAATAGTTCCCCTTTAAGAGGTCAATGTTTAAAAAAAAATTGTAGCCAAGAGTAAAGACCATAACCATATCAAAAACAGTAGTCAAATTGTATATTTTTATTTTTACCGATGTTTTATATGTTTTATCGGAAATACAAATTTATCGGAAAATGCTAATTATCGTAAAAACCGCAATAAATGACTAAATCCAGATACAACCCTGCCATTGGAAAGAGGAGCATTTTCCCTATCCATAGATGTATGATTTGGCCATAATAAGGTCAAGGTCAGGTTCAAGGTCAAATATGAATTTATAATTGAAGTCGATTATCATTCATTACTGTATCTACAAATCCTTCTGTTTAATCATCTTCCCGCGGTTCATTTGCTTAGATTTTGTGTACACATGATTTCAATAAGGTGGTGAATGAGCTCAGTGAGCATTTTCTCATGCCCCGTATCAATTTTTGATCACCAAAATCATAAATCATAATTAATCATAATTAATTTATTCATTACAATTTACTCAGCCTAGTAACAGACACAATATTTCTGACACTGGAAATACATACCCCCAGGTCCCTAGATGTTCCTAGATACCAAGAACATGCAAATTGACCTTGCAGAAGTGGAGCAATCTTCCATTTACTTGGCATGTACCTTTAGGGTGAAAACGGTCTACAGATTAACAGGTTAAAGTGATTTTTTTAGCGGTTGCCGCATGAGTGGTGTGTGTGTGTGTGTGTATGTGTGTGTGTGTGTGTGTGTGTGTGTGTGTGTGTGTGTGTGTGTGTGTGTGTGTGTGTGTGTGTGTGTGTGTGTGTGTGTGTGTGTGTTAGTGGGGGGGGGGGGGGGAAGAAATACAAAACAAAAAATTGCTTTTCATTTATCTATTTATTTATTTAACTGTATTAAACAATAAAAAACGAATTGGCCATAATTTACTGAGCAAACTAAGGCGTACTGCTGTAACCTACTAATAACACTTAAAGTAAATCTGAAGATTATTATATAGCAGATGCCTTGGATAAGTCGTGGACAACTGTAGCGTGTGCTTGTTTATACAGAGCTGGTATAATTTGCTGCTGAAATACGGAGAGGAAACTAGGTAGCGGGGCTCTATTACTTTTAACATGTGCTTAAACCCTGTGTTCTCGACAACGGAGTATGGTCGCAGATCTGCTGCTATAAAAACACCTATGGCGTTTGTTATTGCTTTGGCCCGGTCTGAATTAATAGCGAGATGCTGCTTGAATGCCACAGGGAGCTGGGTTTGCACTAGGGTCTGTTTCTTCCTTGTACCAGTGATATAAAGTTGTCTGAATCTGAATCTGAATCTGAATATTCACATTCGGGTGATGCCGTTTCAAATGCGTGATAAAGTTTGCAATAAAGTTGAACAATGCCGGCATGTAGCCCCTTTCGTGACTGTGATGCAAGGCTTGCATCACAGTCACGAAAGGGGCTAGCCGGCACGTAGCTTTAGTGCGATCCACCTGTCTTTGTTCATTACTGTCGTTAACTGGGAATCCGAAATGATCCCAAACGAGAGACTTGAATGTTGTGGGAGCATCTTCTAGCTCTGGCTTGTCAGTTAGTATTGCACTCGCCATACTAAGGCTAATATGCTATGCTGAATTACAGCTATCGCTCAGCGTGGCTGCGTGCTGCGTGGGATGAACAAACAACATCCGGTTAGTTGTGCACGTTATATTTGGGACGGGGGGATTTAAGTTCAGCAAAAAAGGTTCCGTACCGTTGCAATCGTTCGGTGCACAGCACGTACTGTACCGGAGGACCACATTGAGGCGGTACAGTACGGATACGTGTACCGTTACACCCCTAATATATATATATATAGGTTATATATATTTACAAAGGCTATAGGGGTATAATTACCTGATACATCGGTATTATTTTCTTTATTTAATTGAGATATCTATACCAAAAGAGTTGGATTCAGATGTCTTTCATTAAACAGATTCTGTGACAGAAAGCCAATGAAACCAGCCTAACTATCTTCTGTCTCCTTATTTTATCTGTTCACAAACAGAATCCTATCTGTTCAGGTCTCACACCTGAGACCTGTAACAGTTCCATAGCCTGACGTCTTATAGTCATACAGGTCCAAAGTTTATAAAAATCCCATGGAAAATGAATGTTTTACAAAGGTTTTTGTAATGTGTGTACCAGCGTTCATTTGGCATGATTATCCAAAATGACACTCATCGGATGTTTCATGACTGGAAGCATGCAATAGGTCAAATAGGGTGACGATCAAAAAGGCGGCAAATTAAACTTTCCAACAATGTATTGTTTGATTGGCAGAAATGCAGCCCGGAGCCGGCAGATGAGGGCAAAGTGCTGCGACATGCGCATGCGTGCATACGGGCCGTCCAGTGCCTATGTAACATAACTCATTGCACCCCATGCTACATAACGTTTGGCTTTAGGAGGTAGTGTTTTTTTCCAGTGTGCTGACCTAAAAAACACTGAAAATGAAAAACCTGAAATGTTCAAAGGAATGAATACACAAACCGTTCATTTCTCTTTCCAATCTTCCTCTGGGGAGAAACCCTCACTCTGGGTAACCTGCGTGCAAGAAAACACCTGGGGCTCATTGGTTCTGCTCTTCTCTTTCCTAATAAACCAAGGCTTCTTCTCACAACACATGTGAAATTAATTATACTACTGTTTCGCTTGTTACAACTAGCAAAAATAAAGGATCTGCAATATTAATATGAATAATATATAAACAATAATTACAAAAACAAACACAAAAGTAATTTTGAGTGTACCACATGTGCATAAGTACACATGCGTGCACATGCATGCACACACACACAACACAACAACATGCAAACACAAACTAACACAGCTGCAAAGTAGATGATACAGCTCACACAAGGATAAGTATGATTTAAGGTTCTGTGCTGTGCCATTTTTCTCTACCATCTGTGTTGTGCTTTTGGCTACGCTGTTTTATGTAAAACGTGGGCATTTATTATAGGCTAATGCATTTTTTTCCTCACGTAAAATATGCTAATTCCATGCAACCAACTGCCCTGCCCTAGTACTGAAGCAGACAGAACAGGGAACAAAGAAATAGCCCTAGGTTTTAATACATGGACTAGCTAATTAAACTACACCAGTGTCCATCAAATTACCATGACTTTGTGCCTCATCCACTTTTGTAGTAAGAGGGTCAACTCAAAAGAATGTCACACTGTTGACTGTAAATATGTGTGTTATTATAGCCTTGTGGGGGGATTTTTGCGAATACACTTTTGTGACAGATTCTGATTAGCAGTCTGTTGTAGATCCCTAGTGGGGTTGTTTTGTGGAGGAAGTCATGGGGACAGACATGACTGATGTTGGAGGAGAACTAACTGTTCAGCCTTTAGTTTGTTTAAAAAAAATTCTCCACCTAGACCCCCCCATTAGCATACATTTTTGCATTCACCAGATACAGTTAGGATCACGATCAAGTAACCAGGGGTTAAAGTGGGCAGGAACATTTTGCCCCTTCGATTGGCAAAAAAAAGAAAAAAAGTATAACTGGCTTGACTTTGTCCAGGGGAGGACAGCTGTCAGTCTGTTTATTTGGGAAATGGCTATAAGCGGACAACACAAGCTATATCACATAATATTCGCCACTGCCAGCATCGTTTAAGTCTGCTGTTTGAGTTTTGTCTACAATAGATATGGATTAAACAGCGATTGAGGTTAACCGTCTGTAGTGTGGTAGTGAAAGGGTTAACCTTATGTAGTGTGGTAGTGAAAGGGTTAACACATTGTCATGTGGCAGTGAAAGGGTTAACATACTTAAGCCCACTTACATCCAATCCCACTCTCCAAACACCCCCCCCCCTTCTCTTACAAACACATTCTGCAGTCTATCCAATCTCATGCAGTGAGGAACGTTTAACTGAATTGCTCCCCAGTGACGAGGAGATGGACAAGACCTTCTGGAGTGTGACCACCACTTGAGACAGAAAGTGTCTTCCATCTGAAGCTGCTCGCCTTCTCCCCCATCCCTGCTCCCATTCGGGTCTTCTGGGGCAGCACTATTTAAGGTTGTTAGACCCCCCCCCCTAGGCATGGTCTAATTCTCATAACCCATGACTGCGCGTGGTGTAAAGGCTTTTATACAACTGGCGCATTCATCCAACCTTATTGCTATACAATAAACACACATTAATTGAAGATTTATTGACAAAACCATCCTCAGAAAAAGTAGTTCCAAAAAAAAAGAAGAGATGTTGCCTCCATCTGTAGAAGCAGCGCTGTTTCAAGGCATGAGCGTGGGTTATGGGATTGATTGAACATTTTATTACAGATAGACAGTGCTTACATCTTTATACAATTGCAGAATTCATCCAACCTTATTGCTATACAATAAACACACATTAATTGAAGCATAATGGAGATTTATTCACAAAACCATCCGCAGAAAAAGTAGATCCAAAAAAAAATAAGAGACGTAGTGTGTAGAAGCAGCGCTGTTTCAAGGCATGAGCGTGGGTTATGGGATTGATTGATTGACAATGTTATTACAAAACCATCCCCAGAAAAAGTAAAAAAATTAAATAAAAAAAATCTAGTCCCATTAAAATACGTCATGGGCTATAGGCTTTTAAAAAATGTAATAGGCTAAACTTCGTTTTAACTTCTTTAATTCACATTTGTTTATTTCATTTCATTTTTCCCGACATAATGCTACCTGCCTCGACGAAATCCGTGATTCGGTTGCGATACAGATGAATTATGAAGTTAGCGGTTGTTATTGGAATGATTGATTGATTGATTGAACATTTTATTACCAGATTGCAGAATGGGTACAATACAGTACAGCTCAATACACACAATTGTTAAAGGGGCTATGCGTTATAAATGTCATTTTTCAGTCTCTAGCATTGTATTATAGTAATAGGAGTTCGTATCAATGTGTTTTTGGGCCTAAATACTATATTGACGAATTCCTCAGCTACAGCCCATCCCCTGTTTGCCTCTAGTAAATCAGGTCATGTTGATTTGACGACCTGGTGCACGTCACAGGGCGCTGTTTATAGCGCACGGTGATGTGATTGGCTCTGTGGTTTTAGTAATGCCCGCCTCCATTCTTCGACAGACAGACCGGCGTTAGTTCTCGGGACTCGGGAGCGATCGCTAGCTAGTTAGCACCAGCCGGGGCCGGCGTTAGCAACCGGGGGCGTCGCGGAGCATTCAGCCTGCTGGCTACCTAGATCCACTTCAACCAGCGTCGCGGAGCATTCAGCCTGCTGGCTACACAGCTTGTCGGTGTGCTAATAGCCTCTGCAAGCTAACGGTAGCTGGCTCCAGGCTATTAGCACATCGACAAGCTGCTGGAGCTCCCGACGCTCGGCTGGTTGAAGTGGATCTAGGAATGCTCCGCGACGCTCCCGGTTGCTATCATGTGCAGGTCCTCTTCTCAGACCTGTGTACTGCACACGCATCATGCAAGCTACACATCGCTGCATGTTGATCAATGGTGGCCCACTCGGTGCATCACAGTGGGCTACTATTGTGCTAACAACAACCGCGGTGTCCGGCTTGTCGGCCGGCATGAGTGCTCGATTTAAAATGGTTCTCTCCTCTTTGTATACCTTTGTCCTCACAAGTATTCTGCCAGGGAACTTATGGATACGACAATAGTAGTAGTTATAAGGTGTTTGATCATTGTGTCGTTGTACATATTGTGTATACACCGTTAGAAGCTAACGTAGCTTAGCTTGGTAGCTATTGTGCTAACAACATACCCCGACGTCTAGCTTGTTAGCCGGCATGAATGCCCGATTTAAAATGGTTCTCTCCTCTTCGTATACCTTTTTCCTCACAATTATTCTGCCAGGGAACTTATGGACACGACAATAGTAGTAGTTATAAGGTGTTTGAGCTTGTAACGTTAGTTAGCTCATAGCTATCGTTTGAGCTAACTAACGTTACAAGCTCAAACACCTTATAACTACTACTATTGTCGTGTCCATAAGTTCCCTGGCAGAATACTTGTGAGGACAAAGGTATACAAAGAGGAGAGAACCATTTTAAATCGGGTATTCATGCCGGCTAACAAGCTAGACGTCGCAGCATGTTGTTAGCACAATAGTAGCCCACTGTGATGCACCGAGTGGGCTACTATTGATCAACATGCAGCGACATGTAGCTTGCATGGTGCAGTGCTTTGCCCCACAGGTCTGAGAAGAGGACCTGTGGTACCCTTGACTGAGATTTCATAATCAAAACTGTTAGATCAACCCTGAAAACTGAAAATATCTGTGGTAATAGTTCATAACATGGACTCTCAGAGTGATGGAACCTATGTTAGCTTCTAACGGTGTATACACAATATGTACAACGACACAATGATTTACATTATTACAAATATGGTAACGTGGTTGTGGCTTTTACAAATAGTGGTAACATATATATATATATATAGATAGACAGTACTGCTACATCTCTATATTTATGACATACCATATTTGTATGTAACCTGAAACCTAAGGGGGGACCCTGATGTAAACAAGACGAAAGTCTTTCTCTGGTCTGCATCCCCTTAACAATTGTGTGTATTGAGCTGTACTGTATTGTACCCATTCTACAATCTGTTAATAAAGTTTTCAATCAATCAATCAATCAATCAATAAGACCTCCACCTGGATGGAATGACGGGGAGATGGGCGGAGCTATTTGGTGGGTGGCTGTCACTCAAAGTGTGGGTGGAGCCAAGCCAATAATAGCCTGCTTTCATGAGGCTGAAAAATGCTGGTTTTGAGTACAAGATTAGAAATATAAAACAATGATTATTTTTGGAATAAAAATTACACATGTGTTACATAGACTCACAGGAAGTGTGTAAAGTTGCCCAAATAGTGCTAGGAATAGCACTGCATGACACCTTTAAGGGGATGCAGACCAGAGAAAGACTTTCGTCTTGTTTACATCAGGGTCCCCCATTTTCAATTCATCATAACATATATGACAAACATGACATACCGATAGACAGTACTGCTACATCTCTAGACATTTATGACATACCAGATTTACAAATACAGTACTGTTTTTTCCCCTTATCCGGCTTCTCCTGCTGTGCATCCCATTCATCAAATGTCAGTCCACCAAATAGATCAAAATTTGCAATGAAATCGGAAATTTTTACCAACTTGTGTTTACAAACAAACCTGTGTGGGACATCCAGTGAAATGACTGTCCTTTTGAAGGAGAGGGAGATTTTACAACGAATGCCATCTAACACCACACTTCCCACGATTAATATTTTAAATAGGTTGCTTCAAAGCATGTTATTGGTTTGATTGATTGGAAAATGTTATTAACAGTGAAATTAGTGTCCTTTTGACGAATGGCATCTAACAACAGACTTTGCACAATTTTTATTTTGTTCCACAATGACTCATGACCCACCAATTACATAATCCAACATTCTGTAAGAAAATAACACATTCCACGTGACAGAATCGTTTTTGAATTAGTCGTTATGCCGCTTTCAACACATCCATTTGTAAAGATTATTGTCCGCCATCTTGGTTTTTCCTAAAAAGTCGAACTGGCGGATGTGGGCGAGTTCTGGGATCACAAGCGTGGGTTATGAGAAATAACCACGTCTAACTTGACTGTTTCAGCCAATCAGAATCGAGAAATTTGCATGCCGTTGTATAAAGAAACTATACCCCTACTTGTGCTCAAATAATGGTCTGAAAGAATGGTCTGAAAGAAAGCCATTTGAATTGAGTCACCCATTCACCATCGGAGCAGAAACTGTTTTAATGACTCAAGCTGAAGAAATATGAGAAATATGTGCCAAACCTACTTTTTATTGAGTTGCAACAAGGACCTTTTTAGGGGGTCTCCCAGAGTGTTATCAGTTATGCAGAGTATCATTATGGTAATGTTTGTTGACAGGAAAATACATATGAATAAAATATGTTTTTAAAGCCCAGTACTGATTGGAGCTGAAGAGGATCAAATAGGAGATACAAATAGGAGATACATTTTATTCTATATATACTTGCAATAATACACCAATGGCTTACAGTTCAGTAGGGAAAACACATAATTGTTGTCTGTCATATTGGTTTAAATCACCTTCCAACAAACTGCCACATATAGACCTTTTCAAACTCAACTACATATAAATTGTAGTTGCTAAAATCAATATCAGATATATATATATGTGTAGCAGGCCCCAGCTATTCCAACACAATTCCATTGAAAAGGTCTAATAGCTGGGCTATACTGTATATATATATACTGCCTCTCACCCTGTCACTGTATGATCCTGCCACAAGATCACAAGCCTCCTGGATTCTGTAGCAATGTGCTTTCAATGTTTCATTGTATGTTGACTTGTTATTGTGTATGCATTGAAAGAGACATAGGAAGAGGAAGAGGTTTTGCACGAGAAGATGGGGGGGGGGTCATAGCAGGATTCACAGCAGGTGTGTGTGTGTGTGTGTGTGTGTGTGTGTGTGTGTGTGTGTGTGTGTGTGTGTGCGTGCGCGTGCATGCATGTGTCTGAGTGTGTATTTTTGTTTTTCAACCACTGTTTTTATTTTATTGTGGGGACATTGGCTGGACCCCACAAGGTAGAGGAAGGGTTATGTTTATGGTTAGGGTATAGGAACTAGAGAATGAAAGTATATGGAATGTCCTCACAAAATACATGGAAACGTGTGTGTGTGTGTGTGTGTGTGTGTGTGTGTGTGTGTGTGCATGTACTGTATGTTGTACATTGTAGCCTACTGTCTAAACAGTATATGTGGATGTTTTTCCAGTGTGACTGTCTCACCCTCCCCACCTGTCTCCCCCTCCCCAACTGACTGTCTCCCCCTCCCCACCTGACTGTCTCACCCTCCCCACCTGACTGTCTCCCCCTCCCCACCTGACTGTCTCCCCCTCCCCACCTGACTGGCTCACCCTCCCCACCTGACTGTCTCACCCTCCCCACCTGACTGTCTCACCCTCCCTACCCACCTGACTGTCTCACCCTCCCCACCTGTCTCCCCCTCCCCAACTGACTGTCTCCCCCTCCCCACCTGACTGTCTCACCCTCCCCACCTGACTGTCTCCCCCTCCCCACCTGACTGTCTCCCCCTCCCCACCTGACTGGCTCACCCTCCCCACCTGACTGTATCACCCTCCCCACCTGACTGTCTCACCCTCCCCACCTGACTGTCTCACCCTCCCCACCTGACTGTCTCACCCTCCCCACCTGACTGTCTCCCCCTCCCCACCTGACTGTCTCCCCCTCCCCACCTGACTGTCTCCCCCTCCCCACCTGACTGTCTCCCCCTCCCCACCTGACTGGCTCACCCTCCCCACCTGACTGTCTCACCCTCCCCAACTGACTGGCTCACCCTCCCCAACTGACTGTCTCACCCTCCCCAACTGACTGTCTCACCCTCCCCACCTGACTGTCTCACCCTCCCCAACTGACTGGCTCACCCTCCCCAACTGACTGTCTCACCCTCCCCAACTGACTGTCTCACCCTCCCCACCTGACTGTCTCCCCCTCCCCAACTGACTGTCTCACCCTCCCCAACTGTCTCCTTCTCCCCACCTGACTGTCTCCCCCTCCCCAACTGACTGTCTCACCCTCCCCAACTGACTGTCTCCCCCTCCCCAACTGACTGTCTCACCCTCCCCACCTGACTGTCTCACCCTCCCCAGCTGTCTCTCACCCTCCCCACCTGTCTCACCCTCCCCAGCTGACTGTCTCACCCTCCGCACCTGACTGTCTTACCCTCCCACCTGTCTCACCCTCCCCAGCTGACTGTCTCACCCTCCGCACCTGACTGTCTCACCCTCCCACCTGTCTCACCCTCCCCAGCTGTCTGTCTCACCCCCCAGCTGTCTCTCTCACCCTCCCCAGCTGTCTCCACTGTGTCTCTCTTCATCTCGCCTAGAGCTGATCAAAGCCCCTCTCTGCTGTAGACTTAGCAACCCCAGGGACCATGCAGGCATAATGTCTCTCTCTCTCTCTCGCTCTCTCTCTCTCTCTCTCTCTCTCTCACACACACCAGCTCATCATCCCCAAAATAATCCCAGCTATAATTACACGATTACGTCTATTTTAGAGCTGAACTGATGATGCATCTTCCAGGCCAAGTTTGCAACCGAGCTCCGTGTCCTTATTGAGAAGGTTTTTATGTTGTTTAAAAGTAGACCATCTAATAACAACAGATACAAACGTCCTATCTGTAATGTCCACAAATGCTGCAGTAAAATAAAACATTAAAGTGCCCTAAAACACAGTTTCCATAACAGTTCGGCTGACGTGGGGAAGGCGTCTAATTAAAAACAATGTTATGATATATCTATATAGCTGTCATCTACAGTTCCCCAAAATGCTTCCCATGTAACCGTCTTGAATGATTCTGTCAGTGCCATCTTATTTTGATATGTCGTGTTCTTCTTTCACACAGAACACACACACATCTTGCCAAACCCAATCAAAGGTTAAGAGCTTTTCTTTTTTTTATTATCTGCCAGTCCCCTAGTCCCACTATACAATATATAGTTTCTAAGCCTATAAGCAAAACCTAAGCCTAGTGCCGCCACAAGCACTGACCTGTACCCTCCACAAGCACTGACCTGTACCCTCCACAAGCACTGACCTGTACCCTCCACAAGCACTGACCTGTACCCTCCACAAGCACTGACCTGTACCCTCCACAAGCACTGCCCTGTACCCTCCACAAGCACTGCCCTGTACCCTCCACAAGCACTGACCTGTACCCTCCACAAGCACTGACCTGTACCCTCCACAAGCACTGACCTGTACCCTCCACAAGCACTGACCTGTACCCTCCACAAGCACTGACCTGTACCCTCCACAAGCACTGCCCTGTACCCTCCACAAGCACTGACCTGTACCCTCCACAAGCACTGACATGTACCCTCCACAAGCACTGACCTGTACCCTCCACAAGCACTGACATGTAACCTCCACAAGCACTGACCTGTACCCTCCACAAGCACTGACCTGTACCCTCCACAAGCACTGACCTGTACCCTCCACAAGCACTGACCTGTACCCTCCACAAGCACTGACCTGTACCCTCCACAAGCACTGACCTGTACCCTCCACAAGCACTGCCCTGTACCCTCCACAAGCACTGACATGTACCCTCCACAAGCACTGACCTGTACCCTCCACAAGCACTGCCCTGTACCCTCCACAAGCACTGACATGTACCCTCCACAAGCACTGACATGTACCCTCCACAAGCACTGACCTGTACCCTCCACAACAGGGACGTGCACAGGACTTTAGAGGGGCAGGTGCTCAGAGGCTGAAAAGGGCACTATACTTGTGTGTATATATTAACAGAGCGCGCGCAGCGCGCGAGCACGATTTTTAAGGGCCCCTTTCGGGCGGTGGGCCCCCTTTTTATGCTTTTTGGGGGGTTTTGGTGATCAAATATTGAATATTGAACTATAATAATCAGTGCAGGAGCTCACTTATCCTTGAAAGACACTTTTATCACTGACTTAAAAGGCCCACACATCTCCATAAATGTTCAGGGGGGAGGGAATAAGTGCTTACCCTACAGACCCCAAGAAGTGCTGTATATTCTGTATTGTTTAATATAAATGCATTTTTTATTCCAATCCCGATTTGTATTTGAGATTCCCAAATCCCATCGGACTTGACTTCTTCGTTGAACACTCTGCCCAGGGCCATCCAAAACTCCCCCACTATTGCTGTCTTCAAGAGGGGTGTGAAGCGACATCTGCAACAATAGGTTGCAGAGGGTGCTTGGCCACCACTCTTGAAGAACAGGAACATGACATGCTGTAATGAGGCTCTTTCAGAAAATTGTGTTGTCTATTTTATCTACTTGTTGTATCTATCTTATCTTCTTAACTCTTTCTTTGTGATTTATTGTATTCTTCTTGGGACCATGTTGGAAACAAGTCGAAAGACTTTCACATGTTATCCTTGTTTTTATACTATTGTATAAATTGTATGTACTAAATAAAAATAAAATAAAATCCCTCAATGAGTGTAATACCAGCATTCAACTGTATGCGCCACAGCGGTTTCTATCATCATCATCACCACCCACGCTATGCATAAAATATATAGGTCCGCGGAGAGGCACGGTGAGGAAGCCGTGCAAACTGCAATGGAATATGGGGCATCTCTCTCTCTTTACCTAATATTTTGATTCTATCCTGAAATTTTTTCAGTTGGAAGGGCAGTCTACTGTATATGCATAACTGTAAAAAAAGAAATTATAAAAATAAAATCTTTTTTTCTTTTCTTTTCTTTTCTTTTCAAAAAGGGCACTTTTTTGATGAGGCTCAAAAAGGCAGGTGCTCAAGCACCCCTTGGCCTCTATGTGTGCACGTGCCTGCTCCACAAGCACTGGCCTGTACCCTCCACAAGCACTGACCTGTACCCTCCACAAGCACTGACATGTAACCTCCACAAGCACTGACCTGTACCCTCCACAAGCACTGGCCTGTACCCTCCACAAGCACTGGCCTGTACCCTCCACAAGCACTGGCCTGTACCCTCCACAAGCACTCTACTGTAACAGAGTGGCTTTAACCTGCCTGGTAAAAGTCCGCCTGTCCCTTTATGGCTGTCAATTTCGGATGCGCGCATACGGGCTCTGATAGCGGATAAGAGGAGAGACGTCAGACGGTGGTGGGTTGGCCTGGTGAGACGTGAGATGTGAGACGTGAGAGGAGTCATGACGCGGAAGTGAGAGCGGCGGGTTGGATGTTGTTTCACTGAAGGAGGACGTGCAGCCGATATAAAGAGCAAGGAGAACGTGAACCGTATTTAGATAACGTTGAAAACGCGCAAGTAAACCTTACCTGACACGGGATGGATGACCAACGTGGATAGTCCGGACGTCTACGACCTGATCATCTTCACCCAACGCGAACTTCGGTGCGGTAGGCTACACGCTGCACTGTTTGTTTTGCTCCTGTTCCGAGGCTGTGACGCAAGCGTCTCCGACTCCAACATTCCCCTCTCCAAGCTTCCTGCCGCCGGATACACATAGCCGATCTCTCTCTCTCTCTGCCCTCTCCAGCCCCAGGCCAAACGCCCCTCTCTCTCTCTCTCTGCACCCTCCAACCCCAGGCCAAACGCCCTCTCTCTCTCTCTCTACACCCTCCAGCCCAGGCCAAACGCCCCTCTCTCTCTATCTCTCTCTCTCTGCACCCTCCAACCCCAAGCCAAACATCTCTCTCTCTCTCTGCACCCTCCAGCCCAAGCCAAACGCCCCTCTCTTCCCCTGCTCTCGCATCACACACACGCATATTTTCTTTAGAGACTTTCTATTTTTTCATTCATTCGCTCAGTTGCGTTTCGGTCATCACGAACTCTTGAAAGTCGGAACTATTGGCAAACGCATATACCTGTTCACGAAATGAATTGAACTGAGTGAACGGACTGGTTTATGAGAGTTTAATCACAGGCTGGTCTGAAAATGAATTGTTTTGTGTTATGAAATGTTTGCTTATGATTTTGACTTTAATCCAATACATGGACATTTTGACTCTGAATTGAGCATGACTCCTGAGTGTTTCTTTGTTAGCAAACTAACCTAGGAGTTAGCTTGCCCATTAGTCCAGGCCTACTATTAATCAAATTATTATATTATTTGTCTATTATGTGGTACAGTCTTATGCCGGAGCTATAGGCCTAATTAATCAAATCAAAAAGGTAATTTGATCTTCATTGGCAGGGTTTGGCCCTGTCTGGCACCCAACGGTAAATGTTATAAGCACTATAAGTGGACACCGCTACATAAAATGGCGCCCAACGTGGGGCCTAGCTGAACCAAGGTTTAAAGGTACTGTGTTAAAATAATATATATATGTTACTTTGTTATTTTCTTTAAAGGTACATTACCCTATTTTGTTTAAAGGTGCATGGCACTATCTTCTTTAAAGGTGCATTATGCTATTTTGTTTAAAGGTGCATTATGCTATTTTGTTTAAAGGTGCATGGCACTATTTTCTTTAAAGGTACATTACCCTATTTTGTTTAAAGGTGCATGGCACTATCTTCCTTAAAGGTGCATTACGCTATTTTGTTTAAAGGTGCATGGCACTATTTTCTTTAAAGGTGCATTAAGCTTTTTTGTTTAAAGGTGCAGTTGACAACTTTTAGAAAAGTGAAATAAATTGATATTGTGAAGGTTTGAAGCATTGCTCTGCTATGTGGGTTCATTAATGTGCTGTGTGCTGCTCTAAATAATTGATTTTGAGTTTTAACCTTACATAAAGCACATTCCACCCACTGATTTCACAATGTCTAATGGCGCTGATGCTGCACCTGCACCAAGTAAACCGTCCCCTGTGATTTGTTGGAGATGTAAAGGACAACATCCTCCTGGTTCTTGTCCCCAATATAAACCTCCTGACCACTCCAAATCCGTCAATCGACAACAAAAAACATATTCTGCGCCGAAAGGTCAACACCCAAGTAACGGCTTGGTGTCCACAGCTGTCACCTCAAAACGATGTGACAAGTCAGCACGACCATCCGTGGAGAACCTATCTCCGGTTCAGAGTACTTCAAAACAAAGTTCTCCTTGTGGCACCCCTACCCTATTGGTGGTACCCATCACTCTGGGAGCATGGCGGGGAAAGGCTGTCTTGGATACAGGTGCAAGTTACACCCTTCTCCATGAGTATCTATGGGCGGAGCTCAACAGAACCAAAGAAGAGCTTACTCTCTGGGAAAATGGAGCTTTGTATCTCGCTAATGGACAGGCACAAGTTCCACTTGGTTGGGGGAAGCTGGAAATCGACCTTCACGGGAAACTCTTCACCTTACCGGTGGGCGTGCTGGATCAGAGAGGCCTGGCTTTTGGAGTTGTCCTGGGGTTGAACTTCATTTCTCTCAGTGGGCTGCAAATCAACGTGGCTGACGGAGAATATAGTTTCAGGTCTAACCCTGCAGAAGTCTTTCCATTTCAACCAGGTAGTGCTAATGGTCCTGGGAAAGAGAAACGACACTACACAAGGAAATTAGTCCTGATAAGTGCTCTTCCTCCTCCTCTCGCTCCTTGGAGGCCGTGTCCACCGGCTTGGCCGCGCCGAAGATGGAGGCGCCGCCGCCGCCGGAGGCCGGGGGGGCAGCTCCTCATCCTTGCAACAGGTGCTGGATGCACCCTGTATTCCAGCAAGAAGGATTCTGGAACACTTCTGATATCCCTTGCACAGATATGGGAGGAACAACACAAAGATGCCAAGATTGAGACCATCTTTAAGGCTCTGGCTGTGAGGATTGGTTCATCCCCCGCCACACGCTCCGCTCCTTTAAGGTACTGTGTTGATTGATGCATTCCCCGCCACACGCTCCGCTCCTTTAAGGTGCTGTGTTGATTGGTGCATTCCCCGCCACATGCTTTTGGAGCAAGTATCAATTCCAGCGCGCACCTGTCATAGTTTTTGATTAGCGCCCCAGAGGCTTTTTATACTGGGACTTCCCTTCAATCGATGTCGGGTCATTTTGGAATACAACTGCTTTTGCCTGCTTTTTCCCCGTTGCTGTGCCTCGTCTTCTTTCCCTCCAGGACTTTCTGTGGAGATCCGCTGATGAGAACCCTGTTCCCCGTTTGGAGCTGCGCCTCGTTTACCCGCTTTACGCGTTTGGCTTGGGTGAGTTGGAACCAAACCCCTCTGGATTATTCTGTCTGTGTGTGTGACGAACACCGAAGATTATCATTTTTGCTTGCACTGGACTCAGTTGAAGTGTGTGTTTTGAAGAGACACTGAAAATATCATTTCTGTTTGCACTAAACTCAGCTAACTTGTGTGTTGTGGAGAACACTGAAGATTGTTACTGTTCATTGGTTCTGGACACAGCTAAGGGAGGAGGGAACCACACTGCCTCTGTGTTTTTGTTGGACTGTTATTGATACCTCTCTCTCTCTCCGTTTTCCACCTCGAGTTAAAGCTGGGAGTATCTGCAGAGCCGCTACAACGTCAAATACCGATTCCCCACCGCTATCACCAGGAGGATCTGCAGAGCCGCAGAGAACTCTGCCGATGGCAGTCTCCCTTGTTGTTTCATAATTGTTACTTTACCCCTTTTGTGACTCTGTAAATAAATACGCCCTAGTATTTGGCTAACTCTGAACTTCCTGTCTGTGCCGTGCGATTGAGGTCGGTTCAAACCCTAACACTGGCAGAGGAAGGAAATTTTGTGGAAAATGACTACGCAGTCCTGAAAGATAAGGTGTACCGGAAAACACAAGGACAAGATGGACAGTTTCATTATCGGGTCTATGTCCCAGCAACCCTGATTCCGCAAGTCCTCCAGGCTTACCATGAGAACCCGCTATGTGGACATGGGGGTATCTTCAGAACCTACAAGAGGCTTCAGGAAGTGGCATTCTGGCCAGGAATGTGGACCAATGTCAAGGCACATGTTAAATGCTGTGTGAAGTGTCAGAGCCTGAAGTCAGACAACAGGAAGCCTGCAGGAAGGATTCAGCAACACTCAGTAAGGGGACCAAATGAGTTGCTAGGAGTGAATATGCCTGTATTTTTTATGTCTGTTCTATTTTATAATTTTTAGACTATTTTTAAACTGAATCATTTTAAACTATTTTTATTATTTGTGTTACTGAAAACTGTAAGCGGAGAGCCTATTGGGATGCTAGATCCTAATGTGAAACACTGTGATTTGCCATACCTTGCTACCTGTCTATCTTTTTATGCCCGCTTATGCCTATTTTTTACTGTTGTGAAGCACTTTGAACTGCAACCTCTGTATGAAAAGTGCTATACAAATAAAGTTATTATTATTATTATTATTATTATTATTATTATTATTATTATTATTATTATTATTATTATTATTATTATTATTATTATTATTATTATTATTATTATTATTATTATTATTATTATTATTATTATTATTATATAATGGGACCCCTTCCACGCAGTCCAGAACATAATGAGTATCTTCTTGTCCTAGTGGACTATTTCACAAAAAGAGGCAAGACTCTTCCTCCTGATGCTCAAGCATATGATGTGGTTCATCAGCTGAAGACTCTCCATGACAAAGCCGAGGAAAGTAGCAAGAAGGCTTGTGTGAGACAGCTACGGAATTACAACAAGAACAGGAGGGATGTCAGTTTTGAGTTCCAAGAAAGGGTGTGGGTAAGGAACTTTCCACAGTCCAGTGCAGCCAAGACCTTTACTGCCAAGCTGGCCAGCAAGTGGAAAGGACCCTATCGCGTAGTAACCCAAACTGGTCCCGTCAACTACCAGGTTGTACGAGAGGACACTGGTGGAGATGTGAGGACAGTACATGTCTGTAACCTCAAACCTTTCTACCCTACAGCAGAGGATTTGGATGAACAGGAAAAGAAAAGTCCTGGAAATCCTGAATGAAGATAGCTCGGAAGACGAGTTCCTAGGTTTTGAGTAACTGATGTTCACCACCAAAGGTGGTTTTTCACAATGGGGGGAGAGTGTAACAGAGCGGCTTTAACCTGCCTGGTAAAAGTGCGCCTGTCCCTTTATGGCTGTCAATTTCGGATGCGCGCATACGGGCTCTGATAGCGGATAAGAGGAGAGACATCAGACGGTGGTGGGTTGGCCTGGTGAGACGTGAGATGTGAGACGTGAGAGGAGTCATGACGCGGAAGTGAGAGCGGCGGGTTGGATGTTGTTTCACTGAAGGAAGACGTGCAGCCGATATAAAGAGCAAGGAGAACGTGAACCGTATTTAGATAACGTTGAAAACGCGCAAGTAAACCTTACCTGACACGGGATGGATGACCAACGTGGATAGTCCGGATGTCTACGACCTGATCATCTTCACCCAACGCGAACTTCGGTGCGGTAGGCTACACGCTGCACTGTTTGTTTTGCTCCTGTTCCGAGGCTGTGACGCAAGCGTCTCCGACTCCAACATTCCCCTCTCCAAGCTTCCTGCCGCCGGATACACATAGCCGATCTCTCTCTCTCTCTGCCCTCTCCAGCCCCAGGCCAAACACCCCTCTCTCTCTCTCTCTCTCTCTGCACCCTCCAACCCCAGGCCAAACACCCTCTCTCTCTCTCTCTACACCCTCCAGCCCAGGCCAAACGCCCCTCTCTCTCTCTCTCTCTCTCTGCACCCTCCAACCCCAAGCCAAACATCTCTCTCTCTCTCTGCACCCTCCAGCCCAAGCCAAACGCCCCTCTCTTCCCCTGCTCTCGCATCACACACACACACACACACACACACACACGCATATTTTCTTTAGAGACTTTCTATTTTTTCATTAATTCGCTCAGTTGCGTTTCGGTCATCACAAACTATTGGCAAACGCATATACCTGTTCACGAAATGAATTGAACTGAGTGAACGGACTGGTTTATCACAGGCTGTTCTGAAAATGAATTGTTTTGTGTTATGAAATGTTCGCTTATGATTTTGACTTTAATCCAATACATGGACATTTTTACTCTGAATTGAGCATGACTCCTGAGTGTTTCTTTGTTAGCAAACTAACCTAGGAATTAGCCTGCCCATTAGTCTAGGCCTACTGTTACAAAGGGTCAGATTAAACCGAATATATGTATTTATTGATTGATATATATTGCATAATATTTGTATATCGTTTGATATCCCTTGTGTTGTGAAGGGCCAGATTAAACCGAATATATATATTTATTTATATATATATATTTAATTGTATTTGTATATTCTCTAATATTCCCTGATATCCCTTGTATATTCCTTGTACAATATGCATTGAATATCCATTCTAGCCTACTGAACATCCCATAATAGTCTCCATTCTACTATTGGTCGAGACCTTGGTGCCAGGCTGCCATACCCCTCAGACCCAGTTCAAACGTACCGCTCGACATGTACGAACAAGTCCTAGTTCCGCGTAGGAATTTGGCTACCGCACCACTAATGGGACTATTTGTTCATAGTGCGTATATATACTGCGCTACTAAAGTAGGACTTTCTTTTCAGTTCAGTTTCTTACCCTCCAATAGAGTCACAGACGTAAAGCCTCCCCGCGACGCCACGTGTGGGAGTAAGGCCAAGTTCGCCTACCATCGGTATTGAGACATCGTGTATATTAATATTTGAATAGTCATATTTGGCACTATATCGTCGAGTTGGACGTAGTCTATTAAGCTAATAATAGTCTGTTAATATATAGTGCTTCGTGCGGTGAGAATACTACCGTAGTCAGTACCCCATCGTTTCGGGCAGAGAACTGGCTGCTTACCCAGGGTGGTTGACCCTATGTGAAGCTGCACCCGAGGAGCCCCAGAGCCGACGAGCGAGTGGACCTGTATACCGGATTATTCTACCGACGACAGCCCGCCTTCCCAGGCACGGATTATGCTTTGGATACTTTGATTATTCCATGGATAAAGACCCCCGACACTGCCGTGTGTTGGAACCCCCCCCCCTGGAGAGGACGCAAGGTGAGGAGACGCTCTGCAAGACGAGGTCGCTTCACGTCTCTCCCCCGTGGACCGGAGAGAGCCGGCCCACAAAGAGTCCACCTGCTTTCATCTGTGGTCCAAGGATCGCCGGCGCATTGAACGGCACTACAGTGGGTTCACCTGGGATACCCTTGGCCGGACGAGGCAGCCGGATTCTACCCCCCCCCCCCTCCTACTCCTGTCGGCTTACAAGCGACCGGATTAACCCCCTCTAGTGTATCTAGTATAATCATTAAAGTATCATTGCTGTTATTCCTTAACTATTCCAGGTCGTATATTTACCACCTGCGCCTTCAGAGATTGGACATTCTCTATTGATATACCGACGAATACTCCTTGCCATAAAAGTGCATACTATTTCAATTCATAAATGTAATTAAGTGATTAAGTGCTTATTCTACACACCATCGCTGTGTAGAAATAAAGACCTGTTTCTAATTCGTACATTTGTGTTGGATCCGTTTCATCTACGTGAGAGTGTTCATGATAATATATTTATGCCGTGTACTGGGTGGCCGAATATTAAGTACAAAGGTAGTGGTAGTAAGTATCATATCTAGTAATACAGTCAGGGAATTGTACCCCTCAGTTACACCTTGTATATTCTTTGTACATATACACGGAATATCCCTTTAGCCTACTATAGCCCATAATAGTTCATTCTCTTATTGGACAAAGGACCAGGCGCCAGGGGACCAGCCCCTGGCGTCAAGTTCAAAGGTACCGACGAGTAGGGATGTCCGATATTATCGGCCGACCGATATTATCGGCCGATATCGGCAGTAAAATGTGATATCGGAAAATATCGGTATCGGTTTAAAAACAAACAAAAAACAATAACAATATTTGTTATATATATCCAGTGAAATGATTAGTTACCTGAAATTATTCAGTTTTTTGGACGGGGAAACCCTGCATATATCGGTATCGGTTGATATCGGTTGATATCGGTATCGGAAATTAAGAGTTGGACAATATCGGAATATCGGTATCGGTAAAAAAGCCAATATCGAGCATCCCTACCGACGAGACATGTCCGTACTAGCCCCGGCTCCGCTCAGGGATACGGCTACCGAAATGAGAGTGGCACTATTTGTTCACCGTGCATATAAATATGGCGCAAGTAAATGTAGAAGTCCCTTACCCTTCTTCCCAACTTAGTAACAGAACGTGAAGCCTCACCCACGATACGACGTGCGGTGAAGTATGGCCTGTTTGGCCTTAGAATAGCATTGAGACCTCGTGCGAATTAATAACTGAATTGTCAGAGTTTGGCACTGTACCGTCGAGTGCGACGTATTTCTATCAAGTAATAATAGTCTATCGTGTATGGTGCATCGTGCGGTTAGAGTTCTAAAGTGACCAGCATCTCCAACGCTTCCTCGTGTTATCTAGAGTCTTATCCAGGCTGGGCCGACCACATGGCGCTTTCATCCGAGGAGATCTAGGCGAGGACCGAGGGACATGTACACTGGATTACCTACCCGACGACTGCTGAGCCCTATGCGGCTGGAATATATATTTGCTTTGGTACTGTGATTTGTGGAGCGGATAATCGCCGACGCCTGTGAGTGTTGGATTTACCCCCGAGAGGAGTCAAGTTGAGTCGGCGCTCAGAGAGACTGAGGTTGCCTAGCTTCTTCTTCATTGTGGAGCTACAGCCTACAAGAGAACCAAGGTGTATTCATCTGCGGATCAAGAGTCTATTGCACTGTCTTCTGTACTTGAAGTCTCCATAGATATCGTTGACCAGACGGTCTACTACCGACGGCTCTCCTACCCCCCCTACCGGCTTACAACCGGGAGGACCCCTTCCAGAATATCCCGCTATATCATTAAGTGTACCATAGATGTAATTCCCTAAGAGCCAGGTTGTATACTTGCTTCCTGCGTAACCAGAGATTGGACATTCAGTGTTGATTTGCCTACGAATACTCATTTGCCTTACAAGTGCATTCAAATGATAAATGTAATAATACCTTTGATGTAATAAATATTCTAAACGAGTATTTGTGTGGAAACCGTATCATTGTGGAGGAGTTCTCATCATATACTTGTGTACGGTATGGCCAGTAATGTACATAAGACGGTAGTGGTTTAATGATACCAATACTTGATTAATACAGTCAGGGAATTGTACCCCTCAGTTACACCTACTATTAATCAAATTATTATATTATTTGTCTATTATGTGGTACAGTCTTATGCCGGAGCTATAGGCCTAATTAATCAAATCAAAAAGGTAATTTGATCTTCATTGGCAGGGTTTGGCCCTGTCTGGCGCCCAACGGTAAATGTTATAGGCACTATAAGTGGACACCGCTACACTACCCTCCACAAGCACTGGTCCTGTACCCTCCACAAGCACTCTACCCTCCACAAGCATTGCCCATAGAATAATACATTAAATATAAATATATAGATAAATGTGTGTGTGAATAAATGAATGAACCTAAATATGCAATTTAACTGATAGATACACAACATTTATTTATTTATGTTAATTCAATTGTGTTGATGTTTCCATTTCTGCAAAATATGTATGTACATTTTGTTTGGTTTGGTAAACATTGCACTTAGTCTATCAGTGTACTGTATGTGTGTAGGGGCAGGTACAATAAGAATGTTCATCTGCCTGTTCCTTTCGGCCATGGAATTTAGTGGAGCAAAGTAAGTGAACTATATGTACTGTTGGACTGTAACAATTCCATGTACGAATAAATAAAAATGAAATGTACATGTACCCTCCACAAGCACTGTTCCTGTACCCTCCACAAGCATAATAAGTATCCATAAGTACTGCCCCAAAGCAGTGCCCTATCTCCGCTGCCTCAGGCCCACACCTCACACAGTTAGCAGCTTGAATGGGGATGCACCATCCCAGCCTTCTATCCAAAGCGTGTGTTCGGTGCCATATTATGATCATTCCATCTTGGAAGAATTTGTTAGATTTTGCCAAGGGAACCAGGAGACTGATGTTATAGAGAAACAGGAGACTGGTGTTATAGATAACGGAGAATGACAGGATAGATCACAGACATGAGACATGAGACAGAGAGGTGTGGATTAACATAGAAAATGTCTCCACATACCTTACCTTCAAAGGGGACCCTTCATCTTTAACGGACCCGCCTGCCGGTCAGAGAGAACCACAAGGCCTGCCTCTCCTCCAGTTCTCAGTACTACCATCACCTTTCATCATCCCTTTTCCCTGTTTCTTTCTCTCTTTTTTTTGTGCTGCTTGATAAAGGGAGAAACACAATTAGTGAGTGAGAGTACCTGAGGTAATTAGAGCACTCTAGTTACTTGTGGTTTTCCAATGTGTTTGTTGGATGCGATCATAGCCCATAGTCTCCAAACGTGCTACTTGCCCTACAAAACATAAAAACATATAACTAATTATATCCTTTGTGACAAGGAGCGATAGATACTTCAACAAGACAGATTAAGCTACTTACAAACAAAGTTCAGTGAACGGCTAACAAGCAAACGAACACAAGACAGGAACCAGGAACATAGTGTAATGATGCGACAGGGAAGACAGGAACTCACAGGCATATATAGACACTGATTGACACAGGAGGGTAATTAGGTGATTAGACTCAGCTGGGGAAACAGAGTGACACAGAACATTACCAGGTTGAAATATAAATACACACAAACACAACACTGACCAGATCACAAAACCAACACAGATAGGGAAGACATTAGACCAGGGAGTGTAACATCACAGATAAGACAGACATCAAATGTACAGACAACAGATTGATAAGGATCACATGAAACACATTAATAAATAGCTGCACCACCTGAATTAGTCCACAGGATGGCACAGCAACCTGGGGGGCGTTACACGTAGGGGTCTTGAGGGTGTGTAGTTAGAGACCAGGTGGTAGGTGGGAGCGGTTCCCTTTGCCGCACGGTATGCCAGGTTGAGGGCCTTGAAGCGGATTCGTGCAGCAATGAGGAGCCAGTGCAGGTCCCTAAGAAGTGGGGTGACATGGGCCGACTTCGGTAGGTTTGAGATCAGGCGGGCCGCTGCGTTCTGAATGAGTTGAAGAGGCTTGGTGGCAGTGGCCGGGAGGCCAGCAAGCAGTGCGTTGCAGTAGTCGAGGCGGGAGATGACTGTTGATTGGACGAGGAGTTGGGTGGCTTATTTTGTCTGGAAGGGGCGGATCCTTCTGGCGTTGCTCTGAAATGAACATTTAACATTTAAAACATTTAAAATGTTAATTAAAATAAAAAAACAAAACGTTTACTTCAGTGTGTTCAAACCTCTGTAACTCTATTTCATTAGCACTGAGAGTGATTATCCATATTGTGGGAGAAAGTTTCCTTTCAAAAGAGACCAGACTCATGCATGTGCTATAAGTATAAAGTACAATAAATCGCAGATTACTTTGGGTATGCAATCGTCAGGGGACACCAACAAAGTCAGGTGTGCAAAACTAGCCCCATTTTGCCTGATGCATAAGTGGTTAAAATGTGTGCATGTTTGTGTGTGTGTGTGTGTGTGTGTGTGTGTGTGTGTGCGTGCGTGCGTGCGTGCGTGCGTGCGTGCGTGCGTGCGTGCGTGCGTGCGTGCGTGCGTGCGTGCGTGCGTGCGTGTGTGTGTGTGTAGGTGTGTGCAGACCATAGACCACACATCTGTGCACCTGTCTTCCCTGCTAATGGATGTTTCATTCAGAGGCTAATATGATCAAACAATGTCTCCCTGCCTCCTCTCTCTCTCTCCTTCCCTCCCTCGCTCTCTCTCTCTCCCTCCTTCTTTCTCTCTCTCTGATTAGCCCAGCTCCCTGAGGTAAGTCACATCAGTTTAATCCTGCCTCCTCTACACCAGTGGTTGCAGAGGAGGAGGAGGAGGAGGAGGAGGAGAGATGGAGATGAAGGGGTGGTGGGTGGAGGTGGTGTGTAAGGAAGAGAGGTGTTGGAGGGAAATAAAGAGGAAGGAAGAGGAGGAGGAGGGATGGAGGGTAATAAGGTGAAGAGATGGAGGATGGAAACTAAAGGAAACTAAGGAAACTAAAATGAATGCAAGCACACACTCTCACACACACACACACACACACACACACACACACACACACACACACACACACACACACACACACACACACACACACACACACACACACACACACACACTCTCTCTCTCTCTCTCTCTCACAAACGCACACACACACACAAATACACATACATGTGTGTGCACACGCACACATACACATACATAAACACATACAGAGAGAGTTGGAGGTAAAATAGTGGTGCAGTTCTAGTCTAAAAGCAATAATAGCCAAACAATCCCCTGCACCAAACCTTTCTGCCTGCTGGCTACACAGGGGAAGGGGGAGGGGGGGAGGTACAGTAGAAAAGTAAAAATAGAAATAGGCAGTGTAAACAATATAACAATATAATTAACTCTGATTATGCGCATATGAGCAGGTAGGCAGTGCAAATCAAGGTGCAGATGCCCCATCAGTTATATTTGCATTACAATAAATATAGTTACAATAGACACTATAATATAAATATACCATGAGTAAGTAAGTATACAGTATACACAGGTGCAGTATGCATAAGGTACGCTATACGTTATCCGTTTAGGTAGGAGTCAGACAAACTCAGCGGTCAGACATTCCTAGTAGCTTAATGTCTGGCAGCGGTCCCTGCCCACTGTTGTGGAGCCTGATGGCCGTTGGTACAAAGGACTGGCCGAGGCGGTTAGTTGAGTGTCAGGGGGGTATGAGTCTGTGACTGAACGTGCTTCTCATCTTGCTCATCGTAGAGGGGCTGGGAGGGATTCTCCAGGATAGCAGCCAGCTTCCTTCTCATCCCCCTCTCTGCCACCACCTCTAGTCTGACCAGCTCGACTCCCACCACAGAGCTAGCCTTCCTCACCAGCTTGTTCAGTTTGTTGGTGTCCCTTGAGTTGATGTAGCCCCCCCAACATACCTACATAAATACCTACAGCATACTCTATACGATGAAGGAATTGTCAGAGAACTTCTGCAGGTGGCGCACGCTCGCAGTGGCAGACTCAGGCTGTTTGAAGGGCAGGGGCGAAAAGAAAAAAAGGGCACCTACTGCACAACATGGGACCCCATCAGTGAGCAAAAAGCTATGATGCGTCATGTATGGTGAAATAGTCTTCATCCTTGATTAAGATTAACATTAGAATAACATAGACAATCCAGATTAATAGTATAAAATGGTGTTTGAAAAGTGGATTTATCATAGTGTTTGAAACTTAGATTCATCATGGTGTTTGAAAAGTAGATTATCATGGTGTTTGAAGGCCTAAAGTAAACCATTGCTGCAGTGGTACATTTCTCAATGCTAAAGATATCAGTGAGGAATATAAATATTTGGGAAACAGCATTTTAATATGGTCTGGGTTGAAAAATAGTGAACCTATAATAGTGAAGACTATCACTCCAGACACTCTTTCCACCCTCACCACCTGCCTCACAGATATCAAAACATGGATGCAAAATAACTTTCTCAAACTAAACTGCAATAAATCAGAAATCATCATTATCGGTCCAAACTCCCTCACCAGCCACACCCAGGATTTCTCCCTAAATATTGATGGTTCCATTGTCACCCCCTCCACTCACGTCCATAACCTTGGCATCATCCTGGACTCCACCCTTTTTTTCCTCCCCCATGTGAACCACATAACAAAAACGGCTTTTTACCACCTCGTCTACGCCCCTCCCCATCACTCTCTGCTGCTGAAACACTGGTTCATGCATTAATTTAATCAAGACTGGATTACTGTAACAGCATCCTCTACGGCTCACCAAACACTATCCTCAATAAACTCCAATATGTCCAAAACTCTGATGCCCGCATGCTCACCTCCACCCGTCGCTCTGATCACATCACCCCTGTCCTCCACGACCTCCATTGGCTTCCGATCAAATACAGGATACAATTTAAAATACTTCTCATCACATTTAAAGCCCTCAACAACCGTGCCCCTCCCTACCCGTCCGACCTCCTCCACCG